>NC_143069.1:9570000-10195000 GCF_052426305.1 Pelodiscus sinensis | reverse complement strand
GGCCCCTCCCGGCCAGCTTCCCCTCCCGATTCCGTCCCTGCCCGCCCAGCTTCCCCTCCCAGCCAGGCTCCGCCCGCCCAGTTTCTCCTCCCGTTCCCGGGCCCGCCCGCCACGCTTCTCCTCCCAATCCAGGCCCCGCCCGCCCAGCTTGCCCTCCCAGCCTGGCCCCTCCCGCCCAGCTTCCCCTCCCAGCCTGGCCCCGCCCGCCCAGCTTCTCCTCGCAGCCTGGCCCCGCCTGCCCAGCTTCTCCTCCCAAGCCTGGTCCCGCCCGCCCAGCTTCCCCTCCCGATTCCGTCCCTGCCCGCCCAGCTTCCCCTCCCAGCCAGGCTCCGCCCGGCCAGCTTCTCCTCCCGAGCCAGGCCCCGCCCGCCCAGCTTCCCCTCCCAGCCTGGCCCCGCCCGCCCAGCTTCCGCTCCGGAGTCCGTTCCTGCCCGCCCAGCTTCCCCTCCCAGCCAGGCACCGCCCGGCCAGCTTCCCCTCCGGATTCCGTCCCTGCCCGCCCAGCTTCCCCTCCCAGCCAGGCTCCGCCTGCCCAGTTTCTCCTCCCGTTCCCGGGCCCGCCCGCCAAGCTTCTCCTCCCAATCCAGGCCCCGCCCGCCCAGCTTCCACTCCCAGCCTGGCCCCGCCCGCCCAGCTTCCCCTCCCAGCCTGGCCCCGCCCGCCCAGCTTCTCCTCGCAGCCTGGCCCCGCCTGCCCAGCTTCTCCTCCCAAGCCTGGCCCCGCCCGCCCAGCTTCCCCTCCCGAGCCAGGCCCCGCCCGCCCAGCTTCCCCTCCCAGGCTGGCCCCGCCCGGCCAGCTTCCGCTCCCGAGTCCGTTCCTGCCCGCCCAGCTTCCCCTCCCAGCCAGGCCCCGCCCGGCCAGCTTCCCCTCCCGAGTCCGGCCCCGCACGCCCAGCTTCCCCTCCCAGCCTGGCCTCGCCCGCCCAGCTTCTCCTCCTGAGACAGGCCCCGCCCGCCCAGCTTCCCTTCCCAGCCTGGCCCCGCCCGCCCAGCTTCTCCTCCCAAGCCTGGCCCCGCCCGCCCAGCTTCCCCTCCCGAGCCCGGCCCCGCCTTCCCAGCTTCCCCTTCTCGAGCCCGGCCCCGCCCGCTCAGCTTCTCCTCCCAGCCTGGCCCCGCTCGACCAGCTTCCCCTCCCGAGTCCGGCCCCGCCCGCCCACTTTGTCTTCCCGAGCCCAGCCCCGCCTTCCCGGTTTCCCCTCCCGAGTCCGGCCCCGCCCGCCGATCTTCCCCTCCCAGCCTGGCCCCGCCCGGCCAGCTTCTCCTTCCGAGCCAGGCCCCGCCCGCCCAGCTTCCCCTCCCAGCCAAGCCCCGCCCGCCCAGCTTCCCCTCCCAGCTTGGCTCCGCCCGCCCAGCTTCCCCTCCCGAGTCCGTCCTTGCCCGCCCAGCTTCCCCTCCCGAGCCCTGCCCCGCCCACCCAGCTTCTCTTCTCCAGCCAGGCCCCGCCTGCCCAGCTTCCCCTCCCGTTCCCGGCCCCGCCCGCCCAGCTTCTCCTCTCCAGCCAGGCCCCGCCTGCCCAGCTTCCCCTTCCAGCTTGACCCCGCCCGGCCAGCTTCCCCTCCCGAGTCCGGCCCCGCACGCCCAGCTTCCCCTCCCAGCCTGGCCCCGCCCGCCCAGCTTCTCCTCCTGAGACAGGCCCCGCCCGCCCACTTTCTCTTCCCGAGCCCGGCCCCGCCTTCCCAGCTTCCCCTTCTCGAGCCCGGCCCCGCCCGCTCAGCTTCTCCTCCCAGCCTGGCCCCGCTCGACCAGCTTCCCCTCCCGAGTCCGGCCCCGCCCGCCCAGCTTCCCCTCCCAGCCTGGCCCCGCCCGCCCAGCTTCCCCTCCCAGCCTGGCCCCGCCCGGCCAGCTTCCCCTCCCAGCCTGGCCCCGCCCGCCCAGCTTCCCCTCCCGAGTCCGGCCCCGCGCGCCCAGCTTCCCCTCCCAGCCTGGCCCCGCCCGCCCAGCTTCTCCTCCTGAGACAGGCCCCGCCGGCCCAGCTTCTCCTCCCAAGCCAGGCCCCGCCCGCCGAGGTTCTCCTCCCAGCCTGGCCCCGACTGCCCAGCTTCTCCTCCTGAGCCAGGCTCCGCCCGCCCAGCTTCTCCTCCCAAGCCAGGCCCCGCCCGCCCAGCATCTTCTCCCAAGCCAGGCCCCGCCCGCCCAGCTTCTCCTCCCGAGCCTGGCCCCGCCCGACCAGCTTCCCCCCCCGAGTCCGTCCCTGCCCGCCCAGCTTCCCCTCTCTGCCAGGCCCCGCCCGCCCACTTTCTCTTCCCGAGCCCGGCCCCGCCTTCCCAGCTTCCCCTCCCGAGTCCGGCCCCGCGCGCCCAGCTTCCCCTCCCAGCCTGGCCCCGCCCGCCCAGCTTCTCCTCCTAAGCCAGGCCCCGCCCGCCCAGCTTCTCCTCCCAAGCCAGGCCCCGCCCGCAGAGGTTCTCCTCCCAGCCTGGCCCCGATTGCCCAGCTTCTCCTCCTGAGCCAGGCCCCGCCCGCCCAGCTTCTCCTCCCAAGCCAGGCCCCGCCCGCCCAGCATCTCCTCCCAACCCAGGCCCCGCCCGCCCAGATTCTCCTCCCGAGCCTGGCCCCGCCCGGCCAGCTTCCCCCCCGAGTCCGTCCCTGCCCGCCCAGCTTCCCCTCCCAGCCAGGCCCCGCCCGCCCAGTTTCTACTCCCGTTCCCGGCCCCGCCCGCCCAGCTTATCCTCCCAAGCCATGCCCCTCCTGCCCAGCTTCCCTTCCCAGCCTCGCCCCACCCTCCCAGCTTCCCCTCCCAGCCTGGCCCTGCCCGCCCAGCTTCTCCTCGTGAGCCAGGCCCCTCCCGCCCAGCTTCTCCTCCCAGCCTGACCCCGCCCGCCGAGCTTCCCCTCCCAGCCTGGCCCCGCCCGCCCAGCTTCTCCTCGTGAGCCAGTCCCCGCCCGCCCAGCTTCCCCTCCCAGCCTGGCCCCGCCCGCCCAGCTTCTCCTCGCAGCCTGGCCCCGCCTGCCCAGCTTCTCCTCCCAAGCCTGGTCCCGCCCGCCCAGCTTCCCCTCCCGATTCCGTCCCTGCCCGCCCAGCTTCCCCTCCCAGCCAGGCTCCGCCCGGCCAGCTTCTCCTCCCGAGCCAGGCCCCGCCCGCCCAGCTTCCCCTCCCAGCCTGGCCCCGCCCGCCCAGCTTCCGCTCCCGAGTCCGTTCCTGCCCGCCCAGCTTCCCCTCCCAGCCAGGCACCGCCCGGCCAGCTTCCCCTCCGGATTCCGTCCCTGCCCGCCCAGCTTCCCCTCCCAGCCAGGCTCCGCCTGCCCAGTTTCTCCTCCCGTTCCCGGGCCCGCCCTCCAAGCTTCTCCTCCCAATCCAGGCCCCGCTCGCCCAGCTTCCCCTCCCAGCCTGGCCCCGCCCGCCCAGCTTCCCCTCCCAGCCTGGCCCCGCCCGCCCAGCTTCTCCTCGCAGCCTGGCCCCGCCTGCCCAGCTTCTCCTCCCAAGCCTGGCCCCGCCCGCCCAGCTTCCCCTCCCGAGCCAGGCCCCGCCCGCCCAGCTTCCCCTCCCAGGCTGGCCCCGCCCGGCCAGCTTCCGCTCCCGAGTCCGTTCCTGCCCGCCCAGCTTCCCCTCCCAGCCAGGCCCCGCCCGGCCAGCTTCCCCTCCCCAGTCCGGCCCCGCACGCCCAGCTTCCCCTCCCAGCCTGGCCTCGCCCGCCCAGCTTCTCCTCCTGAGACAGGCCCCGCCCGCCCAGCTTCCCTTCCCAGCCTGGCCCCGCCCGCCCAGCTTCTCCTCCCAAGCCTGGCCCCGCCCGCCCAGCTTCCCCTCCCGAGCCCGGCCCCGCCTTCCCAGCTTCCCCTTCTCGAGCCCGGCCCCGCCCGCTCAGCTTCTCCTCCCAGCCTGGCCCCGCTCGACCAGCTTCCCCTCCCGAGTCCGGCCCCGCCCGCCCACTTTGTCTTCCCGAGCCCAGCCCCGCCTTCCCGGTTTCCCCTCCCGAGTCCGGCCCCGCCCGCCGATCTTCCCCTCCCAGCCTGGCCCCGCCCGGCCAGCTTCTCCTTCCGAGCCAGGCCCCGCCCGCCCAGCTTCCCCTCCCTGCCTGGCCCCGCCCGGCCAGCTTCCGCTCCCGAGTCCGTTCCTGCCCGCCCAGCTTCCCCTCCCAGCCAGGCCCCTCCCGGCCAGCTTCCCCTCCCGATTCCGTCCCTGCCCGCCCAGCTTCCCCTCCCAGCCAGGCTCCGCCCGCCCAGTTTCTCCTCCCGTTCCCGGGCCCGCCCGCCACGCTTCTCCTCCCAATCCAGGCCCCGCCCGCCCAGCTTGCCCTCCCAGCCTGGCCCCGCCCGCCCAGCTTCCCCTCGCAGCCTGGCCCCGCCCGCCCAGCTTCTCCTCGCAGCCTGGCCCCGCCTGCCAAGCTTCTCCTCCCAAGCCTGGTCCCGCCCGCCCAGCTTCCCCTCCCGATTCCGTCCCTGCCCGCCCAGCTTCCCCTCCCAGCCAGGCTCCGCCCGGCCAGCTTCTCCTCCCGAGCCAGGCCCCGCCCGCCCAGCTTCCCCTCCCAGCCTGGCCCCGCCCGCCCAGCTTCCGCTCCCGAGTCCGTTCCTGCCCGCCCAGCTTCCCCTCCCAGCCAGGCACCGCCCGGCCAGCTTCCCCTCCGGATTCCGTCCCTGCCCGCCCAGCTTCCCCTCCCAGCCAGGCTCCGCCTGCCCAGTTTCTCCTCCCGTTCCCGGGCCCGCCCGCCAAGCTTCTCCTCCCAATCCAGGCCCCGCCCGCCCAGCTTCCCCTCCCAGCCTGGCCCCGCCCGCCCAGCTTCCCCTCCCAGCCTGGCCCCGCCCGCCCAGCTTCTCCTCGCAGCCTGGCCCCGCCTGCCCAGCTTCTCCTCCCAAGCCTGGCCCCGCCCGCCCAGCTTCCCCTCCCGAGCCAGGCCCCGCCCGCCCAGCTTCCCCTCCCAGGCTGGCCCCGCCCGGCCAGCTTCCGCTCCCGAGTCCGTTCCTGCCCGCCCAGCTTCCCCTCCCAGCCAGGCCCCGCCCGGCCAGCTTCCCCTCCCGAGTCCGGCCCCGCACGCCCAGCTTCCCCTCCCAGCCTGGCCTCGCCCGCCCAGCTTCTCCTCCTGAGACAGGCCCCGCCCGCCCAGCTTCCCTTCCCAGCCTGGCCCCGCCCGCCCAGCTTCTCCTCCCAAGCCTGGCCCCGCCCGCCCAGCTTCCCCTCCCGAGCCCGGCCCCGCCTTCCCAGCTTCCCCTTCTCGAGCCCGGCCCCGCCCGCTCAGCTTCTCCTCCCAGCCTGGCCCCGCTCGACCAGCTTCCCCTCCCGAGTCCGGCCCCGCCCGCCCACTTTGTCTTCCCGAGCCCAGCCCCGCCTTCCCGGTTTCCCCTCCCGAGTCCGGCCCCGCCCGCCGATCTTCCCCTCCCAGCCTGGCCCCGCCCGGCCAGCTTCTCCTTCCGAGCCAGGCCCCGCCCGCCCAGCTTCCCCTCCCTGCCTGGCCCCGCCCGGCCAGCTTCCGCTCCCGAGTCCGTTCCTGCCCGCCCAGCTTCCCCTCCCAGCCAGGCCCCTCCCGGCCAGCTTCCCCTCCCGATTCCGTCCCTGCCCGCCCAGCTTCCCCTCCCAGCCAGGCTCCGCCCGCCCAGTTTCTCCTCCCGTTCCCGGGCCCGCCCGCCACGCTTCTCCTCCCAATCCAGGCCCCGCCCGCCCAGCTTGCCCTCCCAGCCTGGCCCCGCCCGCCCAGCTTCCCCTCCCAGCCTGGCCCCGCCCGCCCAGCTTCTCCTCGCAGCCTGGCCCCGCCTGCCCAGCTTCTCCTCCCAAGCCTGGTCCCGCCCGCCCAGCTTCCCCTCCCGAGCCAGGCCCCGCCCGCCCAGCTTCCCCTCCCAGCCAGGCCCCGCCCGGCCAGCTTCCCCTCCCGAGTCCGGCCCCGCACGCCCAGCTTCCCCTCCCAGCCTGGCCCCGCCTGCCCAGCTTCTCCTCCCAAGCCTGGTCCCGCCCGGCCAGCTTCCGCTCCCGAGTCCGTTCCTGCCCGCCCAGCTTCCCCTCCCAGCCAGGCCCCGCCCGGCCAGCTTCCCCTCCCGAGTCCGGCCCCGCACGCCCAGCTTCCCCTCCCAGCCTGGCCCCGCCCGCCCAGCTTCTCCTCCTGAGACAGGCCCCGCCTGCCCAGCTTCTCCTCCCAAGCCTGGCCCCGCCCGCCAAGCTTCCCCTCCCGAGCCAGGCCCCGCCCGCCCAGCTTCCCCTCCCAGGCTGGCCCCGCCCGGCCAGCTTCCGCTCCCGAGTCCGTTCCTGCCCGCCCAGCTTCCCCTCCCAGCCAGGCCCCGCCCGGCCAGCTTCCCCTCCCGAGTCCGGCCCCGCACGCCCAGCTTCCCCTCCCAGCCTGGCCCCGCCCGCCCAGCTTCCCCTCCCGAGTCCGGCCCCGCGCGCCCAGCTTCCCCTCCCAGCCTGGCCCCGCCCGCCCAGCTTCTCCTCCTGAGACAGGCCCCGCCCGCCCAGCTTCTCCTCCCAAGCCAGGCCCCGCCCGCCGAGGTTCTCCTCCCAGCCTGGCCCCGACTGCCCAGCTTCTCCTCCTGAGCCAGGCTCCGCCCGCCCAGCTTCTCCTCCCAAGCCAGGCCCCGCCCGCCCAGCATCTTCTCCCAAGCCAGGCCCCGCCCGCCCAGCTTCTCCTCCCGAGCCTGGCCCCGCCCGACCAGCTTCCCCCCCGAGTCCGTCCCTGCCCGCCCAGCTTCCCCTCTCTGCCAGGCCCCGCCCGCCCACTTTCTCTTCCCGAGCCCGGCCCCGCCTTCCCAGCTTCCCCTCCCGAGTCCGGCCCCGCGCGCCCAGCTTCCCCTCCCAGCCTGGCCCCGCCCGCCCAGCTTCTCCTCCTAAGCCAGGCCCCGCCCGCCCAGCTTCTCCTCCCAAGCCAGGCCCCGCCCGCAGAGGTTCTCCTCCCAGCCTGGCCCCGATTGCCCAGCTTCTCCTCCTGAGCCAGGCCCCGCCCGCCCAGCTTCTCCTCCCAAGCCAGGCCCCGCCCGCCCAGCATCTCCTCCCAACCCAGGCCCCGCCCGCCCAGATTCTCCTCCCGAGCCTGGCCCCGCCCGGCCAGCTTCCCCCCCGAGTCCGTCCCTGCCCGCCCAGCTTCCCCTCCCAGCCAGGCCCCGCCCGCCCAGTTTCTACTCCCGTTCCCGGCCCCGCCCGCCCAGCTTATCCTCCCAAGCCATGCCCCTCCTGCCCAGCTTCCCTTCCCAGCCTCGCCCCACCCTCCCAGCTTCCCCTCCCAGCCTGGCCCTGCCCGCCCAGCTTCTCCTCGTGAGCCAGGCCCCTCCCGCCCAGCTTCTCCTCCCAGCCTGACCCCGCCCGCCGAGCTTCCCCTCCCAGCCTGGCCCCGCCCGCCCAGCTTCTCCTCGTGAGCCAGTCCCCGCCCGCCCAGCTTCCCCTCCCAGCCTGGCCCCGCCCGCCCAGCTTCTCCTCGCAGCCTGGCCCCGCCTGCCCAGCTTCTCCTCCCAAGCCTGGTCCCGCCCGCCCAGCTTCCCCTCCCGATTCCGTCCGTGCCCGCCCAGCTTCCCCTCCCAGCCAGGCTCCGCCCGGCCAGCTTCTCCTCCCGAGCCAGGCCCCGCCCGCCCAGCTTCCCCTCCCAGCCTGGCCCCGCCCGCCCAGCTTCCGCTCCCGAGTCCGTTCCTGCCCGCCCAGCTTCCCCTCCCAGCCAGGCTCCGCCCGCCCAGTTTCTCCTCCCGTTCCCGGGCCCGCCCGCCAAGCTTCTCCTCCCAATCCAGGCCCCGCCCGCCCAGCTTCCCCTCCCAGCCTGGCCCCGCCCGCCCAGCTTCCCCTCCCAGCCTGGCCCCGCCCGCCCAGCTTCTCCTCGCAGCCTGGCCCCGCCTGCCCAGCTTCTCCTCCCAAGCCTGGCCCCGCCCGCCCAGCTTCCCCTCCCGAGCCAGGCCCCGCCCGCCCAGCTTCCCCTCCCAGGCTGGCCCCGCCCGGCCAGCTTCCGCTCCCGAGTCCGTTCCTGCCCGCCCAGCTTCCCCTCCCAGCCAGGCCCCGCCCGGCCAGCTTCCCCTCCCGAGTCCGGCCCCGCACGCCCAGCTTCCCCTCCCAGCCTGGCCTCGCCCGCCCAGCTTCTCCTCCTGAGACAGGCCCCGCCCGCCCAGCTTCCCTTCCCAGCCTGGCTCCGCCCGCCCAGTTTCTCCTCCCGTTCCCGGGCCCGCCCGCCACGCTTCTCCTCCCAATCCAGGCCCCGCCCGCCCAGCTTGCCCTCCCAGCCTGGCCCCGCCCGCCCAGCTTCCCCTCCCAGCCTGGCCCCGCCCGCCCAGCTTCTCCTCGCAGCCTGGCCCCGCCTGCCCAGCTTCTCCTCCCAAGCCTGGTCCCGCCCGCCCAGCTTCCCCTCCCGAGCCAGGCCCCGCCCGCCCAGCTTCCCCTCCCAGCCAGGCCCCGCCCGGCCAGCTTCCCCTCCCGAGTCCGGCCCCGCACGCCCAGCTTCCCCTCCCAGCCTGGCCCCGCCCGCCCAGCTTCTCCTCCTGAGACAGGCCCCGCCCGCCCACTTTCTCTTCCCGAGCCCGGCCCCGCCTTCCCAGCTTCCCCTTCTCGAGCCCGGCCCCGCCCGCTCAGCTTCTCCTCCCAGCCTGGCCCCGCTCGACCAGCTTCCCCTCCCGAGTCCGGCCCCGCCCGCCCAGCTTCCCCTCCCAGCCTGGCCCCGCCCGCCCAGCTTCCCCTCCCAGCCTGGCCCCGCCCGGCCAGCTTCCCCTCCCAGCCTGGCCCCGCCCGCCCAGCTTCCCCTCCCGAGTCCGGCCCCGCGCGCCCAGCTTCCCCTCCCAGCCTGGCCCCGCCCGCCCAGCTTCTCCTCCTGAGACAGGCCCCGCCCGCCCAGCTTCTCCTCCCAAGCCAGGCCCCGCCCGCCGAGGTTCTCCTCCCAGCCTGGCCCCGACTGCCCAGCTTCTCCTCCTGAGCCAGGCTCCGCCCGCCCAGCTTCTCCTCCCAAGCCAGGCCCCGCCCGCCCAGCATCTTCTCCCAAGCCAGGCCCCGCCCGCCCAGCTTCTCCTCCCGAGCCTGGCCCCGCCCGACCAGCTTCCCCCCCCGAGTCCGTCCCTGCCCGCCCAGCTTCCCCTCTCTGCCAGGCCCCGCCCGCCCACTTTCTCTTCCCGAGCCCGGCCCCGCCTTCCCAGCTTCCCCTCCCGAGTCCGGCCCCGCGCGCCCAGCTTCCCCTCTCAGCCTGGCCCCGCCCGCCCAGCTTCTCCTCCTAAGCCAGGCCCCGCCCGCCCAGCTTCTCCTCCCAAGCCAGGCCCCGCCCGCAGAGGTTCTCCTCCCAGCCTGGCCCCGATTGCCCAGCTTCTCCTCCTGAGCCAGGCCCCGCCCGCCCAGCTTCTCCTCCCAAGCCAGGCCCCGCCCGCCCAGCATCTCCTCCCAACCCAGGCCCCGCCCGCCCAGATTCTCCTCCCGAGCCTGGCCCCGCCCGGCCAGCTTCCCCCCCGAGTCCGTCCCTGCCCGCCCAGCTTCCCCTCCCAGCCAGGCCCCGCCCGCCCAGTTTCTACTCCCGTTCCCGGCCCCGCCCGCCCAGCTTATCCTCCCAAGCCATGCCCCTCCTGCCCAGCTTCCCTTCCCAGCCTCGCCCCACCCTCCCAGCTTCCCCTCCCAGCCTGGCCCTGCCCGCCCAGCTTCTCCTCGTCAGCCAGGCCCCTCCCGCCCAGCTTCTCCTCCCAGCCTGACCCCGCCCGCCGAGCTTCCCCTCCCAGCCTGGCCCCGCCCGCCCAGCTTCTCCTCGTGAGCCAGTCCCCGCCCGCCCAGCTTCCCCTCCCAGCCTGGCCCCGCCCGCCCAGCTTCTCCTCGCAGCCTGGCCCCGCCTGCCCAGCTTCTCCTCCCAAGCCTGGTCCCGCCCGCCCAGCTTCCCCTCCCGATTCCGTCCCTGCCCGCCCAGCTTCCCCTCCCAGCCAGGCTCCGCCCGGCCAGCTTCTCCTCCCGAGCCAGGCCCCGCCCGCCCAGCTTCCCCTCCCAGCCTGGCCCGGCCCGCCCAGCTTCCGCTCCCGAGTCCGTTCCTGCCCGCCCAGCTTCCCCTCCCAGCCAGGCACCGCCCGGCCAGCTTCCCCTCCGGATTCCGTCCCTGCCCGCCCAGCTTCCCCTCCCAGCCAGGCTCCGCCTGCCCAGTTTCTCCTCCCGTTCCCGGGCCCGCCCGCCAAGCTTCTCCTCCCAATCCAGGCCCCGCCCGCCCAGCTTCCCCTCCCAGCCTGGCCCCGCCCGCCCAGCTTCCCCTCCCAGCCAGGCCCCGCCCGCCCAGCTTCTCCTCGCAGCCTGGCCCCGCCTGCCCAGCTTCTCCTCCCAAGCCTGGCCCCGCCCGCCCAGCTTCCCCTCCCGAGCCAGGCCCCGCCCGCCCAGCTTCCCCTCCCAGGCTGGCCCCGCCCGGCCAGCTTCCGCTCCCGAGTCCGTTCCTGCCCGCCCAGCTTCCCCTCCCAGCCAGGCCCCGCCCGGCCAGCTTCCCCTCCCGAGTCCGGCCCCGCACGCCCAGCTTCCCCTCCCAGCCTGGCCTCGCCCGCCCAGCTTCTCCTCCTGAGACAGGCCCCGCCCGCCCAGCTTCCCTTCCCAGCCTGGCCCCGCCCGCCCAGCTTCTCCTCCCAAGCCTGGCCCCGCCCGCCCAGCTTCCCCTCCCGAGCCCGGCCCCGCCTTCCCAGCTTCCCCTTCTCGAGCCCGGCCCCGCCCACTCAGCTTCTCCTCCCGAGTCCGGCCCCGCCCGCCCACTTTGTCTTCCCGAGCCCAGCCCCGCCTTCCCGGTTTCCCCTCCCGAGTCCGGCCCCGCCCGCCGATCTTCCCCTCCCAGCCTGGCCCCGCCCGGCCAGCTTCTCCTTCCGAGCCAGGCCCCGCCCGCCCAGCTTCCCCTCCCTGCCTGGCCCCGCCCGGCCAGCTTCCGCTCCCGAGTCCGTTCCTGCCCGCCCAGCTTCCCCTCCCAGCCAGGCCCCTCCCGGCCAGCTTCCCCTCCCGATTCCGTCCCTGCCCGCCGAGCTTCCCCTCCCAGCCAGGCTCCGCCCGCCCAGTTTCTCCTCCCGTTCCCGGGCCCGCCCGCCACGCTTCTCCTCCCAATCCAGGCCCCGCCCGCCCAGCTTGCCCTCCCAGCCTGGCCCCGCCCGCCCAGCTTCCCCTCCCAGCCTGGCCCCGCCCGCCCAGCTTCTCCTCGCAGCCTGGCCCCGCCTGCCCAGCTTCTCCTCCCAAGCCTGGTCCCGCCCGCCCAGCTTCCCCTCCCGATTCCGTCCCTGCCCGCCCAGCTTCCCCTCCCAGCCAGGCTCCGCCCGGCCAGCTTCTCCTCCCGAGCCAGGCCCCGCCCGCCCAGCTTCCCCTCCCAGCCTGGCCCCGCCCGCCCAGCTTCCGCTCCGGAGTCCGTTCCTGCCCGCCCAGCTTCCCCTCCCAGCCAGGCACCGCCCGGCCAGCTTCCCCCCCGGATTCCGTCCCTGCCCGCCCAGCTTCCCCTCCCAGCCAGGCTCCGCCTGCCCAGTTTCTCCTCCCGTTCCCGGGCCCGCCCGCCAAGCTTCTCCTCCCAATCCAGGCCCCGCCCGCCCAGCTTCCCCTCCCAGCCTGGCCCCGCCCGCCCAGCTTCTCCTCGCAGCCTGGCCCCGTCTGCCCAGCTTCTCCTCCCAAGCCTGGCCCCGCCCGCCCAGCTTCCCCTCCCGAGCCAGGCCCCGCCCGCCCAGCTTCCCCTCCCAGGCTGGCCCCGCCCGGCCAGCTTCCGCTCCCGAGTCCGTTCCTGCCCGCCCAGCTTCCCCTCCCAGCCAGGCCCCGCCCGGCCAGCTTCCCCTCCCGAGTCCGGCCCCGCACGCCCAGCTTCCCCTCCCAGCCTGGCCTCGCCCGCCCAGCTTCTCCTCCTGAGACAGGCCCCGCCCGCCCAGCTTCCCTTCCCAGCCTGGCCCCGCCCGCCCAGCTTCTCCTCCCAAGCCTGGCCCCGCCCGCCCAGCTTCCCCTCCCGAGCCCGGCCCCGCCTTCCCAGCTTCCCCTTCTCGAGCCCGGCCCCGCCCGCTCAGCTTCTCCTCCCAGCCTGGCCCCGCTCGACCAGCTTCCCCTCCCGAGTCCGGCCCCGCCCGCCCACTTTGTCTTCCCGAGCCCAGCCCCGCCTTCCCGGTTTCCCCTCCCGAGTCCGGCCCCGCCCGCCGATCTTCCCCTCCCAGCCTGGCCCCGCCCGGCCAGCTTCTCCTTCCGAGCCAGGCCCCGCCCGCCCAGCTTCCCCTCCCTGCCTGGCCCCGCCCGGCCAGCTTCCGCTCCCGAGTCCGTTCCTGCCCGCCCAGCTTCCCCTCCCAGCCAGGCCCCGCCCGCCCAGCTTCCCCTCCCGATTCCGTCCCTGCCCGCCCAGCTTCCCCTCCCAGCCAGGCTCCGCCCGCCCAGTTTCTCCTCCCGTTCCCGGGCCCGCCCGCCACGCTTCTCCTCCCAATCCAGGCCCCGCCCGCCCAGCTTGCCCTCCCAGCCTGGCCCCGCCCGCCCAGCTTCCCCTCCCAGCCTGGCCCCGCCCGCCCAGCTTCTCCTCGCAGCCTGGCCCCGCCTGCCCAGCTTCTCCTCCCAAGCCTGGTCCCGCCCGCCCAGCTTCCCCTCCCGAGCCAGGCCCCGCCCGCCCAGCTTCCCCTCCCAGCCAGGCCCCGCCCGGCCAGCTTCCCCTCCCGAGTCCGGCCCCGCACGCCCAGCTTCCCCTCCCAGCCTGGCCCCGCCTGCCCAGCTTCTCCTCCCAAGCCTGGTCCCGCCCGGCCAGCTTCCGCTCCCGAGTCCCTTCCTGCCCGCCCAGCTTCCCCTCCCAGCCAGGCCCCGCCCGGCCAGCTTCCCCTCCCGAGTCCGGCCCCGCACGCCCAGCTTCCCCTCCCAGCCTGGCCCCGCCCGCCCAGCTTCTCCTCCTGAGACAGGCCCCGCCCGCCCACTTTCTCTTCCCGAGCCCGGCCCCGCCTTCCCAGCTTCCCCTTCTCGAGCCCGGCCCCGCCCGCTCAGCTTCTCCTCCCAGCCTGGCCCCGCTCGACCAGCTTCCCCTCCCGAGTCCGGCCCCGCCCGCCCAGCTTCCCCTCCCAGCCTGGCCCCGCCCGCCCAGCTTCCCCACCCAGCCTGGCCCCGCCCGGCCAGCTTCCCCTCCCAGCCTGGCCCCGCCCGCCCAGCTTCCCCTCCCGAGTCCGGCCCCGCGCGCCCAGCTTCCCCTCCCAGCCTGGCCCCGCCCGCCCAGCTTCTCCTCCTGAGACAGGCCCCGCCCGCCCAGCTTCTCCTCCCAAGCCAGGCCCCGCCCGCCGAGGTTCTCCTCCCAGCCTGGCCCCGACTGCCCAGCTTCTCCTCCTGAGCCAGGCTCCGCCCGCCCAGCTTCTCCTCCCAAGCCAGGCCCCGCCCGCCCAGCATCTTCTCCCAAGCCAGGCCCCGCCCGCCCAGCTTCTCCTCCCGAGCCTGGCCCCGCCCGACCAGCTTCCCCCCCCGAGTCCGTCCCTGCCCGCCCAGCTTCCCCTCTCTGCCAGGCCCCGCCCGCCCACTTTCTCTTCCCGAGCCCGGCCCCGCCTTCCCAGCTTCCCCTCCCGAGTCCGGCCCCGCGCGCCCAGCTTCCCCTCCCAGCCTGGCCCCGCCCGCCCAGCTTCTCCTCCTAAGCCAGGCCCCGCCCGCCCAGCTTCTCCTCCCAAGCCAGGCCCCGCCCGCAGAGGTTCTCCTCCCAGCCTGGCCCCGGTTGCCCAGCTTCTCCTCCTGAGCCAGGCCCCGCCCGCCCAGCTTCTCCTCCCAAGCCAGGCCCCGCCCGCCCAGCATCTCCTCCCAACCCAGGCCCCGCCCGCCCAGATTCTCCTCCCGAGCCTGGCCCCGCCCGGCCAGCTTCCCCCCCGAGTCCGTCCCTGCCCGCCCAGCTTCCCCTCCCAGCCAGGCCCCGCCCGCCCAGTTTCTACTCCCGTTCCCGGCCCCGCCCGCCCAGCTTATCCTCCCAAGCCATGCCCCTCCTGCCCAGCTTCCCTTCCCAGCCTCGCCCCACCCTCCCAGCTTCCCCTCCCAGCCTGGCCCTGCCCGCCCAGCTTCTCCTCGTGAGCCAGGCCCCTCCCGCCCAGCTTCTCCTCCCAGCCTGACCCCGCCCGCCGAGCTTCCCCTCCCAGCCTGGCCCCGCCCGCCCAGCTTCTCCTCGTGAGCCAGTCCCCGCCCGCCCAGATTCCCCTCCCAGCCTGGCCCCGCCCGCCCAGCTTCCCCTCCCAGCCTGGCCCCGCCCGCCCACTTTCTCTTCCCGAGCCCGGCCCCGCCTTCCCAGCTTCCCCTCTCGAGCCCGGCCTCGCCCACCCAGCTTCTCCTCCCAGCCTGGCCCCGCCCGCCCAGATTCCCCTCCCGAGTCCGGCCCCGCGCGCCCAGCTTCCCCTCCCAGCCTGGCCCCGCCCGCCCAGCTTCTCCTCCTGAGCCAGGCCCCGCCCGCCCAGCTTCTCCTCCCAAGCCAGGCCCCGCCCGCAGAGGTTCTCCTCCCAGCCTGGCCCCGATTGCCCAGCTTCTCCTCCTGAGCCAGGCCCCGCCCGCCCAGCTTCTCCTCCCAAGCCAGGCCCCGCCCGCCCAGCTTCTCCTCCCAAGCCAGGCCCCGCCCGCCCAGATTCTCCTCCCGAGCCTGGCCCCGCCCGGCCAGCTTCCCCCCCGAGTCCGTCCCTGCCCGCCCAGCTTCCCCTCCCAGCCAGGCCCCGCCCGCCCAGTTTCTACTCCCGTTCCCGGCCCCGCCCGCCCAGCTTATCCTCCCAAGCCATGCCCCTCCTGCCCAGCTTCCCTTCCCAGCCTCGCCCCACCCTCCCAGCTTCCCCTCCCAGTCTGGCCCTGCCCGCCCAGCTTCTCCTCGTGAGCCAGGCCCCTCCCGCCCAGCTTCTCCTCCCAGCCTGACCCCGCCCGCCGAGCTTCCCCTCCCAGCCTGGCCCCGCCCGCCCAGCTTCTCCTCGTGAGCCAGGCCCCGCCCGCCCAGCTTCTCCTCCCAAGCCAGGCCCCGCCCGCCCAGCTTCCCTCCCAGCCTGGCCCCGCCCGCCAAGCTTCTCCTCCTGAGCCCGGCCCCGCCCGCCCAGCTTCCCCTCCCGATCCTGGCCCCGCCCGGCCAGCTTCCGCTCCCGAGTCCGTTCCTGCCCTCCCAGCTTCCCCTCCCAGCCAGGCCCCGCCCGCCCAGTTTCTCCTCCCGTTCCCGGCCCCGCCCGCCAACTTCTCCTCGTGAGCCAGGCCCCGCCCGATCTCCTTCCCCTCCCAGCCTGGCCCCGCCCGCCCAGCTTCCCCTCCCGAGCCCGACCCCGCCCACCCAGCTTCCCCTCCCAGCCAGGCTCCGCACGCCCAGCTTCCCCTCCCAGCCAGGCTCCGCCCGCCCAGCTTCCCCTCCCAGCCAGGCTCCGCACGCCCACCTTCCCCTCCCATCTTGGCCCCGACCGCCCAGCTTCCCCTCCCCAGCCAGGCCCCGCCCGCCCAGCTTCCCCTCCCGAGTCCGGCCCCGCCCGCTCAGCTCCTCCTCCCAGCCTGGCCCCGCCCGCCCACCTTCCCCTCCCAACTTGGCTCCGCCCCCCAGCTTCCCCTCCCAGCCTGGCCCCGCCCACCCAGCTTCCCCTCCCAGCCAGCCCCCGCCCGCCCAGATTCCCCTCCCAGCCTGGCCCCGCCCGCCCAGCTTCCCCTCCCAGCCTGGCTCCGCCCGCCCACTTTCTCTTCCCGAGCCCGGCCCCGCCTTCCCAGCTTCCCCTTCTCGAGCCCGGCCCCGCCCACCCAGCTTCTCCTCCCAGCCTGGCCCCGCCCGCCCAGCTTCCCCTCCCGAGTCCGGCCCCGCGCGCCCAGCTTCCCCTCCCAGCCTGGCCCCGCCCGACCAGCTTCCGCTCCCGAGTCCCTTCCTGCCCGCCCAGCTTCCCCTCCCAGCCGGGCCCCGCCCGCCGAGGTTCTCCTCCCAGCCTGGCCCCGACTGCCCAGCTTCTCCTCCTGAGCCAGGCCCCGCCCGCCCAGATTCTCCTCCCAAGCTAGGCACCGGCCGCCCAGCTTCTCCTCCCAAGCCAGTCCCCGCCCGCCCAGCTTCTCCTCCCGAGCCTGGCCCCGCCCGGCCAGCTTCCCCCCCGAGTCCGTCCGTGCCCGCCCAGCTTCTCCTCCCAAGCCAGGCCACGCCTGCCCAGCTTCCCTTCCCAGCCTGACCCCACCGTCCCAGCTTCCCGTCCCAGCCTGGCCCCGCCCGCCCAGCTTCTCCTCGTGAGCCAGGACCCGCCCGCCCAGCTTCTCTTCCCAAGCCAGGCCCCGCCCGCCCAGCTTCCCCTCCCGAGTCCGGCCCCGCCCGCTCAGCTTCTCCTCCAAGCCTGGCTTGGAAGGAGGGAAGCTGGGAGGGTGGGGCGAGGCTGGGAAGGGAAGCTGGGCAGGAGGGGCATGGCTTGGGAGGAGAAGCTGGGCGGGCGGGGCCGGGAACGGGAGTAGAAACTGGGCGGGCGGGGCCTGGCTGGGAGGGGAAGCTGGGCGGGCGGGGCCTGGCTCAGGAGGAGAAGCTGGGCAGTCGGGGCCAGGCTGGGAGGAGAACCTCGGCGGGCGGGGCCTGGCTTGGGAGGAGAAGCTGGGCGGGCGGGGCCTGGCTCAGGAAGAGAAGCTGGGCGGGCGGGGCCAGGCTGGGAGGGGAAGCTGGGCGCGCGGGGCCGGACTCGGGAGGGGAAGCTGGGCGCCCGCCCAGCTTCTCCTCCTGAGCCAGGCCCCGCCCGCCCAGCTTCTCCTCCCAAGCCAGGCCCCGCCCGCCGAGGTTCTCCTCCCAGCCTGGCCCCGACTGCCCAGCTTCTCCTCCTGAGCCAGGCCCCGCCCGCCCAGCTTCCCCTCCCAGCCAGGCCCCGCCCGCCCAGTTTCTACTCCCGTTCCCGGCCCCGCCCGCCCACCTTTCCCTCCCATCTTGGCCCCGCCCCCCAGCTCCCCTCCCAGCCTGGCCCCGCCCACCCAGCTTCCCCTCCCAGCCAGTCCCCGCCCGCCCAGATTCCCCTCCCAGCCTGGCCCCGCCCGCCCAGCTTCCCCTCCCAGCCTGGCCCCGCCCGCCCCCTTTCTCTTCCCGAGCCCGGCCCCGCCTTCCCAGCTTCCCCTTCTCGAGCTCGGCTCCGCCCACCCAGCTTCTCCTCCCAGCCTGGCCCCGCCCGCCCAGCTTCCCCTCCCGAGTCCGGCCCCGCGCGCCCAGCTTCCCCTCCCAGCCTGGCCCCGCCCGCCCAGCTTCTCCTCCTGAGCCAGGCCCCGCCCGCCCAGCTTCTCCTCCCAAGCCAGGCCCCGCCCGCCGAGGTTCTCCTCCCAGCCTGGCCCCGACTGCCCAGCTTCTCCTCCTGAGCCAGGCCCCGCCCGCCCAGCTTCCCCTCCCAGCCAGGCCCCGCCCGCCCAGTTTCTACTCCCGTTCCCGGCCCCGCCCGCCCAGCTTCTCCTCCCAAGCCATGCCCCTCCTGCCCAGCTTCCCTTCCCAGCCTCGCCCCACCCTCCCAGCTTCCCGTCCCAGCCTGGCCCCGCCCGCCCAGCTTCTCCTCGTGAGCCAGGCCCCGCCCGCCCAGCTTCTCCTCCCAGCCTGACCCCACCCGCCGAGGTTCCCCTCCCAGCCTGGCCCCGGCCGCCCAGCTTCTCCTCGTGAGCCAGGCCCCGCCCGCCCAGCTTCTGCTCCCAAGCCAGGCCCCGCCCGACCACCTTCCCCTCCCAGCTTGGCCCCGCCCCCCCAGCTTCCCCTCCCAGCCTGGCCCCGCTCGACCAGCTTCCCCTCCCGAGTCCGGCCCCGCCCGCCCACTTTGTCTTCCCGAGCCCGGCCCCGCATTCCCGGCTTCCCCTCCCGAGTCCGGCCCCGCCCGCCCAGCTTCCCCTCCCAGCCTGGCCCTGCCCGGCCAGCTTCTGCTCCCAAGCCTGGCCCCGCCCGCCCAGCTTCCCCTCCCGAGCCAGGCCCCGCCCGCCCAGCTTCCCCTCCCAGGCTGGCCCCGCCCGGCCAGCTTCCGCTCTCGAGTCCGTTCCTGCCCGCCCAGCTTCCCCTAACAGCCAGACCCCGCCCGGCCAGCTTCCCCTCCCGATTCCGTCCCTGCCCGCCCAGCTTCCCCTCCCAGCCAGGCTCCGCCCGCCCAGTTTCTCCTCCCGTTCCCGGGCCCGCCCGCCCAGCTTCTCCTCCCAAGCCAGGCCCCGCCCGCCCAGCTTCCCCTCCCATCTTGGCTCCGCCCCCCAGCTTCCCCTCCCAGCCTGGCCCCGCCCTTCCAGCTTCCCCTCCCAGCCAGCCCCCGCCCGCCCAGATTCCCCTCCCAGCCTGGCCCCGCCCGCCCAGCTTCCCCTCCCAGCCTGGCCCCGCCCGCCCACTTTCTCTTCCCGAGCCCGGCCCCGCCTTCCCAGCTTCCCCTCCCGAGTCCGGCCCCGCGCGCCCAGCTTCCCCTCCCAGCCTGGCCCCGCCCGCCCAGCTTCTCCTCCTGAGCCAGGCCCCGCCCGCCCAGCTTCTCCTCCCAAGCCAGGCCCCGCCCGCAGAGGTTCTCCTCCCAGCCTGGCCCCGATTGCCCAGCTTCTCCTCCTGAGCCAGGCCACGCCCGCCCAGCTTCTCCTCCCAAGCCAGGCCCCGCCCGCCCAGCTTCTCCTCCCAAGCCAGGCCCCGCCCGCCCAGATTCTCCTCCCGAGCCTGGCCCCGCCCGGCCAGCTTCCCCCCCGAGTCCGTCCCTGCCCGCCCAGCTTCCCCTCCCAGCCAGGCCCCGCCCGCCCAGTTTCTACTCCCGTTCCCGGCCCCGCCCGCCCAGCTTATCCTCCCAAGCCATGCCCCTCCTGCCCAGCTTCCCTTCCCAGCCTCGCCCCACCCTCCCAGCTTCCCCTCCCAGCCTGGCCCTGCCCGCCCAGCTTCTCCTCGTGAGCCAGGCCCCTCCCGCCCAGCTTCTCCTCCCAGCCTGACCCCGCCCGCCGAGCTTCCCCTCCCAGCCTGGCCCCGCCCGCCCAGCTTCTCCTCGTGAGCCAGGCCCCGCCCGCCCAGCTTCTCCTCCCAAGCCAGGCCCCGCCCGACCACCTTCCCCTCCCAGCTTGGCCCCGCCCCCCCAGCTTCCCCTCCCAGCCTGGCCCCGCTCGACCAGCTTCCCCTCCCGAGTCCGACCCCGCCCGCCCACTTTGTCTTCCCGAGCCCGGCCCCGCCTTCCCGGCTTCCCCTCCCGAGTCCGGCCCCGCCCGCCCATCTCCCCTCCCAGCCTGGCCCCGCCCGGCCAGCTTCTCCTCCCGAGCCAGGCCCCGCCCGCCCAGCTTCCCCTCCCAGCCTGGCCCCGCCCGCCCAGCTTCCGCTCCCGAGTCCGTTCCTGCCCGCCCAGCTTCCCCTCCCAGCCAGGCACCGCCCGGCCAGCTTCCCCTCCGGATTCCGTCCCTGCCCGCCCAGCTTCCCCTCCCAGCCAGGCTCCGCCTGCCCAGTTTCTCCTCCCGTTCCCGGGCCCGCCCGCCAAGCTTCTCCTCCCAATCCAGGCCCCGCCCGCCCAGCTTCCCCTCCCAGCCTGGCCCCGCCCGCCCAGCTTCCCCTCCCAGCCTGGCCCCGCCCGCCCAGCTTCTCCTCGCAGCCTGGCCCCGCCTGCCCAGCTTCTCCTCCCAAGCCTGGCCCCGCCCGCCCAGCTTCCCCTCCCGAGCCAGGCCCCGCCCGCCCAGCTTCCCCTCCCAGGCTGGCCCCGCCCGGCCAGCTTCCGCTCCCGAGTCCGTTCCTGCCCGCCCAGCTTCCCCTCCCAGCCAGGCCCCGCCCGGCCAGCTTCCCCTCCCGAGTCCGGCCCCGCACGCCCAGCTTCCCCTCCCAGCCTGGCCCCGCCCGCCCAGCTTCTCCTCCTGAGACAGGCCCCGCCCGCCCAGCTTCCCTTCCCAGCCTGGCCCCGCCCGCCCAGCTTCTCCTCCCAAGCCTGGCCCCGCCCGCCCAGCTTCCCCTCCCGAGCCCGGCCCCGCCTTCCCAGCTTCCCCTTCTCGAGCCCGGCCCCGCCCGCTCAGCTTCTCCTCCCAGCCTGGCCCCGCTCGACCAGCTTCCCCTCCCGAGTCCGGCCCCGCCCGCCCACTTTGTCTTCCCGAGCCCAGCCCCGCCTTCCCGGTTTCCCCTCCCGAGTCCGGCCCCGCCCGCCGATCTTCCCCTCCCAGCCTGGCCCCGCCCGGCCAGCTTCTCCTTCCGAGCCAGGCCCCGCCCGCCCAGCTTCCCCTCCCTGCCTGGCCCCGCCCGGCCAGCTTCCGCTCCCGAGTCCGTTCCTGCCCGCCCAGCTTCCCCTCCCAGCCAGGCCCCTCCCGGCCAGCTTCCCCTCCCGATTCCGTCCCTGCCCGCCCAGCTTCCCCTCCCAGCCAGGCTCCGCCCGCCCAGTTTCTCCTCCCGTTCCCGGGCCCGCCCGCCACGCTTCTCCTCCCAATCCAGGCCCCGCCCGCCCAGCTTGCCCTCCCAGCCTGGCCCCGCCCGCCCAGCTTCCCCTCCCAGCCTGGCCCCGCCCGCCCAGCTTCTCCTCGCAGCCTGGCCCCGCCTGCCCAGCTTCTCCTCCCAAGCCTGGTCCCGCCCGCCCAGCTTCCCCTCCCGATTCCGTCCCTGCCCGCCCAGCTTCCCCTCCCAGCCAGGCTCCGCCCGGCCAGCTTCTCCTCCCGAGCCAGGCCCCGCCCGCCCAGCTTCCCCTCCCAGCCTGGCCCCGCCCGCCCAGCTTCCGCTCCCGAGTCCGTTCCTGCCCGCCCAGCTTCCCCTCCCAGCCAGGCACCGCCCGGCCAGCTTCCCCTCCGGATTCCGTCCCTGCCCGCCCAGCTTCCCCTCCCAGCCAGGCTCCGCCTGCCCAGTTTCTCCTCCCGTTCCCGGGCCCGCCCGCCAAGCTTCTCCTCCCAATCCAGGCCCCGCCCGCCCAGCTTCCCCTCCCAGCCTGGCCCCGCCCGCCCAGCTTCCCCTCCCAGCCTGGCCCCGCCCGCCCAGCTTCTCCTCGCAGCCTGGCCCCGCCTGCCCAGCTTCTCCTCCCAAGCCTGGCCCCGCCCGCCCAGCTTCCCCTCCCGAGCCAGGCCCCGCCCGCCCAGCTTCCCCTCCCAGGCTGGCCCCGCCCGGCCAGCTTCCGCTCCCGAGTCCGTTCCTGCCCGCCCAGCTTCCCCTCCCAGCCAGGCCCCGCCCGGCCAGCTTCCCCTCCCGAGTCCGGCCCCGCACGCCTAGCTTCCCCTCCCAGCCTGGCCTCGCCCGCCCAGCTTCTCCTCCTGAGACAGGCCCCGCCCGCCCAGCTTCCCTTCCCAGCCTGGCCCCGCCCGCCCAGCTTCTCCTCCCAAGCCTGGCCCCGCCCGCCCAGCTTCCCCTCCCGAGCCCGGCCCCGCCTTCCCAGCTTCCCCTTCTCGAGCCCGGCCCCGCCCGCTCAGCTTCTCCTCCCAGCCTGGCCCCGCTCGACCAGCTTCCCCTCCCGAGTCCGGCCCCGCCCGCCCACTTTGTCTTCCCGAGCCCAGCCCCGCCTTCCCGGTTTCCCCTCCCGAGTCCGGCCCCGCCCGCCGATCTTCCCCTCCCAGCCTGGCCCCGCCCGGCCAGCTTCTCCTTCCGAGCCAGGCCCCGCCCGCCCAGCTTCCCCTCCCTGCCTGGCCCCGCCCGGCCAGCTTCCGCTCCCGAGTCCGTTCCTGCCCGCCCAGCTTCCCCTCCCAGCCAGGCCCCTCCCGGCCAGCTTCCCCTCCCGATTCCGTCCCTGCCCGCCCAGCTTCCCCTCCCAGCCAGGCTCCGCCCGCCCAGTTTCTCCTCCCGTTCCCGGGCCCGCCCGCCACGCTTCTCCTCCCAATCCAGGCCCCGCCCGCCCAGCTTGCCCTCCCAGCCTGGCCCCGCCCGCCCAGCTTCCCCTCCCAGCCTGGCCCCGCCCGCCCAGCTTCTCCTCGCAGCCTGGCCCCGCCTGCCCAGCTTCTCCTCCCAAGCCTGGTCCCGCCCGCCCAGCTTCCCCTCCCGATTCCGTCCCTGCCCGCCCAGCTTCCCCTCCCAGCCAGGCTCCGCCCGGCCAGCTTCTCCTCCCGAGCCAGGCCCCGCCCGCCCAGCTTCCCCTCCCAGCCTGGCCCCGCCCGCCCAGCTTCCGCTCCCGAGTCCGTTCCTGCCCGCCCAGCTTCCCCTCCCAGCCAGGCACCGCCCGGCCAGCTTCCCCTCCGGATTCCGTCCCTGCCCGCCCAGCTTCCCCTCCCAGCCAGGCTCCGCCTGCCCAGTTTCTCCTCCCGTTCCCGGGCCCGCCCGCCAAGCTTCTCCTCCCAATCCAGGCCCCGCCCGCCCAGCTTCCCCTCCCAGCCTGGCCCCGCCCGCCCAGCTTCCCCTCCCAGCCTGGCCCCGCCCGCCCAGCTTCTCCTCGCAGCCTGGCCCCGCCTGCCCAGCTTCTCCTCCCAAGCCTGGCCCCGCTCGCCCAGCTTCCCCTCCCGAGCCAGGCCCCGCCCGCCCAGCTTCCCCTCCCAGGCTTGCCCCGCCCGGCCAGCTTCCGCTCCCGAGTCCGTTCCTGCCCGCCCAGCTTCCCCTCCCAGCCAGGCCCCGCCCGGCCAGCTTCCCCTCCCGAGTCCGGCCCCGCACGCCTAGCTTCCCCTCCCAGCCTGGCCTCGCCCGCCCAGCTTCTCCTCCTGAGACAGGCCCCGCCCGCCCAGCTTCCCTTCCCAGCCTGGCCCCGCCCGCCCAGCTTCTCCTCCCAAGCCTGGCCCCGCCCGCCCAGCTTCCCCTCCCGAGCCCGGCCCCGCCTTCCCAGCTTCCCCTTCTCGAGCCCGGCCCCGCCCGCTCAGCTTCTCCTCCCAGCCTGGCCCCGCTCGACCAGCTTCCCCTCCCGAGTCCGGCCCCGCCCGCCCACTTTGTCTTCCCGAGCCCAGCCCCGCCTTCCCGGTTTCCCCTCCCGAGTCCGGCCCCGCCCGCCGATCTTCCCCTCCCAGCCTGGCCCCGCCCGGCCAGCTTCTCCTTCCGAGCCAGGCCCCGCCCGCCCAGCTTCCCCTCCCTGCCTGGCCCCGCCCGGCCAGCTTCCGCTCCCGAGTCCGTTCCTGCCCGCCCAGCTTCCCCTCCCAGCCAGGCCCCTCCCGGCCAGCTTCCCCTCCCGATTCCGTCCCTGCCCGCCCAGCTTCCCCTCCCAGCCAGGCTCCGCCCGCCCAGTTTCTCCTCCCGTTCCCGGGCCCGCCCGCCACGCTTCTCCTCCCAATCCAGGCCCCGCCCGCCCAGCTTGCCCTCCCAGCCTGGCCCCGCCCGCCCAGCTTCCCCTCCCAGCCTGGCCCCGCCCGCCCAGCTTCTCCTCGCAGCCTGGCCCCGCCTGCCCAGCTTCTCCTCCCAAGCCTGGTCCCGCCCGCCCAGCTTCCCCTCCCGATTCCGTCCCTGCCCGCCCAGCTTCCCCTCCCAGCCAGGCTCCGCCCGGCCAGCTTCTCCTCCCGAGCCAGGCCCCGCCCGCCCAGCTTCCCCTCCCAGCCTGGCCCCGCCCGCCCAGCTTCCGCTCCCGAGTCCGTTCCTGCCCGCCCAGCTTCCCCTCCCAGCCAGGCACCGCCCGGCCAGCTTCCCCTCCGGATTCCGTCCCTGCCCGCCCAGCTTCCCCTCCCAGCCAGGCTCCGCCTGCCCAGTTTCTCCTCCCGTTCCCGGGCCCGCCCGCCAAGCTTCTCCTCCCAATCCAGGCCCCGCCCGCCCAGCTTCCCCTCCCAGCCTGGCCCCGCCCGCCCAGCTTCCCCTCCCAGCCTGGCCCCGCCCGCCCAGCTTCTCCTCGCAGCCTGGCCCCGCCTGCCCAGCTTCTCCTCCCAAGCCTGGCCCCGCCCGCCCAGCTTCCCCTCCCGAGCCAGGCCCCGCCCGCCCAGCTTCCCCTCCCAGGCTGGCCCCGCCCGGCCAGCTTCCGCTCCCGAGTCCGTTCCTGCCCGCCCAGCTTCCCCTCCCAGCCAGGCCCCGCCCGGCCAGCTTCCCCTCCCGAGTCCGGCCCCGCACGCCCAGCTTCCCCTCCCAGCCTGGCCTCGCCCGCCCAGCTTCTCCTCCTGAGACAGGCCCCGCCCGCCCAGCTTCCCTTCCCAGCCTGGCCCCGCCCGCCCAGCTTCTCCTCCCAAGCCTGGCCCCGCCCGCCCAGCTTCCCCTCCCGAGCCCGGCCCCGCCTTCCCAGCTTCCCCTTCTCGAGCCCGGCCCCGCCCGCTCAGCTTCTCCTCCCAGCCTGGCCCCGCTCGACCAGCTTCCCCTCCCGAGTCCGGCCCCGCCCGCCCACTTTGTCTTCCCGAGCCCAGCCCCGCCTTCCCGGTTTCCCCTCCCGAGTCCGGCCCCGCCCGCCGATCTTCCCCTCCCAGCCAGGCACCGCCCGGCCAGCTTCCCCTCCGGATTCCGTCCCTGCCCGCCCAGCTTCCCCTCCCAGCCAGGCTCCGCCTGCCCAGTTTCTCCTCCCGTTCCCGGGCCCGCCCGCCAAGCTTCTCCTCCCAATCCAGGCCCCGCCCGCCCAGCTTCCCCTCCCAGCCTGGCCCCGCCCGCCCAGCTTCCCCTCCCAGCCTGGCCCCGCCCGCCCAGCTTCTCCTCGCAGCCTGGCCCCGCCTGCCCAGCTTCTCCTCCCAAGCCTGGCCCCGCCCGCCCAGCTTCCCCTCCCGAGCCAGGCCCCGCCCGCCCAGCTTCCCCTCCCAGGCTGGCCCCGCCCGGCCAGCTTCCGCTCCCGAGTCCGTTCCTGCCCGCCCAGCTTCCCCTCCCAGCCAGGCCCCGCCCGGCCAGCTTCCCCTCCCGAGTCCGGCCCCGCACGCCTAGCTTCCCCTCCCAGCCTGGCCTCGCCCGCCCAGCTTCTCCTCCTGAGACAGGCCCCGCCCGCCCAGCTTCCCTTCCCAGCCTGGCCCCGCCCGCCCAGCTTCTCCTCCCAAGCCTGGCCCCGCCCGCCCAGCTTCCCCTCCCGAGCCCGGCCCCGCCTTCCCAGCTTCCCCTTCTCGAGCCCGGCCCCGCCCGCTCAGCTTCTCCTCCCAGCCTGGCCCCGCTCGACCAGCTTCCCCTCCCGAGTCCGGCCCCGCCCGCCCACTTTGTCTTCCCGAGCCCAGCCCCGCCTTCCCGGTTTCCCCTCCCGAGTCCGGCCCCGCCCGCCGATCTTCCCCTCCCAGCCTGGCCCCGCCCGGCCAGCTTCTCCTTCCGAGCCAGGCCCCGCCCGCCCAGCTTCCCCTCCCTGCCTGGCCCCGCCCGGCCAGCTTCCGCTCCCGAGTCCGTTCCTGCCCGCCCAGCTTCCCCTCCCAGCCAGGCCCCTCCCGGCCAGCTTCCCCTCCCGATTCCGTCCCTGCCCGCCCAGCTTCCCCTCCCAGCCAGGCTCCGCCCGCCCAGTTTCTCCTCCCGTTCCCGGGCCCGCCCGCCACGCTTCTCCTCCCAATCCAGGCCCCGCCCGCCCAGCTTGCCCTCCCAGCCTGGCCCCGCCCGCCCAGCTTCCCCTCCCAGCCTGGCCCCGCCCGCCCAGCTTCTCCTCGCAGCCTGGCCCCGCCTGCCCAGCTTCTCCTCCCAAGCCTGGTCCCGCCCGCCCAGCTTCCCCTCCCGATTCCGTCCCTGCCCGCCCAGCTTCCCCTCCCAGCCAGGCTCCGCCCGGCCAGCTTCTCCTCCCGAGCCAGGCCCCGCCCGCCCAGCTTCCCCTCCCAGCCTGGCCCCGCCCGCCCAGCTTCCGCTCCCGAGTCCGTTCCTGCCCGCCCAGCTTCCCCTCCCAGCCAGGCACCGCCCGGCCAGCTTCCCCTCCGGATTCCGTCCCTGCCCGCCCAGCTTCCCCTCCCAGCCAGGCTCCGCCTGCCCAGTTTCTCCTCCCGTTCCCGGGCCCGCCCGCCAAGCTTCTCCTCCCAATCCAGGCCCCGCCCGCCCAGCTTCCCCTCCCAGCCTGGCCCCGCCCGCCCAGCTTCCCCTCCCAGCCTGGCCCCGCCCGCCCAGCTTCTCCTCGCCGCCTGGCCCCGCCTGCCCAGCTTCTCCTCCCAAGCCTGGCCCCGCCCGCCCAGCTTCCCCTCCCGAGCCAGGCCCCGCCCGCCCAGCTTCCCCTCCCAGGCTGGCCCCGCCCGGCCGGCTTCCGCTCCCGAGTCCGTTCCTGCCCGCCCAGCTTCCCCTCCCAGCCAGGCCCCGCCCGGCCAGCTTCCCCTCCCGAGTCCGGCCCCGCACGCCTAGCTTCCCCTCCCAGCCTGGCCTCGCCCGCCCAGCTTCTCCTCCTGAGACAGGCCCCGCCCGCCCAGCTTCCCTTCCCAGCCTGGCCCCGCCCGCCCAGCTTCTCCTCCCAAGCCTGGCCCCGCCCGCCCAGCTTCCCCTCCCGAGTCCGGCCCCGCACGCCTAGCTTCCCCTCCCAGCCTGGCCTCGCCCGCCCAGCTTCTCCTCCTGAGACAGGCCCCGCCCGCCCAGCTTCCCTTCCCAGCCTGGCCCCGCCTGCCCAGCTTCTCCTCCCAAGCCTGGCCCCGCCCGCCCAGCTTCCCCTCCCGAGCCAGGCCCCGCCCGCCCAGCTTCCCCTCCCAGGCTGGCCCCGCCCGGCCAGCTTCCGCTCCCGAGTCCGTTCCTGCCCGCCCAGCTTCCCCTCCCAGCCAGGCCCCGCCCGGCCAGCTTCCCCTCCCGAGTCCGGCCCCGCACGCCTAGCTTCCCCTCCCAGCCTGGCCTCGCCCGCCCAGCTTCTCCTCCTGAGACAGGCCCCGCCCGCCCAGCTTCCCTTCCCAGCCTGGCCCCGCCCGCCCAGCTTCTCCTCCCAAGCCTGGCCCCGCCCGCCCAGCTTCCCCTCCCGAGCCCGGCCCCGCCTTCCCAGCTTCCCCTTCTCGAGCCCGGCCCCGCCCGCTCAGCTTCTCCTCCCAGCCTGGCCCCGCTCGACCAGCTTCCCCTCCCGAGTCCGGCCCCGCCCGCCCACTTTGTCTTCCCGAGCCCAGCCCCGCCTTCCCGTTTTCCCCTCCCGAGTCCGGCCCCGCCCGCCGATCTTCCCCTCCCAGCCTGGCCCCGCCCGGCCAGCTTCTCCTTCCGAGCCAGGCCCCGCCCGCCCAGCTTCCCCTCCCTGCCTGGCCCCGCCCGGCCAGCTTCCGCTCCCGAGTCCGTTCCTGCCCGCCCAGCTTCCCCTCCCAGCCAGGCCCCTCCCGGCCAGCTTCCCCTCCCGATTCCGTCCCTGCCCGCCCAGCTTCCCCTCCCAGCCAGGCTCCGCCCGCCCAGTTTCTCCTCCCGTTCCCGGGCCCGCCCGCCACGCTTCTCCTCCCAATCCAGGCCCCGCCCGCCCAGCTTGCCCTCCCAGCCTGGCCCCGCCCGCCCAGCTTCCCCTCCCAGCCTGGCCCCGCCCGCCCAGCTTCTCCTCGCAGCCTGGCCCCGCCTGCCCAGCTTCTCCTCCCAAGCCTGGTCCCGCCCGCCCAGCTTCCCCTCCCGATTCCGTCCCTGCCCGCCCAGCTTCCCCTCCCAGCCAGGCTCCGCCCGGCCAGCTTCTCCTCCCGAGCCAGGCCCCGCCCGCCCAGCTTCCCCTCCCAGCCTGGCCCCGCCCGCCCAGCTTCCGCTCCCGAGTCCGTTCCTGCCCGCCCAGCTTCCCCTCCCAGCCAGGCACCGCCCGGCCAGCTTCCCCTCCGGATTCCGTCCCTGCCCGCCCAGCTTCCCCTCCCAGCCAGGCTCCGCCTGCCCAGTTTCTCCTCCCGTTCCCGGGCCCGCCCGCCAAGCTTCTCCTCCCAATCCAGGCCCCGCCCGCCCAGCTTCCCCTCCCAGCCTGGCCCCGCCCGCCCAGCTTCCCCTCCCAGCCTGGCCCCGCCCGCCCAGCTTCTCCTCGCCGCCTGGCCCCGCCTGCCCAGCTTCTCCTCCCAAGCCTGGCCCCGCCCGCCCAGCTTCCCCTCCCGAGCCAGGCCCCGCCCGCCCAGCTTCCCCTCCCAGGCTGGCCCCGCCCGGCCAGCTTCCGCTCCCGAGTCCGTTCCTGCCCGCCCAGCTTCCCCTCCCAGCCAGGCCCCGCCCGGCCAGCTTCCCCTCCCGAGTCCGGCCCCGCACGCCTAGCTTCCCCTCCCAGCCTGGCCTCGCCCGCCCAGCTTCTCCTCCTGAGACAGGCCCCGCCCGCCCAGCTTCCCTTCCCAGCCTGGCCCCGCCCGCCCAGCTTCTCCTCCCAAGCCTGGCCCCGCCCGCCCAGCTTCCCCTCCCGAGCCCGGCCCCGCCTTCCCAGCTTCCCCTTCTCGAGCCCGGCCCCGCCCGCTCAGCTTCTCCTCCCAGCCTGGCCCCGCTCGACCAGCTTCCCCTCCCGAGTCCGGCCCCGCCCGCCCACTTTGTCTTCCCGAGCCCAGCCCCGCCTTCCCGGTTTCCCCTCCCGAGTCCGGCCCCGCCCGCCGATCTTCCCCTCCCAGCCTGGCCCCGCCCGGCCAGCTTCTCCTTCCGAGCCAGGCCCCGCCCGCCCAGCTTCCCCTCCCTGCCTGGCCCCGCCCGGCCAGCTTCCGCTCCCGAGTCCGTTCCTGCCCGCCCAGCTTCCCCTCCCAGCCAGGCCCCTCCCGGCCAGCTTCCCCTCCCGATTCCGTCCCTGCCCGCCCAGCTTCCCCTCCCAGCCAGGCTCCGCCCGCCCAGTTTCTCCTCCCGTTCCCGGGCCCGCCCGCCACGCTTCTCCTCCCAATCCAGGCCCCGCCCGCCCAGCTTGCCCTCCCAGCCTGGCCCCGCCCGCCCAGCTTCCCCTCCCAGCCTGGCCCCGCCCGCCCAGCTTCTCCTCGCAGCCTGGCCCCGCCTGCCCAGCTTCTCCTCCCAAGCCTGGTCCCGCCCGCCCAGCTTCCCCTCCCGATTCCGTCCCTGCCCGCCCAGCTTCCCCTCCCAGCCAGGCTCCGCCCGGCCAGCTTCTCCTCCCGAGCCAGGCCCCGCCCGCCCAGCTTCCCCTCCCAGCCTGGCCCCGCCCGCCCAGCTTCCGCTCCGGAGTCCGTTCCTGCCCGCCCAGCTTCCCCTCCCAGCCAGGCACCGCCCGGCCAGCTTCCCCTCCGGATTCCGTCCCTGCCCGCCCAGCTTCCCCTCCCAGCCAGGCTCCGCCTGCCCAGTTTCTCCTCCCGTTCCCGGGCCCGCCCGCCAAGCTTCTCCTCCCAATCCAGGCCCCGCCCGCCCAGCTTCCCCTCCCAGCCTGGCCCCGCCCGCCCAGCTTCCCCTCCCAGCCTGGCCCCGCCCGCCCAGCTTCTCCTCGCAGCCTGGCCCCGCCTGCCCAGCTTCTCCTCCCAAGCCTGGCCCCGCCCGCCCAGCTTCCCCTCCCGAGCCAGGCCCCGCCCGCCCAGCTTCCCCTCCCAGGCTGGCCCCGCCCGGCCAGCTTCCGCTCCCGAGTCCGTTCCTGCCCGCCCAGCTTCCCCTCCCAGCCAGGCCCCGCCCGGCCAGCTTCCCCTCCCGAGTCCGGCCCCGCACGCCCAGCTTCCCCTCCCAGCCTGGCCTCGCCCGCCCAGCTTCTCCTCCTGAGACAGGCCCCGCCCGCCCAGCTTCCCTTCCCAGCCTGGCCCCGCCCGCCCAGCTTCTCCTCCCAAGCCTGGCCCCGCCCGCCCAGCTTCCCCTCCCGAGCCCGGCCCCGCCTTCCCAGCTTCCCCTTCTCGAGCCCGGCCCCGCCCGCTCAGCTTCTCCTCCCAGCCTGGCCCCGCTCGACCAGCTTCCCCTCCCGAGTCCGGCCCCGCCCGCCCACTTTGTCTTCCCGAGCCCAGCCCCGCCTTCCCGGTTTCCCCTCCCGAGTCCGGCCCCGCACGCCGATCTTCCCCTCCCAGCCTGGCCCCGCCCGGCCAGCTTCTCCTTCCGAGCCAGGCCCCGCCCGCCCAGCTTCCCCTCCCTGCCTGGCCCCGCCCGGCCAGCTTCCGCTCCCGAGTCCGTTCCTGCCCGCCCAGCTTCCCCTCCCAGCCAGGCCCCGCCCGCCCAGCTTCCCCTCCCGATTCCGTCCCTGCCCGACCAGCTTCCCCTCCCAGCCAGGCTCCGCCCGCCCAGTTTCTCCTCCCGTTCCCGGGCCCGCCCGCCACGCTTCTCCTCCCAATCCAGGCCCCGCCCGCCCAGCTTGCCCTCCCAGCCTGGCCCCGCCCGCCCAGCTTCCCCTCCCAGCCTGGCCCCGCCCGCCCAGCTTCTCCTCGCAGCCTGGCCCCGCCTGCCCAGCTTCTCCTCCCAAGCCTGGTCCCGCCCGCCCAGCTTCCCCTCCCGAGCCAGGCCCCGCCCGCCCAGCTTCCCCTCCCAGCCAGGCCCCGCCCGGCCAGCTTCCCCTCCCGAGTCCGGCCCCGCACGCCCAGCTTCCCCTCCCAGCCTGGCCCCGCCTGCCCAGCTTCTCCTCCCAAGCCTGGTCCCGCCCGGCCAGCTTCCGCTCCCGAGTCCGTTCCTGCCCGCCCAGCTTCCCCTCCCAGCCAGGCCCCGCCCGGCCAGCTTCCCCTCCCGAGTCCGGCCCCGCACGCCCAGCTTCCCCTCCCAGCCTGGCCCCGCCCGCCCAGCTTCTCCTCCTGAGACAGGCCCCGCCCGCCCACTTTCTCTTCCCGAGCCCGGCCCCGCCTTCCCAGCTTCCCCTTCTCGAGCCCGGCCCCGCCCGCTCAGCTTCTCCTCCCAGCCTGGCCCCGCTCGACCAGCTTCCCCTCCCGAGTCCGGCCCCGCCCGCCCAGCTTCCCCTCCCAGCCTGGCCCCGCCCGCCCAGCTTCCCCTCCCAGCCTGGCCCCGCCCGGCCAGCTTCCCCTCCCAGCCTGGCCCCGCCCGCCCAGCTTCCCCTCCCGAGTCCGGCCCCGCGCGCCCAGCTTCCCCTCCCAGCCTGGCCCCGCCCGCCCAGCTTCTCCTCCTGAGACAGGCCCCGCCCGCCCAGCTTCTCCTCCCAAGCCAGGCCCCGCCCGCCGAGGTTCTCCTCCCAGCCTGGCCCCGACTGCCCAGCTTCTCCTCCTGAGCCAGGCTCCGCCCGCCCAGCTTCTCCTCCCAAGCCAGGCCCTGCCCGCCCAGCATCTTCTCCCAAGCCAGGCCCCGCCCGCCCAGCTTCTCCTCCCGAGCCTGGCCCCGCCCGACCAGCTTCCCCCCCCGAGTCCGTCCCTGCCCGCCCAGCTTCCCCTCTCTGCCAGGCCCCGCCCGCCCACTTTCTCTTCCCGAGCCCGGCCCCGCCTTCCCAGCTTCCCCTCCCGAGTCCGGCCCCGCGCGCCCAGCTTCCCCTCCCAGCCTGGCCCCGCCCGCCCAGCTTCTCCTCCTAAGCCAGGCCCCGCCCGCCCAGCTTCTCCTCCCAAGCCAGGCCCCGCCCGCAGAGGTTCTCCTCCCAGCCTGGCCCCGATTGCCCAGCTTCTCCTCCTGAGCCAGGCCCCGCCCGCCCAGCTTCTCCTCCCAAGCCAGGCCCCGCCCGCCCAGCATCTCCTCCCAACCCAGGCCCCGCCCGCCCAGATTCTCCTCCCGAGCCTGGCCCCGCCCGGCCAGCTTCCCCCCCCGAGTCCGTCCCTGCCCGCCCAGCTTCCCCTCCCAGCCAGGCCCCGCCCGCCCAGTTTCTACTCCCGTTCCCGGCCCCGCCCGCCCATCTTATCCTCCCAAGCCATGCCCCTCCTGCCCAGCTTCCCTTCCCAGCCTCGCCCCACCCTCCCAGCTTCCCCTCCCAGCCTGGCCCTGCCCGCCCAGCTTCTCCTCGTGAGCCAGGCCCCTCCCGCCCAGCTTCTCCTCCCAGCCTGACCCCGCCCGCCGAGCTTCCCCTCCCAGCCTGGCCCCGCCCGCCCAGCTTCTCCTCGTGAGCCAGTCCCCGCCCGCCCAGATTCCCCTCCCAGCCTGGCCCCGCCCGCCCAGCTTCCCCTCCCAGCCTGGCCCCGCCCGCCCACTTTCTCTTCCCGAGCCCGGCCCCGCCTTCCCAGCTTCCCCTCTCGAGCCCGGCCTCGCCCACCCAGCTTCTCCTCCCAGCCTGGCCCCGCCCGCCCAGATTCCCCTCCCGAGTCCGGCCCCGCGCGCCCAGCTTCCCCTCCCAGCCTGGCCCCGCCCGCCCAGCTTCTCCTCCCAAGCCAGGCCCCGCCCGCAGAGGTTCTCCTCCCAGCCTGGCCCCGATTGCCCAGCTTCTCCTCCTGAGCCAGGCCCCGCCCGCCCAGCTTCTCCTCCCAAGCCAGGCCCCGCCCGCCCAGCTTCTCCTCCCAAGCCAGGCCCCGCCCGCCCAGATTCTCCTCCCGAGCCTGGCCCCGCCCGGCCAGCTTCCCCCCAGAGTCCGTCCCTGCCCGCCCAGCTTCCCCTCCCAGCCAGGCCCCGCCCGCCCAGTTTCTACTCCCGTTCCCGGCCCCGCCCGCCCAGCTTATCCTCCCAAGCCATGCCCCTCCTGCCCAGCTTCCCTTCCCAGCCTCGCCCCACCCTCCCAGCTTCCCCTCCCAGCCTGGCCCTGCCCGCCCAGCTTCTCCTCGTGAGCCAGGCCCCTCCCGCCCAGCTTCTCCTCCCAAGCCAGGCCCCGCCCGCCGAGGTTCTCCTCCCAGCCTGGCCCCGACTGCCCAGCTTCTCCTCCTGAGCCAGGCTCCGCCCGCCCAGCTTCTCCTCCCAAGCCAGGCCCTGCCCGCCCAGCATCTTCTCCCAAGCCAGGCCCCGCCCGCCCAGCTTCTCCTCCCGAGCCTGGCCCCGCCCGACCAGCTTCCCCCCCCCGAGTCCGTCCCTGCCCGCCCAGCTTCCCCTCTCTGCCAGGCCCCGCCCGCCCACTTTCTCTTCCCGAGCCCGGCCCCGCCTTCCCAGCTTCCCCTCCCGAGTCCGGCCCCGCGCGCCCAGCTTCCCCTCCCAGCCTGGCCCCGCCCGCCCAGCTTCTCCTCCTAAGCCAGGCCCCGCCCGCCCAGCTTCTCCTCCCAAGCCAGGCCCCGCCCGCAGAGGTTCTCCTCCCAGCCTGGCCCCGATTGCCCAGCTTCTCCTCCTGAGCCAGGCCCCGCCCGCCCAGCTTCTCCTCCCAAGCCAGGCCCCGCCCGCCCAGCATCTCCTCCCAACCCAGGCCCCGCCCGCCCAGATTCTCCTCCCGAGCCTGGCCCCGCCCGGCCAGCTTCCCCCCCAAGTCCGTCCCTGCCCGCCCAGCTTCCCCTCCCAGCCAGGCCCCGCCCGCCCAGTTTCTACTCCCGTTCCCGGCCCCGCCCGCCCAGCTTATCCTCCCAAGCCATGCCCCTCCTGCCCAGCTTCCCTTCCCAGCCTCGCCCCACCCTCCCAGCTTCCCCTCCCAGCCTGGCCCTGCCCGCCCAGCTTCTCCTCGTGAGCCAGGCCCCTCCCGCCCAGCTTCTCCTCCCAGCCTGACCCCGCCCGCCGAGCTTCCCCTCCCAGCCTGGCCCCGCCCGCCCAGCTTCTCCTCGTGAGCCAGTCCCCGCCCGCCCAGATTCCCCTCCCAGCCTGGCCCCGCCCGCCCAGCTTCCCCTCCCAGCCTGGCCCCGCCCGCCCACTTTCTCTTCCCGAGCCCGGCCCCGCCTTCCCAGCTTCCCCTCTCGAGCCCGGCCTCGCCCACCCAGCTTCTCCTCCCAGCCTGGCCCCGCCCGCCCAGATTCCCCTCCCGAGTCCGGCCCCGCGCGCCCAGCTTCCCCTCCCAGCCTGGCCCCGCCCGCCCAGCTTCTCCTCCTGAGCCAGGCCCCGCCCGCCCAGCTTCCCCCCCCCCCCCCCTCCTCCCAAGCCAGGCCCCGCCCGCAGAGGTTCTCCTCCCAGCCTGGCCCCGATTGCCCAGCTTCTCCTCCTGAGCCAGGCCCCGCCCGCCCAGCTTCTCCTCCCAAGCCAGGCCCCGCCCGCCCAGCTTCTCCTCCCAAGCCAGGCCCCGCCCGCCCAGATTCTCCTCCCGAGCCTGGCCCCGCCCGGCCAGCTTCCCCCCCGAGTCCGTCCCTGCCCGCCCAGCTTCCCCTCCCAGCCAGGCCCCGCCCGCCCAGTTTCTACTCCCGTTCCCGGCCCCGCCCGCCCAGCTTATCCTCCCAAGCCATGCCCCTCCTGCCCAGCTTCCCTTCCCAGCCTCGCCCCACCCTCCCAGCTTCCCCTCCCAGCCTGGCCCTGCCCGCCCAGCTTCTCCTCGTGAGCCAGGCCCCTCCCGCCCAGCTTCTCCTCCCAGCCTGACCCCGCCCGCCGAGCTTCCCCTCCCAGCCTGGCCCCGCCCGCCCAGCTTCTCCTCGTGAGCCAGGCCCCGCCCGCCCAGCTTCTCCTCCCAAGCCAGGCCCCGCCCGACCACCTTCCCCTCCCAGCCTGGCCCCGCCCCCCCAGCTTCCCCTCCCAGCCTGGCCCCGCTCGACCAGCTTCCCCTCCCGAGTCCGACCCCGCCCGCCCACTTTGTCTTCCCGAGCCCGGCCCCGCCTTCCCGGCTTCCCTTCCCGAGTCCGGCCCCGCCCGCCCATCTTCCCCTCCCAGCCTGGCCCCGCCCGGCCAGCTTCTCCTCCCGAGCCAGGCCCCGCCCGCCCAGCTTCCCCTCCCAGCCTGGCCCCGCCCGCCCAGCTTCCGCTCCCGAGTCCGTTCCTGCCCGCCCAGCTTCCCCTCCCAGCCAGGCACCGCCCGGCCAGCTTCCCCTCCGGATTCCGTCCCTGCCCGCCCAGCTTCCCCTCCCAGCCAGGCTCCGCCTGCCCAGTTTCTCCTCCCGTTCCCGGGCCCGCCCGCCAAGCTTCTCCTCCCAATCCAGGCCCCGCCCGCCCAGCTTCCCCTCCCAGCCTGGCCCCGCCCGCCCAGCTTCCCCTCCCAGCCTCGCCCCGCCCGCCCAGCTTCTCCTCGCAGCCTGGCCCCGCCTGCCCAGCTTCTCCTCCCAAGCCTGGCCCCGCCCGCCCAGCTTCCCCTCCCGAGCCAGGCCCCGCCCGCCCAGCTTCCGCTCCCGAGTCCGTTCCTGCCCGCCCAGCTTCCCCTCCCAGCCAGGCCTCTCCCGGCCAGCTTCCCCTCCCGATTCCGTCCCTGCCCGCCCAGCTTCCCCTCCTAGCCAGGCTCCGCCCGCCCAGTTTCTCCTCCCGTTCCCGGGCCCGCCCGCCACGCTTCTCCTCCCAATCCAGGCCCCGCCCGCCCAGCTTGCCCTCCCAGCCTAGCCCCGCCCGCCCAGCTTCCCCTCCCAGCCTGGCCCCGCCCGCCCAGCTTCTCCTCGCAGCCTGGCCCCGCCTGCCCAGCTTCTCCTCCCAAGCCTGGTCCCGCCCGCCCAGCTTCCCCTCCCGATTCCGTCCCTGCCCGCCCAGCTTCCCCTCCCAGCCAGGCTCCGCCCGGCCAGCTTCTCCTCCCGAGCCAGGCCCCGCCCGCCCAGCTTCCCCTCCCAGCCTGGCCCCGCCCGCCCAGCTTCCGCTCCCGAGTCCGTTCCTGCCCGCCCAGCTTCCCCTCCCAGCCAGGCACCGCCCGGCCAGCTTCCCCTCCGGATTCCGTCCCTGCCCGCCCAGCTTCCCCTCCCAGCCAGGCTCCGCCTGCCCAGTTTCTCCTCCCGTTCCCGGGCCCGCCCGCCAAGCTTCTCCTCCCAATCCAGGCCCCGCCCGCCCAGCTTGCCCTCCCAGCCTGGCCCCGCCCGCCCAGCTTCCCCTCCCAGCCTGGCCCCGCCCGCCCAGCTTCTCCTCGCAGCCTGGCCCCGCCTGCCCAGCTTCTCCTCCCAAGCCTGGTCCCGCCCGCCCAGCTTCCCCTCCCGAGCCAGGCCCCGCCCGCCCAGCTTCCCCTCCCAGCCAGGCCCCGCCCGGCCAGCTTCCCCTCCCGAGTCCGGCCCCGCACGCCCAGCTTCCCCTCCCAGCCTGGCCCCGCCTGCCCAGCTTCTCCTCCCAAGCCTGGTCCCGCCCGGCCAGCTTCCGCTCCCGAGTCCGTTCCTGCCCGCCCAGCTTCCCCTCCCAGCCAGGCCCCGCCCGGCCAGCTTCCCCTCCCGAGTCCGGCCCCGCGCGCCCAGCTTCCCCTCCCAGCCTGGCCCCGCCCGCCCAGCTTCTCCTCCTGAGACAGGCCCCGCCCGCCCAGCTTCTCCTCCCAAGCCAGGCCCCGCCCGCCGAGGTTCTCCTCCCAGCCTGGCCCCGACTGCCCAGCTTCTCCTCCTGAGCCAGGCTCCGCCCGCCCAGCTTCTCCTCCCAAGCCAGGCCCTGCCCGCCCAGCATCTTCTCCCAAGCCAGGCCCCGCCCGCCCAGCTTCTCCTCCCGAGCCTGGCCCCGCCCGACCAGCTTCCCCCCCCGAGTCCGTCCCTGCCCGCCCAGCTTCCCCTCTCTGCCAGGCCCCGCCCGCCCACTTTCTCTTCCCGAGCCCGGCCCCGCCGTCCCAGCTTCCCCTCCCGAGTCCGGCCCCGCGCGCCCAGCTTCCCCTCCCAGCCTGGCCCCGCCCGCCCAGCTTCTCCTCCTAAGCCAGGCCCCGCCCGCCCAGCTTCTCCTCCCAAGCCAGGCCCCGCCCGCAGAGGTTCTCCTCCCAGCCTGGCCCCGATTGCCCAGCTTCTCCTCCTGAGCCAGGCCCCGCCCGCCCAGCTTCTCCTCCCAAGCCAGGCCCCGCCCGCCCAGCATCTCCTCCCAACCCAGGCCCCGCCCGCCCAGATTCTCCTCCCGAGCCTGGCCCCGCCCGGCCAGCTTCCCCCCCGAGTCCGTCCCTGCCCGCCCAGCTTCCCCTCCCAGCCAGGCCCCGCCCGCCCAGTTTCTACTCCCGTTCCCGGCCCCGCCCGCCCAGCTTATCCTCCCAAGCCATGCCCCTCCTGCCCAGCTTCCCTTCCCAGCCTCGCCCCACCCTCCCAGCTTCCCCTCCCAGCCTGGCCCTGCCCGCCCAGCTTCTCCTCGTGAGCCAGGCCCCTCCCGCCCAGCTTCTCCTCCCAGCCTGACCCCGCCCGCCGAGCTTCCCCTCCCAGCCTGGCCCCGCCCGCCCAGCTTCTCCTCGTGAGCCAGTCCCCGCCCGCCCAGATTCCCCTCCCAGCCTGGCCCCGCCCGCCCAGCTTCCCCTCCCTGCCTGGCCCCGCCCGCCCACTTTCTCTTCCCGAGCCCGGCCCCGCCTTCCCAGCTTCCCCTCTCGAGCCCGGCCTCGCCCACCCAGCTTCTCCTCCCAGCCTGGCCCCGCCCGCCCAGATTCCCCTCCCGAGTCCGGCCCCGCGCGCCCAGCTTCCCCTCCCAGCCTGGCCCCGCCCGCCCAGCTTCTCCTCCTGAGCCAGGCCCCGCCCGCCCAGCTTCTCCTCCCAAGCCAGGCCCCGCCCGCAGAGGTTCTCCTCCCAGCCTGGCCCCGATTGCCCAGCTTCTCCTCCTGAGCCAGGCCCCGCCCGCCCAGCTTCTCCTCCCAAGCCAGGCCCCGCCCGCCCAGCTTCTCCTCCCAAGCCAGGCCCCGCCCGCCCAGATTCTCCTCCCGAGCCTGGCCCCGCCCGGCCAGCTTCCCCCCCGAGTCCGTCCCTGCCCGCCCAGCTTCCCCTCCCAGCCAGGCCCCGCCCGCCCAGTTTCTACTCCCGTTCCCGGCCCCGCCCGCCCAGCTTATCCTCCCAAGCCATGCCCCTCCTGCCCAGCTTCCCTTCCCAGCCTCGCCCCACCCTCCCAGCTTCCCCTCCCAGCCTGGCCCTGCCCGCCCAGCTTCTCCTCGTGAGCCAGGCCCCTCCCGCCCAGCTTCTCCTCCCAAGCCAGGCCCCGCCCGCCGAGGTTCTCCTCCCAGCCTGGCCCCGACTGCCCAGCTTCTCCTCCTGAGCCAGGCTCCGCCCGCCCAGCTTCTCCTCCCAAGCCAGGCCCTGCCCGCCCAGCATCTTCTCCCAAGCCAGGCCCCGCCCGCCCAGCTTCTCCTCCCGAGCCTGGCCCCGCCCGACCAGCTTCCCCCCCCGAGTCCGTCCCTGCCCGCCCAGCTTCCCCTCTCTGCCAGGCCCCGCCCGCCCACTTTCTCTTCCCGAGCCCGGCCCCGCCTTCCCAGCTTCCCCTCCCGAGTCCGGCCCCGCGCGCCCAGCTTCCCCTCCCAGCCTGGCCCCGCCCGCCCAGCTTCTCCTCCTAAGCCAGGCCCCGCCCGCCCAGCTTCTCCTCCCAAGCCAGGCCCCGCCCGCAGAGGTTCTCCTCCCAGCCTGGCCCCGATTGCCCAGCTTCTCCTCCTGAGCCAGGCCCCGCCCGCCCAGCTTCTCCTCCCAAGCCAGGCCCCGCCCGCCCAGCATCTCCTCCCAACCCAGGCCCCGCCCGCCCAGATTCTCCTCCCGAGCCTGGCCCCGCCCGGCCAGCTTCCCCCCCGAGTCCGTCCCTGCCCGCCCAGCTTCCCCTCCCAGCCAGGCCCCGCCCGCCCAGTTTCTACTCCCGTTCCCGGCCCCGCCCGCCCAGCTTATCCTCCCAAGCCATGCCCCTCCTGCCCAGCTTCCCTTCCCAGCCTCGCCCCACCCTCCCAGCTTCCCCTCCCAGCCTGGCCCTGCCCGCCCAGCTTCTCCTCGTGAGCCAGGCCCCTCCCGCCCAGCTTCTCCTCCCAGCCTGACCCCGCCCGCCGAGCTTCCCCTCCCAGCCTGGCCCCGCCCGCCCAGCTTCTCCTCGTGAGCCAGTCCCCGCCCGCCCAGATTCCCCTCCCAGCCTGGCCCCGCCCGCCCAGCTTCCCCTCCCAGCCTGGCCCCGCCCGCCCACTTTCTCTTCCCGAGCCCGGCCCCGCCTTCCCAGCTTCCCCTCTCGAGCCCGGCCTCGCCCACCCAGCTTCTCCTCCCAGCCTGGCCCCGCCCGCCCAGATTCCCCTCCCGAGTCCGGCCCCGCGCGCCCAGCTTCCCCTCCCAGCCTGGCCCCGCCCGCCCAGCTTCTCCTCCTGAGCCAGGCCCCGCCCGCCCAGCTTCTCCTCCCAAGCCAGGCCCCGCCCGCAGAGGTTCTCCTCCCAGCCTGGCCCCGATTGCCCAGCTTCTCCTCCCGAGCCTGGCCCCGCCCGGCCAGCTTCCCCCCCGAGTCCGTCCCTGCCCGCCCAGCTTCCCCTCCCAGCCAGGCCCCGCCCGCCCAGTTTCTACTCCCGTTCCCGGCCCCGCCCGCCCAGCTTATCCTCCCAAGCCATGCCCCTCCTGCCCAGCTTCCCTTCCCAGCCTCGCCCCACCCTCCCAGCTTCCCCTCCCAGCCTGGCCCTGCCCGCCCAGCTTCTCCTCGTGAGCCAGGCCCCTCCCGCCCAGCTTCTCCTCCCAAGCCAGGCCCCGCCCGCCGAGGTTCTCCTCCCAGCCTGGCCCCGACTGCCCAGCTTCTCCTCCTGAGCCAGGCTCCGCCCGCCCAGCTTCTCCTCCCAAGCCAGGCCCTGCCCGCCCAGCATCTTCTCCCAAGCCAGGCCCCGCCCGCCCAGCTTCTCCTCCCGAGCCTGGCCCCGCCCGACCAGCTTCCCCCCCCGAGTCCGTCCCTGCCCGCCCAGCTTCCCCTCTCTGCCAGGCCCCGCCCGCCCACTTTCTCTTCCCGAGCCCGGCCCCGCCTTCCCAGCTTCCCCTCCCGAGTCCGGCCCCGCGCGCCCAGCTTCCCCTCCCAGCCTGGCCCCGCCCGCCCAGCTTCTCCTCCTAAGCCAGGCCCCGCCCGCCCAGCTTCTCCTCCCAAGCCAGGCCCCGCCCGCACAGGTTCTCCTCCCAGCCTGGCCCCGATTGCCCAGCTTCTCCTCCTGAGCCAGGCCCCGCCCGCCCAGCTTCTCCTCCCAAGCCAGGCCCCGCCCGCCCAGCATCTCCTCCCAACCCAGGCCCCGCCCGCCCAGATTCTCCTCCCGAGCCTGGCCCCGCCCGGCCAGCTTCCCCCCCGAGTCCGTCCCTGCCCGCCCAGCTTCCCCTCCCAGCCAGGCCCCGCCCGCCCAGTTTCTACTCCCGTTCCCGGCCCCGCCCGCCCAGCTTATCCTCCCAAGCCATGCCCCTCCTGCCCAGCTTCCCTTCCCAGCCTCGCCCCACCCTCCCAGCTTCCCCTCCCAGCCTGGCCCTGCCCGCCCAGCTTCTCCTCGTGAGCCAGGCCCCTCCCGCCCAGCTTCTCCTCCCAGCCTGACCCCGCCCGCCGAGCTTCCCCTCCCAGCCTGGCCCCGCCCGCCCAGCTTCTCCTCGTGAGCCAGTCCCCGCCCGCCCAGATTCCCCTCCCAGCCTGGCCCCGCCCGCCCAGCTTCCCCTCCCAGCCTGGCCCCGCCCGCCCACTTTCTCTTCCCGAGCCCGGCCCCGCCTTCCCAGCTTCCCCTCTCGAGCCCGGCCTCGCCCACCCAGCTTCTCCTCCCAGCCTGGCCCCGCCCGCCCAGATTCCCCTCCCGAGTCCGGCCCCGCGCGCCCAGCTTCCCCTCCCAGCCTGGCCCCGCCCGCCCAGCTTCTCCTCCTGAGCCAGGCCCCGCCCGCCCAGCTTCTCCTCCCAAGCCAGGCCCCGCCCGCAGAGGTTCTCCTCCCAGCCTGGCCCCGATTGCCCAGCTTCTCCTCCTGAGCCAGGCCCCGCCCGCCCAGCTTCTCCTCCCAAGCCAGGCCCCGCCCGCCCAGCTTCTCCTCCCAAGCCAGGCCCCGCCCGCCCAGATTCTCCTCCCGAGCCGGGCCCCGCCCGGCCAGCTTCCCCCCAGAGTCCGTCCCTGCCCGCCCAGCTTCCCCTCCCAGCCAGGCCCCGCCCGCCCAGTTTCTACTCCCGTTCCCGGCCCCGCCCGCCCAGCTTATCCTCCCAAGCCATGCCCCTCCTGCCCAGCTTCCCTTCCCAGCCTCGCCCCACCCTCCCAGCTTCCCCTCCCAGCCTGGCCCTGCCCGCCCAGCTTCTCCTCGTGAGCCAGGCCCCTCCCGCCCAGCTTCTCCTCCCAAGCCAGGCCCCGCCCGCCGAGGTTCTCCTCCCAGCCTGGCCCCGACTGCCCAGCTTCTCCTCCTGAGCCAGGCTCCGCCCGCCCAGCTTCTCCTCCCAAGCAAGGCCCTGCCCGCCCAGCATCTTCTCCCAAGCCAGGCCCCGCCCGCCCAGCTTCTCCTCCCGAGCCTGGCCCCGCCCGACCAGCTTCCCCCCCCGAGTCCGTCCCTGCCCGCCCAGCTTCCCCTCTCTGCCAGGCCCCGCCCGCCCACTTTCTCTTCCCGAGCCCGGCCCCGCCTTCCCAGCTTCCCCTCCCGAGTCCGGCCCCGCGCGCCCAGCTTCCCCTCCCAGCCTGGCCCCGCCCGCCCAGCTTCTCCTCCTAAGCCAGGCCCCGCCCGCCCAGCTTCTCCTCCCAAGCCAGGCCCCGCCCGCAGAGGTTCTCCTCCCAGCCTGGCCCCGATTGCCCAGCTTCTCCTCCTGAGCCAGGCCCCGCCCGCCCAGCTTCTCCTCCCAAGCCAGGCCCCGCCCGCCCAGCATCTCCTCCCAACCCAGGCCCCGCCCGCCCAGATTCTCCTCCCGAGCCTGGCCCCGCCCGGCCAGCTTCCCCCCCGAGTCCGTCCCTGCCCGCCCAGCTTCCCCTCCCAGCCAGGCCCCGCCCGCCCAGTTTCTACTCCCGTTCCCGGCCCCGCCCGCCCAGCTTATCCTCCCAAGCCATGCCCCTCCTGCCCAGCTTCCCTTCCCAGCCTCGCCCCACCCTCCCAGCTTCCCCTCCCAGCCTGGCCCTGCCCGCCCAGCTTCTCCTCGTGAGCCAGGCCCCTCCCGCCCAGCTTCTCCTCCCAGCCTGACCCCGCCCGCCGAGCTTCCCCTCCCAGCCTGGCCCCGCCCGCCCAGCTTCTCCTCGTGAGCCAGTCCCCGCCCGCCCAGATTCCCCTCCCAGCCTGGCCCCGCCCGCCCAGCTTCCCCTCCCAGCCTGGCCCCGCCCGCCCACTTTCTCTTCCCGAGCCCGGCCCCGCCTTCCCAGCTTCCCCTCTCGAGCCCGGCCTCGCCCACCCAGCTTCTCCTCCCAGCCTGGCCCCGCCCGCCCAGATTCCCCTCCCGAGTCCGGCCCCGCGCGCCCAGCTTCCCCTCCCAGCCTGGCCCCGCCCGCCCAGCTTCTCCTCCTGAGCCAGGCCCCGCCCGCCCAGCTTCTCCTCCCAAGCCAGGCCCCGCCCGCAGAGGTTCTCCTCCCAGCCTGGCCCCGATTGCCCAGCTTCTCCTCCTGAGCCAGGCCCCGCCCGCCCAGCTTCTCCTCCCAAGCCAGGCCCCGCCCGCCCAGCTTCTCCTCCCAAGCCAGGCCCCGCCCGCCCAGATTCTCCTCCCGAGCCTGGCCCCGCCCGGCCAGCTTCCCCCCCGAGTCCGTCCCTGCCCGCCCAGCTTCCCCTCCCAGCCAGGCCCCGCCCGCCCAGTTTCTACTCCCGTTCCCGGCCCCGCCCGCCCAGCTTATCCTCCCAAGCCATGCCCCTCCTGCCCAGCTTCCCTTCCCAGCCTCGCCCCACCCTCCCAGCTTCCCCTCCCAGCCTGGCCCTGCCCGCCCAGCTTCTCCTCGTGAGCCAGGCCCCTCCCGCCCAGCTTCTCCTCCCAGCCTGACCCCGCCCGCCGAGCTTCCCCTCCCAGCCTGGCCCCGCCCGCCCAGCTTCTCCTCGTGAGCCAGGCCCCGCCCGCCCAGCTTCTCCTCCCAAGCCAGGCCCCGCCCGACCACCTTCCCCTCCCAGCTTGGCCCCGCCCCCCCAGCTTCCCCTCCCAGCCTGGCCCCGCTCGACCAGCTTCCCCTCCCGAGTCCGACCCCGCCCGCCCACTTTGTCTTCCCGAGCCCGGCCCCGCCTTCCCGGCTTCCCTTCCCGAGTCCGGCCCCGCCCGCCCATCTTCCCCTCCCAGCCTGGCCCCGCCCGGCCAGCTTCTCCTCCCGAGCCAGGCCCCGCCCGCCCAGCTTCCCCTCCCAGCCTGGCCCCGCCCGCCCAGCTTCCGCTCCCGAGTCCGTTCCTGCCCGCCCAGCTTCCCCTCCCAGCCAGGCACCGCCCGGCCAGCTTCCCCTCCGGATTCCGTCCCTGCCCGCCCAGCTTCCCCTCCCAGCCAGGCTCCGCCTGCCCAGTTTCTCCTCCCGTTCCCGGGCCCGCCCGCCAAGCTTCTCCTCCCAATCCAGGCCCCGCCCGCCCAGCTTCCCCTCCCAGCCTGGCCCCGCCCGCCCAGCTTCCCCTCCCAGCCTGGCCCCGCCCGCCCAGCTTCTCCTCGCAGCCTGGCCCCGCCTGCCCAGCTTCTCCTCCCAAGCCTGGCCCCGCCCGCCCAGCTTCCCCTCCCGAGCCAGGCCCCGCCCGCCCAGCTTCCGCTCCCGAGTCCGTTCCTGCCCGCCCAGCTTCCCCTCCCAGCCAGGCCTCTCCCGGCCAGCTTCCCCTCCCGATTCCGTCCCTGCCCGCCCAGCTTCCCCTCCTAGCCAGGCTCCGCCCGCCCAGTTTCTCCTCCCGTTCCCGGGCCCGCCCGCCACGCTTCTCCTCCCAATCCAGGCCCCGCCCGCCCAGCTTGCCCTCCCAGCCTAGCCCCGCCCGCCCAGCTTCCCCTCCCAGCCTGGCCCTGCCCGCCCAGCTTCTCCTCGTGAGCCAGGCCCCTCCCGCCCAGCTTCTCCTCCCAAGCCAGGCCCCGCCCGCCGAGGTTCTCCTCCCAGCCTGGCCCCGACTGCCCAGCTTCTCCTCCTGAGCCAGGCTCCGCCCGCCCAGCTTCTCCTCCCAAGCCAGGCCCTGCCCGCCCAGCATCTTCTCCCAAGCCAGGCCCCGCCCGCCCAGCTTCTCCTCCCGAGCCTGGCCCCGCCCGACCAGCTTCCCCCCCCGAGTCCGTCCCTGCCCGCCCAGCTTCCCCTCTCTGCCAGGCCCCGCCCGCCCACTTTCTCTTCCCGAGCCCGGCCCCGCCTTCCCAGCTTCCCCTCCCGAGTCCGGCCCCGCGCGCCCAGCTTCCCCTCCCAGCCTGGCCCCGCCCGCCCAGCTTCTCCTCCTAAGCCTGGCCCCGCCCGCCCAGCTTCTCCTCCCAAGCCAGGCCCCGCCCGCAGAGGTTCTCCTCCCAGCCTGGCCCCGATTGCCCAGCTTCTCCTCCTGAGCCAGGCCCCGCCCGCCCAGCTTCTCCTCCCAAGCCAGGCCCCGCCCGCCCAGCATCTCCTCCCAACCCAGGCCCCGCCCGCCCACTTTCTCTTCCCGAGCCCGGCCCCGCCTTCCCAGCTTCCCCTCCCGAGTCCGGCCCCGCGCGCCCAGCTTCCCCTCCCAGCCTGGCCCCGCCCGCCCAGCTTCTCCTCCTAAGCCAGGCCCCGCCCGCCCAGCTTCTCCTCCCAAGCCAGGCCCCGCCCGCAGAGGTTCTCCTCCCAGCCTGGCCCCGATTGCCCAGCTTCTCCTCCTGAGCCAGGCCCCGCCCGCCCAGCTTCTCCTCCCAAGCCAGGCCCCGCCCGCCCAGCATCTCCTCCCAACCCAGGCCCCGCCCGCCCAGATTCTCCTCCCGAGCCTGGCCCCGCCCGGCCAGCTTCCCCCCCGAGTCCGTCCCTGCCCGCCCAGCTTCCCCTCCCAGCCAGGCCCCGCCCGCCCAGTTTCTACTCCCGTTCCCGGCCCCGCCCGCCCAGCTTATCCTCCCAAGCCATGCCCCTCCTGCCCAGCTTCCCTTCCCAGCCTCGCCCCACCCTCCCAGCTTCCCCTCCCAGCCTGGCCCTGCCCGCCCAGCTTCTCCTCGTGAGCCAGGCCCCTCCCGCCCAGCTTCTCCTCCCAGCCTGACCCCGCCCGCCGAGCTTCCCCTCCCAGCCTGGCCCCGCCCGCCCAGCTTCTCCTCGTGAGCCAGTCCCCGCCCGCCCAGATTCCCCTCCCAGCCTGGCCCCGCCCGCCCAGCTTCCCCTCCCAGCCTGGCCCCGCCCGCCCACTTTCTCTTCCCGAGCCCGGCCCCGCCTTCCCAGCTTCCCCTCTCGAGCCCGGCCTCGCCCACCCAGCTTCTCCTCCCAGCCTGGCCCCGCCCGCCCAGATTCCCCTCCCGAGTCCGGCCCCGCGCGCCCAGCTTCCCCTCCCAGCCTGGCCCCGCCCGCCCAGCTTCTCCTCCTGAGCCAGGCCCCGCCCGCCCAGCTTCTCCTCCCAAGCCAGGCCCCGCCCGCAGAGGTTCTCCTCCCAGCCTGGCCCCGATTGCCCAGCTTCTCCTCCCGAGCCTGGCCCCGCCCGGCCAGCTTCCCCCCCGAGTCCGTCCCTGCCCGCCCAGCTTCCCCTCCCAGCCAGGCCCCGCCCGCCCAGTTTCTACTCCCGTTCCCGGCCCCGCCCGCCCAGCTTATCCTCCCAAGCCATGCCCCTCCTGCCCAGCTTCCCTTCCCAGCCTCGCCCCACCCTCCCAGCTTCCCCTCCCAGCCTGGCCCTGCCCGCCCAGCTTCTCCTCGTGAGCCAGGCCCCTCCCGCCCAGCTTCTCCTCCCAAGCCAGGCCCCGCCCGCCGAGGTTCTCCTCCCAGCCTGGCCCCGACTGCCCAGCTTCTCCTCCTGAGCCAGGCTCCGCCCGCCCAGCTTCTCCTCCCAAGCCAGGCCCTGCCCGCCCAGCATCTTCTCCCAAGCCAGGCCCCGCCCGCCCAGCTTCTCCTCCCGAGCCTGGCCCCGCCCGACCAGCTTCCCCCCCCGAGTCCGTCCCTGCCCGCCCAGCTTCCCCTCTCTGCCAGGCCCCGCCCGCCCACTTTCTCTTCCCGAGCCCGGCCCCGCCTTCCCAGCTTCCCCTCCCGAGTCCGGCCCCGCGCGCCCAGCTTCCCCTCCCAGCCTGGCCCCGCCCGCCCAGCTTCTCCTCCTAAGCCAGGCCCCGCCCGCCCAGCTTCTCCTCCCAAGCCAGGCCCCGCCCGCAGAGGTTCTCCTCCCAGCCTGGCCCCGATTGCCCAGCTTCTCCTCCTGAGCCAGGCCCGCCCGCCCAGCTTCTCCTCCCAAGCCAGGCCCCGCCCGCCCAGCATCTCCTCCCAACCCAGGCCCCGCCCGCCCAGATTCTCCTCCCGAGCCTGGCCCCGCCCGGCCAGCTTCCCCCCCGAGTCCGTCCCTGCCCGCCCAGCTTCCCCTCCCAGCCAGGCCCCGCCCGCCCAGTTTCTACTCCCGTTCCCGGCCCCGCCCGCCCAGCTTATCCTCCCAAGCCATGCCCCTCCTGCCCAGCTTCCCTTCCCAGCCTCGCCCCACCCTCCCAGCTTCCCCTCCCAGCCTGGCCCTGCCCGCCCAGCTTCTCCTCGTGAGCCAGGCCCCTCCCGCCCAGCTTCTCCTCCCAGCCTGACCCCGCCCGCCGAGCTTCCCCTCCCAGCCTGGCCCCGCCCGCCCAGCTTCTCCTCGTGAGCCAGTCCCCGCCCGCCCAGATTCCCCTCCCAGCCTGGCCCCGCCCGCCCAGCTTCCCCTCCCAGCCTGGCCCCGCCCGCCCACTTTCTCTTCCCGAGCCCGGCCCCGCCTTCCCAGCTTCCCCTCTCGAGCCCGGCCTCGCCCACCCAGCTTCTCCTCCCAGCCTGGCCCCGCCCGCCCAGATTCCCCTCCCGAGTCCGGCCCCGCGCGCCCAGCTTCCCCTCCCAGCCTGGCCCCGCCCGCCCAGCTTCTCCTCCTGAGCCAGGCCCCGCCCGCCCAGCTTCTCCTCCCAAGCCAGGCCCCGCCCGCCCAGCTTCTCCTCCCAAGCCAGGCCCCGCCCGCCCAGATTCTCCTCCCGAGCCTGGCCCCGCCCGGCCAGCTTCCCCCCCCGAGTCCGTCCCTGCCCGCCCAGCTTCCCCTCCCAGCCAGGCCCCGCCCGCCCAGTTTCTACTCCCGTTCCCGGCCCCGCCCGCCCAGCTTATCCTCCCAAGCCATGCCCCTCCTGCCCAGCTTCCCTTCCCAGCCTCGCCCCACCCTCCCAGCTTCCCCTCCCAGCCTGGCCCTGCCCGCCCAGCTTCTCCTCGTGAGCCAGGCCCCTCCCGCCCAGCTTCTCCTCCCAAGCCAGGCCCCGCCCGCCGAGGTTCTCCTCCCAGCCTGGCCCCGACTGCCCAGCTTCTCCTCCTGAGCCAGGCTCCGCCCGCCCAGCTTCTCCTCCCAAGCCAGGCCCTGCCCGCCCAGCATCTTCTCCCAAGCCAGGCCCCGCCCGCCCAGCTTCTCCTCCCGAGCCTGGCCCCGCCCGACCAGCTTCCCCCCCCGAGTCCGTCCCTGCCCGCCCAGCTTCCCCTCTCTGCCAGGCCCCGCCCGCCCACTTTCTCTTCCCGAGCCCGGCCCCGCCTTCCCAGCTTCCCCTCCCGAGTCCGGCCCCGCGCGCCCAGCTTCCCCTCCCAGCCTGGCCCCGCCCGCCCAGCTTCTCCTCCTAAGCCAGGCCCCGCCCGCCCAGCTTCTCCTCCCAAGGCAGGCCCCGCCCGCAGAGGTTCTCCTCCCAGCCTGGCCCCGATTGCCCAGCTTCTCCTCCTGAGCCAGGCCCCGCCCGCCCAGCTTCTCCTCCCAAGCCAGGCCCCGCCCGCCCAGCATCTCCTCCCAACCCAGGCCCCGCCCGCCCAGATTCTCCTCCCGAGCCTGGCCCCGCCCGGCCAGCTTCCCCCCGAGTCCGTCCCTGCCCGCCCAGCTTCCCCTCCCAGCCAGGCCCCGCCCGCCCAGTTTCTACTCCCGTTCCCGGCCCCGCCCGCCCAGCTTATCCTCCCAAGCCATGCCCCTCCTGCCCAGCTTCCCTTCCCAGCCTCGCCCCACCCTCCCAGCTTCCCCTCCCAGCCTGGCCCTGCCCGCCCAGCTTCTCCTCGTGAGCCAGGCCCCTCCCGCCCAGCTTCTCCTCCCAGCCTGACCCCGCCCGCCGAGCTTCCCCTCCCAGCCTGGCCCCGCCCGCCCAGCTTCTCCTCGTGAGCCAGTCCCCGCCCGCCCAGATTCCCCTCCCAGCCTGGCCCCGCCCGCCCAGCTTCCCCTCCCAGCCTGGCCCCGCCCGCCCACTTTCTCTTCCCGAGCCCGGCCCCGCCTTCCCAGCTTCCCCTCTCGAGCCCGGCCTCGCCCACCCAGCTTCTCCTCCCAGCCTGGTCCCTCCCGCCCAGCTTCCCCTCCCGAGTCCGGCCCTGCGCGCCCAGCTTCCCCTCCCAGCCTGGCCCCGCCCGCCCAGCTTCTCCTCCTGAGCCAGGCCCCGCCCGCCCAGCTTCTCCTCCCAAGCCAGGCCCCGCCCGCAGAGGTTCTCCTCCCAGCCTGGCCCCGATTGCCCAGCTTCTCCTCCTGAGCCAGGCCCCGCCCGCCCAGCTTCTCCTCCCAAGCCAGGCCCCGCCCGCCCAGCTTCTCCTCCCAAGCCAGGCCCCGCCCGCCCAGATTCTCCTCCCGAGCCTGGCCCCGCCCGGCCAGCTTCCCCCCAGAGTCCGTCCCTGCCCGCCCAGCTTCCCCTCCCAGCCAGGCCCCGCCCGCCCAGTTTCTACTCCCGTTCCCGGCCCCGCCCGCCCAGCTTATCCTCCCAAGCCATGCCCCTCCTGCCCAGCTTCCCTTCCCAGCCTCGCCCCACCCTCCCAGCTTCCCCTCCCAGCCTGGCCCTGCCCGCCCAGCTTCTCCTCGTGAGCCAGGCCCCTCCCGCCCAGCTTCTCCTCCCAAGCCAGGCCCCGCCCGCCGAGGTTCTCCTCCCAGCCTGGCCCCGACTGCCCAGCTTCTCCTCCTGAGCCAGGCTCCGCCCGCCCAGCTTCTCCTCCCAAGCAAGGCCCTGCCCGCCCAGCATCTTCTCCCAAGCCAGGCCCCGCCCGCCCAGCTTCTCCTCCCGAGCCTGGCCCCGCCCGACCAGCTTCCCCCCCCGAGTCCGTCCCTGCCCGCCCAGCTTCCCCTCTCTGCCAGGCCCCGCCCGCCCACTTTCTCTTCCCGAGCCCGGCCCCGCCTTCCCAGCTTCCCCTCCCGAGTCCGGCCCCGCGCGCCCAGCTTCCCCTCCCAGCCTGGCCCCGCCCGCCCAGCTTCTCCTCCTAAGCCAGGCCCCGCCCGCCCAGCTTCTCCTCCCAAGCCAGGCCCCGCCCGCAGAGGTTCTCCTCCCAGCCTGGCCCCGATTGCCCAGCTTCTCCTCCTGAGCCAGGCCCCGCCCGCCCAGCTTCTCCTCCCAAGCCAGGCCCCGCCCGCCCAGCATCTCCTCCCAACCCAGGCCCCGCCCGCCCAGATTCTCCTTCCGAGCCTGGCCCCGCCCGGCCAGCTTCCCCCCCGAGTCCGTCCCTGCCCGCCCAGCTTCCCCTCCCAGCCAGGCCCCGCCCGCCCAGTTTCTACTCCCGTTCCCGGCCCCGCCCGCCCAGCTTATCCTCCCAAGCCATGCCCCTCCTGCCCAGCTTCCCTTCCCAGCCTCGCCCCACCCTCCCAGCTTCCCCTCCCAGCCTGGCCCTGCCCGCCCAGCTTCTCCTCGTGAGCCAGGCCCCTCCCGCCCAGCTTCTCCTCCCAGCCTGACCCCGCCCGCCGAGCTTCCCCTCCCAGCCTGGCCCCGCCCGCCCAGCTTCTCCTCGTGAGCCAGTCCCCGCCCGCCCAGATTCCCCTCCCAGCCTGGCCCCGCCCGCCCAGCTTCCCCTCCCAGCCTGGCCCCGCCCGCCCACTTTCTCTTCCCGAGCCCGGCCCCGCCTTCCCAGCTTCCCCTCTCGAGCCCGGCCTCGCCCACCCAGCTTCTCCTCCCAGCCTGGCCCCGCCCGCCCAGATTCCCCTCCCGAGTCCGGCCCCGCGCGCCCAGCTTCCCCTCCCAGCCTGGCCCCGCCCGCCCAGCTTCTCCTCCTGAGCCAGGCCCCGCCCGCCCAGCTTCTCCTCCCAAGCCAGGCCCCGCCCGCAGAGGTTCTCCTCCCAGCCTGGCCCCGATTGCCCAGCTTCTCCTCCTGAGCCAGGCCCCGCCCGCCCAGCTTCTCCTCCCAAGCCAGGCCCCGCCCGCCCAGCTTCTCCTCCCAAGCCAGGCCCCGCCCGCCCAGATTCTCCTCCCGAGCCTGGCCCCGCCCGGCCAGCTTCCCCCCGAGTCCGTCCCTGCCCGCCCAGCTTCCCCTCCCAGCCAGGCCCCGCCCGCCCAGTTTCTACTCCCGTTCCCGGCCCCGCCCGCCCAGCTTATCCTCCCAAGCCATGCCCCTCCTGCCCAGCTTCCCTTCCCACCCTCGCCCCACCCTCCCAGCTTCCCCTCCCAACCTGGCCCTGCCCGCCCAGCTTCTCCTCGTGAGCCAGGACCCGCCCGCCCAGCTTCTCCTCCCAAGCCAGGCCCCGCCCGCCCAGCTTCTCCTCCCAACCTGACCCCGCCCGCCGAGCTTCCCCTCCCAGCCTGCCCCGCCCGCCCAGCTTCCCCTCGTGAGCCAGGACCCGCCCGCCCAGCTTCTCCTCCAAACCAGGCCCCGCCCGACCACCTTCCCCTCCCAGCTTGGCCCCGCCCCCCAGCTTCCCCTCCCAGCCTGGCCCCGCTCGACCAGCTTCCCCTCCCGAGTCCGGCCCGCCCGCCCACTTTGTCTTCCCGAGCCCGGCCCCGCCTTCCCGGCTTCCCCTCCCGAGTTCGGACCCGCCCGCCCAGCTTCCCCTCCCAGCCTGGCCCCGCCCGGCCAGCTTCTCCTCCCAGCCTGGACCAGCCTGCCCAGCTTCTGCTCCCAAGCCTGGCCCCGCCCGCCCAGCTTCCCCTCCCGAGCCAGGCCCGCCCGCCCAGCTTCCCCTCCCAGCCTGGCCCCGCCCGGCCAGCTTCCGCTCCCGAGTCCGTTCCTGCCCGCCCAGCTTCCCCTCCCAGCCAGGCCCCGCCCGGCCAGCTTCCCCTCCCGATTTCGTCCCTGCCCGCCCAGCTTCCCTCCCGAGTCCGTCCCTGCCCGCTCAGCTTCCCCTCCCGATCCTGGCCCCGCCCGGCCAGCTTCCGCTCCCGAGTCCGTTCCTGCCCGCCCAGCTTCCCCTCCCAGCCTGGCCCGCCCGCCCAGCTTCCCCTCCCAGCCTGGCCCCGCCTGCACCACTTCTCCTCATGAGCCAGGCCCGGCCCGCCCAGCTTCCCCTCCCAGCCTGGCCCCGCCCGCCCAGCTTCCCCTCCCAGCCTGGCCCCGCCTGCCCAGCTTCTCCTCCGGAGCCAAGCCCCGCCCGCCCAGCTTCGCCTCCCGATTCCGTCCCTGCCCGCCGAGGTTCCCCTCCCAGCCAGGCTCCGACCGCCCAGTTTCTCCTCCCGTTCCAGGCCCCGCCCGCCCAGCTTCTCCTCCCAAGCGAAGCCCCGCCCGCCCAGCTTCCCCTCCCAGCCTGGCCCGCCTGCCCAGCTTCTACTCCGGAGCCAAGCCCCGCCCGCCCAGCTTCCCCTCCCAGCTTGGCTCCGCCCGCCCAGCTTCCCCTCCCGAGTCCGTCCCTGCCCGCCCAGCTTCCCCTACCGAGCCAGGCCCCGCACGGCCAGCTTCCCCTCCCGAGTCCGTCCCTGCCCGCCCAGCTTCCCCTCCCAGCCTGGCCCCGGCCGCCCAGCTTCTCCTCATGAGCCAGGCCCCGCCCGCCCAGCTTCTCCTCCGAAGCCAGGCCCCGCCCGACCACCTTTCCCTCCCAGCCTGGCGCCGCCCCGCCAGCTTCCCTTCCCAGCCTAGCCCCGCCTTCCTGGCTTCCCCTCCCGAGTCCGGCCCCGCCCGCCCAGCTTCCCCTCCCAGCCTGGCCCCGCCGCCCAGCTTCCGCTCCCGAGTCCGTTCCTGCCCGCCCAGCTTCCCCTCCCGATTCCGTCCCTGCCCGCCCAGCTTCCCCTCCCGATCCTGGCCCCGCCCGGCCAGCTTCCGCTCCCGAGTCCGTTCCTGCCCGCCCAGCTTCCCTCCCAGCCTGGCCCCGCCGCCCAGCTTCCCCTCCCAGCCTGGCCCCGCCTGCACCACTTCTCCTCATGAGCCAGGCCCCGCCCGCCCAACTTCTCCTCCCAAGCAAGGCCCCGCCCGCCCAGGTTCCCCTCCCGAGGCTGGCCCCGCAGGCCCAGCTTCCCCTCCCAGCCTGGCCCGCCTGCCCAGCTTCTCCTCCGGAGCCAAGCCCCGCCCGCCCAGCTTCCCCTCCCGATTCCGTCCCTGCCCGCCCAGCTTCCCCTCCCAGCCAGGCTCCGCCCGCCCAGTTTCTCCTCCAGTTCCCGGCCCGCCCGCCCAGCTTCTCCTCCCAAGCCAGGCCCCGCCCGCCCAGCTTCCCTCCCAGCCTGGCCCCTCCTGCCCAGCTTCTACTCCGGAGCCAAGCCCCGCCCGCCCAGCTTCCCCTCCCAGCTTGGCTCCGCCCGCCCAGCTTCCCCTCCCGAGTCCGTCCCTGCCCGCCCAGCTTCCCCTACCGAGCCAGGCCCGCACGGCCAGCTTCCCCTCCCGAGTCCGTCCCTGCCCGCCCAGCTTCCCCTCCCAGCCTGGCCCCGCCCGCCCAGCTTCTCCTCATGAGCCAGGCCCCGCCCGCCCAGCTTCTCCTCCCAAGCTAGGCCCCGCCCGACCACCTTCCCCTCCCAGCCTGGCGCCGCCCCGCCAGCTTCCCTTCCCAGCCTAGCCCCGCCTTCCTGGCTTCCCCTCCCGAGTCCGGCCCCGCCCGCCCAGCTTCCCCTCCCAGCCTGGCCCCCCCGCCCAGCTTCTCCTCGCAGCCTGGCCCCGCCTGCCCAGCTTCTGCTCCCAAGCCTGGCCCCGCCCGCCCAGCTTCCCCTCCCGTGCCAGGCCCCGCCCGCCCAGCCTCCCCTCCCAGGCTGGCCCCGCCCGGCCAGCTTTCGCTCCCGAGTCCGTTCCTGCCCGCCCAGCTTCCCCTCCTAACCTGGCCCCGCCCGCCCAGCTTCCCCTCCAAGCCTGGCCCCGCCTGCACAGCATCTCCTCATGAGCCAGGCCCCGCCCGCCCAACTTCTCCTCCCAAGCAAGGCCCCGCCCGCCCAGCTTCCCTTCGCGAGGCAGGCCCCGCAGGCCCAGCTTCCCTCCCAGCCTGGCCCCGCCTGCTCAGTTTCTCCTCCGGAGCCAAGCCCCGCCCGCCCAGCTTCCCCTCCCAGCTTGCCCCGCCCGCCCAGCTTCCCTCCCGAGTCCGTCCCTGCCCGCCCAGCTTCCCCTACCGATCCAGGCCCGGCACGGCCATCTTCCCCTCCCGAGTCCGTCCCTGCCCGCCCAGCTTCCCTCCCAGCCAGGCCCCGCCCGCCCGTTTCTCCTCCCGTTCCCGGCCCGCCCGCCCAGCTTCTCCTCCCAAGCCAGGCCCCGCCTGCCCAGCTTCCCCTCCCAGCCTGGCCCCGCCCGCCCAGCTTCCCCTCCTAACCTGGCCCCGCCCGCCCAGCTTCCCCTCCAGCCTGGCCCCGCCTGCACAGCATCTCCTCATGAGCCAGGCCCCGCCCGCCCAACTTCTCCTCCCAAGCAAGGCCCCGCCCGCCCAGCTTCCCCTCCCGAGGCAGGCCCGCAGGCCCAGCTTCCCTCCCAGCCTGGCCCCGCCCGCCCAGCTTCCCCTCCCGAGTCCGTCCCTGCCCGCCCAGCTTCCCCTACCGATCCAGGCCCCGCCCGCCCAGTTTCTCCTCCCGTTCCCGGCCCCGCCCGCCCAGCTTCTCCTCCCAAGCCAGGCCCCGCCCGCCCAGCTTCCCCTCCCAGCCTGACCCCGCCCGCCGAGCTTCCCCTCCCAGTCAGGCCCCGCCCGCCCAGTTTCTCCTCCCGTTCCCGGCCCCGCCCGCCCAGCTTCTCCTCCCAACCAGGCCCCGCCTGCCCAGCTTCCCCTCCCAGCCTGACCCCGCCCGCCGAGCTTCCCCTCCCAGCCTGGCCCCGCCCGCCCAGCTTCTCCTCATGAGCCAGGCCCCGCCCGCCCAGCTTCTCCTCCCAAGCCAGGCCCCGCCCGACCACCTTCCCCTCCCAGCGTGGCTCCGCCCCCCAGATTCCCTTCCCAGCCTAGCCCCGCCCTCCCGGATTCCCCTCCCGAGTCCGGCCCCGCCCGCCCAGCTCCCCTCCCAGCCTGCCCCGCCCGGCTAGCTTCTCCTCCCAGCCTGGACCAGCCTGCCCAGCTTCTGCTCCCAAGCCTGGCCCGCCCGCCCAGCTTCCCCTCCGAGCCAGGCCCCGCCCGCCCAGCTTCCCCTCCCAGCCTGGCCCCGCCCGCCAGCTTCCGCTCCCGAGTCCGTTCCTGCCCGCCCAGCTTCCCCTCCAGCCAGGCCCCGCCCCGCGAGCTTCCCCTCCCGATTCCGTCCCTGCACGCCCAGCTTCCCCTCCCAGCCAGGCCCCGCCCGTCCAGTTTCTCCTCCCGTTCCCGGGCCCGCCCCCCCAGCTTCTCCTCCCAAGCCAGGCCCCGCCCGCCCAGCTTCCCCTCCCAGCCCGGCCCGCCCGCCCAGCTTCCCCTCCCAGCCTGGCCCCGCCCGGCCAGCTTCTCCTCCTGAGCCCGGCCCGGCCCGCCCAGCTTCCCCTCCCGATCCTGGCCCCGCCCGGCCAGCTTCCGCTCCCGAGTCCGGTCCCGCCCGCTCAGCTTCTCCTCCCAGCCTGGCCCCGCCCGCCCACCTTCCCCTCCCATCTTGGCCCTGCCCCCCAGCTTCCCCTCCCAGCCTTGCCCCGCCCACCCAGCTACCCCTCCCAGCCAGCCCCGCCCGCCCAGATTCCCCTCCCAGCCTGGCCCCGCCCGCCCAGCTTCCCCTCCCAGCCAGCTCCCGCCCGCCCAGATTCCCCTCCCAGCCTGGCCCCGCCCGCCCACATTCTCTTCCCGAGCCCGGCCCCGCCTTCCCAGCTTCCCCTCTCGAGCCCGGCCCCGCCCACCCAGCTTCTCCTCCCAGCCTGGCCCCGCCCGCCCAGCTTCCCCTCCCGAGTCCGGCCCGCGCGCCCAGCTTCCCCTCCCAGCCTGGCCCCGCCCGCCCAGCTTCTCCTCCTGAGCCAGGCCCCGCCCGCCCAGCTTCTCCTCCCAAGCCACGCTCCGCCCGCCGAGGTTCTCCTCCCAGCCTGGCCCCGACTGCCCAGCTTCTCCTCCCAAGCCAGGCCCCGCCCGCCCAGCTTCTCCTCCCAAGCCAGGTCACGCCCGCCCAGATTCTCCTCCCGAGCCTGGCCCCGCCCGGCCAGCTTCCCCCCCGAGTCCGTCCCTACCCGCCCAGCTTCCCCTCCCAGCCAGGCCCCGCCCGCCCAGTTTCTACTCCCGTTCCCGACCCCGCCCGCCCAGATTCTCCTCCCAAGCCAGGCCCCGCCTGCCCAGCTTCCCTTCCCAGCCTCGCCCCACCCTCCCAGCTTCCCCTCCCAGCCTGGCCCCGCCCGCCCAGCTTCTCCTCGTGAGCCAGGCCCCGCCCGACCAGCTTCTCCTCCCAGCCTGACCCCGCCCGCCGAGCTTCCCCTCCCAGCCTGGCCCCGCCTCCCAGCTTCTCCTCGTGAGCCAGGCCCCGCCCGCCCAGCTTCTCCTCCCAAGCCAGGCCCCGCCCGCCCAGCTTCCCCTCCCAGCCTGGCTCCGCCCGCCCAGCTTCCGCTCCCGAGTCCGTTCCTGCCCGCCCAGCTTCCCCTCCCAGCCAGGCCCCGCCCGCCCAGTTTCTCCTCCCGTTCCCGGCCCCGCCCGCTCAGCTTCTCCTCATGAGCCAGGCCCCGCCCGCCCTGCTTCCCCTCGCAGCCTGGCCCCGCCCGCCAGGCTTCCCCTCCCCAGCCCGGCCCCGCCCACCCAGCTTCTCCCACCCAAGTTGGTCCCGCCCGCCCATCTTCCCCTTCCGAGCCAGGCCCCGCCCGCCCAGCTTCCCCTCCCCAGCCAGGCCCCGCCCGCACAGCTTCCCCTCCTGAGTCCGGCCCCGCCCGCTCAGCTTCTCCTCCCAGCCTGGCCCCGCCCGCTCAGCTTCTCCTCCCAGCCTGGCCCCGCCCGCGCAGCTTCTCCTCCCAGCCTGGCCCCGCCCACCCAGCTTCCCCTCCCAGCCAGCCCCCGCCCGCCCAGATTCCCCTCCCAGCCTGGCCCAGCCTGCCCAGCTTCCCCTCTCGAGCCCGGCCCGCCCACCCAGCTTCTCCTCCCAGCCTGGCCCCGCCCGCCCAGCTTCTCCTCCCAAGCCAGGCTCCGCCCGCCGAGGTTCTCCTCCAGCCTGGCCCCGACTGCCCAGCTTGTCCTCCTGAGCCAGGCCCCGCCCGCCCAGCTTCTCCTCCCAAGCAAGGCCCCGCCCGCCCAGCTTCTCCTCCCAAGCCAGGCCCCGCCGCCCAGCTTCTCCTCCCGAGCCTGGCCCCGCCCGGCCAGCTTCCCCCCCGAGTCCGTCCCTGCCCGCCTAGCTTCCCCTCCCAGCCAGGCCCCGCCCGCCCAGTTTCTCCTCCCGTTCCCGCCCCGCCCGCCCAGCTTCTCCTCTCAAGCCAGGCCCGCCTGCCCAGCTTCCCTTCCCACCCTGGCCCCACCCTCCCAACTTCCCCTCCCAACCTGGCCCCGCCCGCCCAGCTTCTCCTCGTGAGCCTGGACCCGCCCGCCCAGCTTCTCCTCCCAAGCCAGGCCCCGCCCGCCCAGCTTCTCCTCCTAACCTGACCCCGCCCGCCGAGCTTCCCCTCCCAGCCTGGCCCCGCCCGCCCAGCTTCCCCTCGTGAGCCAGGACCCGCCCGCCCAGCTTCTCCTCCAAACCAGGCCCCGCCCGACCACCTTCCCCTCCCAGCTTGCCCCGCCCCCCCAGCTTCCCCTCCCAGCCTGGCCCCGCTCGACCAGCTTCCCCTCCCGAGTCCGGCCCCGCCCGCCCAGCTTCTCCTCCCAGCCTGGCCCCGCCCGCCCAGCTTCTCCTCCTGAGCCAGGCCCCGCCCGCCCAGCTTCTCCTCCCAAGCCAGGCTCCGCCCGCCGAGGTTCTCCTCCCAGCCTGGCCCCGACTGCCCAGCTTGTCCTCCTGAGCCAGGCCCCGCCCGCCCAGCTTCTCCTCCCAAGCAAGGCCCCGCCCGCCCAGCTTCTCCTCCCAAGCCAGGCCCCGCCCGCCCAGCTTCTCCTCCGGAGCCTGGCCCCGCCCGGCCAGCTTCCCCCCGAGTCCGTCCCTGCCCGCCTAGCTTCCCCTCCCAGCCAGGCCACACCCGCCCAGTTTCTCCTCCCGTTCCCGGCCCCGCCCGCCCAGCTTCTCCTCTCAAGCCAGGCCCGCCTGCCCAGCTTCCCTTCCCACCCTGGCCCCACCCTCCCAACTTCCCCTCCCAACCTGGCCCCGCCCGCCCAGCTTCTCCTCGTGAGCCAGGACCCGCCCGCCCAGCTTCTCCTCCCAAGCCAGGCCCCGCCCGCCCAGCTTCTCCTCCTAACCTGACCCCGCCCGCCGAGCTTCCCCTCCCAGCCTGGCCCCGCCCGCCCAGCTTCCCCTCGTGAGCCAGGACCCGCCCGCCCAGCTTCTCCTCCAAACCAGGCCCCGCCCGACCACCTTCCCCTCCCAGCTTGGCCCCGCCCCCCCAGCTTCCCCTCCCAGCCTGGCCCCGCTCGACCAGCTTCCCCTCCCGAGTCCGGCCCCGCCCGCCCACTTTGTCTTCCCGAGCCCGGCCCCGCCTTCCCGGCTTCCCCTCCCGAGTCCGGACCCGCCCGCCCAGCTTCCCCTCCCAGCCTGGCCCCGCCCGGCCAGCTTCTCCTCCCAGCCTGGACCAGCCTGCCCAGCTTCTGCTCCCAAGCCTGGCCCCGCCCGCCCAGCTTCCCCTCCCGAGCCAGGCCCCGCCCGCCCAGCTTCCCCTCCCAGCCTGGCCCCGCCCGGCCAGCTTCCGCTCCCGAGTCCGTTCCTGCCCGCCCAGCTTCCCCTCCCAGCCAGGCCCCGCCCGGCCAGCTTCCCCTCCCGATTCCGTCCCTGCCCGCCCAGCTTCCCCTCCCGAGTCCGTCCCTGCCCGCTCAGCTTCCACTCCCGATCCTGGCCCCGCCCGGCCAGCTTCCGCTCCCGAGTCCGTTCCTGCCCGCCCAGCTTCCCCTCCCAGCCTGGCCCCGCCCGCCCAGCTTCCCCTCCCAGCCTGGCCCCGCCTGCACCACTTCTCCTCATGAGCCAGGCCCCGCCCGCCCAGCTTCCCTCCCAGCCTGGCCCCGCCCGCCCAGCTTCCCCTCCCAGCCTGGCCCCGCCTGCCCAGCTTCTCCTCCGGAGCCAAGCCCCGCCCGCCCAGCTTCGCCTCCCGATTCCGTCCCTGCCCGCCCAGCTTCCCCTCCCAGCCAGGCTCCGCCCGCCCAGTTTCTCCTCCCCAGTTTCTCCTCCCGTTCCCGGCCCGCCCGCCCAGCTTCTCCTCCCAAGCGAAGCCCCGCCCGCCCAGCTTCCCCTCCCAGCCTGGCCCCGCCTGCCCAGCTTCTACTCCGGAGCCAAGCCCCGCCCGCCCAGCTTCCCCTCCCAGCTTGGCTCCGCCCGCCCAGCTTCCCCTCCCGAGTCCGTCCCTGCCCGCCCAGCTTCCCCTACCGAGCCAGGCCCCGCACGGCCAGCTTCCCCTCCCGAGTCCGTCCCTGCCCGCCAGCTTCCCCTCCCAGCCTGGCCCCGCCCGCCCAGCTTCACCTCATGAGCCAGGCCCCGCCCGCCCAGCTTCTCCTCCGAAGCCAGGCCCCGCCCGACCACCTTTCCCTCCCAGCCTGGCGCCGCCCCGCCAGCTTCTCCTTCCCAGCCCGGCCCCGCCTTCCTGGCTTCCCCTCCCGAGTCCGGCCCCGCCCGCCCAGCTTCCCCTCCCAGCCTGGCCCGCCCGGCCAGCTTCCGCTCCCGAGTCCGTTCCTGCCCGCCCAGCTTCCCCTCCCGATTCCGTCCCTGCCCGCCCAGCTTCCCCTCCCGATCCTGGCCCCGCCCGGCCAGCTTCCGCTCCCGAGTCCGTTCCTGCCCGCCCAGCTTCCCCTCCCAGCCTGGCCCCGCCCGCCAGCTTCCCCTCCCAGCCTGGCCCCGCCTGCACCACTTCTCCTCATGAGCCAGGCCCCGCCCGCCCAACTTCTCCTCCCAAGCAAGGCCCCGCCCGCCCAGGTTCCCCTCCCGAGGCAGGCCCCGCAGGCCCAGCTTCCCCTCCCAGCCTGGCCCCGCCTGCCCAGCTTCTCCTCCGGAGCCAAGCCCCGCCCGCCCAGCTTCCCCTCCCGATTCCGTCCCTGCCCGCCCAGCTTCCCCTCCCAGCCAGGCTCCGCCCGCCCAGTTTCTCCTCCAGTTCCCGGCCCGCCCGCCCAGCTTCTCCTCCCAAGCCAGGCCCCGCCCCGCCCAGCTTCCCCTCCCAGCCTGGCCCCTCCTGCCCAGCTTCTACTCCGGAGCCAAGCCCCGCCCGCCCAGCTTCCCCTCCCAGCTTGGCTCCGCCCGCCCAGCTTCCCCTCCCGAGTCCGTCCCTGCCCGCCCAGCTTCCCCTACCGAGCCAGGCCCCGCACGGCCAGCTTCCCCTCCCGAGTCCGTCCCTGCCCGCCCAGCTTCCCCTCCCAGCCTGGCCCCGCCCGCCCAGCTTCTCCTCATGAGCCAGGCCCCGCCCGCCCAGCTTCTCCTCCCAAGCTAGGCCCCGCCCGACCACCTTCCCCTCCCAGCCTGGCGCCGCCCCGCCAGCTTCCCTTCCCAGCCTAGCCCCGCCTTCCTGGCTTCCCCTCCCGAGTCCGGCCCCGCCCGCCCAGCTTCCCCTCCCAGCCTGGCCCCCCCGGCCAGCTTCTCCTCGCAGCCTGGCCCCGCCTGCCCAGCTTCTGCTCCCAAGCCTGGCCCCGCCCGCCCAGCTTCCCCTCCCGTGCCAGGCCCCGCCCGCCCAGCCTCCCCTCCCAGGCTGGCCCCGCCCGGCCAGCTTTCGCTCCCGAGTCCGTTCCTGCCCGCCCAGCTTCCCCTCCCAGCCAGGCCCCGCCCGGCCAGCTTCCCCTCCCGAATCCGTCCCTGCACGCCCAGCTTCGCCTCCCAAGCCAGGCCCCGCCCGCCCAGTTTCCCCTGCCAGCCTGGCCCCGCCCGCCCAGCTTCCCCTCCCGAGCCAGGCCCCGCCCGACCACCTTCCCCTCCCGAGCCAGGCCCCGCCCGCCCAGCTTCCCCTCCCAGCCAGGCCCCGCCCGGCCAGCTTCCCCTCCCCATTCCGTCCCTGCCCGCCCAGCTTCCCCTCCCAGCCAGGCTCCGCCCGCCCAGTTTCTCCTCCCGTTCTCGGGCCCGCCCGCCCAGCTTCTCCTCCCAAGCCAGGCCCCGCCCGCCCAGCTTCCCCTCCCAGCCTTGCCCCGCCCGCCCAGCTTCCCCTCCCAGCCTGGCCCCGCCCGCCCAGCTTCTCCTCCTGAGCCCGGCCCTGCACGCCCAGCTTCCCCTCCCAGCCAGGCCCCGCCCGCCCAGTTTCTCCTCCCGTTCCCGGGCCCGCCCGCCCAGCTTCTCCTCCCAAGCCAGGCCCCGCCCGCCCAGCTTCCCCTCCCAGCCTGGCCCCGCCCGGCCAGCTTCTCCTCCTGAGCCCGGCCCCGCCCGCCCAGCTTCTCCTCCCAAGCCAGGCCCCGCCCGCCCAGCTTCTCCTCCCAAGCCAGGCCCCGCCCGCCCAGCTTCTCCTCCCGAGCCTGGCCCCGCCCGCCCAGCTTCCCCTCCTAGCCTGGCCCCGCCCGCCCGCCCAGCTTCCCCTCCCAGCCATGCCCCGCCCGCCCAGTTTCTCCTCCCGTTCCCGGGCCCGCCCGCCCAGCTTCTCCTCCCGAGCCAGGCCCCGCCCGCCCAGCTTCCCCTCCTAGCCTGGCCCTGCCCGCCCAGCTTCCCCTCCCAGCCTTGCCCCGCCCGCCCAGCTTCCCCTCCCAGCCTGGCCCCGCCCGCCTAGCTTCTCCTCCTGAGCCCGGCCCCGCCCGCCCAGCTTCCCCTCCCGAGTCCGTCCCTGCCCGCCCAGCTTCCCCTCCCGATCCTGGCCCCGCCCGGCCAGCTTCCGCTCCCGAGTCCGTTCCTGCCCGCCCAGCTTCCCCTCCCAGCCTGGCCCCGCCCGCCCAGCTTCCCCTCCCAGCCTTGGCCCCGCCTGCACCACTTCTCCTCATGAGCCAGACCCCGCCCGCCGAACCTCTCCTCCCAAGCAAGGCCCCGCCCGCCCAGGTTCCCCTCCCGAGGCAGGCCCCGCAGGCCCAGCTTCCCCTCCCAGCCTGGCCCCGCCTGCCCAGCTTCTCCTCCGGAGCCAAGCCCCGCCCGCCCAGCTTCCCCTCCCAGCTTGGCCCCGCCTGCCCAGCTTCCCCTCCCGAGTCCGTCCCTGCCCGCCCAGCTTCCCCTACCGATCCAGGCCCGGCACGGCCAGCTTCCCCTCCCGAGTCCGTCCCTGCCCGCCCAGCTTCCCCTCCCAGCCAGGCCCCGCCCGCCCAGTTTCTCCTCCCGTTCCCGGCCCCGCCCGCCCAGCTTCTCCTCCCAAGCCAGGCCCCGCCTGCCCAGCTTCCCCTCCCAGCCTGGCCCCGCCCGCCCAGCTTCCCCTCCTAACCTGGCCCCGACCGCCCAGCTTCCCCTCCAAGCCTGGCCCCGCCTGCACAGCATCTCCTCATGAGCCAGGCCCCGCCCGCCCAAGTTCTCCTCCCAAGCAAGGCCCCGCCCGCCCAGCTTCCCCTCCCGAGGCAGGCCCCGCAGGCCCAGCTTCCCCTCCCAGCCTGGCCCCGCCTGCTCAGCTTCTCCTCCGGAGCCAAGCACCGCCCGCCCAGCTTCCCCTCCCAGCTTGGCCCCGCCCGCCCAGCTTCCCCTCCCGAGTCCGTCCCTGCCCGCCCAGCTTCCCCTACCGATCCAGGCCCCGCCCGCCCAGTTTCTCCTCCCGTTCCCGGCCCCGCCCGCCCAGCTTCTCCTCCCAAGCCAGGCCCCGCCCGACCACCTTCCCCTCCCAGCGTGGCTCCGCCCCCCAGATTCCCTTCCCAGCCTAGCCCCGCCCTCCCGGCTTCCCCTCCCGAGTCCGGCCCCGCCCGCCCAGCTTCCCCTCCCAGCCTGCCCCGCCCGGCCAGCTTCTCCTCCCAGCCTGGACCAGCCTGCCCAGCTTCTGCTCCCAGCCTGGCCCCGCCCGACCAGCTTCCCCTCCCGAGCCAGGCCCCGCCCGCCCAGCTTCCCCTCCCAGCCTGGCCCCGCCCGGCCAGCTTCCGCTCCGGAGTCCGTTCCTGCCCGCCCAGCTTCCCCTCCCAGCCAGGCCCCGCCCCGCGAGCTTCCCCTCCCGATTCCGTCCCTGCACGCCCAGCTTCCCCTCCCAGCCTGGCCCCGCCCGCCCAGCTTCCCCTCCCAGCCTTGGCCCCGCCTGCACCACTTCTCCTCATGAGCCAGACCCCGCCCGCCGAACCTCTCCTCCCAAGCAAGGCCCCGCCCGCCCAGGTTCCCCTCCCGAGGCAGGCCCCGCAGGCCCAGCTTCCCCTCCCAGCCTGGCCCCGCCTGCCCAGCTTCTCCTCCGGAGCCAAGCCCCGCCCGCCCAGCTTCCCCTCCCAGCTTGGCCCCGCCTGCCCAGCTTCCCCTCCCGAGTCCGTCCCTGCCCGCCCAGCTTCCCCTACCGATCCAGGCCCGGCACGGCCAGCTTCCCCTCCCGAGTCCGTCCCTGCCCGCCCAGCTTCCCCTCCCAGCCAGGCCCCGCCCGCCCAGTTTCTCCTCCCGTTCCCGGCCCCGCCCGCCCAGCTTCTCCTCCGGAGCCAAGCCCCGCCCGCCGGGCTTCCCCTCCCAGCCTGGCCCCGCCCGCCCAGCTTCTCCTCATGAGCCAGGCCCCGCCCGCCCAGCTTCTCCTCCCAAGCCAGGCCCCGCCCGCCCACCTTCTCCTCCCAGCGTGGCCCCGCCCCCCAGATTCCCTTCCCAGCCTAGCCCCGCCTTCCTGGCTTCCCCTCCCGAGTCCGGCCCTGCCCGCCCAGCTTCCCCTCCCAGCCTGCCCCGCCCGGCCAGCCTCTCCTCCCAGCCTGGACCAGCCTGCCCAGCTTCTGCTCCCAAGCCTGGCCCCGCCCGCCCAGCTTCCCCTCCCAGCCTGGCCCCCCCGGCCAGCTTCTCCTCGCAGCCTGGCCCCGCCTGCCCAGCTTCTGCTCCCAAGCCTGGCCCCGCCCGCCCAGCTTCCCCTCCCGTGCCAGGCCCCGCCCGCCCAGCCTCCCCTCCCAGGCTGGCCCCGCCCGGCCAGCTTTCGCTCCCGAGTCCGTTCCTGCCCGCCCAGCTTCCCCTCCTAACCTGGCCCCGCCCGCCCAGCTTCCCCTCCAAGCCTGGCCCCGCCTGCACAGCATCTCCTCATGAGCCAGGCCCCGCCCGCCCAACTTCTCCTCCCAAGCAAGGCCCGCCCGCCCAGCTTCCCTTCCCGAGGCAGGCCCCGCAGGCCCAGCTTCCCCTCCCAGCCTGGCCCCGCCTGCTCAGTTTCTCCTCCGGAGCCAAGCCCCGCCCGCCCAGCTTCCCCTCCCAGCTTGGCCCCGCCCGCCCAGCTTCCCCTCCCAGCCTGACCCCGCCCGCCGGGCTTCCCCTCCCAGCCTGGCCCCGCCCGCCCAGCTTCTCCTCATGAGCCGGGCCCCGCCCGCCCAGCTTCTCCTCCCAAGCCAGGCCCCGCCCGACCACCTTCTCCTCCCAGCGTGGCCCCGCCCCCCAGATTCCCTTCCCAGCCTAGCCCCGCCTTCCTGGCTTCCCCTCCCGAGTCCGGCCCTGCCCGCCCAGCTTCCCCTCCCAGCCTGCCCCGCCCGGCCAGCTTCTCCTCCCAGCCTGGACCAGCCTGCCCAGCTTCTGCTCCCAAGCCTGGCCCCGCCCGCCCAGCTTCCCCTCCCAGCCTGGCCCCGCCCGGCCAGCTTCCGCTCCCGAGTCCGTTCCTGCCCGCCCAGCTTCCCCTCCCAGCCAGGCCCCGCCCCGCGAGCTTCCCCTCCCTATTCCGTCCCTGCACGCCCAGCTTCCCCTCCCAGCCAGGCCCCGCCCGACCAGTTTCTCCTCCCGTTCCAGGCCCCGCCCCCCCAGCTTCTCCTCCCAAGCCAGGCCCCGCCCGCCCAGCTTCACCTCCCAGCCCGGCCCCGCCCGCCCAGCTTCCCCTCCCAGCCTAGGCCCGCCCGCCCAGCTTCTCCTCCCGTTCCGGGCCCGCCCGCCCAGCTTCTCCTCCCAAGCCAGGCCCCGCCCGCCCAGCTTCCGCTCGCAGCCTGGCCCCGCCTGGCCAGCTTCTGCTCCTGAGCCCGGCCCCGCCCGCCCAGCTTCTCCTCCCGTGCCAGGCCCCGCCCGCCCAGCCTCTCCTCCCAAGGCAGGCCCCGCCCGCCCAGCTTCTCCTCCCGAGTCCGTTCCTGCCCGCCCAGCTTCCCCTCCTAGCCTGGCCCCGCCCGCCCAGCTTCCCCTCCCAGCCATGCCCCGCCCGCCCAGTTTCTCCTCCCGTTCCCGGGCCCGGCCGCCCAGCTTCTCCTCCCGAGCCAGGCCCCGCCCGCCCAACTTCTCCTCCCAAGCAAGGCCCCGCCCGCCCAGGTTCCCCTCCCGAGGCAGGCCCCGAAGGCCCAGCTTCCCCTCCCAGCCTGGCCCCGCCTGCCCAGCTTCTCCTCCGGAGCCAAGCCCCGCCCGCCCAGCTTCCCCTCCCAGCTTGGCCCCGCCCGCCCAGCTTCCCCTCCCGAGTCCGTCCCTGCCCGCCCAGCTTCCCCTACCGATCCAGGCCCGGCACGGCCATCTTCCCCTCCCGAGTCCGTCCCTGCCCGCCCAGCTTCCCCTCCCAGCCAGGCCCCGCCCGCCCAGTTTCTCCTCCCGTTCCCGGCCCCGCCCGCCCAGCTTCTCCTCCCAAGCCAGGCCCGCCTGCCCAGCTTCCCCTCCCAGCCTGGCCCCGCCCGCCCAGCTTCCCCTCCTAACCTGGCCCCGCCCGCCCCCCCCCCAAGCCTGGCCCCGCCTGCACAGCATCTCCTCATGAGCCAGGCCCCGCCCGCCCAACTTCTCCTCCCAAGCAAGGCCCCGCCCGCCCAGCTTCCCCTCCCGAGGCAGGCCCCGCAGGCCCAGCTTCCCCTCCAGCCTGGCCCCGCCCGCCCAGCTTCCCCTCCCGAGTCCGTCCCTGCCCGCCCAGCTTCCCCTACCGATCCAGGCCCCGCCCGCCCAGTTTCTCCTCCCGTCCCCGGCCCCGCCCGCCCAGCTTCTCCTCCCAAGCCAGGCCCCGCCCGCCCAGCTTCCCCTCCCAGCCTGACCCCGCCCGCCGAGCTTCCCCTCCCAGTCAGGCCCCGCCCGCCCAGTTTCTCCTCCCGTTCCCGGCCCCGCCCGCCCAGCTTCTCCTCCCAAGCCAGGCCCCGCCTGCCCAGCTTCCCCTCCCAGCCTGACCCCGCCCGCCGAGCTTCCCCTCCCAGCCTGGCCCCGCCCGCCCAGCTTCTCCTCATGAGCCAGGCCCCGCCCGCCCAGCTTCTCCTCCCAAGCCAGGCCCCGCCCGACCACCTTCCCCTCCCAGCGTGGCTCCGCCCCCCAGATTCCCTTCCCAGCCTAGCCCCGCCCTCCCGGATTCCCCTCCCGAGTCCGGCCCCGCCCGCCCAGCTTCCCCTCCCAGCCTGCCCCGCCCGGCTAGCTTCTCCTCCCAGCCTGGACCAGCCTGCCCAGCTTCTGCTCCCAAGCCTGGCCCGCCCGCCCAGCTTCCCCTCCCGAGCCAGGCCCCGCCCGCCCAGCTTCCCCTCCCAGCCTGGCCCCGCCCGGCCAGCTTCCGCTCCCGAGTCCGTTCCTGCCCGCCCAGCTTCCCCTCCCAGCCAGGCCCCGCCCCGCGAGCTTCCCCTCCCGATTCCGTCCCTGCACGCCCAGCTTCCCCTCCCAGCCAGGCCCCGCCCGTCCAGTTTCTCCTCCCGTTCCCGGGCCCGCCCCCCCAGCTTCTCCTCCCAAGCCAGGCCCCGCCCGCCCAGCTTCCCCTCCCAGCCCGGCCCCGCCCGCCCAGCTTCCCCTCCCAGCCTGGCCCCGCCCGGCCAGCTTCTCCTCCTGAGCCCGGCCCCGCCCGCCCAGCTTCCCCTCCCGATCCTGGCCCCGCCCGGCCAGCTTCCGCTCCCGAGTCCGGTCCCGCCCGCTCAGCTTCTCCTCCCAGCCTGGCCCCGCCCGCCCACCTTCCCCTCCCATCTTGGCCCTGCCCCCCAGCTTCCCCTCCCAGCCTTGCCCCGCCCACCCAGCTACCCCTCCCAGCCAGCTCCCGCCCGCCCAGATTCCCCTCCCAGCCTGGCCCCGCCCGCCCAGCTTCCCCTCCCAGCCAGCTCCCGCCCGCCCAGATTCCCCTCCCAGCCTGGCCCCGCCCGCCCACATTCTCTTCCCGAGCCCGGCCCCGCCTTCCCAGCTTCCCCTCTCGAGCCCGGCCCCGCCCACCCAGCTTCTCCTCCCAGCCTGGCCCCGCCCGCCCAGCTTCCCCTCCCGAGTCCGGCCCCGCGCGCCCAGCTTCCCCTCCCAGCCTGGCCCCGCCCGCCCAGCTTCTCCTCCTGAGCCAGGCCCCGCCCGCCCAGCTTCTCCTCCCAAGCCACGCTCCGCCCGCCGAGGTTCTCCTCCCAGCCTGGCCCCGACTGCCCAGCTTCTCCTCCCAAGCCAGGCCCCGCCCGCCCAGCTTCTCCTCCCAAGCCAGGTCACGCCCGCCCAGATTCTCCTCCCGAGCCTGGCCCCGCCCGGCCAGCTTCCCCCCCGAGTCCGTCCCTACCCGCCCAGCTTCCCCTCCCAGCCAGGCCCCGCCCGCCCAGTTTCTACTCCCGTTCCCGACCCCGCCCGCCCAGATTCTCCTCCCAAGCCAGGCCCCGCCTGCCCAGCTTCCCTTCCCAGCCTCGCCCCACCCTCCCAGCTTCCCCTCCCAGCCTGGCCCCGCCCGCCCAGCTTCTCCTCGTGAGCCAGGCCCCGCCCGACCAGCTTCTCCTCCCAGCCTGACCCCGCCCGCCGAGCTTCCCCTCCCAGCCTGGCCCCGCCTCCCAGCTTCTCCTCGTGAGCCAGGCCCCGCCCGCCCAGCTTCTCCTCCCAAGCCAGGCCCCGCCCGCCCAGCTTCCCCTCCCAGCCTGGCTCCGCCCGCCCAGCTTCCGCTCCCGAGTCCGTTCCTGCCCGCCCAGCTTCCCCTCCCAGCCAGGCCCCGCCCGCCCAGTTTCTCCTCCCGTTCCCGGCCCCGCCCGCTCAGCTTCTCCTCATGAGCCAGGCCCCGCCCGCCCTGCTTCCCCTCGCAGCCTGGCCCCGCCCGCCAGGCTTCCCCTCCCCAGCCCGGCCCCGCCCACCCAGCTTCTCCCCCCCAAGTTGGTCCCGCCCGCCCATCTTCCCCTTCCGAGCCAGGCCCCGCCCGCCCAGCTTCCCCTCCCCAGCCAGGCCCCGCCCGCACAGCTTCCCCTCCTGAGTCCGGCCCCGCCCGCTCAGCTTCTCCTCCCAGCCTGGCCCCGCCCGCTCAGCTTCTCCTCCCAGCCTGGCCCCGCCCGCGCAGCTTCTCCTCCCAGCCTGGCCCCGCCCACCCAGCTTCCCCTCCCAGCCAGCCCCCGCCCGCCCAGATTCCCCTCCCAGCCTGGCCCAGCCTGCCCAGCTTCCCCTCTCGAGCCCGGCCCCGCCCACCCAGCTTCTCCTCCCAGCCTGGCCCCGCCCGCCCAGCTTCTCCTCCCAAGCCAGGCTCCGCCCGCCGAGGTTCTCCTCCCAGCCTGGCCCCGACTGCCCAGCTTGTCCTCCTGAGCCAGGCCCCGCCCGCCCAGCTTCTCCTCCCAAGCAAGGCCCCGCCCGCCCAGCTTCTCCTCCCAAGCCAGGCCCCGCCCGCCCAGCTTCTCCTCCCGAGCCTGGCCCCGCCCGGCCAGCTTCCCCCCCGAGTCCGTCCCTGCCCGCCTAGCTTCCCCTCCCAGCCAGGCCCCGCCCGCCCAGTTTCTCCTCCCGTTCCCGGCCCCGCCCGCCCAGCTTCTCCTCTCAAGCCAGGCCCCGCCTGCCCAGCTTCCCTTCCCACCCTGGCCCCACCCTCCCAACTTCCCCTCCCAACCTGGCCCCGCCCGCCCAGCTTCTCCTCGTGAGCCAGGACCCGCCCGCCCAGCTTCTCCTACCAAGCCAGGCCCCGCCCGCCCAGCTTCTCCTCCTAACCTGACCCCGCCCGCCGAGCTTCCCCTCCCAGCCTGGCCCCGCCCGCCCAGCTTCCCCTCGTGAGCCAGGACCCGCCCGCCCAGCTTCTCCTCCAAACCAGGCCCCGCCCGACCACCTTCCCCTCCCAGCTTGGCCCCGCCCCCCCAGCTTCCCCTCCCAGCCTGGCCCCGCTCGACCAGCTTCCCCTCCCGAGTCCGGCCCCGCCCGCCCAGCTTCTCCTCCCAGCCTGGCCCCGCCCGCCCAGCTTCTCCTCCTGAGCCAGGCCCCGCCCGCCCAGCTTCTCCTCCCAAGCCAGGCTCCGCCCGCCGAGGTTCTCCTCCCAGCCTGGCCCCGACTGCCCAGCTTGTCCTCCTGAGCCAGGCCCCGCCCGCCCAGCTTCTCCTCCCAAGCAAGGCCCCGCCCGCCCAGCTTCTCCTCCCAAGCCAGGCCCCGCCCGCCCAGCTTCTCCTCCGGAGCCTGGCCCCGCCCGGCCAGCTTCCCCCCCGAGTCCGTCCCTGCCCGCCTAGCTTCCCCTCCCAGCCAGGCCACACCCGCCCAGTTTCTCCTCCCGTTCCCGGCCCCGCCCGCCCAGCTTCTCCTCTCAAGCCAGGCCCCGCCTGCCCAGCTTCCCTTCCCACCCTGGCCCCACCCTCCCAACTTCCCCTCCCAACCTGGCCCCGCCCGCCCAGCTTCTCCTCGTGAGCCAGGACCCGCCCGCCCAGCTTCTCCTCCCAAGCCAGGCCCCGCCCGCCCAGCTTCTCCTCCTAACCTGACCCCGCCCGCCGAGCTTCCCCTCCCAGCCTGGCCCCGCCCGCCCAGCTTCCCCTCGTGAGCCAGGACCCGCCCGCCCAGCTTCTCCTCCAAACCAGGCCCCGCCCGACCACCTTCCCCTCCCAGCTTGGCTCCGCCCCCCCAGCTTCCCCTCCCAGCCTGGCCCCGCTCGACCAGCTTCCCCTCCCGAGTCCGGCCCCGCCCGCCCACTTTGTCTTCCCGAGCCCGGCCCCGCCTTCCCGGCTTCCCCTCCCGAGTCCGGACCCGCCCGCCCAGCTTCCCCTCCCAGCCTGGCCCCGCCCGGCCAGCTTCTCCTCCCAGCCTGGACCAGCCTGCCCAGCTTCTGCTCCCAAGCCTGGCCCCGCCCGCCCAGCTTCCCCTCCCGAGCCAGGCCCCGCCCGCCCAGCTTCCCCTCCCAGCCTGGCCCCGCCCGGCCAGCTTCCGCTCCCGAGTCCGTTCCTGCCCGCCCAGCTTCCCCTCCCAGCCAGGCCCCGCCCGGCCAGCTTCCCCTCCCGATTCCGTCCCTGCCCGCCCAGCTTCCCCTCCCGAGTCCGTCCCTGCCCGCTCAGCTTCCACTCCCGATCCTGGCCCCGCCCGGCCAGCTTCCGCTCCCGAGTCCGTTCCTGCCCGCCCAGCTTCCCCTCCCAGCCTGGCCCCGCCCGCCCAGCTTCCCCTCCCAGCCTGGCCCCGCCTGCACCACTTCTCCTCATGAGCCAGGCCCCGCCCGCCCAGCTTCCCCTCCCAGCCTGGCCCCGCCCGCCCAGCTTCCCCTCCCAGCCTGGCCCCGCCTGCCCAGCTTCTCCTCCGGAGCCAAGCCCCGCCCGCCCAGCTTCGCCTCCCGATTCCGTCCCTGCCCGCCCAGCTTCCCCTCCCAGCCAGGCTCCGCCCGCCCAGTTTCTCCTCCCGTTCCCGGGCCCGCCCGCCCAGCTTCTCCTCCCAAGCGAAGCCCCGCCCGCCCAGCTTCCCCTCCCAGCCTGGCCCCGCCTGCCCAGCTTCTACTCCGGAGCCAAGCCCCGCCCGCCCAGCTTCCCCTCCCAGCTTGGCTCCGCCCGCCCAGCTTCCCCTCCCGAGTCCGTCCCTGCCCGCCCAGCTTCCCCTACCGAGCCAGGCCCCGCACGGCCAGCTTCCCCTCCCGAGTCCGTCCCTGCCCGCCCAGCTTCCCCTCCCAGCCTGGCCCCGCCCGCCCAGCTTCACCTCATGAGCCAGGCCCCGCCCGCCCAGCTTCTCCTCCGAAGCCAGGCCCCGCCCGACCACCTTTCCCTCCCAGCCTGGCGCCGCCCCGCCAGCTTCCCTTCCCAGCCTAGCCCCGCCTTCCTGGCTTCCCCTCCCGAGTCCGGCCCCGCCCGCCCAGCTTCCCCTCCCAGCCTGGCCCCGCCCGGCCAGCTTCCGCTCCCGAGTCCGTTCCTGCCCGCCCAGCTTCCCCTCCCGATTCCGTCCCTGCCCGCCCAGCTTCCCCTCCCGATCCTGGCCCCGCCCGGCCAGCTTCCGCTCCCGAGTCCGTTCCTGCCCGCCCAGCTTCCCCTCCCAGCCTGGCCCCGCCCGCCCAGCTTCCCCTCCCAGCCTGGCCCCGCCTGCACCACTTCTCCTCATGAGCCAGGCCCCGCCCGCCCAACTTCTCCTCCCAAGCAAGGCCCCGCCCGCCCAGGTTCCCCTCCCGAGGCAGGCCCCGCAGGCCCAGCTTCCCCTCCCAGCCTGGCCCCGCCTGCCCAGCTTCTCCTCCGGAGCCAAGCCCCGCCCGCCCAGCTTCCCCTCCCGATTCCGTCCCTGCCCGCCCAGCTTCCCCTCCCAGCCAGGCTCCGCCCGCCCAGTTTCTCCTCCAGTTCCCGGGCCCGCCCGCCCAGCTTCTCCTCCCAAGCCAGGCCCCGCCCGCCCAGCTTCCCCTCCCAGCCTGGCCCCTCCTGCCCAGCTTCTACTCCGGAGCCAAGCCCCGCCCGCCCAGCTTCCCCTCCCAGCTTGGCTCCGCCCGCCCAGCTTCCCCTCCCAGCCAGGCTCCGCCCGCCCATTTTCTCCTCCCGTTCCCGGCCCCGCCCGTCCAGCTTATCCTCCCAAGCCATGCCCCTCCTGCCCAGCTTCCCTTCCCAGCCTCGCCCCACCCTCCCAGCTTCCCCTCCCAGCCTGGCCCTGCCCGCCCAGCTTCTCCTCGTGAGCCAGGCCCCTCCCGCCCAGCTTCTCCTCCCAGCCTGACCCCGCCCGCCGAGCTTCCCCTCCCAGCCTGGCCCCGCCCGCCCAGCTTCTCCTCGTGAGCCAGTCCCCGCCCGCCCAGATTCCCCTCCCAGCCTGGCCCCGCCCGCCCACTTTCTCTTCCCGAGCCCGGCCCCGCCTTCCCAGCTTCCCCTCTCGAGCCCGGCCTCGCCCACCCAGCTTCTCCTCCCAGCCTGGCCCCGCCCGCCCAGCTTCCCCTCCCGAGTCCGGCCCCGCGCGCCCAGCTTCCCCTCCCAGCCTGGCCCCGCCCGCCCAGCTTCTCCTCCTGAGCCAGGCCCCGCCCGCCCAGCTTCTCCTCCCAAGCCAGGCCCCGCCCGCAGAGGTTCTCCTCCCAGCCTGGCCCCGATTGCCCAGCTTCTCCTCCTGAGCCAGGCCCCGCCCGCCCAGCTTCTCCTCCCAAGCCAGGCCCCGCCCGCCCAGCTTCTCCTCCCAAGCCAGGCCCCGCCCGCCCAGATTCTCCTCCCGAGCCTGGCCCCGCCCGGCCAGCTTCCCCCCCGAGTCCGTCCCTGCCCGCCCAGCTTCCCCTCCCAGCCAGGCCCCGCCCGCCCAGTTTCTACTCCCGTTCCCGGCCCCGCCCGCCCAGCTTATCCTCCCAAGCCATGCCCCTCCTGCCCAGCTTCCCTTCCCAGCCTCGCCCCACCCTCCCAGCTTCCCCTCCCAGCCTGGCCCTGCCCGCCCAGCTTCTCCTCGTGAGCCAGGCCCCTCCCGCCCAGCTTCTCCTCCCAGCCTGACCCCGCCCGCCGAGCTTCCCCTCCCAGCCTGGCCCCGCCCGCCCAGCTTCTCCTCGTGAGCCAGGCCCCGCCCGCCCAGCTTCTCCTCCCAATCCAGGCCCCGCCCGACCACCTTCCCCTCCCAGCTTGGCCCCGCCCCCCCAGCTTCCCCTCCCAGCCTGGCCCCGCTCGACCAGCTTCCCCTCCCGAGTCCGACCCCGCCCGCCCACTTTGTCTTCCCGAGCCCGGCCCCGCCTTCCCGGCTTCCCCTCCCGAGTCCGGCCCCGCCCGCCCATCTTCCCCTCCCAGCCTGGCCCCGCCCGGCCAGCTTCTCCTCCCGAGCCAGGCCCCGCCCGCCCAGCTTCCCCTCCCAGCCTGGCCCCGCCCGCCCAGCTTCCGCTCCCGAGTCCGTTCCTGCCCGCCCAGCTTCCCCTCCCAGCCAGGCACCGCCCGGCCAGCTTCCCCTCCGGATTCCGTCCCTGCCCGCCCAGCTTCCCCTCCCAGCCAGGCTCCGCCTGCCCAGTTTCTCCTCCCGTTCCCGGGCCCGCCCGCCAAGCTTCTCCTCCCAATCCAGGCCCCGCCCGCCCAGCTTCCCCTCCCAGCCTGGCCCCGCCCGCCCAGCTTCCCCTCCCAGCCTGGCCCCGCCCGCCCAGCTTCTCCTCCCAAGCCTGGCCCCGCCCGCCCAGCTTCCCCTCCCGAGCCAGGCCCCGCCCGCCCAGCTTCCGCTCCCGAGTCCGTTCCTGCCCGCCCAGCTTCCCCTCCCAGCCAGGCCTCTCCCGGCCAGCTTCCCCTCCCGATTCCGTCCCTGCCCGCCCAGCTTCCCCTCCCAGCCAGGCTCCGCCCGCCCATTTTCTCCTCCCGTTCCCGGGCCCGCCCGCCACGCTTCTCCTCCCAATCCAGGCCCCGCCCGCCCAGCTTGCCCTCCCAGCCTGGCCCCGCCCGCCCAGCTTCCCCTCCCAGCCTGGCCCCGCCCGCCCAGCTTCTCCTCGCAGCCTGGCCCCGCCTGCCCAGCTTCTCCTCCCAAGCCTGGTCCCGCCCGCCCAGCTTCCCCTCCCGATTCCGTCCCTGCCCGCCCAGCTTCCCCTCCCAGCCAGGCTCCGCCCGGCCAGCTTCTCCTCCCGAGCCAGGCCCCGCCCGCCCAGCTTCCCCTCCCAGCCTGGCCCCGCCCGCCCAGCTTCCGCTCCCGAGTCCGTTCCTGCCCGCCCAGCTTCCCCTCCCAGCCAGGCACCGCCCGGCCAGCTTCCCCTCCGGATTCCGTCCCTGCCCGCCCAGCTTCCCCTCCCAGCCAGGCTCCGCCTGCCCAGTTTCTCCTCCCGTTCCCGGGCCCGCCCGCCAAGCTTCTCCTCCCAATCCAGGCCCCGCCCGCCCAGCTTGCCCTCCCAGCCTGGCCCCGCCCGCCCAGCTTCCCCTCCCAGCCTGGCCCCGCCCGCCCAGCTTCTCCTCGCAGCCTGGCCCCGCCTGCCCAGCTTCTCCTCCCAAGCCTGGTCCCGCCCGCCCAGCTTCCCCTCCCGAGCCAGGCCCCGCCCGCCCAGCTTCCCCTCCCAGCCAGGCCCCGCCCGGCCAGCTTCCCCTCCCGAGTCCGGCCCCGCACGCCCAGCTTCCCCTCCCAGCCTGGCCCCGCCTGCCCAGCTTCTCCTCCCAAGCCTGGTCCCGCCCGGCCAGCTTCCGCTCCCGAGTCCGTTCCTGCCCGCCCAGCTTCCCCTCCCAGCCAGGCCCCGCCCGGCCAGCTTCCCCTCCCGAGTCCGGCCCCGCACGCCCAGCTTCCCCTCCCAGCCTGGCCCCGCCCGCCCAGCTTCTCCTCCTGAGACAGGCCCCGCCCGCCGACTTTCTCTTCCCGAGCCCGGCCCCGCCTTCCCAGCTTCCCCTTCTCGAACCCGGCCCCGCCCGCTCAGCTTCTCCTCCCAGCCTGGCCCCGCTCGACCAGCTTCCCCTCCCGAGTCCGGCCCCGCCCGCCCAGCTTCCCCTCCCAGCCTGGCCCCGCCCGCCCAGCTTCCCCTCCCAGCCTGGCCCCGCCCGCCCAGCTTCCCCTCCCGAGTCCGGCCCCGCGCGCCCAGCTTCCCCTCCCAGCCTGGCCCCGCCCGCCCAGCTTCTCCTCCTGAGACAGGCCCCGCCCGCCCAGCTTCTCCTCCCGGGCCAGGCCCCGCCCGCCGAGGTTCTCCTCCCAGCCTGGCCCCGACTGCCCAGCTTCTCCTCCTGAGCCAGGCTCCGCCCGCCCAGCTTCTCCTCCCAAGCCAGGCCCCGCCCGCCCAGCATCTTCTCCCAAGCCAGGCCCCGCCCGCCCAGCTTCTCCTCCCGAGCCTGGCCCCGCCCGACCAGCTTCCCCCCCCCGAGTCCGTCCCTGCCCGCCCAGCTTCCCCTCTCTGCCAGGCCCCGCCCGCCCACTTTCTCTTCCCGAGCCCGGCCCCGCCTTCCCAGCTTCCCCTCCCGAGTCCGGCCCCGCGCGCCCAGCTTCCCCTCCCAGCCTGGCCCCGCCCGCCCAGCTTCTCCTCCTAAGCCAGGCCCCGCCCGCCCAGCTTCTCCTCCCAAGCCAGGCCCCGCCCGCAGAGGTTCTCCTCCCAGCCTGGCCCCGATTGCCCAGCTTCTCCTCCTGAGCCAGGCCCCGCCCGCCCAGCTTCTCCTCCCAAGCCAGGCCCCGCCCGCCCAGCATCTCCTCCCAACCCAGGCCCCGCCCGCCCAGATTCTCCTCCCGAGCCTGGCCCCGCCCGGCCAGCTTCCCCCCCGAGTCCGTCCCTGCCCGCCCAGCTTCCCCTCCCAGCCAGGCCCCGCCCGCCCAGTTTCTACTCCCGTTCCCGGCCCCGCCCGCCCAGCTTATCCTCCCAAGCCATGCCCCTCCTGCCCAGCTTCCCTTCCCAGCCTCGCCCCACCCTCCCAGCTTCCCCTCCCAGCCTGGCCCTGCCCGCCCAGCTTCTCCTCGTGAGCCAGGCCCCTCCCGCCCAGCTTCTCCTCCCAGCCTGCTCCGCCCGCCGAGCTTCCCCTCCCAGCCTGGCCCCGCCCGCCCAGCTTCTCCTCGTGAGCCAGTCCCCGCCCGCCCAGATTCCCCTCCCAGCCTGGCCCCGCCCGCCCAGCTCCTCCCAGCCTGGCCCCGCCCGCCCACTTTCTCTTCCCGAGCCCGGCCCCGCCTTCCCAGCTTCCCCTCTCGAGCCCGGCCTCGCCCACCCAGCTTCTCCTCCCAGCCTGGCCCCGCCCGCCCAGCTTCCCCTCCCGAGTCCGGCCCCGCGCGCCCAGCTTCCCCTCCCAGCCTGGCCCCGCCCGCCCAGCTTCTCCTCCTGAGCCAGGCCCCGCCCGCCCAGCTTCTCCTCCCAAGCCAGGCCCCGCCCGCAGAGGTTCTCCTCCCAGCCTGGCCCCGATTGCCCAGCTTCTCCTCCTGAGCCAGGCCCCGCCCGCCCAGCTTCTCCTCCCAAGCCAGGCCCCGCCCGCCCAGCTTCTCCTCCCAAGCCAGGCCCCGCCCGCCCAGATTCTCCTCCCGAGCCTGGCCCCGCCCGGCCAGCTTCCCCCCCGAGTCCGTCCCTGCCCGCCCAGCTTCCCCTCCCAGCCAGGCCCCGCCCGCCCAGTTTCTACTCCCGTTCCCGGCCCCGCCCGCCCAGCTTATCCTCCCAAGCCATGCCCCTCCTGCCCAGCTTCCCTTCCCAGCCTCGCCCCACCCTCCCAGCTTCCCCTCCCAGCCTGGCCCTGCCCGCCCAGCTTCTCCTCGTGAGCCAGGCCCCTCCCGCCCAGCTTCTCCTCCCAGCCTGACCCCGCCCGCCGAGCTTCCCCTCCCAGCCTGGCCCCGCCCGCCCAGCTTCTCCTCGTGAGCCAGGCCCCGCCCGCCCAGCTTCTCCTCCCAAGCCAGGCCCCGCCCGACCACCTTCCCCTCCCAGCTTGGCCCCGCCCCCCAGCTTCCCCTCCCAGCCTGGCCCCGCTCGACCAGCTTCCCCTCCCGAGTCCGACCCCGCCCGCCCACTTTGTCTTCCCGAGCCGGGCCCCGCCTTCCCGGCTTCCCCTCCCGAGTCCGGCCCCGCCCGCCCATCTTCCCCTCCCAGCCTGGCCCCGCCCGGCCAGCTTCTCCTCCCGAGCCAGGCCCCGCCCGCCCAGCTTCCCCTCCCAGCCTGGCCCCGCCCGCCCAGCTTCCGCTCCCGAGTCCGTTCCTGCCCGCCCAGCTTCCCCTCCCAGCCAGGCACCGCCCGGCCAGCTTCCCCTCCGGATTCCGTCCCTGCCCGCCCAGCTTCCCCTCCCAGCCAGGCTCCGCCTGCCCAGTTTCTCCTCCCGTTCCCGGGCCCGCCCGCCAAGCTTCTCCTCCCAATCCAGGCCCCGCCCGCCCAGCTTCCCCTCCCAGCCTGGCCCCGCCCGCCCAGCTTCCCCTCCCAGCCTGGCCCCGCCCGCCCAGCTTCTCCTCGCAGCCTGGCCCCGCCTGCCCAGCTTCTCCTCCCAAGCCTGGCCCCGCCCGCCCAGCTTCCCCTCCCGAGCCAGGCCCCGCCCGCCCAGCTTCCGCTCCCGAGTCCGTTCCTGCCCGCCCAGCTTCCCCTCCCAGCCAGGCCTCTCCCGGCCAGCTTCCCCTCCCGATTCCGTCCCTGCCCGCCCAGCTTCCCCTCCCAGCCAGGCTCCGCCCGCCCAGTTTCTCCTCCCGTTCCCGGGCCCGCCCGCCACGCTTCTCCTCCCAATCCAGGCCCCGCCCGCCCAGCTTGCCCTCCCAGCCTGGCCCCGCCCGCCCAGCTTCCCCTCCCAGCCTGGCCCCGCCCGCCCAGCTTCTCCTCGCAGCCTGGCCCCGCCTGCCCAGCTTCTCCTCCCAAGCCTGGTCCCGCCCGCCCAGCTTCCCCTCCCGATTCCGTCCCTGCCCGCCCAGCTTCCCCTCCCAGCCAGGCTCCGCCCGGCCAGCTTCTCCTCCCGAGCCAGGCCCCGCCCGCCCAGCTTCCCCTCCCAGCCTGGCCCCGCCCGCCCAGCTTCCGCTCCCGAGTCCGTTCCTGCCCGCCCAGCTTCCCCTCCCAGCCAGGCACCGCCCGGCCAGCTTCCCCTCCGGATTCCGTCCCTGCCCGCCCAGCTTCCCCTCCCAGCCAGGCTCCGCCTGCCCAGTTTCTCCTCCCGTTCCCGGGCCCGCCCGCCAAGCTTCTCCTCCCAATCCAGGCCCCGCCCGCCCAGCTTCCCCTCCCAGCCTGGCCCCGCCCGCCCAGCTTCCCCTCCCAGCCTGGCCCCGCCCGCCCAGCTTCTCCTCGCAGCCTGGCCCCGCCTGCCCAGCTTCTCCTCCCAAGCCTGGCCCCGCCCGCCCAGCTTCCCCTCCCGAGCCAGGCCCCGCCCGCCCAGCTTCCCCTCCCAGGCTGGCCCCGCCCGGCCAGCTTCCGCTCCCGAGTCCGTTCCTGCCCGCCCAGCTTCCCCTCCCAGCCAGGCCCCGCCCGGCCAGCTTCCCCTCCCGAGTCCGGCCCCGCACGCCCAGCTTCCCCTCCCAGCCTGGCCTCGCCCGCCCAGCTTCTCCTCCTGAGACAGGCCCCGCCCGCCCAGCTTCCCTTCCCAGCCTGGCCCCGCCCGCCCAGCTTCTCCTCCCAAGCCTGGCCCCGCCCGCCCAGCTTCCCCTCCCGAGCCCGGCCCCGCCTTCCCAGCTTCCCCTTCTCGAGCCCGGCCCCGCCCGCTCAGCTTCTCCTCCCAGCCTGGCCCCGCTCGACCAGCTTCCCCTCCCGAGTCCGGCCCCGCCCGCCCACTTTGTCTTCCCGAGCCCAGCCCCGCCTTCCCGGTTTCCCCTCCCGAGTCCGGCCCCGCCCGCCGATCTTCCCCTCCCAGCCTGGCCCCGCCCGGCCAGCTTCTCCTTCCGAGCCAGGCCCCGCCCGCCCAGCTTCCCCTCCCTGCCTGGCCCCGCCCGGCCAGCTTCCGCTCCCGAGTCCGTTCCTGCCCGCCCAGCTTCCCCTCCCAGCCAGGCCCCTCCCGGCCAGCTTCCCCTCCCGATTCCGTCCCTGCCCGCCCAGCTTCCCCTCCCAGCCAGGCTCCGCCCGCCCAGTTTCTCCTCCCGTTCCCGGGCCCGCCCGCCACGCTTCTCCTCCCAATCCAGGCCCCGCCCGCCCAGCTTGCCCTCCCAGCCTGGCCCCGCCCGCCCAGCTTCCCCTCCCAGCCTGGCCCCGCCCGCCCAGCTTCTCCTCGCAGCCTGGCCCCGCCTGCCCAGCTTCTCCTCCCAAGCCTGGTCCCGCCCGCCCAGCTTCCCCTCCCGAGCCAGGCCCCGCCCGCCCAGCTTCCCCTCCCAGCCAGGCCCCGCCCGGCCAGCTTCCCCTCCCGAGTCCGGCCCCGCACGCCCAGCTTCCCCTCCCAGCCTGGCCCCGCCTGCCCAGCTTCTCCTCCCAAGCCTGGTCCCGCCCGGCCAGCTTCCGCTCCCGAGTCCGTTCCTGCCCGCCCAGCTTCCCCTCCCAGCCAGGCCCCGCCCGGCCAGCTTCCCCTCCCGAGTCCGGCCCCGCACGCCCAGCTTCCCCTCCCAGCCTGGCCCCGCCCGCCCAGCTTCTCCTCCTGAGACAGGCCCCGCCCGCCCACTTTCTCTTCCCGAGCCTGGCCCCGCCTTCCCAGCTTCCCCTTCTCGAGCCCGGCCCCGCCCGCTCAGCTTCTCCTCCCAGCCTGGCCCCGCCCGCCCAGCTTCCCCTCCCAGCCTGGCCCCGCCCGGCCAGCTTCCCCTCCCAGCCTGGCCCCGCCCGCCCAGCTTCCCCTCCCGAGTCCGGCCCCGCGCGCCCAGCTTCCCCTCCCAGCCTGGCCCCGCCCGCCCAGCTTCTCCTCCTGAGACAGGCCCCGCCCGCCCAGCTTCTCCTCCCAAGCCAGGCCCCGCCCGCCGAGGTTCTCCTCCCAGCCTGGCCCCGACTGCCCAGCTTCTCCTCCTGAGCCAGGCCCCGCCCGCCCAGCTTCTCCTCCCAAGCCAGGCCCCGCCCGCCAAGCATCTTCTCCCAAGCCAGGCCCCGCCCGCCCAGCTTCTCCTGCCGAGCCTGGCCCCGCCCGACCAGCTTCCCCCCCCGAGTCCGTCCCTGCCCGCCCAGCTTCCCCTCTCTGCTAGGCCCCGCCCGCCCAGTTTCTCCTCCCGTTCCCGGCCCCGCCCGCCCAGCTTCTCCTCCCAAGCCAGGCCCCGCCTGCCCAGCTTCCCTTCCCAGCCTGGCCCCACCCTCCCAGCTTCCCCTCCCAGCCTGGCCCCGCCCGGCCAGCTTCTCCTCGTGAGCCAGGACCCGCCCGCCCAGCTTCCCCTCCCAGCCTGGCCCCGCCCGCCCAGCTTCTCCTCGCAGCCAGGCCCCGCCCGGCCAGCTTCCCCTCCCAGCCAGGCCCCGCCCGCCCAGTTTCTCCTCCCGTTACCGGGCCCGCCCGCCCAGCTTCTCCTCCCAAGCCAGGCCCCGCCCGCCCAGCTTCCCCTCCCAAGCCAGGCCCCGCCCGCCCAGCTTCCCCTCCCAGCCTGGCCCCGCCCGCCCAGCTTCCCCTCCCGATCCTGGCCCCGCCCGGCCAGCTTCCGCTCCCGAGTCCGTTCCTGCCCTCCCAGCTTCCCCTCCCAGCCAGGCCCCGCCCGCCCAGTTTCTCCTCCCGTTCCCGGCCCCGCCCGCCAACTTCTCCTCGTGAGCCAGGCCCCGCCCGATCTCCTTCACCTCCCAGCCTGGCCCCGCCCGCCCAGCTTCCCCTCCCGAGCCCGACCCCGCCCACCCAGCTTCTCCCCCCAGGTTGGCCCCACCCGCCCATCTTCCCCTTCCGAGCCAGGCCCCGCCCGCCCAGCTTCCCCTCCCAGCCAGGCTCCGCACGCCCACCTTCCCCTCCCAGCTTGGCCCCGACCGCCCAGCTTCCCCTCCCCAGCCAGGCCCCGCCCGCCCAGCTTCCCCTCCCGAGTCCGGCCCCGCCCGCTCAGCTCCTCCTCCCAGCCTGGCCCCGCCAGCCCACCTACCCCTCCCAACTTGGCCCCGCCCCCCAGCTTCCCCTCCCAGCCTGGCCCCGCCCACCCAGCTTCCCCTCCCAGCCAGCCCCCGCCCGCCCAGATTCCCCTCCCAGCCTGGCCCCGCCCACCCAGCTTCCCCTCCCAGCCTGGCTCCGCCCGCCCACTTTCTCTTCCCGAGCCCGGCCCCGCCTTCCCAGCTTCCCCTTCTCGAGCCCGGCCCCGCCCACCCAGCTTCTCCTCCCAGCCTGGCCCCGCCCGCCCAGCTTCCCCTCCCGAGTCCGGCCCCGCGCGCCCAGCTTCCCCTCCCAGCCTGGCCCCGCCCGCCCAGCTTCTCCTCCTGAGCCTGGCCCCTCCCGGCCAGCTTCTCCTCCCAGCCTGGACCAGCCTGCCCAGCTTCTGCTCCCAAGCCTGGCCCCGCCCGCCCAGCTTCCCCTCCCAGCCAGGCCCCGCCCTCCCAGCTTCCCCTCCCAGGCTGGCCCCGCCCGGCCAGCTTCCGCTCTCGAGTCCGTTCCTGCCCGCCCAGCTTCCCCTACCAGCCAGACCCCGCCCGGCCAGCTTCCCCTCCCGATTCCGTCCCTGCCCGCCCAGCTTCCCCTCCCAGCCAGGCCCCGCCCGCCCAGTTTCTCCTCCCGTTCCCGGCCCCGCCCGCCCAGCTTCTCCTCATGAGCCTGGCCCCGCCCGGCCAGCTTCCGCTCCCGAGTCCGTTCCTGCCCGCCCAGCTTCCCCTCCCAGCCAGGCCCCGCCCGCCCAGTTTCTCCTCCCGTTCCCGGCCCCGCCCGCCCAGCTTCTCCTCATGAGCCAGGCCCCGCCCGCCCTGGTTCCCCTCCCAGCCTGGCCCCGCCCGCCCAGCTTCTCCTCATGAGCCAGGCCCCGCCCGCCCTGCTTCCCCTCCCGAGCCCGGCCCCGGCCACCCAGCTTCTCCCCCCAAGTTGGCCCCGCCCGCCCATCTTCCCCTTCCGAGCCAGGCCCCGCCCGCCCAGCTTCCCCTCCCAGCCAGGCTCCGCACGCCCACCTTCCCCTCCCAGCTTGGCCCCGACCGCCCAGCTTCCCCTTCCCAGCCAGGCCCCGCCCGCCCAGCTTCCCCTCCCGAGTCCGGCCCCGCCCGCTCAGCTTCTCCTCCCAGCCTGGCCCCGCCCGCCCACCTTCCCCTCCCATCTTGGCCCCGCCCCCCAGCTTCCCCTCCCAGCCTGGCCCCGCCCACCCAGCTTCCCCTCCCAGCCAGCCCCCGCCCGCCAAGATTCCCCTCCCAGCCTGGCCCCGCCCGCCCAGCTTCCCCTCCCAGCCTGACCCCGTCCGCCGAGCTTCCCCTCCCAGCCTGGCCACGCCCGCCCAGCTTCTCCTCATGAGCCTGGCCCCGCCCGCCCAGCTTCTCCTCCCAAGCCAGGCCCCGCCCGACCACCTTCCCCTCCCAACTTGGCCCCGCCCCCCCAGCTTCCCCTCCCAGCCTGGCCCCGCTCGACCAGCTTCCCCTCCCGAGTCCGGCCCCGCCCGCCCACTTTGTCTTCCCGAGCCCGGCCCCGCCTTCTCGGCTTCCCCTCCCGAGTCCGGCCCCGCCCGCCCAGCTTCCCCTCCCAGCCTGGCCCCGCCCGGCCAGCTTCTCCTCCCAGCCTGGACCAGCCTGCCCAGCTTCTGCTCCCAAGCCTGGCCCCGCCCGCCCACCTTCCCCTCCCGAGCCAGGCCCCGCCCGCCCAGCTTCCCTTCCCAGCGTTTCCCCGCCCGGCCAGCTTCCGCTCCCGAGTCCGTTCCTGCCCGCCCAGCTTCCCCTCCCAGCCAGGCCCCGCCCGCCCAGCTTCCCCTCCCAGCCTGGCCCCGCCCGCCCAGCTTCTCCTCCTGAGCCCGGCCCCGCCCGCCCGGCTTCCCCTCCGGAGTCCGTCCCTGCCCGCCCAGCTTTCCCTCCCAGCCAGGCCCCGCCCCGCCAGCTTCCGCTCCCGAGTCCGTTCCTGCCCGCCCAGCTTCTCCTCCCAAGCCAGGCCCCGCCCGCCCAGCTTCTCCTCCCGAGCCTGGCCCCGCCCGGCCAGCTTCCCCCCCCCCCGAGCCTGGCCCCGCCCGGCCAGCTTCCCCCTCCGAGTCCGTCCCTGCCCGCCCAGCTTCCCCTCCCAGCCAGGCCCCGCCCGCCCAGTTTCTCCTCCCGTTCCCGGGCCCGCCCGCCCAGCTTCTCCTCCCAAGCCAGGCCCCGCCCGCCCAGCTTCCCCTCCCAGCCTGGCCCCGCCCGCCCAGCTTCCCCGCCCAGCCTGGCCCCGCCCACCCAGCTGCTCCTGCTGAGACAGGCCCCGCCCGCCCACTTTCTCTTCCCGAGCCCGGCCCCGCCTTCCCAGCTTCCCCTTCTCGAGCCCGGCCCCGCCCGCTCAGCTTCTCCTCCCAGCCTGGCCCCGCTCGACCAGCTTCCCCTCCCGAGTCCGGCCCCGCCCGCCCAGCTTCCCCTCCCAGCCTGGCCCCGCCCGCCCAGCTTCCCCTCCCAGCATGGCCCCGCCCGCCCAGCTACTCCTCATGAGCCAGGCCCCGCCCGCCCAGCTTCTCCTCCCAAGCCAGGCCCCGCCCGACCACCTTCCCCTCCCAGCTTGGCCCCCCCCCCCAGCTTCCCCTCCCAGCCTGGCCCCGCCCGCCCAGCTTCTCCTCCTGAGACAGGACCCGCCCGCCCAGCTTCTCCTCCCAAGCCAGGCCCCGCCCGCCGAGGTTCTCCTCCCGAGCCTGGCCCCGCCCGGCCAGCTTCCCCCCCCCCCGAGCCTGGCCCCGCCCGGCCAGCTTCCCCCTCCGAGTCCGTCCCTGCCCGCCCAGATTCCCCTCCCAGCCAGGCCCCGCCCGCCCAGTTTCTCCTCCCGTTCCCGGGCCCGCCCGCCCAGCTTCTCCTCCCAAGCCAGGCCCCGCCCGCCCAGCTTCCCCTCCCAGCCTGGCCCCGCCCGCCCAGCTTCCCCGCCCAGCCTGGCCCCGCCCGGCCAGCTTCTCCTCCTGAGCCCGGCCCCGCCCGCCCAGCTTCCCCTCCCGAGCCTGGCCCCGCCCGGCCAGCTTCCGCTCCCGAGTCCGTTCCTGCCCGCCCAGCTTCCCCTCCCAGCCAGGCCCCGCCCGCCCAGTTTCTCCTCCCGTTCCCGGCCCCGCCCGCCCAGCTTCTCCTCGTGAGCCAGGCCCTGCCCGCCCTGCTTCCCCTCCCAGCCTGGCCCCGCCCGCCCAGCTTCCCCTCCCGAGCCCGGCCCCGCCCACCCAGCTTCTCCCCCCAAGTTGGCCCCGCCCGCCCATCTTCCCCTTCCGAGCCAGGCCCCGCCCGCCCAGCTTCCCCTCCCAGCCAGGCTCCGCACGCCCACCTTCCCCTCCCAGCTTGGCCCCGACCGCCCAGCTTCCCCTTCTCAGCCAGGCCCCGCCCGCCCAGCTTCTCCTCCCAAGCCAGGCCCCGCCCGCCCAGCTTCTCCTCTCGAGCCTGGCCCCGCCCGGCCAGCTTCCCCCCCGAGTCCGTCCCTGCCCGCCCAGCTTCCCCTCCCAGCCAGGCCCCGCCCGCCCAGTTTCTCCTCCCGTTCCCGGCCCCGCCCGCCCAGCTTCTCCTCTCAAGCCAGGCCCCGCCTGCCCAACTTCCCTTCCCAGCCTGGCCCCACCCTCCCAGCTTCCCCACCCAGCCTGGCCCCGCCCGCCCAGCTTCTCCTCGTGAGCCAGGACCCGCCCACCCAGCTTCTCCTCCCAAGCCAGGCCCCGCCCGCCCAGCTTCTCCTCCCAGCCTGACCCCGCCCGCCGAGCTTCCCCTCCCAGCATGGCCCCGCCCGCCCAGCTACTCCTCATGAGCCAGGCCCCGCCCGCCCAGCTTCTCCTCCCAAGCCAGGCCCCGCCCGACCACCTTCCCCTCCCAGCTTGGCCCCCCCCCCCAGCTTCCCCTCCCAGCCTGGCCCCGCTCGACCAGCTTCCCCTCCCGAGTCCGGCCCCGCCCGGCCACTTTGTCTTCTCGAGCCCGGCCCCGCCTTCCCGGGTTCCCCTCCCGAGTCCGGCCCCGCCCGCCCAGCTTCCCCTCCCAGCCTGGCCCCGCCCGGCCAGCTTCTCCTCCCAGCCTGGACCAGCCTGCCCAGCTTCTGCTCCCAAGCCTGGCCCCGCCCGCCCAGCTTCCCCTCCCGAGCCAGGCCCCGCCCGCCCAGCTTCCCCTCCCAGCCTGGCCCCGCCCGGCAAGCTTCCGCTCCCGAGTCCGTTCCTGCCCGCCAAGTTTCCCCTCCCGAGTCGGGCCCCGCCCGCTCAGCTTCTCCTCCCAGCCTGGCCCCGCCCGGCCAGCTTCCCCCCCCCCCGAGCGTGGCCCCGCCCGGCCAGCTTCCCCCTCCGAGTCCGTCCCTGCCCGCCCAGCTTCCCCTCCCAGCCAGGCCCCGCCCGCCCAGTTTCTCCTCCCGTTCCCGGGCCCGCCCGCCCAGCTTCTCCTCCCAAGCCAGGCCCCGCCCGCCCAGCTTCCCCTCCCAGCCTGGCCCCGCCCGGCCAGCTTCTCCTCCTGAGCCCGGCCCCGCCCGCCCAGCTTCCCCTCCCGATCCTGGCCCCGCCCGGCCAGCTTCCGCTCCCGAGTCCGTTCCTGCCCACCCAGCTTCCCCTCCCAGCCAGGCCCCGCCCGCCCAGTTTCTCCTCCCGTTCCCGGCCCCGCCCGCCCAGCTTCTCCTCATGAGCCAGGCCCCGCCCGCCCTGCTTCCCCTCCCAGCCTGGCCCCGCCCGCCCAGCTTCTCCTCATGAGCCTGGCCCCGCCCGCCCTGCTTCCCCTCCCGAGCCCGGCCCCGGCCACCCAGCTTCTCCCATCAAGTTGGCCCCGCCCGCCCATCTTCCCCTTCCGAGCCAGGCCCCGCCCGCCCAGCTTCCCCTCCCAGCCAGGCTCCGCACGCCCACCTTCCCCTCCCAGCTTGGCCCCGACCGCCCAGCTTCCCCTTCCCAGCCAGGCCCCGCCCGCCCAGCTTCCCCTCCCGAGTCCGGCCCCGCCCGCTCAGCTTCTCCTCCCAGCCTGGCCCCGCCCGCCCACCTTCCCCTCCCATCTTGGCCCCGCCCCCCAGCTTCCCCTCCCAGCCTGGCCCCGCCCACCCAGCTTCCCCTCCCAGCCAGCCCCCGCCCGCCAAGATTCCCCTCCCAGCCTGGCCCCGCCCGCCCAGCTTCCCCTCCCAGCCTGACCCCGTCCGCCGAGCTTCCCCTCCCAGCCTGGCCACGCCCGCCCAGCTTCTCCTCATGAGCCTGGCCCCGCCCGCCCAGCTTCTCCTCCCAAGCCAGGCCCCGCCCGACCACCTTCCCCTCCCAGCTTGGCCCCGCCCGGCCAGCTTCCGCTCCCGAGTCCGTTCCTGCCCGCCCAGCTTCCCCTCCCAGCCAGGCCCCGCCCGCCGAGGTTCTCCTCCCAGCCTGGCCCCGACTGCCCAGCTTCTCCTCCTGAGCCAGGCCCCGCCCGCCCAGCTTCTCCTCCCAAGCCAGGCACCGGCCGCCCAGCTTCTCCTCCCAAGCCAGTCCCCGCCCGCCCAGCTTCTCCTCCCGAGCCTGACCCCGCCCGGCCAGCTTCCCCCCCGAGTCCGTCCGTGCCCGCCCAGCTTCTCCTCCCAAGCCAGGCCACGCCTGCCCAGCTTCCCTTCCCAGCCTGGCCCCACCCTCCCAGCTTCCCGTCCCAGCCTGGCCCCGCCCGCCCAGCTTCTCCTCGTGAGCCAGGACCCGCCCGCCCAGCTTCTCCTCCCAAGCCAGGCCCCGCCCGCCCAGCTTCCCCTCCCGAGTCCGGCCCCGCCCGCTCAGCTTCTCCTCCCAGCCTGGCCCCGCCCGCCCACCTTTCCCTCCCATCTTGGCCCCGCCCCCCAGCTCCCCTCCCAGCCTGGCCCCGCCCACCCAGCTTCCCCTCCCAGCCAGTCCCCGCCCGCCCAGATTCCCCTCCCAGCCTGGCCCCGCCCGCCCAGCTTCCCCTCCCAGCCTTGCCCCGCCCGCCTGCTTTCTCTTCCCGAGCCCGGCCCCGCCTTCCCAGCTTCCCCTTCTCGAGCTCGGCTCCGCCCACCCAGCTTCTCCTCCCAGCCTGGCCCCGCCCGCCCAGCTTCCCCTCCCGAGTCCGGCCCCGCGCGCCCAGCTTCCCCTCCCAGCCTGGCCCCGCCCACCCAGCTTCTCCTCCTGAGCCTGGCCCCGCCCGGCCAGCTTCTCCTCCCAGCCTGGACCAGCCTGCCCAGCTTCTGCTCCCAAGCCTGGCCCCGCCCGCCCAGCTTCCCCTCCCAGCCAGGCCCCGCCCGCCCAGCTTCCCCTCCCAGGCTGGCCCCGCCCGGCCAGCTTCCGCTCTCGAGTCCGTTCCTGCCCGCCCAGCTTCCCCTACCAGCCAGACCCCGCCCGGCCAGCTTCCCCTCCCGATTCCGTCCCTGCCCGCCCAGCTTCCCCTCCCAGCCAGGCTCCGCCCGCCCAGTTTCTCCTCCCGTTCCCGGGCCCGCCCGCCCAGCTTCTCCTCATGAGCCTGGCCCCGCCCGGCCAGCTTCCGCTCCCGAGTCCGTTCCTGCCCGCCCAGCTTCCCCTCCCAGCCAGGCCCCGCCCGCCCAGTTTCTCCTCCCGTTCCCGGCCCCGCCCGCCCAGCTTCTCCTCATGAGCCAGGCCCCGCCCGCCCTGCTTCCCCTCCCAGCCTGGCCCCGCCCGCCCAGCTTCTCCTCATGAGCCAGGCCCCGCCCGCCCTGCTTCCCCCTCCCGAGCCCGGCCCCGGCCACCCAGCTTCTCCCCCCAAGTTGGCCCCGCCCGCCCATCTTCCCCTTCCGAGCCAGGCCCCGCCCGCCCAGCTTCCCCTCCCAGCCAGGCTCCGCACGCCCACCTTCCCCTCCCAGCTTGGCCCCGACCGCCCAGCTTCCCCTTCCCAGCCAGGCCCCGCCCGCCCAGCTTCCCCTCCCGAGTCCGGCCCCGCCCGCTCAGCTTCTCCTCCCAGCCTGGCCCCGCCCGCCCACCTTCCCCTCCCATCTTGGCCCCGCCCGCCCAGCTTCCCCTCCAGAGTCCGTCCCTGCCCGCCCAGCTTCCCCTACGGAGCCAGGCCCAGCACGGCCAGCTTCCCCTCCCGAGTCCGTCCCTGCCCGCCCAGCTTCCCCTCCCAGCCAGGCCCCGCCCGCCCAGTTTCTCCTCCCGTTCCCGGCCCCGCCCGCCCAGCTTCTTCTCCCAAGCCAGGCCCCGCCTGCCCAGCTTCCCCTCCCAGCCTGACCCCGCCCGCCGAGCTTCCCCTCCCAGCCTGGCCCCGCCCGCCCAGCTTCTCCTCCTGAGCCCGGCCCCGCCCGCCCAGCTTCTCCTCCCAAGCCAGGCCCCGCCTGCCCAGCTTCCCCTCCCAGCCTGGCCCCGCCCGCCGAGCTTCCCCTCCCAGCCTGGCCCCGCCTCCCAGCTTCTCCTCGTGAGCCAGGCCCCGCCCGCCCAGCTTCTCCTCCCAAGCCAGGCCCCGCCCGCCCAGCTTCCCCTCCCAGCCTGGCTCCGCCCGCCCAGCTTCCGCTCCAGAGTCCGTCCCTGCCCGCCCAGCTTCCCCTACGGAGCCAGGCCCCGCACGGCCAGCTTCCCCTCCCGAGTCCGTTCCTGCCCGCCCAGCTTCCCCTCCCAGCCAGGCCCCGCCCGCCCAGTTTCTCCTCCCGTTCCCGGCCCCGCCCGCTCAGCTTCTCCTCATGAGCCAGGCCCCGCCCGCCCTGCTTCCCCTCGCAGCCTGGCCCCGCCCACCAGGCTTCCCCTCCCGAGCCCGGCCCCGCCCACCCAGCTTCTCCCCCCCAAGTTGGTCCCGCCCGCCCATCTTCCCCTTCCGAGCCAGGCCCCGCCCGCCCAGCTTCCCCTCCCCAGCCAGGCCCCGCCCGCACAGCTTCCCCTCCTGAGTCCGGCCCCGCCCGCTCAGCTTCTCCTCCCAGCCTGGCCCCGCCCGCTCAGCTTCTCCTCCCAGCCTGGCCCCGCCCGCGCAGCTTCTCCTCCCAGCCTGGCCCCGCCCACCCAGCTTCCCCTCCCAGCCAGCCCCCGCCCGCCCAGATTCCCCTCCCAGCCTGGCCCAGCCTGCCCAGCTTCCCCTCCTGAGTCCGGCCCCGCCCGCTCAGCTTCTCCTCCCAGCCCGGCCCCGCCCGCACAGCTTCTCCTCCCAAGCCAGGCCCCGCCCGCCCAGCTTCTCCTCCCAAGCCAGGCCCCGCCCGCCCAGCTTCTCCTCCCGAGCGGGGCCCCACCCGCCCAGCTTCTCCTCCTAGCCTGGCCCCGCCCGCCCAGCTTCCCCTCCCAGCCATGCCCCGCCCGCCCAGCTTCCCCTCACAGCCAGGCCCCGCCCGGCCAGCTTCCCCTCCCGATCCTGGCCCCGCCCGGCCAGCTTCCGCTCCCGAGTCCGTTCCTGCCCACCCAGCTTCCCCTCCCAGCCAGGCCCCGCCCGCCCAGTTTCTCCTCCCGTTCCCGGCCCCGCCCGCCCAGCTTCTCCTCATGAGCCAGGCCCCGCCCGCCCTGCTTCTCCTCCCAGCCTGGCCCCGCCCGCCCAGCTTCTCCTCATGAGCCTGGCCCCGCCCGCCCTGCTTCCCCTCCCGAGCCCGGCCCCGGCCACCCAGCTTCTCCCATCAAGTTGGCCCCGCCCGCCCATCTTCCCCTTCCGAGCCAGGCCCCGCCCGCCCAGCTTCCCCTCCCAGCCAGGCTCCGCTCGCCCACCTTCCCCTCCCAGCTTGGCCCGACCGCCCAGCTTCCCCTTCCCAGCCAGGCCCCGCCCGCCCAGCTTCCCCTCCCGAGTCCGGCCCCGCCCGCTCAGCTTCTCCTCCCAGCCTGGCCCCGCCCGCCCACCTTCCCCTCCCATCTTGGCCCCGCCCCCCAGCTTCCCCTCCCAGCCTGGCCCCGCCCACCCAGCTTCCCTCCCAGCCAGCCCCCGCCCGCCAAGATTCCCCTCCCAGCCTGGCCCCGCCCGCCCAGCTTCCCCTCCCAGCCTGACCCCGTCCGCCGAGCTTCCCCTCCCAGCCTGGCCACGCCCGCCCAGCTTCTCCTCATGAGCCTGGCCCCGCCCGCCAGCTTCTCCTCCCAAGCCAGGCCCCGCCCGACCACCTTCCCCTCCCAGCTTGGCCCCGCCCGGCCAGCTTCCGCTCCCGAGTCCGTTCCTGCCCGCCCAGCTTCCCCTCCCAGCCAGGCCCCGCCCGCCCAGGTTCTCCTCCCAGCCCGGCCCCGACTGCCCAGCTTCTCCTCCTGAGCCAGGCCCCGCCCGCCCTGCTTCTCCTCCCAAGCCTGGCACCGCCCGCCCAGCTTCCCCTCCAAGCCCGTCCCCGCCCGCCCAGCTTCTCCTCCCGAGCCTGACCCCGCCCGGCCAGCTTCCCCCCCGAGTCCGTCCGTGCCCGCCCAGCTTCTCCTCCAAGCCAGGCCACGCCTGCCCAGCTTCCCTTCCCAGCCTGGCCCCACCCTCCCAGCTTCCCGTCCCAGCCTGGCCCCGCCCCCCAGCTTCTCCTCGTGAGCCAGGACCCGCCCGCCCAGCTTCTCCTCCCAAGCCAGGCCCCGCCCGCCCAGCTTCCCTCCCGAGTCCGGCCCCGCCCGCTCAGCTTCTCCTCCCAGCCTGACCCCGCCCGCCGAGCTTCCCCTCCCAGCCTGGCCCCGCCCGCCCAGCTTCTCCTCCTGAGCCCGGCCCCGCCCGCCCAGCTTCTCCTCCCAAGCCAGGCCCGCCTGCCCAGCTTCCCTCCCAGCCTGGCCCCGCCCGCCGAGCTTCCCCTCCCAGCCTGGCCCCGCCTCCCAGCTTCTCCTCGTGAGCCAGGCCCCGCCCGCCCAGCTTCTCCTCCCAAGCCAGGCCCCGCCCGCCCAGCTTCCCCTCCCAGCCTGGCTCCGCCCGCCCAGCTTCCGCTCCAGAGTCCGTCCCTGCCCGCCCAGCTTCCCCTACGGAGCCAGGCCCCGCACGGCCAGCTTCCCCTCCCGAGTCCGTTCCTGCCCGCCCAGCTTCCCCTCCCAGCCAGGCCCGCCCGCCCAGTTTCTCCTCCCGTTCCCGGCCCCGCCCGCTCAGCTTCTCCTCATGAGCCAGGCCCCGCCCGCCCTGCTTCCCCTCGCAGCCTGGCCCCGCCCACCAGGCTTCCCCTCCCGAGCCCGGCCCCGCCCACCCAGCTTCTCCCCCCCAGTTGGCCCCGCCCGCCCACCTTCCCCTTCCGAGCCAGGCCCCGCCCGCCCAGCTTCCCCTCCCCAGCCAGGCCCCGCCCGCACAGCTTCCCCTCCTGAGTCCGGCCCCGCCCGCTCAGATTCTCCTCCCAGCCTGGCCCCGCCCGCTCAGCTTCTCCTCCCAGCCTGGCCCCGGCCGCGCAGCTTCTCCTCCCAGCCTGGCCCCGCCCACCCAGCTTCCCCTCCCAGCCCGCCCCCGCCCGCCCAGCTTCTCCTCCCAGCCTGGCCCAGCCCGCCCAGCTTCCCCTCCCGAGTCCGGCCCCGCGCGCTCAGCTTCTCCTCCCAGCCCGGCCCCGCCCGCACAGCTTCTCCTCCCAAGCCAGGCCCCGCCCGCCCAGCTTCTCCTCCCAAGCCAGGCCCCGCCCGCCCAGCCTCTCCTCCCGAGCGGGGCCCCACCCGCCCAGCTTCTCCTCCTAGCCTGGCCCCGCCCGCCCAGCTTCTCCTCCCAGCCATGCCCCGCCCGCCCAGCTTCTCCTCACAGCCAGGCCCCGCCCGGCCAGCTTCCCCTCCCGATCCTGGCCCCGCCCGGCCAGCTTCCCCCCCGAGTCCGTTCCTGCCCGCCCAGCTTCCCCTCCCAGCCAGGCCCCGCCGCCCAGTTTCTCCTCCCGTTCCCGGCCTCGCCCGCCCAGCTTCTCCTCATGAGCCAGGCCCCGCCCGCCCTGCTTCCCCTCCCAGCCTGGCCCCGCCCGCCCAGCTTCTCCTCATGAGCCTGGCCCCGCCCGCCCTGCTTCTCCTCGTGAGCCAGGACCCGGCCACCCAGCTTCTCCTCCCAAGCCAGGCCCGCCCGCCCAGCTTCCCCTCCCAGCCAGGCCCCGCACGCCGAGCTTCCCCTCCCAGCTTGCCCCCGCCCGCCCAGCTACCCCTCCCAGCCAGGCCCCGCCCGCCCAGCTTCTCCTCCCAAGTCCGGCCCCGCCCGCTCACCTTCTCCTCCCAGCCTGGCCCCGCCCCCCCACCTTCCCCTCCCATCTTGGCCCCGCTCCCCCAGCTTCTCCTCCCGAGCCAGGCCCCGCCCGCCCACTTTGTCTTCCCAAGCCCGGCCCCGCCCGCCCGGGTTCCCCTCCCGAGCCAGGCCCCGCCCGCCGAGGTTCCTCTCCCAGCCTGGCCCCGACTGGCCAGCTTCTCCTCCTGAGCCAGGCCCCGCCCGCCCAGCTTCTCCTCCCAAGCAAGGCCCCGCCCGCCCAGCTTCTCCTCCCAAGCCAGGCCCCGCCCGCCCAGCTTCTCCTCTCGAGCCTGGCCCCGCCCGGCCAGCTTCCGCTCCCGCCCAGCTTCCCCTCCCAGTCAGGCCCCGCCCGCCCAGTTTCTCCTCCCGTTCCCGGCCCCGCCCGCCCAGCTTCTCCTCCCAGCCCGGCCCCGCCCCGCCCGCCCACCCTCCCCCTCCCTCCCCCTGGCCCCGCCCGCCCAGCTTCTCCTCGTGAGCCAGGACCCGCCCACCCAGCTTCTCCTCCCAAGCCAGGCCCCGCCCGCCCAGCTTCTCCTCCCAGCCTGACCCCGCCCGCCGAGCTTCCCTCCCAGCATGGCCCCGCCCGCCCAGCTACTCCTCCAGAGCCAGGCCCCGCCCGCCCAGCTTCTCCTCCCAGCCTGGCCCCGCCCGGCCACCTTCCCCTCCCAGCTTGGACCCGCCCCCCCAGCTTCTGCTCCCAGCCTGGCCCCGGCCGACCAGCTTCCCCTCCCGAGTCCGTTCCTGCCCACCCAGCTTCCCCTCCCAGCCAGGCCCGCCCGCCCAGTTTCTCCTCCCGTTCCCGGGCCCGCCCGCCCAGCTTCTCCTCCTAAGCCAGGCCCCGCCCGCCCAGCTTCCCCCCCCAGCCTGGCCCCGCCCGCCCAGCTTCCCCGCCCAGCCTGGCCCCGCCCGGCCAGCTTCTCCTCCTGAGCCCGGCCCCGCCCGCCCAGCTTCCCCTCCCGAGCCTGGCCCCGCCCGGCCAGCTTCCGCTCCCGAGTCCGTTCCTGCCCGCCCAGCTTCCCCTCCCAGCCAGGCCCCGCCCGCCCAGTTTCTCCTCCCGTTCCCGGCCCCGCCCGCCCAGCTTCTCCTCATGAGCCAGGCCCCGCCCGCCCTGCTTCCCCTCCCAGCCTGGCCCCGCCCGCCAGCTTCCCCTCCCCAGCCCGGCCCCGCCCACCCAGCTTCTCCCCCCAAGTTGGCCCCGCCCGCCCATCTTCCCCTTCCGAGCCAGGCCCCGCCCGCCCAGCTTCCCCTCCCAGCCAGGCTCCGCACGCCCACCTTCCCCTCCCAGCTTGGCCCCGACCGCCCAGCTTCCCCTTCCCAGCCAGGCCCTGCCCGCCCAGCTTCCCCTCCCGAGTCCGGCCCCGCCCGCTCAGCTTCTCCTCCCAGCCAGCCCCCGCCCGCCAAGATTCCCCTCCCAGCCTGGCCCCGCCCGCCCAGCTTCCCCTCCCAGCCTGACCCCGTCCGCCGAGCTTCCCCTCCCAGCCTGGCCACGCCCGCCCAGCTTCTCCTCATGAGCCTGGCCCCGCCCGCCCAGCTTCTCCTCCCAAGCCAGGCCCCGCCCGACCACCTTCCCCTCCCAGCTTGGCCCCGCCCCCCCAGCTTCCCCTCCCAGCCTGGCCCCGCTCGACCAGCTTCCCCTCCCGAGTCCGGCCCCGCCCGCCCACTTTGTCTTCCCGAGCCCGGCCCCGCCTTCTCGGCTTCCCCTCCCGAGTCCGGCCCCGCCCGCCCAGCTTCCCCTCCCAGCCTGGCCCCGCCCGGCCAGCTTCTCCTCCCAGCCTGGACCAGCCTGCCCAGCTTCTGCTCCCAAGCCTGGCCCCGCCCGCCCACCTTCCCCTCCCGAGCCAGGCCCCGCCCGCCCAGCTTCCCCTCCCAGCGTGGCCCCGCCCGGCCAGCTTCCGCTCCCGAGTCCGTTCCTGCCCGCCCAGCTTCCCCTCCCAGCCAGGCCCCACCCGCCCAGCTTCCCCTCCCAGCCTGGCCCCGCCCGCCCAGCTTCCCCTCCCAGCCTGGCCCCGCCCGCCCAGCTTCTCCTCCTGAGCCCGGCCCCGCCCGCCCGGCTTCCCCTCCGGAGTCCGTCCCTGCCCGCGCAGCTTTCCCTCCTAGCCAGGCCCCGCCCCGCCAGCTTCCGCTCCCGAGTCCGTTCCTGCCCGCCCAGCTTCTCCTCCCAAGCCAGGCCCCGCCCGCCCAGCTTCTCCTCCCGAGCCTGGCCCCGCCCGGCCAGCTTCCCCCCCCCCCCCCCGAGCCTGGCCCCGCCCGGCCAGCTTCCCCCTCCGAGTCCGTCCCTGCCCGCCCAGCTTCCCCTCCCAGCCAGGCCCCGCCCGCCCAGGTTCCCCTCCCGAGGCAGGCCCCGCAGGCCCAGCTTCCCCTCCCAGCCTGGCCCCGCCTGCCCAGCTTCTCCTCCGGAGCCAAGCCCCGCCCGCCCAGCTTCCCCTCCCAGCTTGGCCCCGCCCGCCCAGCTTCCCCTCCCGAGTCCGTCCCTGGCCGCCCAGCTTCCCATACCGAGCCAGGCCCCGCACGGCCAGCTTCCCCTCCCGAGTCCGTCCCTGCCCGCCCAGCTTCCCCTCCCAGCCAGGCCCCGCCCGCCCAGTTTCTCCTCCCGTTCCCGGCCCCGCCCGCCCAGCTTCTCCTCCCAAGCCAGGCCCCGCCTGCCCAGCTTCCCCTCCCAGCCTGGCCCCGCCCGCCCAGCTTCCCCTACTAGCCTGGCCCCGCCCGCCCAGCTTCCCCTCCAAGCCTGGCCCCGCCTGCACAGCATCTCCTCATGAGCCAGGCCCCGCCCGCCCAACTTCTCCTCCCAAGCAAGGCCCCGCCCGCCCAGCTTCCCCTCCCGAGGCAGGCCTCGCAGGCCCAACTTCCCCTCCCAGCCTGGCCCCGCCTGCTCAGCTTCTCCTCCCGAGCCAAGCCCCGCCCGCCAGCTTCCCCTCCCAGCTTGGCCCCGCCCGCCCAGCTTCCCCTCCTAGCCTGGCCCCGCCCTCCCAGCTTCCCCTCCCAGCCTTGCCCCGCCCGCCCAGCTTCCCCTCCCAGCCTGGCCCCGCCCGCCCAGCTTCTCCTCCTGAGCCCGGCCCCGCCCGCCCAGCTTCCCCTCCCGAGTCCGTCCCTGCCCGCCCAGCTTCCCCTCCCGATCCTGGCCCCGCCCGGCCAGCTTCCGCTCCCGAGTCCGTTCCTGCCCGCCCAGCTTCCCCTCCCAGCCTGGCCCCGCCCGCCCAGCTTCCCCTCCCAGCCTGGCCCCGCCTGCACCACTTCTCCTCATGAGCCAGGCCCCGCCCGCCCAACCTCTCCTCCCAAGCAAGGCCCCGCCCGCCCAGGTTCCCCTCCCGAGGCATGCCCCGCAGGCCCAGCTTCCCCTCCCAGCCTGGCCCCGCCTGCCCAGCTTCTCCTCCGGAGCCAAGCCCCGCCCGCCCAGCTTCCCCTGCCAGCTTGGCCCCGCCCGCCCAGCTTCCCCTCCCGAGTCCGTCCCTGCCCGCCCAGCTTCCCATACCGAGCCAGGCCCCGCACGGCCAGCTTCCCCTCCCGAGTCCGTCCCTGCCCGCCCAGCTTCCCCTCCCAGCCAGGCCCCGCCCGCCCAGTTTCTCCTCCCGTTCCCGGCCCCGCCCGCCCAGCTTCTCCTCCCAAGCCAGGCCCCGCCTGCCCAGCTTCCCCTCCCAGCCTGGCCCCGCCCGCCCAGCTTCCCCTCCAAGCCTGGCCCCGCCTGCACAGCATCTCGTCATGAGCCAGGCCCCGCCCGCCCAAGTTCTCCTCCCAAGCAAGGCCCCGCCCGCCCAGCTTCCCCTCCCGAGGCAGGCCCCGGAGGCCCAACTTCCCCTCCCAGCCTGGCCCCGCCTGCTCAGCTTCTCCTCCGGAGCCAAGCCCCGCCCGCCAGCTTCCCCTCCCAGCTTGGCCCCGCCCGCCCAGCTTCCCCTCCAAGCCTGGCCCCGCCTGCACAGCATCTCCTCATGAGCCAGGCCCCGCCCGCCCAAGTTCTCCTCCCAAGCAAGGCCCCGCCCGCCCAGCTTCCCCTCCCGAGGCAGGCCCCGCAGGCCCAACTTCCCCTCCCAGCCTGGCCCCGCCTGCTCAGCTTCTCCTCCGGAGCCAAGCCCCGCCCGCCCAAGTTCTCCTCCCAAGCAAGGCCCCGCCCGCCCAGCTTCCCCTCCCAGCCAGGCCCCGCCCGCCCAGTTTCTCCTCCCGTTCCCGGCCCCGCCCGCCCAGCTTCTCCTCCCAAGCCAGGCCCCGCCTGCCCAGCTTCCCCTCCCAGCCTGGCCCCGCCCGCCCAGCTTCCCCTCCAAGCCTGGCCCCGCCTGCACAGCATCTCGTCATGAGCCAGGCCCCGCCCGCCCAAGTTCTCCTCCCAAGCAAGGCCCCGCCCGCCCAGCTTCCCCTCCCGAGGCAGGCCCCGGAGGCCCAACTTCCCCTCCCAGCCTGGCCCCGCCTGCTCAGCTTCTCCTCCGGAGCCAAGCCCCGCCCGCCAGCTTCCCCTCCCAGCTTGGCCCCGCCCGCCCAGCTTCCCCTCCAAGCCTGGCCCCGCCTGCACAGCATCTCCTCATGAGCCAGGCCCCGCCCGCCCAAGTTCTCCTCCCAAGCAAGGCCCCTCCCGCCCAGCTTCCCCTCCCGAGGCAGGCCCCGCAGGCCCAACTTCCCCTCCCAGCCTGGCCCCGCCTGCTCAGCTTCTCCTCCGGAGCCAAGCCCCGCCCGCCAGCTTCCCCTCCCAGCTTGGCCCCGCCCGCCCAGCTTCCCCTCCAGAGTCCGTCCCCGCCCTCCCAGCTTCCCCTCCAAGCCTGGCCCCGCCTGCACAGCATCTCCTCATGAGCCAGGCCCCGCCCGCCCAAGTTCTCCTCCCAAGCAAGGCCCCGCCCGCCCAGCTTCCCCTCCCGAGGCAGGCCCCGCAGGCCCAAATTCCCCTCCCAGCCTGGCCCCGCCTGCTCAGCTTCTCCTCCGGAGCCAAGCCCCGCCCGCCAGCTTCCCCTCCCAGCTTGGCCCCGCCCGCCCAGCTTCCCCTCCAGAGTCCGTCCCTGCCCGCCCAGCTTCCCCTACGGAGCCAGGCCCCGCACGGCCAGCTTCCCCTCCCGAGTCCGTCCCTGCCCGCCCAGCTTCCCCTCCCAGCCAGGCCCCGCCCGCCCAGTTTCTCCTCCCGTTCCCGGCCCCGCCCGCCCAGCTTCTTCTCCCAAGCCAGGCCCCGCCTGCCCAGCTTCCCCTCCCAGCCTGACCCCGCCCGCCGAGCTTCCCCTCCCAGCCTGGCCCCGCCCGCCCAGCTTCTCCTCCTGAGCCCGGCCCCGCCCGCCCAGCTTCTCCTCCCAAGCCAGGCCCCGCCCGACCACCTTCCCCTCCCAGCGTGGCCCCGCCCGCCCAGCTTCCCCTCCCAGCCAGGCCCCGCCCGCCCAGTTTCTCCTCCCGTTCCCGGCCCCGCTGCCCAGCTTCTCCTCCCAAGCCAGGCCCCGCCTGCCCGCCCGCCCAGCTTCCCCTCCCAGCCAGGCCCCGCCCGCCCAGTTTCTCCTCCGTTCCCGGCCCCGCTGCCCAGCTTCTCCTCCCAAGCCAGGCTCCGCCCGCCCAGTTTCTCCTCCCGTTCTCGGGCCCGCTGCCCAGCTTCCCCTCCTAGCCTGGCCCCGCCCGCCCAGCTTCCCCTCCCAGCCTTGCCCCGCCTGCCCACCTTCCCCTCCCAGCCTGGCCCCGCCCGCCCAGCTTCTCCTCCTGAGCCCGGCCCCGCCCGCCCAGCTTCCCCTCCCGAGTCCGTCCCTGCCCGCCCAGCTTCCCCTCCCGATCCTGGCCCCGCCCGGCCAGCTTCCGCTCCCGAGTCCGTTCCTGCCCGCCCAGCTTCCCCTCCCAGCCTGGCCCCGCCCGCCCAGCTTCCCCTCCCAGCCTGGCCCCGCCTGCACCACTTCTCCTCATGAGCCAGGCCCCGCCCGCCCAACCTCTCCTCCCAAGCAAGGCCCCGCCTGCCCAGCTTCCCCTCCCAAGCCAGGCCCCGCCTGCCCAGCTTCCCCTCCCATCCTGGCCCCGCCCGCCCAGCTTCCCCTCCTAGGCTGGCCCCGCCCGCCCAGCTTCCCCTCCAAGCCTGGCCCCGCCTGCACAGCATCTCCTCATGAGCCAGGCCCCGCCCGCCCAACTTCTCGTCCCAAGCAAGGCCCCGCCCGCCCAGCTTCCCCTCCTAGGCTGGCCCCGCCCGCCCAGCTTCCCCTCCAAGCCTGGCCCCGCCTGCACAGCATCTCCTCATGAGCCAGGCCCCGCCCGCCCAACTTCTCGTCCCAAGCAAGGCCCCGCCCGCCCAGCTTCCCCTCCCGAGGCAGGCCCCGCAGGCCCAGCTTCCCCTCCCAGCTTGGCCCCGCCCGCCCAGCTTCCCCTCCAGAGTCCGTCCCTGCCCGCCCAGCTTCCCCTACGGAGCCAGGCCCCGCACGGCCAGCTTCCCCTCCCGAGTCCGTCCCTGCCCGCCCAGCTTCCCCTCCCAGCCAGGCCCCGCCCGCACAGTTTCTCCTCCCGTTCCCGGCCCCGCCCGCCCAGCTTCTCCTCCCAAGCCAGGCCCCGCCTGCCCAGCATCCCCTCCCAGCCTGACCCCGCACGCCGAGCTTCCCCTCCCAGCCTGGCCCCGCCCGCCCAGCTTCTCCTCATGAGCCAGGCCCCGCCCGCCCAGCTTCTCCTCCCAAGCCAGGCCCCGCCCGACCACCTTCCCCTCCCAGCGTGGCCCCGCCCGCCCAGCTTCCCCTCCCAGCCAGGCTCCGCCCGCCCAGTTTCTCCTCCCGTTCTCGGGCCCGCCCGCCCAGCTTCTCCTCCCAAGCCAGGCCCCGCCCGCCCAGCTTCCCCTCCCAGCCTTGCCCCGCCCGCCCAGCTTCCCCTCCCAGCCTGGCCCGCCCGCCCAGCTTCTCCTCCTGAGCCCGGCCCTGCCCGCCCAGCTTCCCCTCCCAGCCAGGCTCCGCCCGCCCAGTTTCTCCTCCCGTTCCCGGGCCCGCCCGCCCAGCTTCTCCTCCCAAGCCAGGCCCCGCCCGCCCAGCTTCCCCTCCCAGCCTTGCCCCGCCCGCCCAGCTTCCCCTCCCAGCCTGGCCCCGCCCGCCCAGCTTCTCCTCCTGAGCCCGGCCCTGCACGCCCAGCTTCCCCTCCCAGCCAGGCCCCGCCCGCCCAGTTTCTCCTCCCGTTCCCGGGCCCGCCCGCCCAGCTTCTCCTCCCAAGCCAGGCCCCGCCCGCCCAGCTTCCCCTCCCAGCCTGGCCCGGCCCCGCCCGGCCAGCTTCTCCTCCTGAGCCCGGCCCCGCCCGCCCAGCTTCTCCTCCTAGCCTGGCCCCGCCCGCCCAGCTTCCCCTCCCAGCCATGCCCCGCCCGCCCAGTTTCTCCTCCCGTTCCCGGGCCCGCCCGCCCAGCTTCTCCTCCCGAGCCTGGCCCCGCCCGCCCAGCTTCCCCTCCTAGCCTGGCCCCGCCCGCCCAGCTTCCCCTCCCAGCCTTGCCCCCCCCGCCCAGCTTCCCCGCCCAGCCTGGCCCCGCCGCCCAGCTTCTCCTCCTGAGCCCGGCCCCGCCCGCCCAGCTTCCCTCCCGAGTCCGTCCCTGCCCGCCCAGCTTCCCCTCCCGATCCTGGCCCCGCCCGGCCAGCTTCCGCTCCCGAGTCCGTTCCTGCCCGCCCAGCTTCCCCTCCCAGCCTGGCCCCGCCCGCCCAGCTTCCCCTCCCAGCCTGGCCCCGCCTGCACCACTTCTCCTCATGAGCCAGGCCCCGCCCGCCCAACCTCTCCTCCCAAGCAAGGCCCCGCCCGCCCAGGTTCCCCTCCCGAGGCAGGCCCCGCAGGCCCAGCTTCCCCTCCCAGCCTGGCCCCGCCTGCCCAGCTTCTCCTCCGGAGCCAAGCCCCGCCCGCCCAGCTTCCCCTCCCAGCTTGGCCCCGCCCGCCCAGCTTCCCCTCCCGAGTCCGTCCCTGGCCGCCCAGCTTCCCATACCGAGCCAGGCCCCGCACGGCCAGCTTCCCCTCCCGAGTCCGTCCCTGCCCGCCCAGCTTCCCCTCCCAGCCAGGCCCCGCCCGCCCAGTTTCTCCTCCCGTTCCCGGCCCCGCCCGCCCAGCTTCTCCTCCCAAGCCAGGCCCCGCCTGCCCAGCTTCCCCTCCCAGCCTGGCCCCGCCCGCCCAGCTTCCCCTACTAGCCTGGCCCCGCCCGCCCAGCTTCCCCTCTAAGCCTGGCCCCGCCTGCACAGCATCTCCTCATGAGACAGGCCCCGCCCGCCCAACTTCTCCTCCCAAGCAAGGCCCCGCCCGCCCAGCTTCCCCTCCCGAGGCAGGCCTCGCAGGCCCAACTTCCCCTCCCAGCCTGGCCCCGCCTGCTCAGCTTCTCCTCCCGAGCCAAGCCCCGCCCGCCAGCTTCCCCTCCCAGCTTGTCCCCGCCCGCCCAGCTTCCCCTCCTAGCCTGGCCCCGCCCTCCCAGCTTCCCCTCCCAGCCTTGCCCCGCCCGCCCTGCTTCCCTCCCAGCTGGCCCCGCCCGCCCAGCTTCTCCTCCTGAGCCCGGCCCCGCCCGCCCAGCTTCCCCTCCCGAGTCCGTCCCTGCCCGCCCAGCTTCCCCTCCCGATCCTGGCCCCGCCCGGCCAGCTTCCGCTCCCGAGTCCGTTCCTGCCCGCCCAGCTTCCCCTCCCAGCCTGGCCCCGCCCGCCCAGCTTCCCCTCCCAGCCTGGCCCCGCCTGCACCACTTCTCCTCATGAGCCAGGCCCCGCCCGCCCAACCTCTCCTCCCAAGCAAGGCCCCGCCCGCCCAGGTTCCCCTCCCGAGGCATGCCCCGCAGGCCCAGCTTCCCCTCCCAGCCTGGCCCGCCTGCCCAGCTTCTCCTCCGGAGCCAAGCCCCGCCCGCCCAGCTTCCCCTGCCAGCTTGGCCCCGCCCGCCCAGCTTCCCCTCCCGAGTCCGTCCCTGCCCGCCCAGCTTCCCATACCGAGCCAGGCCCCGCACGGCCAGCTTCCCCTCCCGAGTCCGTCCCTGCCCGCCCAGCTTCCCCTCCCAGCCAGGCCCCGCCCGCCCAGTTTGTCCTCCCGTTCCCGGCCCCGCCCGCCCAGCTTCTCCTCCCAAGCCAGGCCCCGCCTGCCCAGCTTCCCCTCCCGCCTGGCCCCGCCCGCCCAGCTTCCCTCCCAGCCTGGCCCCGCCCGCCCAGCTTCCCCTCCTAGCCTGGCCCCGCCCGCCCAGCTTCCCCTCCAAGCCTGGCCCCGCCTGCACAGCATCTCGTCATGAGCCAGGCCCCGCCCGCCCAAGTTCTCCTCCCAAGCAAGGCCCCGCCCGCCCAGCTTCCCCTCCCGAGGCAGGCCCCGCAGGCCCAACTTCCCCTCCCAGCCTGGCCCCGCCTGCTCAGCTTCTCCTCCGGAGCCAAGCCCCGCCCGCCAGCTTCCCCTCCCAGCTTGGCCCCGCCCGCCCAGCTTCCCCTCCAGAGTCCGTCCCCGCCCGCCCAGCTTCCCCTCCAAGCCTGGCCCCGCCTGCACAGCATCTCCTCATGAGCCAGGCCCCGCCCGCCCAAGTTCTCCTCCCAAGCAAGGCCCCGCCCGCCCAGCTTCCCCTCCCGAGGCAGGCCCCGCAGGCCCAACTTCCCCTCCCAGCCTGGCCCCGCCTGCTCAGCTTCTCCTCCGGAGCCAAGCCCCGCCCGCCAGCTTCCCCTCCCAGCTTGGCCCCGCCCGCCCAGCTTCCCCTCCAGAGTCCGTCCCTGCCCGCCCAGCTTCCCCTACGGAGCCAGGCCCCGCACGGCCAGCTTCCCCTCCCGAGACCGTCCCTGCCCGCCCAGCTTCCCCTCCCAGCCAGGCCCCGCCCGCCCAGTTTCTCCTCCCGTTCCCGGCCCCGCCCGCCCAGCTTCTCCTCCCAAGCCAGGCCCCGCCTGCCCCGCTTCCCCTCCCAGCCTGACCCCGCCCGCCGAGGTTCCCCTCCCAGCCTGGCCCCGCCCGCCCAGCTTCTCCTCCTGAGCCCGGCCCCGCCCGCCCAGCTTCTCCTCCCAAGCCAGGCCCCGCCCGACCACCTTCCCCTCCCAGCGTGGCCCCGCCCGCCCAGCTTCCCCTCCCAGCCAGGCCCCGCCCGCCCAGTTTCTCCTCCCGTTCCCGGCCCCGCTGCCCAGCTTCTCCTCCCAAGCCAGGCCCCGCCTGCCCGCCCGCCCAGCTTCCCCTCCCAGCCAGGCCCCGCCCGCCCAGTTTCTCCTCCCGTTCCCGGCCCCGCTGCCCAGCTTCTCCTCCCAAGCCAGGCTCCGCCCGCCCAGTTTCTCCTCCCGTTCTCGGGCCCGCCCGCCCAGCTTCCCCTCCTAGCCTGGCCCCGCCCGCCCAGCTTCCCCTCCAAGCCTGGCCCCGCCTGCACAGCATCTCCTCATGAGCCAGGCCCCGCCCTCCCAACTTCTCCTCCCAAGCAAGGCCCCGCCCGCCCAGCTTCCCCTCCCGAGGCAGGCCCCGCAGTCCCAACTTCCCCTCCCAGCCTGGCCCCGCCTGCTCAGCTTCTCCTCAGGAGCCAAGCCCCGCCCGCCAGCTTCCCCTCCCAGCTTGGCCCCGCCCGCCCAGCTTCCCCTCCTAGCCTGGCCCCGCCCGCCCAGCTTCCCCTCCCAGCCTTGCCCCGCCTGCCCACCTTCCCCTCCCAGCCTGGCCCCGCCCGCCCAGCTTCTCCTCCTGTGCCCGGCCCCGCCCGCCCAGCTTCCCCTCCCGAGTCCGTCCCTGCCCGCCCAGCTTCCCCTCCCGATCCTGGCCCCGCCCGCCCAGCTTCCCCTCCCAGCCTGGCCCCGCCTGCACCACTTCTCCTCATGAGCCAGGCCCCGCCCGCCCAACCTCTCCTCCCAAGCAAGGCCCCGCCTGCCCAGCTTCCCCTCCCAAGCCAGGCCCCGCCTGCCCAGCTTCCCCTCCCATCCTGGCCCCGCCCGCCCAGCTTCCCCTCCTAGGCTGGCCCCGCCCGCCCAGCTTCCCCTCCAAGCCTGGCCCCGCCTGCACAGCATCTCCTCATGAGCCAGGCCCCGCCCGCCCAACTTCTCGTCCCAAGCAAGGCCCCGCCCGCCCAGCTTCCCCTCCTAGGCTGGCCCCGCCCGCCCAGCTTCCCCTCCAAGCCTGGCCCCGCCTGCACAGCATCTCCTCATGAGCCAGGCCCCGCCCGCCCAACTTCTCGTCCCAAGCAAGGCCCCGCCCGCCCAGCTTCCCCTCCCGAGGCAGGCCCCGCAGGCCCAGCTTCCCCTCCCAGCCTGGCCCCGCCTGCTCAGCTTCTCCTCCGGAGCCAAGCCCCGCCCGCCCAGCTTCCCCTCCCAGCTTGGCCCCGCCCGCCCAGCTTCCCCTCCAGAGTCCGTCCCTGCCCGCCCAGCTTCCCCTACGGAGCCAGGCCCCGCAAGGCCAGCTTCCCCTCCCGAGTCCGTCCCTGCCCGCCAGCTTCCCCTCCCAGCCAGGCCCCGCCCGCACAGTTTCTCCTCCCGTTCCCGGCCCCGCCCGCCCAGCTTCTCCCCCCAAGCCAGGCCCCGCCTGCCCAGCATCCCCTCCCAGCCTGACCCCGCCCGCCGAGCTTCCCCTCCCAGCCTGGCCCCGCCCGCCCAGCTTCTCCTCATGAGCCAGGCCCCGCCCGCCCAGCTTCTCCCCCAAGCCAGGCCCCGCCCGACCACCTTCCACTCCCAGCGTGGCCCCGCCCGCCCAGCTTCCCCTCCCAGCCAGGCTCCGCCCGCCCAGTTTCTCCTCCCGTTCTCGGGCCCGCCCGCCCAGCTTCTCCCCCAAGCCAGGCCCCGCCCGCCCAGCTTCCCCTCCCAGCCTTGCCCCGCCCGCCCAGCTTCCCCTCCAGCCTGGCCCCGCCCGCCCAGCTTCTCCTCCTGAGCCCGGCCCTGCCCGCCCAGCTTCCCCTCCCAGCCAGGCTCCGCCCGCCCAGTTTCTCCTCCCGTTCCCGGGCCCGCCCGCCCAGCTTCTCCTCCCAAGCCAGGCCCCGCCCGCCCAGCTTCCCCTCCCAGCCTTGCCCCGCCCGCCCAGCTTCCCCTCCAGCCTGGCCCCGCCCGCCCAGCTTCTCCTCCTGAGCCCGGCCCTGCACGCCCAGCTTCCCCTCCCAGCCATGCCCCGCCCGCCCAGTTTCTCCTCCCGTTCCCGGGCCCGCCCGCCCAGCTTCTCCTCCAAGCCAGGCCCCGCCCGCCCAGCTTCCCCTCCCAGCCTGGCCCCGCCCGGCCAGCTTCTCCTCCTGAGCCCGGCCCCGCCCGCCCAGCTTCTCCTCCTAGCCTGGCCCCGCCCGCCCAGCTTCCCCTCCCAGCCATGCCCCGCCCGCCCAGTTTCTCCTCCCGTTCCCGGGCCCGCCCGCCCAGCTTCTCCTCCCGAGCCTGGCCCCGCCCGCCCAGCTTCCCCTCCTAGCCTGGCCCCGCCCGCCCAGCTTCCCCTCCCAGCCTTGCCCCGCCCGCCCAGCTTCCCCTCCAGCCTGGCCCCGCCCGCCCAGCTTCTCCTCCTGAGCCCGGCCCCGCCCGCCCAGCTTCCCTCCCGAGTCCGTCCCTGCCCGCCCAGCTTCCCCTCCCGATCCTGGCCCCGCCCGCCCAGCTTCCCCTCCCAGTCTTGCCCCGCCCGCCCAGCTTCCCCTCCCAGCCTGGCCCCGCCCGCCCAGCTTCTCCTCCTGAGCCCGGCCCCGCCCGCCCAGCTTCCCTCCCGAGTCCGTCCCTGCCCGCCTAGCTTCCCCTCCCGATCCTGGCCCCGCCCGGCCAGCTTCCGCTCCCGAGTCCGTTCCTGCCCGCCCAGCTTCCCCTCCCAGCCTGGCCCCGCCCGCCCAGCTTCCCCTCCCAGCCTGGCCCCGCCTGCACCACTTCTCCTCATGAGCCAGGCCCCGCCCGCCCAACCTCTCCTCCCAAGCAAGGCCCCGCCCGCCCAGGTTCCCCTCCCGAGGCATGCCCCGCAGGCCCAGCTTCCCCTCCCAGCCTGGCCCGCCTGCCCAGCTTCTCCTCCGGAGCCAAGCCCCGCCCGCCCAGCTTCCCCTGCCAGCTTGGCCCCGCCCGCCCAGCTTCCCCTCCCGAGTCCGTCCCTGCCCGCCCAGCTTCCCATACCGAGCCAGGCCCCGCACGGCCAGCTTCCCCTCCCGAGTCCGTCCCTGCCCGCCCAGCTTCCCCTCCCAGCCAGGCCCCGCCCGCCCAGTTTCTCCTCCCGTTCCCGGCCCCGCCCGCCCAGCTTCTCCTCCCAAGCCAGGCCCCGCCTGCCTAGCTTCCCCTCCCAGCCTGGCCCCGCCCGCCCAGCTTCCCCTCCTAGCCTGGCCCCGCCCGCCCAGCTTCCCCTCCAAGCCTGGCCCCGCCTGCACAGCATCTCGTCATGAGCCAGGCCCCGCCCGCCCAAGTTCTCCTCCCAAGCAAGGCCCCGCCCGCCCAGCTTCCCCTCCCGAGGCAGGCCCCGCAGGCCCAACTTCCCCTCCCAGCCTGGCCCCGCCTGCTCAGCTTCTCCTCCGGAGCCAAGCCCCGCCCGCCAGCTTCCCCTCCCAGCTTGGCCCCGCCCGCCCAGCTTCCCCTCCAGAGTCCGTCCCCGCCCGCCCAGCTTCCCCTCCAAGCCTGGCCCCGCCTGCACAGCATCTCCTCATGAGCCAGGCCCCGCCCGCCCAAGTTCTCCTCCCAAGCAAGGCCCCGCCCGCCCAGCTTCCCCTCCCGAGGCAGGCCCCGCAGGCCCAACTTCCCCTCCCAGCCTGGCCCCGCCTGCTCAGCTTCTCCTCCGGAGCCAAGCACCGCCCGCCAGCTTCCCCTCCCAGCTGGCCCCGCCCGCCCAGCTTCCCCTCCAGAGTCCGTCCCTGCCCGCCCAGCTTCCCCTACGGAGCCAGGCCCCGCACGGCCAGCTTCCCCTCCCGAGTCCGTCCCTGCCCGCCCAGCTTCCCCTCCCAGCCAGGCCCCGCCCGCCCAGTTTCTCCTCCCGTTCCCGGCCCCGCCCGCCCAGCTTCTCCTCCCAAGCCAGGCCCCGCCTGCCCAGCTTCCCCTCCCAGCCTGACCCCGCCCGCCGAGCTTCCCCTCCCACCCTGGCCCCGCCCGCCCAGCTTCCCCTCCTGAGCCCGTCCCTGCCCGCCCAGCTTCTCCTCCCAAGCCAGGCCCCGCCCGACCACCTTCCCCTCCCAGCGTGGCCCGCCCGCCCAGCTTCCCCTCCCAGCCAGGCCCCGCCCGCCCAGTTTCTCCTCCCGTTCCCGGCCCCGCTGCCCAGCTTCTCCTCCCAAGCCAGGCCCCGCCTGCCCGCCCGCCCAGCTTCCCCTCCCAGCCAGGCCCGCCCGCCCAGTTTCTCCTCCGTTCCCGGCCCCGCTGCCCAGCTTCTCCTCCCAAGCCAGGCTCCGCCCGCCCAGTTTCTCCTCCCGTTCTCGGGCCCGCCCGCCCAGCTTCCCCTCCTAGCCTGGCCCCGCCCGCCCAGCTTCCCCTCCAAGCCTGGCCCCGCCTGCACAGCATCTCCTCATGAGCCAGGCCCCGCCCTCCCAACTTCTCCTCCCAAGCAAGGCCCCGCCCGCCCAGCTTCCCCTCCCGAGGCAGGCCCCGCAGTCCCAACTTCCCCTCCCAGCCTGGCCCCGCCTGCTCAGCTTCTCCTCAGGAGCCAAGCCCCGCCCGCCAGCTTCCCCTCCCAGCTTGGCCCCGCCCGCCCAGCTTCCCCTCCTAGCCTGGCCCCGCCCGCCCAGCTTCCCCTCCCAGCCTGGCCCCGCCTGCCCACCTTCTCCTCCCAGCCAGGCCCCGCCCGCCCAGCTTCTCCTCCTGAGCCCGGCCCCGCCCGCCCCAGCTTCCCCTCCCGAGTCCGTCCCTGCCCGCCCAGCTTCCCTCCCGATCCTGGCCCCGCCCGGCCAGCTTCCGCTCCCGAGTCCGTTCCTGCCCGCCCAGCTTCCCCTCCAGCCTGGCCCCGCCCGCCCAGCTTCCCCTCCCAGCCGGCCCCGCCCGCCCAGTTTCTCCTCCCGTTCCCGGGCCCGCCCGCCCAGCTTCTCCTCCCAAGCCAGGCCCCGCCCGCCCAGCTTCCCCTCCCAGCCTGGCCCCGCCCGGCCAGCTTCCCCTCCTGAGCCTGGCCCCGCCCGCCCAGCTTCTCCTCCTAGCCTGGCCCCGCCCGCCCAGCTTCCCCTCCCAGCCATGCCCCGCCCGCCCAGTTTCTCCTCCCGTTCCCGGCCCGCCCGCCCAGCTTCTCCTCCCGAGCCTGGCCCCGCCCCGCCCAGCTTCCCCTCCTAGCCTGGCCCCGCCCGCCCAGCTTCCCCTCCAGCCTGGCCCCGCCCGCCCAGCTTCCCTCCCAGCCTGGCCCCGCCCGCCCAGCTTCCTCTCCTGAGCCAGGCCCCGCCCGCCCAGCTTCCCCTCCCGAGTCCGTCCCTGCCCGCCCAGCTTCCCTCCCGATCCTGGCCCCGCCCGCCCAGCTTCCCCTCCCAGCCTTGCCCCGCCCGCCCAGCTTCCCTCCCAGCCTGGCCCCGCCCGCCCAGCTTCTCCTCCTGAGCCCGGCCCCGCCCGCCCAGCTTCCCCTCCCGAGTCCGTCCCTGCCCGCCTAGCTTCCCCTCCCGATCCTGGCCCCGCCCGGCCAGCTTCCGCTCCCGAGTCCGTTCCTGCCCGCCCAGCTTCCCTCCCCAGCCTGGCCCCGCCCGCCCAGCTTCCCCTCCCAGCCTGGCCCCGCCCGCACCACTTCTCCTCATGAGCCAGGCCCCGCCCGCCCAACCTCTCCTCCCAAGCAAGGCCCCGCCCGCCCAGCTTCCCCTCCCGAGCCATGCCCCGCAGGCCCAGCTTCCCCTCCCAGCCTGGCCCCGCCTGCCCAGCTTCTCCTCCGGAGCCAAGCCCCGCCCGCCCAGCTTCCCCTGCCAGCTTGGCCCCGCCCGCCCAGCTTCCCCTCCCGAGTCCGTCCCCGCCCGACCAGCTTCCCATCCCGAGCCAGGCCCCGCCCGGCCAGCTTCCCCTCCCGAGTCCGTCCCTGCCCGCCCAGCTTCCCTCCCAGCCAGGCCCCGCCCGCCCGTTTCTCCTCCCGTTCCCGGCCCCGCCCGCCCAGCTTCTCCTCCCAAGCCAGGCCCCGCCTGCCTAGCTTCCCCTCCCAGCCTGGCCCCGCCCGCCCAGCTTCCCCTCCCAGCCTGGGTCCGCCCGCCCAGCTTCCCTCCAAGCCTGGCCCCGCCTGCACAGCATCTCGTCATGAGCCAGGCCCCGCCCGCCCAAGTTCTCCTCCCAAGCAAGGCCCCGCCCGCCCAGCTTCCCCTCCCGAGGCAGGCCCCGCAGGCCCAACTTCCCCTCCCAGCCTGGTCCCGCCTGCTCAGCTTCTCCTCCGGAGCCAAGCCCCGCCCGCCAGCTTCCCCTCCCAGCTTGGCCCCGCCCGCCCAGCTTCCCCTCCAGAGTCCGTCCCCGCCCGCCCAGCTTCCCCTCCAAGCCTGGCCCCGCCTGCACAGCATCTCCTCATGAGCCAGGCCCCGCCCGCCCAAGTTCTCCTCCCAAGCAAGGCCCCGCCCGCCCAGCTTCCCCTCCCGAGGCAGGCCCCGCAGGCCCAACTTCCCCTCCCAGCCTGGCCCCGCCTGCTCAGCTTCTCCTCCGGAGCCAAGCACCGCCCGCCAGCTTCCCCTCCCAGCTGGCCCCGCCCGCCCAGCTTCCCCTCCAGAGTCCGTCCCTGCCCGCCCAGCTTCCCGTACGGAGCCAGGCCCCGCACGGCCAGCTTCCCCTCCCGAGTCCGTCCCTGCCCGCCCAGCTTCCCCTCCCAGCCAGGCCCCGCCCGCCAGTTTCTCCTCCCGTTCCCGGCCCCCCCGCCCAGCTTCTCCTCCAAGCCAGGCCCCGCCTGCCCAGCTTCCCCTCCCAGCCTGACCCCGCCCGCCGAGCTTCCCCTCCCACCCTGGCCCCGCCCGCCCAGCTTCTCCTCCTGAGCCCGGCCCCGCCCGCCCAGCTTCTCCTCCCAAGCCAGGCCCCGCCCGACCACCTTCCCCCTCCCAGCCTGGCCCCGCCCGCCCAGCTTCCCCTCCCAGCCAGGCCCCGCCCGCCCAGTTTCTCCTCCCGTTCCCGGCCCCGCTGCCCAGCTTCTCCTCCCAAGCCAGGCCCCGCCTGCCCGCCCGCCCAGCTTCCCCTCCCAGCCAGGCCCCGCCCGCCCAGTTTCTCCTCCCGTTCCCGGCCCCGCCTGCCCAGCTTCTCCTCCCAAGCCTGGCGCCGCCCGCCCAGTTTCCCCTCCCGTTCTCGGGCCCGCCCGCCCAGCTTCCCCTCCTAGCCTGGCCCCGCCCGCCCAGCTTCCCCTCCAAGCCTGGACCCGCCTGCACAGCATCTCCCCATGAGCCAGGCCCCGCCCTCCCAACTTCTCCTCCCAAGCAAGGCCCCGCCCGCCCAGCTTCCCCTCCCGAGGCAGGCCCCGCAGTCCCAACTTCCCCTCCCAGCCTGGCCCCGCCTGCTCAGCTTCTCCTCAGGAGCCAAGCCCCGCCCGCCAGCTTCCCCTCCCAGCTTGGCCCCGCCCGCCCAGCTTCCCCTCCTAGCCTGGCCCCGCCCGCCCAGCTTCCCCTCCCAGCCTTGCCCCGCCTGCCCCCCTTCCCCTCCCAGCCTGGCCCGCCCGCCCAGCTTCTCCTCCTGAGCCCGGCCCCGCCCGCCCAGCTTCCCTCCCGAGTCCGTCCCTGCCCGCCCAGCTTCCCTCCCGATCCTGGCCCCGCCCGGCCAGCTTCCGCTCCCGAGTCCGTTCCTGCCCGCCCAGCTTCCCCTCCAGCCTGGCCCCGCCCGCCAGCTTCCCCTCCCAGCCTGGCCCCGCCTGCACCACTTCTCCTCATGAGCCAGGCCCCGCCCGCCCAACCTCTCCTCCCAAGCAAGGCCCCGCCTGCCCAGCTTCCCCTCCCATCCTGGCCCCGCCCGCCCAGCTTCCCCTCCTAGGCTGGCCCCGCCCGCCCAGCTTCCCCTCCAAGCCTGGCCCCGCCTGCACAGCATCTCCTCATGAGCCAGGCCCCGCCCGCCCAACTTCTCGTCCCAAGCAAGGCCCCGCCCGCCCAGCTTCCCCTCCTAGGCTGGCCCCGCCCGCCCAGCTTCCCCTCCAAGCCTGGCCCCGCCTGCACAGCATCTCCTCATGAGCCAGGCCCCGCCCGCCCAACTTCTCGTCCCAAGCAAGGCCCCGCCCGCCCAGCTTCCCCTCCCGAGGCAGGCCCCGCAGGCCCAGCTTCCCCTCCCAGCCTGGCCCCGCCTGCTCAGCTTCTCCTCCGGAGCCAAGCCCCGCCCGCCCAGCTCCCCTCCCAGCTTGGCCCCGCCCGCCCAGCTTCCCTCCAGAGTCCGTCCCTGCCCGCCCAGCTTCCCCTACGGAGCCAGGCCCCGCAAGGCCAGCTTCCCCTCCCGAGTCCGTCCCTGCCCGCCCAGCTTCCTCTCCCAGCCAGGCCCCGCCCGCACAGTTTCTCCTCCCGTTCCCGGCCCCGCCCCGCCCAGCTTCTCCTCCCAAGCCAGGCCCCGCCTGCCCAGCATCCCCTCCCAGCCTGACCCCGCCCGCCGAGCTTCCCCTCCCAGCCTGGCCCCGCCCGCCCAGCTTCTCCTCATGAGCCAGGCCCCGCCCGCCCAGCTTCTCCTCCCAAGCCAGGCCCCGCCCGACCACCTTCCACTCCCAGCGTGGCCCCGCCCGCCCAGCTTCCCCTCCCAGCCAGGCTCCGCCCGCCCAGTTTCTCCTCCGGTTCTCGGGCCCGCCCGCCCAGCTTCTCCTCCCAAGCCAGGCCCCGCCCGCCCAGCTTCCCCTCCCAGCCTTGCCCCGCCCGCCCAGCTTCCCCTCCCAGCCTGGCCCCGCCCGCCCAGCTTCTCCTCCTGAGCCCGGCCCTGCACGCCCAGCTTCCCCTCCCAGCCAGGCCCCGCCCGCCAGTTTCTCCTCCCGTTCCCGGGCCCGCCCGCCCAGCTTCTCCTCCCAAACCAGGCCCCGCCCGCCCAGCTTCCCCTCCCAGCCTGGCCCCGCCCGGCCAGCTTCTCCTCCTGAGCCCGGCCCCGTCCGCCCAGCTTCTCCTCCTAGCCTGGCCCCGCCCGCCCAGCTTCCCCTCCCAGCCATGCCCCGCCCGCCCAGTTTCTCCTCCCGTTCCCGGGCCCGCCCGCCCAGCTTCTCCTCCCGAGCCTGGCCCCGCCCGCCCAGCTTCCCCTCCTAGCCTGGCCCCGCCCGCCCAGCTTCCCCTCCCAGCCTTGCCCCGCCCGCCCAGCTTCCCCTCCCAGCCTGGCCCCGGCCGCCCAGCTTCTCCTCCTGAGCCCGGCCCCGCCCGCCCAGCTTCCCCTCCCGAGTCCGTCCCTGCCCGCCCAGCTTCCCCACCCGAGCCTGGCCCCGCCCGGCCAGCTTCCGCTCCCGAGTCCGTTCCTGCCCGCCCAGCTTCCCCTCCCAGCCTGGCCCCGCCCGCCCAGCTTCCCCTCCCAGCCTGGCCCCGCCTGCACCACTTCTCCTCATGAGCCAGGCCCCGCCCGCCCAACCTCTCCTCCCAAGCAAGGCCCCGCCCGCCCAGGTTCCCCTCCCGAGGCAGGCCCCGCAGGCCCAGCTTCCCCTCCCAGCCTGGCCCCGCCTGCCCAGCTTCTCCTCCGGAGCCAAGCCCCGCCTGCCCAGCTTCCCCTCCCAGCTTGGCCCCGCCCGCCCAGCTTCCGCTCCCGAGTCCGTTCCTGCCCGCCCAGCTTCCCCTCCCAGCCTGGCCCCGCCCGCCCAGCTTCCCCTCCCAGCCTGGCCCCGCCTGCACCACTTCTCCTCATGAGCCAGGCCCCGCCCGCCCAACCTCTCCTCCCAAGCAAGGCCCCGCCCGCCCAGGTTCCCCTCCCGAGGCAGGCCCCGCAGGCCCAGCTTCCCCTCCCAGCCTGGCCCCGCCTGCCCAGCTTCTCCTCCGGAGCCAAGCCCCGCCTGCCCAGCTTCCCCTCCCAGCTTGGCCCCGCCCGCCCAGCTTCCCCTCCCGAGTCCGTCCCTCCCCGCCCAGCTTCCCATACCGAGCCAGGCCCCGCACGGCCAGCTTCCCCTCCCGAGTCCGTCCCTGCCCGCCCAGCTTCCCCTCCCAGCCAGGCCCCGCCCGCCCAGTTTCTCCTCCCGTTCCCGGCCCCGCTGCCCAGCTTCTCCTCCCAAGCCAGGCCCCGCCTGCCCAGCTTCCCCTCCCAGCCTGGCCCCGCCCGCCCAGCTTCCCCTCCTAGCCTCGCCCCGCCCGCCCAGCTTCCCCTCCAAGCCTGGCCCCGCCTGCACAGCATCTCCTCATGAGCCAGGCCCCGCCCGCCCAACTTCTCCTCCCAAGCAAGGCCCCGCCCGCCCAGCTTCCCCTCCCGAGGCAGGCCCCGCAGGCCCAACTTCTCCTCCCAGCCTGGCCCCGCCTGCTCAGCTTCTCCTCCGGAGCCAAGCCCCGCCCGCCAGCTTCCCCTCCCAGCTTGGCCCCGCCCGCCCAGCTTCCCCTCCCAGCTTGGCCCCGCCCGCCCAGCTTCCCCTCCCGAGTCCGTCCCTGCCCGCCCAGCTTCCCCTACCGAGCCAGGCCCCGCACGGCCAGCTTCCCCTCCCGAGTCCGTCCCTGCCCGCCCAGCTTCCACTCCCAGCCAGGCCCCGCCCGCCAGTTTCTCCTCCCGTTCCCGGCCCCGCCCGCCCAGCTTCTCCTCCCAAGCCAGGCCCCGCCTGCCCAGCTTCCCCTCCCAGCCTGGCCCCGCCCGCCCAGCTTCCCCTCCTAGCCTGGCCCCGCCCGCCCAGCTTCCCCTCCAAGCCTGGCCCCGCCTGCACAGCATCTCCTCATGAGCCAGGCCCCGCCCGCCCAACTTCTCCTCCCAAGCAAGGCCCCGCCCGCCCAGCTTCCCCTCCCGAGGCAGGCCCCGCATGCCCAACTTCCCCTCCCAGCCTGGCCCCGCCTGCTCAGCTTCTCCTCCGGAGCCAAGCCCCGCCCGCCAGCTTCCCCTCCCAGCTTGGCCCCGCCCGCCCAGCTTCCCCTCCAGAGTCCGTCCCTGCCCGCCCAGCTTCCCCTACGGAGCCAGGCCCCGCACGGCCAGCTTCCCCTCCCGAGTCCGTCCCTGCCCGCCCAGCTTCCCCTCCCAGCCAGGCCCCGCCCGCCCAGTTTCTCCTCCCGTTCCCGGCCCCGCCCGCCCAGCTTCTCCTCCCAAGCCAGGCCCCGCCTGCCCAGCTTCCCCTCCCGAGTCCGTCCCTGCCCGCCCAGCTTCCCCTCCCGATCCTGGCCCCGCCCGGCCAGCTTCCGCTCCCGAGTCCGTTCCTGCCCGCCCAGCTTCCCCTCCCAGCCTGGCCCCGCCCGCCCAGCTTCCCCTCCCAGCCTGGCCCCGCCTGCACCACTTCTCCTCATGAGCCAGGCCCCGCCCGCCCAACCTCTCCTCCCAAGCAAGGCCCCGCCTGCCCAGCTTCCCCTCCCAAGCCAGGCCCCGCCTGCCCAGCTTCCCCTCCCAAGCCAGGCCCCGCCTGCCCAGCTTCCCCTCCCATCCTGGCCCCGCCCGCCCAGCTTCCCCTCCTAGGCTGGCCCCGCCCGCCCAGCTTCCCCTCCAAGCCTGGCCCCGCCTGCACAGCATCTCCTCATGAGCCAGGCCCCGCCCGCCCAACTTCTCGTCCCAAGCAAGGCCCCGCCCGCCCAGCTTCCCCTCCCAGCCAGCCCTCGCCCGCCAAGATTCCCCTCCCAGCCTGGCCCCGCCCGCCCAGCTTCCCCTCCCAGCCTGACCCCGTCCGCCGAGCTTCCCCTCCCAGCCTGGCCACGCCCGCCCAGCTTCTCCTCATGAGCCTGGCCCCGCCCGCCCAGCTTCTCCTCCCAAGCCAGGCCCCGCCCGACCACCTTCCCCTCCCAGCCTGGCCCCGCTCGACCAGCTTCCCCTCCCGAGTCCGGCCCCGCCCGCCCACTTTGTCTTCCCGAGCCCGGCCCCGCCTTCTCGGCTTCCCCTCCCGAGTCCGGCCCCGCCCGCCCAGCTTCCCCTCCCAGCCTGGCCCCGCCCGGCCAGCTTCTCCTCCCAGCCTAGACCAGCCTGCCCAGCTTCTGCTCCCAAGCCTGGCCCCGCCCGCCCACCTTCCCCTCCCGAGCCAGGCCCCGCCCGCCCAGCTTCCCCTCCCAGCGTGGCCCCGCCCGGCCAGCTTCCGCTCCCGAGTCCGTTCCAGCCCGCCCAGCTTCCCCTCCCAGCCAGGCCCCGCCCGCCCAGCTTCCCCTCCCAGCCTGGCCCCGCCCGCCCAGCTTCTCCTCCTGAGCCCGGCCCCGCCCGCCCGGCTTCCCCTCCGGAGTCCGTCCCTGCCCGCCCAGCTTTCCCTCCCAGCCAGGCCCCGCCCCGCCAGCTTCCGCTCCCGAGTCCGTTCCCGCCCGCCCAGCTTCTCCTCCCAAGCCAGGCCCCGCCCGCCCAGCTTCTCCTCCCGAGCCTGGCCCCGCCCGGCCAGCTTCCCCCCCCCCCCCGAGCCTGGCCCCGCCCGGCCAGCTTCCCCCTCCGAGTCCGTCCCTGCCCGCCCAGCTTCCCCTCCCAGCCAGGCCCCGCCCGCCCAGTTTCTCCTCCCGTTCCCGGGCCCGCCCGCCCAGCTTCTCCTTCCAAGCCAGGCCCCGCCCGCCCAGCTTCCCCTCCCAGCCTGGCCCCGCCCGGCCAGCTTCTCCTCCTGAGCCCGGCCCCGCCCGCCCAGCTTCCCCTCCGGATCCTGGCCCCGCCCGGCCAGCTTCCGCTCCCGAGTCCGTTCCTGCCCACCCAGCTTCCCCTCCCAGCCATGCCCCGCCCGCCCAGTTTCTCCTCCCGTTCCCGGGCCCGCCCGCCCAGCTTCTCCTCCCAAGCCAGGCCCCGCCCGCCCAGCTTCCCCTCCCAGCCTGGCCCCGCCCGCCCAGCTTCCCCGCCCAGCCTGGCCCCGCCCGGCCAGCTTCTCCTCCTGAGCCCGGCCCCGCCCGCCCAGCTTCCCCTCCCGAGCCTGGCCCCGCCCGGCCAGCTTCCGCTCCCGAGTCCGTTCCTGCCCGCCCAGCTTCCCCTCTGTGACGTAGTGGGGGTACCTGGCTGGTTTCTATGCTGCTGGCTCTGGGGGAACCCCCACTGGCTGCCGTGGGTACCACGACCCAGCAAAACAGGATGAGTCACTATGCAAACCAGTGGCCAGACACCCCCCATGGAGAGGAACAAAGGAAGGTGGAATGCTGCCTTGGCTTGGGGGCAGGGCTGGAAGTTAGGGAGTTGGTTGCTGGCTGTCGGAGGGCATGGAGGAGAGCCTAGGGGAAGGGGCTGGAGTTTAGGGGCCCAGTCTCCCCCATCTCAAGGGGGCCTGAGGCATCCTAGCCCAGTTCCTGTAACCAGATTACATCTGTGCTGCGCTGTGCTGGAGGAGCAATAAACCACCCTCAATTCCACTGGCTGGTGCAGTCTGTTTGTGCCATTTCGGGGTGCAGGAGACGGGGAACCCCCAACGCGCCGTCACACTGGTGTCAGAAGCGGGATGCACTGCACCCCGTGGATGAAGCTTCCAGCGGCAAGCGACAAGGCGCAGTAGAAGCAAGAGCCCTGGAGCCAGGCGTGCTGGAGACAGAGCGAAGCGGTTCCTGGGAATCGTGGGGCGCTGCAGCACTAGACTGGTGAGTCTGCACCGAGGGGCCCAGCGGGCAGATGGCCTACGCCCGACTCTTGAAGGCAGAGCTGGTGGGGCTGTGCAGAGAGAGGGGCTTGCCTGTGCAGAAAGCAACCAAGGCCCAGCTGATTGCTCAGCTAGAAGAGAACGACCAGCCACAGGGCCAGGATCTTGTCCCCAGGGGAAGCAGCCAGACCCCCCCTGAGAGTGTGTCAGGCTCAGAGAGGGGGAGGAGCGCTGGAACCCACAGGAGAGATGAGACAGCTTCCCCCAGGAGGCCTGCAAGCTGCAGCCCATCTAGGGCAGGGGCCAGCCAAGCAGAGCTGCGGCGGCTGGAGATCCAGCTGCGGATCAAGGAATTGGAAGTAGAGGACCGAGAAAGGGATCGCCAAGATCGAGAGAGGCAGCGGCAGCATGAGCTGGCCATGGCAGAGCGGAGAACCGGCGGGGCACCGGCTGCGCCAAGTGCGGATGGGCCCCAGGGTCCCAGGACTGCCAGATGCTTGGAGAGGCCCGTGGTGGCCCAATTGAAGGACATGGGTGACATAGACGGGTTCCTCAGTGCCTTTGAGAGGGCCTGTGGACTGCAACGGGTTCCCCCAGCTGACTGGCTGCAGGAGCTCATCCCCGCACTGAGCCAGGAGGCGGCCGGAGTGCTCAGTCAGCTGGAGGACCTACAGCCCGGGGATTACAACCGAGTCAAGGAGGCCCTGCTGCACAAGTTCGGGCTGACCCCCGAGATGTACAGGAAGAAGTTCCGGGGGGTACAGAAAGGGCCACGGGAGACCTATGTGGATCTGGCCTCCCGCCTGGCGCAATACTGCCGCAAGTGGGTCTCTGGAGTCGGAGCCCAGACCGCAGAGGAGCTGCTCAAGCTGGTCATGATGGAGCAGTTCTATGAAGCGTGCCCACCCAAACTGAGGCTGTGGCTCAAGGACCGGAGACCAGAGAACCCCCAGGAGGCCGGGAGACTGGCGGATGAGTTCACGGAGAGCCGGTCCGGGTGTGAACGGGAGTCCCGGAGAGAAAGGGAACCGCGCAGAGACCGGATCTCGGCTGAGCGACGGAGGGAGTCAACTACGGGGCGAGACCAAGGAACAGGTCGTCTGCGCCCCAGAGAACCAGCCAGGGCCTGGACAGAGACAGCCCAAAGCCTAACTTGCCAGCGCTGTGGGCAAAAAGGCCACAAGAGGGCTCAGTGCACCAGGTCCCAGGACCGGGGACTTTCCAGGGTTAACTGGCTGGGGCGGGAGGAAGGGCAGGCTGCCCCAGAGGCAGGGGCTGGCAGGCAAACCTCAGCTCAGAGAGAGGGGAAGGATGCTCAGTGCACCTCCCCTGGGAGGTCTGATTCTCAGGAGGCGGATTTCTCCGTGTACCGGGTGGGGGCAGGACGGCCCCTGCGGAGCGAGTGCCTCATACCCCTGGAGGTGGATGGTAGGAAGGTGACGGGCTTCTGGGACACGGGGGCGGAGGTGACTCTGGCCCGATCCGACATAGTGGCCCCGGAGCGGATACTACCCCACGCGCAGCTGACCCTGAAGGGCATAGACGGGTCCCCGTTTAAGGTGCCTGTAGCCAGGGTGCATCTGAAATGGGGGGCCAAGGAGGGCCTCAAGGAAGTGGGGGTGCACCCGCACTTGCCCACCGAGGTGCTGATGGGGAACGACCTAGAGGAGTGGCCCCATGAATCCCAGCGGGCTCTAGTCACTACCCGGAGCCAGAGCCAGCGGGGGGCTGACAACGTGGGTCCAGGGAAGGACTCCTGGCAGCGTCCTCAGGGTCCCATCCCAGTGGACACGGGGTCCAGCCAGGCTGGGACTCCGGACCTAGGCAGAGGTGGGGGACAGGTCCCGATCCCTGCCTCAGCAGCTGAATTCCAGGCTGAGGTGCAGGCAGACCCCTCCTTGCAGAGGCTGAGGGACCAGGCTGGCCTCCGTGCAGCTCAGCCCCGGGGGAGAGGTGGCCAGGAGAGATTCCTGCGGGAGCGTGGGCTCCTGTTCCGTGAGTGGCTCCCCCCCAGGAAGGCGAGGGCATGGAGGGTAGAGCGGCAGCTGGTCGTCCCCCGAAAGTATCGCCTCAAGCTGCTGTATTTGGCCCACGATTCCCCCGTTGGGGGCCACCGGGGGATCCGGAGCACCCGGCTGAAGCTGCTCCAGCACTTCTATTGGCCGGGAATCTTTACAGCCGTGCAGCGGTACTGCCGGTCCTGTGACTCCTGCCAGAGGGGCGGGAAGGCCCAAGACAGGAGGAAAGCGGCTTGGGGGTCTCTACCCCAGATAGACCCTCTGGGCTTGCTGAGAGAGCTATGGGAGGGGAAGTCCTCCCTGGATGGAGCATCGGGGGTGGAAGCCGCCCTGGCTGTCCAGAGAAGGCTCACTGGGCTCATGGCCCCGGCCCGAGAAACCCTGGCCAGAGATCAAGGCCAGCGGAAGGGTGGGTGTGACCCCCGAGGACAGGCCTGCGCCAGTCGCCCTGGAGCGGGGCGGCGAGTGGACAGAGGGAAGCCAATTCATGTGGGGCCTCGCCACGGCCGGCCCGAGTCAAGGGGAGCACCCATGTCCCCGGGGCGGGTTCCCACGCAGAGGACCCGAACTTCCCTAGGTCACGAGCGGAGTGACCCTGCTCAGTTCGCTCTCGGAGGGGGGAGAACTGTGACGTAGTGGGGGTACCTGGCTGGTTTCTATGCTGCTGGCTCTGGGGGAACCCCCACTGGCTGCCGTGGGTACCACGACCCAGCAAAACAGGATGAGTCACTATGCAAACCAGTGGCCAGACACCCCCCATGGAGAGGAACAAAGGAAGGTGGAATGCTGCCTTGGCTGGGGGGCAGGGCTGGAAGTTAGGGAGTTGGTTGCTGGCTGTCGGAGGGCATGGAGGAGAGCCTAGGGGAAGGGGCTGGAGTTTAGGGGCCCAGTCTCCCCCATCTCAAGGGGGCCTGAGGCATCCTAGCCCAGTTCCTGTAACCAGATTACATCTGTGCTGCGCTGTGCTGGAGGAGCAATAAACCACCCTCAATTCCACTGGCTGGTGCAGTCTGTTTGTGCCATTTCGGGGTGCAGGAGACGGGGAACCCCCAACGCGCCGTCACACCCTCCCAGCCAGGCCCCGCCCGCCCAGTTTCTCCTCCCGTTCCCGGCCCCGCCCGCCCAGCTTCTCCTCATGAGCCAGGCCCCGCCTGCCCTGCTTCCCCTCCCAGCCTGGCCCCGCCCGCCCAGCTTCCCCTCCCGAGCCCGGCCCCGCCCACCCAGCTTCTCCCCCCAAGTTGGCCCCGCCCGCCCATCTTCCCCTTCCGAGCCAGGCCCCGCCCGCCCAGCTTCCCCTCCCAGCCAGGCTCCCCACGCCCACCTTCCCCTCCCAGCTTGGCCCCGACCGCCCAGCTTCCCCTTCTCAGCCAGGCCCCGCCCGCCCAGCTTCTCCTCCCAAGCCAGGCCCCGCCCGCCCAGCTTCTCCTCTCGAGCCTGGCCCCGCCCGGCCAGCTTCCCCCCCCCCGAGTCCGTCCCTGCCCGCCCAGCTTCCCCTCCCAGCCAGGCCCCGCCCGCCCAGTTTCTCCTCCCGTTCCAGGCCCCGCCCGCCCAGCTTCTCCTCTCAAGCCAGGCCCCGCCTGCCCAACTTCCCTTCCCAGCCTGGCCCCACCCTCCCAGCTTCCCCTCCCAGCCTGGCCCCGCCCGCCCAGCTTCTCCTCGTGAGCCAGGACCCGCCCACCCAGCTTCTCCTCCCAAGCCAGGCCCCGCCCGCCCAGCTTCTCCTCCCAGCCTGACCCCGCCCGCCGAGCTTCCCCTCCCAGCATGGCCCCGCCCGCCCAGCTACTCCTCATGAGCCAGGCCCCGCCCGCCCAGCTTCTCCTCCCAAGCCAGGACCCGCCCGACCACCTTCCCCTCCCAGCTTGGCCCCGCCCCCCCAGCTTCCCCTCCCAGCCTGGCCCCGCTCGACCAGCTTCCCCTCCCGAGTCCGGCCCCGCCCGCCCAGCTTCCCCTCCCAGCCTGGCCCCGCCCGGCCAGCTTCTCCTCCCGAGTCCGTTCCTGCCCGCCAAGTTTCCCCTCCCGAGTCCGGCCCCGCCCGCTCAGCTTCTCCTCCCAGCCTGGCCCCGCCCGGCCAGCTTCCCCCCCCCCCGAGCCTGGCCCCGCCCGGCCAGCTTCCCCCTCCGAGTCCGTCCCTGCCCGCCCAGCTTCCCCTCCCAGCCAGGCCCCGCCCGCCCAGTTTCTCCTCCCGTTCCCGGGCCCGCCCGCCCAGCTTCTCCTCCCAAGCCAGGCCCCGCCCGCCCAGCTTCCCCTCCCAGCCTGGCCCCGCCCGGCCAGCTTCTCCTCCTGAGCCCGGCCCCGCCCGCCCAGCTTCCCCTCCCGATCCTGGCCCCGCCCGGCCAGCTTCCGCTCCCGAGTCCGTTCCCGCCCACCCAGCTTCCCCTCCCAGCCAGGCCCCGCCCGCCCAGTTTCTCCTCCCGTTCCCGGGCCCGCCCGCCCAGCTTCTCCTCCCAAGCCAGGCCCCGCCCGCCCAGCTTCCCCTCCCAGCCTGGCCCCGCCCGCCCAGCTTCCCCGCCCAGCCTGGCCCCGCCCGGCCAGCTTCTCCTCCTGAACCCGGCCCCGCCCGCCCAGCTTCCCCTCCCGAGCCTGGCCCCGCCCGGCCAGCTTCCGCTCCCGAGTCCGTTCCTGCCCGCCCAGCTTCCCCTCCCAGCCAGGCCCCGCCCGCCCAGTTTCTCCTCCCGTTCCCGGCCCCGCCCGCCCAGCTTCTCCTCTCAAGCCAGGCCCCGCCTGCCCAACTTCCCTTCCCAGCCTGGCCCCACCCTCCCAGCTTCCCCTCCCAGCCTGGCCCCGCCCGCCCAGCTTCTCCTCGTGAGCCAGGACCCGCCCACCCAGCTTCTCCTCCCAAGCCAGGCCCCGCCCGCCCAGCTTCTCCTCCCAGCCTGACCCCGCCCGCCGAGCTTCCCCTCCCAGCATGGCCCCGCCCGCCCAGCTACTCCTCATGAGCCAGGCCCCGCCCGCCCAGCTTCTCCTCCCAAGCCAGGCCCCGCCCGACCACCTTCCCCTCCCAGCTTGGCCCCGCCCCCCCAGCTTCCCCTCCCAGCCTGGCCCCGCCCGGCCAGCTTCTCCTCCCAGCCTGGACCAGCCTGCCCAGCTTCTGCTCCCAAGCCTGGCCCCGCCCGCCCAGCTTCCCCTCCCGAGCCAGGCCCCGCCCGCCCAGCTTCCCCTCCCAGGCTGGCCCCGCCCGGCAAGCTTCCGCTCCCGAGTCCGTTCCTGCCCGCCAAGTTTCCCCTCCCGAGTCCGGCCCCGCCCGCTCAGCTTCTCCTCCCAGCCTGGCCCCGCCCGCCCACCTTCCCCTCCCATCTTTGCCCCGCCCCCCAGCTTCCCCTCCCAGCCTGGCCCCGCCCACCCAGCTTCCCCTACCAGTCAGCCCCCGCCCGCCAAGATTCCCCTCCCAGCCTGGCCCCGCCCGCCCAGCTTCCCCTCCCAGCCTGGCCCCGCCCGCCCACGTTGTCTTCCAGAGCCCGGCCCCGCTTTCCAGCTTCCCCTCCCAGCCTGGCCCCGCCCGGCCAGCTTCTCCTCCCAGCCTGGACCAGCCTGCCCAGCTTCTGCTCCCAAGCCTGGCCCCGGCCGCCCAGCTTCCCCTCCCGAGTCCGTTCCTGCCCACCCAGCTTCCCCTCCCAGCCAGGCCCCGCCCGCCCAGTTTCTCCTCCCGTTCCCGGGCCCGCCCGCCCAGCTTCTCCTCCCAAGCCAGGCCCCGCCCGCCCAGCTTCCCCGCCCAGCCTGGTCCCGCCCGCCCAGCTTCTCCTCTCAAGCCAGGCCCCGCCTGCCCAACTTCCCTTCCCAGCCTGGCCCCACCCTCCCAGCTTCCCCTCCCAGCCTGGCCCCGCCCGCCCAGCTTCTCCTCGTGAGCCAGGACCCGCCCACCCAGCTTCTCCTCCCAAGCCAGGCCCCGCCCGCCCAGCTTCTCCTCCCAGCCTGACCCCGCCCGCCGAGCTTCCCTCCCAGCATGGCCCCGCCCGCCCAGCTACTCCTCATGAGCCAGGCCCCGCCCGCCCAGCTTCTCCTCCCAAGCCAGGCCCCGCCCGACCACCTTCCCCTCCCAGCTTGGCCCCGCCCCCCCAGCTTCCCCTCCCAGCCTGGCCCCGCTCGACCAGCTTCCCCTCCCGAGTCCGGCCCCGCCCGCCCAGTTTGTCTTCCCGAGCCCGGCCCCGCCTTCCCGGGTTCCCCTCCCGAGTCCGGCCCCGCCCGCCCAGCTCCCCTCCCAGCCTGGCCCCGCCCGGCCAGCTTCTCCTCCCAGCCTGGACCAGCCTGCCCAGCTTCTGCTCCCAAGCCTGGCCCCGCCCGCCCAGCTTCCCCTCCCGAGCCAGGCCCCGCCCGCCCAGCTTCCCCTCCCAGCCTGGCCCCGCCCGCCAAGCTTCCGCTCCCGAGTCCGTTCCTGCCCGCCAAGTTTCCCCTCCCGAGTCCGGCCCCGCCCGCTCAGCTTCTCCTCCCAGCCTGGCCCCGCCCGGCCAGCTTCCCCCCCCCCGAGCCTGTCCCCGCCCGGCCAGCTTCCCCCTCCGAGTCCGTCCCTGCCCGCCCAGCTTCCCCTCCCAGCCAGGCCCCGCCCGCCCAGTTTCTCCTCCCGTTCCCGGGCCCGCCCGCCCAGCTTCTCCTCCCAAGCCAGGCCCCGCCCGCCCAGCTTCCCCTCCCAGCCTGGCCCCGCCCGGCCAGCTTCTCCTCCTGAGCCCGGCCCCGCCCGCCCAGCTTCCCCTCCCGATCCTGGCCCCGCCCGGCCAGCTTCCGCTCCCGAGTCCGTTCCTGCCCACCCAGCTTCCCCTCCCAGCCAGGCCCCGCCCGCCCAGTTTCTCCTCCCGTTCCCGGGCCCGCCCGCCCAGCTTCTCCTCCCAAGCCAGGCCCCGCCCGCCCAGCTTCCCCGCCCAGCCTGGCCCCGCCCGGCCAGCTTCTCCTCCTGAGCCCGGCCCCGCCCGCCCAGCTTCCCCTCCCGAGCCTGGCCCCGCCCGGCCAGCTTCCGCTCCCGAGTCCGTTCCTGCCCGCCCAGCTTCCCCTCCCAGCCAGCCCCCGCCCGCCAAGATTCCCCTCCCAGCCTGGCCCCGCCCGCCCAGCTTCCCCTCCCAGCCGGGCCCCGCCCGCCCACTTTTTCTTCCCGAGCCCGGCCCCGCCTTCCCAGCTTCCCTTCTCGAGCCCGGCCCCGCCCACCCAGCTTCTCCTCCCAGCCTGGCCCCGCCCGCCCAGCTTCCCCTCCCGAGTCCGGCCCCGCGCGCCCAGCTTCCCCTCCCAGCCTGGCCTCGCCCGCCCAGCTTCTCCTCCTGAGCCAGGCCCCGCCCGCCCAGCTTCTCCTCCCAAGCCAGGCTCCGCCCGCCGAGGTTCTCCTCCCAGCCTGGCCCCGACTGCCCAGCTTCTCCTCCTGAGCCAGGCCCCGCCCGCCCAGCTTCTCCTCCCAAGCAAGGCCCCGCCCGCCCAGCTTCTCCTCTCGAGCCTGGCCCCGCCCGGCCAGCTTCCCCCCCCGAGTCCGTCCCTGCCCGCCCAGCTTCCCCTCCCAGTCAGGCCCCGCCCGCCCAGTTTCTCCTCCCGTTCCCGGCCCCGCCCGCCCAGCTTCTCCTCTCAAGCCAGGCCCCGCCTGCCCAACTTCCCTTCCCAGCCTGGCCCCACCCTCCCAGCTTCCCCTCCCAGCCTGGCCCCGCCCGCCCAGCTTCTCCTCGTGAGCCAGGACCCGCCCACCCAGCTTCTCCTCCCAAGCCAGGCCCCGCCCGCCCAGCTTCTCCTCCCAGCCTGACCCCGCCCGCCGAGCTTCCCCTCCCAGCATGGCCCCGCCCGCCCAGCTACTCCTCATGAGCCAGGCCCCGCCCGCCCAGCTTCTCCTCCCAAGCCAGGCCCCGCCCGACCACCTTCCCCTCCCAGCTTGGCCCCGCCCCCCCAGCTTCCCCTCCCAGCCTGGCCCCGCTCGACCAGCTTCCCCTCCCGAGTCCGGCCCCGCCCGCCCACTTTGTCTTCCCGAGCCCGGCCCCGCCTTCCCGGGTTCCCCTCCCGAGTCCGGCCCCGCCCGCCCAGCTTCCCCTCCCAGCCTGGCCCCGCCCGGCCAGCTTCTCCTCCCAGCCTGGACCAGCCTGCCCAGCTTCTGCTCCCAAGCCTGGCCCCGCCCGCCCAGCTTCCCCTCCCGAGCCAGGCCCCGCCCGCCCAGCTTCCCCTCCCAGCCTGGCCCCGCCCGCCAAGCTTCCGCTCCCGAGTCCATTCCTGCCCGCCAAGTTTCCCCTCCCGAGTCCGGCCCCGCCCGCTCAGCTTCTCCTCCCAGCCTGGCCCCGCCCGCCCACCTTCCCCTCCCATCTTTGCCCCGCCCCCCAGCTTCCCCTCCCAGCCTGGCCCCGCCCACCCAGCTTCCCCTACCAGCCTGGCCCCGCCCGCCAAGATTCCCCTCCCAGCATGGCCCCGCCCGCCCAGCTTCCCCTCCCAGCCTGGCCCCGCCCGCCCACGTTCTCTTCCAGAGCCCGGCCCCGCTTTCCAGCTTCCCCTCCCAGCCTGGCCCCGCCCGGCCAGCTTCTCCTCCCAGCCTGGACCAGCCTGCCCAGCTTCTGCTCCCAAGCCTGGCCCCGGCCGCCCAGCTTCCCCTCCCGAGTCCGTTCCTGCCCACCCAGCTTCCCCTCCCAGCCAGGCCCCGCCCGCCCAGTTTCTCCTCCTGTTCCCGGGCCCGCCCGCCCAGCTTCTTCTCCCAGCCTGGCCCCGCCCGCCCAGCTTCCCCTCCCCAGCCCGGCCCCGCCCACCCAGCTTCTCCCCCCAAGTTGGCCCCGCCCGCCCATCTTCCCCTTCCGAGCCAGGCCCCGCCCGCCCAGCTTCCCCTCCCAGCCAGGCTCCGCACGCCCACCTTCCCCTCCCAGCTTGGCCCCGACCGCCCAGCTTCCCCTTCCCAGCCAGGCCCCGCCCGCCCAGCTTCCCCTCCCGAGTCCGGCCCCGCCCGCTCAGCTTCTCCTCCCAGCCAGCCCCCGCCCGCCAAGATTCCCCTCCCAGCCTGGCCCCGCCCGCCCAGCTTCCCCTCCCAGCCTGACCCCGTCCGCCGAGCTTCCCCTCCCAGCCTGGCCACGCCCGCCCAGCTTCTCCTCATGAGCCTGGCCCCGCCCGCCCAGCTTCTCCTCCCAAGCCAGGCCCCGCCCGACCACCTTCCCCTCCCAGCTTGGCCCCGCCCCCCCAGCTTCCCCTCCCAGCCTGGCCCCGCTCGACCAGCTTCCCCTCCCGAGTCCTGGCCCCGCCCGCCCACTTTCCCCTCCCGAGCCCGGCCCCGCCCGCCCGGCATCCCCTCCCGAGTCCGGCCCCGCCCGCCCAGCTTCCCCTCCCAGCCTGGCCCCGCCCGGCCAGCTTCTCCTCCCAGCCTGGACCAGCCTGCCCAGCTTCTGCTCCCAAGCCTGGCCCCGCCCGCCCACCTTCCCCTCCCGAGCCAGGCCCCGCCCGCCCAGCTTCCCCTCCCAGCGTGGCCCCGCCCGGCCAGCTTCCGCTCCCGAGTCCGTTCCTGCCCGCCCAGCTTCCCCTCCCAGCCAGGCCCCGCCCGCCCAGCTTCCCCTCCCAGCCTGGCCCCGCCCGCCCAGCTTCCCCTCCCAGCCTGGCCCCGCCCGCCCAGCTTCTCCTCCTGAGCCCGGCCCCGCCCGCCCGGCTTCCCCTCCGGAGTCCGTCCCTGCCCGCCCAGCTTTCCCTCCCAGCCAGGCCCCGCCCCGCCAGCTTCCGCTCCCAAGTCCGTTCCTGCCCGCCCAGCTTCTCCTCCCAAGCCAGGCCCCGCCCGCCCAGCTTCTCCTCCCGAGCCTGGCCCCGCCCGGCCAGCTTCCCCCCCCCCCGAGCCTGGCCCCGCCCGGCCAGCTTCCCCCTCCGAGTCCGTCCCTGCCCGCCCAGCTTCCCCTCCCAGCCAGGCCCCGCCTGCCCAGCTTCCCCTCCCAGCCTGGCCCCGCTCGACCAGCTTCCCCTCCCGAGTCCGGCCCCGCCCGCCCACTTTGTCTTCCCGAGCCCGGCCCCGCCTTCCCGGCTTCCCCTCCCGAGTCCGGCCCCGCCCGCCCAGCTTCCCCCCCCAGCCTGGCCCCGCCCGCCCAGCTTATCCTCCCAGCCTGGACCAGCCTGCCCAGCTTCTGCTCCCAAGCCTGGCCCCAACCGCCCAACCGCCCAGGTTCCCGGCCAGCTTCCCCCCCCGAGTCCGGCCGTGCCCGCCCAGCTTCCCCTCCCAGCCAGGCCCCGCCTGCCCAGCTTCCCTTCCCAGCCTGGCCCCACCCTCCGAGCTTCCCGTCCCAGCCTGGCCCCGCCCGCCCAGCTTCTCCTCGTGAGCCAGGACCCGCCCGCCCAGCTTCTCCTCCCAAGCCAGGCCCCGCCCGCCCAGCTTCTCCTCCCAGCCTGACCCCGCCCGCCGAGCTTCCCCTCCTAGCCTGGCCACGCCCGCCCAGCTTCTCCTCATGAGCCAGGCCCCGCCCGCCCAGCTTCTCCTCATGAGCCAGGCCCCGCCCGCCCAGCTTGGCCCCGCCCCCCCAGCTTCCCCTCCCAGCCTGGCCCCGCTCGACCAGCTTCCCCTCCCGAGTCCGGCCCCGCCCGCCCACTTTGTCTTCCCGAGCCCGGCCCCGCCTTCCCGGCTTCCCCTCCCGAGTCCGGCCCCGCCCGCCCAGCTTCCCCCCCCAGCCTGGCCCCGCCCGACCAGCTTATCCTCCCAGCCTGGACCAGCCTGCCCAGCTTCTGCTCCCAAGCCTGGCCCCAACCGCCCAGGTTCCCCTCCCGAGCCAGGCCCCGGCCCCCCAGCTTCCCCTCCCAGCCTGGCCCCGCTCGACCAGCTTCCCCTCCCGAGTCCGGCCCCGCCCGCCCACTTTGTCTTCCCGAGCCCGGCCCCGCCTTCCCGGCTTCCCCTCCCGAGTCCTGCCCCGCCCGCCCAGCTTCCCCCCCCAGCCTGGCCCCGCCCGACCAGCTTATCCTCCCAGCCTGGACCAGCCTGCCCAGCTTCTGCTCCCAAGCCTGGCCCCACCCGCCCAGGTTCCCCTCCCGAGCCAGGCCCCGCCCGCCCAGCTTCCCCTCCCAGCCAGGCCCCGCCCGGCCAGCTTCCCGTCCCGATTCCGTCCCCGCCCTCCCAGCTTCCCCTGCCGAGCCAGGCTCCGCCCGCCCAGCTTCTCCTCCCAGCCTGACCCCGCCCGCCGAGCTTCCCCTCCCAGCCTGGCCACGCCCGCCCAGCTTCTCCTCATGAGCCAGGCCCCGCCCGCCCAGCTTCTCCTCCCAAGCCAGGCCCCGCCCGACCACCTTCCCCTCCCAGCTTGGCCCCGCCCCCCCAGCTTCCCCTCCCAGCCTGGCCCCGCTCGACCAGATTCCCCTCCCGAGTCCGGCCCCGCCCGCCCACTTTGTCTTCCCGAGCCCGGCCCCGCCTTCCCGGCTTCCCCTCCCGAGTCCGGCCCCGCCCGCCCAGCTGCCCCTCCCAGCCTGGCTCCGCCCGGCCAGCTTCTCCTCCCACCCTGGACCAGCCTGCCCAGCTTCTGCTCCCAAGCCTGGCCCCGCCCGCCCAGCTTCCCCTCCCGAGCCAGGCCCCGCCCGCCCAGCTTCCCCTCCCAGCCTGGCCCCGCCCGGCCAGCTTCCGCTCCCGAGTCCGTTCCTGCCCGCCCAGCTTCCCCTCCCAGCCAGGCTCCGCACGCCCACCTTCCCCTCCCAGCTTGGCCCCGATCGCCCAGCTTCCCCTCCCCAGCCAGGCCCCGCCCGCCCAGCTTCCCCTCCCGAGTCCGCCCCGCCCGCTCAGCTTCTCCTCCCAGGCTGGCCCCGCCCGCCCACCTTTCCCTCCCATCTTGGCCCCGCCCCCCAGCTTCCCCTCCCAGCCTGGCCCCGCCCACGCAGCTTCCCCTCCCAGCCAGCCCCCGCCCGCCCAGCTTCCCCTCCCAGCCTGGCCCCGCCCGCCCAGCTTCCCCTCCCTGCCTGGCCCCGCCCGCCCATTTTCTCCTCCCGAGCCCGGCCCCGCCTTCCCAGCTTCCCCTCCTCGAGCCCGGCCCCGCCCACCCAGCTTCTCCTCCCAGCCTGGCCCCGCCCGCCCAGCTTCCCCTCCCAGCGTGGCCCCGCCCGCCCAGCTTCTCCTCCTGAGCCAGGCCCCGCCCGCCCAGCTTCTCCTCCCAAGCCAGGCCCCGCCCGCCGAGGTTCTCCTCCCAGCCTGGCCTCGACTGCCCAGCTTCTCCTCCTGAGCCAGGCCCCGCCCGCCCAGCTTATCCTCCCAAGCCAGGCCCCGCCCGCCCAGCTTCTCCTCCCAAGCCAGGCCCCGCCCGCCCAGCTTCTCCTCCGGAGCCTGGCCCCGCCCGGCCAGCTTCCCCCCCCGAGTCGGTCCGTGCCCGCCCAGCTTCCTCTCCCAGCCAGGCCCCGCCCGCCCAGTTTCTCCTCCCGTTCCCGGCCCCGCCCGCCCAGCTTCTCCTCCCAAGCCAGGCCACGCCTGCCCAGCTTCCCTTCCCAGGCTGGCCCCACCCTCCGAGCTTCCCGTCCCAGCCTGGCCCCGCCCGCCCAGCTTCTCCTCGTGAGCCAGGACCCGCCCGCCCAGCTTCTCCTCCCAAGCCAGGCCCCGCCCGCCCAGCTTCTCCTCCCAGCCTGACCCCGCCCGCCGAGCTTCCCCTCCCAGCCTGGCCACGCCCGCCCAGCTTCTCCTCATGAGCCAGGCCCCGCCCGCCCAGCTTCTCCTCCCAAGCCAGGCCCCGCCCGACCACCTTCCCCTCCCAGCTTGGCCCCGCCCCCCCAGCTTCCCCTCCCAGCCTGGCCCCGCTCGACCAGCTTCCCCTCCCGAGTCCGGCCCCGCCCGCCCACTTTGTCTTCCCGAGCCCGGCCCCGCCTTCCCGGCTTCCCCTCCCGAGTCCGGCCCCGCCCGCCCAGCTTCCCCCCCCAGCCTGGCCCCGCCCGACCAGCTTATACTCCCAGCCTGGACCAGCCTGCCCAGCTTCTGCTCCCAAGCCTGGCCCCACCCGCCCAGGTTCCCCTCCCGAGCCAGGCCCCGCCCGCCCAGCTTCCCCTCCCAGCCTGGCCCCGCCCGGCCAGCTTCCGCTCCCGAGTCCGTTCCTGCCCGCCCAGCTTCCCCTCCCAGCCAGGCCCCGCCCGGCCAGCTTCCCCTCCCGATTCCGTCCCCGCCCGCCCAGCTTCCCCTCCCAGCCAGGCTCCGCACGCCCACCTTCCCCTCCCAGCTTGGCCCGACCGCCCAGCTTCCCCTCCCCAGCCAGGCCCCGCCCGCCCAGCTTCCCCTCCCGAGTCCGGCCCCTCCCGCTCAGCTTCTCCTCCCAGCCTGGCTCCGCCCGCCCACCTTTCCCTCCCATCTTGGCCCCGCCCCCCAGCTTCCCCTCCCAGCCTGGCCCCGGCCACCCAGCTTCCCCTCCCAGCCAGTCCCCGCCCGCCCAGATTCCCCTCCCAGCCTGGCCCCGTCCGCCCAGCTTCCCCTCCCAGCCTGGCCCCGCCCGCCCACTTTCTCTTCCCGAGCCCGGCCCCGCCTTCCCAGCTTCCCCTTCTCGAGCCCGGCTCCGCCCACCCAGCTTCTCCTCCCAGCCTGGCCCCGCCCGCCCAGCTTCCCCTCCCGAGTCCGGTCCCGCGCGCCCAGCTTCCCCTCCCAGCCTGGCCCCGCCCGCCCAGCTTCTCCTCCTGAGCCAGGCCCCGCCCGCCCAGCTTCTCCTCCCAAGCCAGGCCCCGCCCGCCGAGGTTCTCCTCTCAGCCTGGCCCCGACTGCCCAGCTTCTCCTCCTGAGCCAGGCCCCTGCCCGCCCAGCTTCTCCTCCCAAGCCAGGCCACGCCCGCCCAGCTTCTCCTCCCAAGCCAGGCCCCGCCCGCCCAGCTTCTCCTCCCGAGCCTGGCCCCGCCCGCCCCGCTTCTCCTCCCAGCCTTGCCCCGCCCGCCCACCTTCCCCTCCCAGGTTTGCCCCGCCCGCCCCGCTTCCCCTCCCAGCCAGGCCCCGCCCGCCCAGTTTCTCCTCCCGAGCCCGGCCCCGCCCGTCTTCCTTCCCCTCCCGAGCTCGGCCCCGCCCACCCAGCTTCTCCTCCCAGCCTGGCCCCGCCTGCCCAGCTTCTGCTCCTAAGGCAGGCCCCGCCCGCCCAGGTTCTCCTCCCAAGCCAGGCCCCGCCCGCCCAGCTTCCCCTCCCGAGTCCGGCCCCGCCTGCCCAGCTTCCCCTCTCGAGCCAGGCCCCGCATGCCCAGCTTCCCCTCCCAGCCTGGCCCCGCCCGCCCAGCTTCCCCTCCCAGCCAGGCTCCGCACGCCCAGTTTCTCCTCCGGTTCTCGGACCGCCCGCCCAGCTTGTCCTCATGAGCCAGGTCCCGCCCGCCCAGGTTCTCCTCCCAAGCCAGGCCCCGCCCGACCACCTTCCCCTCCCAGCTTGGCCCCGCCCCCCCACCTTCCCCTCCCAGCTTGGCCCCGACCCCCCAGCTTCCCCTCCCAGCCTGGCCCCGCCCGCCCAGCTTCTCCTCCCAGCCTGACTCCGCCCGCCCAGCTTCTCCTCATGAGCCAGGTCCCGCCCGCCCAGCTTCTCCTCCCAAGCCAGGCCCCGCCCGCCCAGCTTCCCCTCCCGAGCCAGGCCCGGCCCGCCCAGCTTCCCCTCCCGAGTCCGGCCCCGCCTGCCCAGCTTCCCCTCTCGAGCCAGGCCCCGCATGCCCAGCTTCCCCTCCCAGCCTGGCCCCGCCCGCCCAGCTTCCCCTCCCAGCCAGGCCCCGCCCGCCCAGTTTCTCCTCCCGTTCCCGGCCCCGTCCGGCCCGCTTCCCCTCCCGAGCCAGGCCCCGCCCGCCCAGTTTCTCCTACGGAGCCCGGGCCCGCCCGCCCTCCTTCCCCTCCCAGCCAGGCCCCGCACGCCCAGTTTCTCCTCCCGTTCCCGGCCCGCCCGCCCAGCTTCCACTCCCGAGCCCGGCCACGCCCACCCAGCTTCTCATCCCAGACTGGCCCCGCCCGCCCACCTTCCCCTCCCTGCCTGGCCCCGAACGCCCTGCTTCCCCTCCCAGCCAGGCCCCGCCCGCCCAGTTTCTCCTCCCGTTCTCGGCCCGCCCGCCCAGCTTCCCCTCCCGAGCCCGGCCACGCCCACCCAGCTTCTCCTCCCAGCCTGGCCCCTCCCTCCCAGCTTCCCGTCCCAGCCTGGCCCCGCCCGCCCAGCTTCTCCTCGTCATCCAGGACCCGCCCGCCCAGCTTCTCCTCCCAAGCCAGGCCCCGCCCGCCCAGCTTCTCCTCCCAGCCTGACCCCGCCCGCCGAGCTTCCCCTCCTAGCCTGGCCCCGCCTGCACAGCATCTCCTCATGAGCCAGGCCCCGCCCGCCCAACTTCTCCTCCCAAGCAACGCACCGCCCGCCCATCTTCCCCTCCCGAGGCAGGCCCCGCAGGCCCAGCTTCCCCTCCCAGCCTGGCCCCGCCTGCCCAGCTTCTCCTCCGGAGCCAAGCCCCGCCCGCCCAGCTTCCCCTCCCAGCTTGGCCCCGCCCGCCCAGCTTCCCCTCCCAGCCAGGCTCCGCACGCCCAGTTTCTCCTCCGGTTCTCGGACCGCCCGCCCAGCTTGTCCTCATGAGCCAGGTCCCGCCCGCCCAGGTTCTCCTCCCAAGCCAGGCCCCGCCCGACCACCTTCCCCTCCCAGCTTGGCCCCGCCCCCCCACCTTCCCCTCCCAGCCTGGCCCCGACCCCCCAGCTTCCCCTCCCAGCCTGGCCCCGCCCGCCCAGCTTCTCCTCCCAGCCTGACTCCGCCCGCCCAGCTTCTCCTCATGAGCCAGGTCCCGCCCGCCCAGCTTCTCCTCCCAAGCCAGGCCCCGCCCGCCCAGCTTCCCCTCCCGAGCCAGGCCCGGCCCGCCCAGCTTCCCCTCCCGAGTCCGGCCCCGCCTGCCCAGCTTCCCCTCTCGAGCCAGGCCCCGCATGCCCAGCTTCCCCTCCCAGCCTGGCCCCGCCCGCCCAGCTTCCCCTCCCAGCCAGGCCCCGCCCGCCCAGTTTCTCCTCCCGTTCCCGGCCCCGTCCGGCCCGCTTCCCCTCCCGAGCCAGGCCCCGCCCGCCCAGTTTCTCCTACCCAGCCCGGCCCCGCCCGCCCTCCTTCCCCTCCCAGCCAGGCCCCGCACGCCCAGTTTCTCCTCCCGTTCCCGGCCCGCCCGCCCAGCTTCCACTCCCGAGCCCGGCCACGCCCACCCAGCTTCTCATCCCAGACTGGCCCCGCCCGCCCACCTTCCCCTCCCTGCCTGGCCCCGAACGCCCTGCTTCCCCTCCCAGCCAGGCCCCGCCCGCCCAGTTTCTCCTCCCGTTCTCGGCCCGCCCGCCCAGCTTCCCCTCCCGAGCCCGGCCACGCCCACCCAGCTTCTCCTCCCAGCCTGGCCCCTCCCTCCCAGCTTCCCGTCCCAGCCTGGCCCCGCCCGCCCAGCTTCTCCTCGTCATCCAGGACCCGCCCGCCCAGCTTCTCCTCCCAAGCCAGGCCCCGCCCGCCCAGCTTCTCCTCCCAGCCTGACCCCGCCCGCCGAGCTTCCCCTCCTAGCCTGGCCCCGCCTGCACAGCATCTCCTCATGAGCCAGGCCCCGCCCGCCCAACTTCTCCTCCCAAGCAACGCCCCGCCCGCCCATCTTCCCCTCCCGAGGCAGGCCCCGCAGGCCCAGCTTCCCCTCCCAGCCTGGCCCCGCCTGCCCAGCTTCTCCTCCGGAGCCAAGCCCCGCCCGCCCAGCTTCCCCTCCCAGCTTGGCCCCGCCCGCCCAGCTTCCCCTCCTGAGTCCGTCCCTGCCCGCCCAGCTTCCCCTACGGAGCCAGGCCCCGCACGGCCAGCTTCCCCTCCAGAGCCAGTCCCCGCCCGCCCAGCTTCCCCTACCCAGCCAGGCCCCGCACGGCCAGCTTCCCCTCCTGAGTCCGTCCCTGCCCGCCCAGCTTCTCCTCCCAAGCCAGGCCCCGCCTGCCCAGCTTCCCCTCCCAGCCTGGCCCCGCCCGCCCAGCTTCCCTTACCAGCCTGGCCCCGCCCGCCCAGCTTCTCCTCGTGTGCCAGGACCCGCCCGCCCAGGATCTCCTCCCAAGCCAGGCCCCGCCCGCCGAGGTTCCCCTCCCAGCCTGGCCCCGCCCGCCCAACTTCTCCTCCTGAGCCAGGCCCCGCCCGCCCACCTTCTCCTCCCAAGCCAGGCCCCGCCCGACCACCTTCCCCTCCCAGCCTGGCCCCGCCCCCCAGCTTCCCTTCCCAGCCTAGCCCCGCCTTCCCGGCTTCTCCTCCCAGCTTGGCTCCGCCCGCCCAGCTTCCCCTCCCAGCCTGGCCCCGCCCGCCCAGCTTCTCCTCATGAGCCAGGCCCCGTCCGCCCAGCTTCTCCTCCCAAGCCTGGCCCCGCCCGGCCAGCTTCCCCCCCCGAGTCCGGCCGTGCCCGCCCAGCTTCCCCTCCCAGCCAGGCCCCGCCCGCCCAGTTTCTCCTCCCGTTCCCGGCCCCGCCCGCCCAGCTTCTCCTCCCAAGCCAGGCCACGCCTGCCCAGCTTCCCTTCCCAGCCTGGCCCCACCCTCCGAGCTTCCCGTCCCAGCCTGGCCCCGCCCGCCCAGCTTCTCCTCGTGAGCCAGGACCCGCCCGCCCAGCTTCTCCTCCCAAGCCAGGCCCCGCCCGCCCAGCTTCTCCTCCCAGCCTGACCCCGCCCGCCGAGCTTCCCCTCCCAGCCTGGCCACGCCCGCCCAGCTTCTCCTCATGAGCCAGGCCCCGCCCGCCCAGCTTCTCCTCCCAAGCCAGGCCCCGCCCGACCACCTTCCCCTCCCAGCTTGGCCCCGCCCCCCCAGCTTCCCCTCCCAGCCTGGCCCCGCTCGACCAGCTTCCCCTCCCGAGTCCGGCCCCGCCCGCCCACTTTGTCTTCCCGAGCCCGGCCCCGCCTTCCCGGCTTCCCCTCCCGAGTCCGGCCCCGCCCGCCCAGCTTCCCCCCCAGCCTGGCCCCGCCCGACCAGCTTATCCTCCCAGCCTGGACCAGCCTGCCCAGCTTCTGCTCCCAAGCCTGGCCCCAACCGCCCAGGTTCCCCTCCCGAGCCAGGCCCCGCCCCCCCAGCTTCCCCTCCCAGCCTGGCCCCGCTCGACCAGCTTCCCCTCCCGAGTCCGGCCCCGCCCGCCCACTTTGTCTTCCCGAGCCCGGCCCCGCCTTCCCGGCTTCCCCTCCCGAGTCCTGCCCCGCCCGCCCAGCTTCCCCCCCCAGCCTGGCCCCGCCCGCCCAGCCTCCCCTCCCAGCCTGGACCAACCTGCCCAGCTTCTGCTCCCAAGCCTGGCCCCACCCGCCCAGGTTCCCCTCCCGAGCCAGGCCCCGCCCGCCCAGCTTCCCCTCCCAGCCAGGCCCCGCCCGCCCAGCTTCCCCTCCGAGCCGGCCCCGCCCGCCCAGCTTCCCCTCCCAGCCAGGCTCCGCACGCCCACCTTCCCCTCCCAGCTTGGCCCGACCGCCCAGCTTCCCCTCCCCAGCCAGGCCCCGCCCGCCCAGCTTCCCCTCCCGAGTCCGGCCCCTCCCGCTCAGCTTCTCCTCCCAGCCTGGCTCCGCCCGCCCACCTTTCCCTCCCATCTTGGCCCCGCCCCCCAGCTTCCCCTCCCAGCCTGGCCCCGCCCACCCAGCTTCCCCTCCCAGCCAGTCCCCGCCCGCCCAGATTCCCCTCCCAGCCTGGCCCCGCCCGCCCAGCTTCCCCTCCCAGCCTGGCCCCGCCCGCCCACTTTCTCTTCCCGAGCCCGGCCCCGCCTTCCCAGCTTCCCCTTCTCGAGCCCGGCTCCGCCCACCCAGCTTCTCCTCCCAGCCTGGCCCCGCCCGCCCAGCTTCCCCTCTCGAGTCCGGTCCCGCGCGCCCAGCTTCCCCTCCCAGCCTGGTCCCGCCCGCCCAGCTTCTCCTCCTGAGCCAGGCCCTGCCCGCCCAGCTTCTCCTCCCAAGCCAGGCCCCGCCCGCTGAGGTTCTCCTCTCAGCCTGGCCCCGACTGCCCAGCTTCTCCTCCTGAGCCAGGCCCCTGCCCGCCCTGCTTCTCCTCCCAAGCCAGGCCCCGCCTGCCCAGCTTCCCTTCCCAGCCTGGCCCCACCCTCCCAGCTTCCCGTCCCAGCCTGGCCCCGCCCGCCCAGCTTCTCCTGGTGAGCCAGGACCCGCCCGCCCAGCTTCTCCTCCCAAGCCAGGCCCCGCCCGCCCAGCTTCTCCTCCCAGCCTGACCCCGCCCGCCGAGCTTCCCCTCCCAGCCTGGCCACGCCCGCCCAGCTTCTCCTCATGAGCCAGGCCCCGCCCGCCCAGCTTATCCTCCCAAGCCAGGCCCCGCCCGACCACCTTCCCCTCCCAGCTTGGCCCCGCCCCCCCAGCTTCCCCTCCCAGCCTGGCCCCGCTCGACCAGATTCCCCTCCCGAGTCCGGCCCCGCCCGCCCAGCTGCCCCTCCCAGCCTGGCCCCGCCCGCCCAGCTTCTCCTCCCACCCTGGCCCAGCCTGCCCAGCTTCTGCTCCCAAGCCAGGCCCCGCCCGCCCAGCTTCCCCTCCCGAGCCAGGCCCCGCCAGCCCAGCTTCCCCTCCCAGCCAGGCCCCGCCCGCCCAGCTTCTCCTCCCAAGCCAGACCCCGCCCGACCACCTTCCCCTCCCAGCTTGGCCCCGCCCCCCCAGCTTCCCCTCCCAGCCTGGCCCCGCTCGACCAGATTCCCCTCCCGAGTCCGGCCCCGCCCGCCCAGCTGCCCCTCCCAGCCTGGCCCCGCCCGCCCAGCTTCTCCTCCCACCCTGGCCCAGCCTGCCCAGCTTCTGCTCCCAAGCCAGGCCCCGCCCGCCCAGCTTCCCCTCCCGAGCCAGGCCCCGCCCGCCCAGCTTCCCCTCCCAGCCTGGCCCCGCCCGGCCAGCTTCCGCTCCCGAGTCCGTTCCTGCCCGCCCAGCTTCCCCTCCCAGCCAGGCTCCGCACGCCCACCTTCCCCTCCCAGCTTGGCCGCGATCGCCCAGCTTCCCCTCCCCAGCCAGGCCCCGCCCGCCCAGCTTCCCATACCGAGTCCGCCCCGCCCGCTCAGCTTCTCCTCCCAGCCTGGCCCCGCCCGCCCACCTTTCCCTCCCATCTTGGCCCCGCCCCCAGCTTCCCCTCCCAGCCTGGCCCCGCCCACGCAGCTTCCCCTCCCAGCCAGCCCCCGCCCGCCCAGCTTCCCCTCCCAGCCTGGCCCCGCCCGCCCAGCTTCCCCTCCCAGCCTGGCCCCGCCCGCCCATTTTCTCTTCCCGAGCCCGGCCCCGCCTTCCCAGCTTCCCCTTCTCGAGCCCGGCCCCGCCCACCCAGCTTCTCCTCCCAGCCTGGCCCCGCCCGCCCAGCTTCCCCTCCCAGCGTGGCCCCGCCCGCCCAGCTTCTCCTCCTGAGCCAGGCCCCGCCCGCCCAGCTTCTCCTCCCAAGCCAGGCCCCGCCCGCCGAGGTTCTCCTCCCAGCCTGGCCCCGACTGCCCAGCTTCTCCTCCTGAGCCAGGCCCCGCCCGCCCAGCTTATCCTCCCAAGCCAGGCCCCGCCCGCCCAGCTTCTCCTCCCAAGCCAGGCCCCGCCCGCCCAGCTTCTCCTCCGGAGCCTGGCCCCGCCCGCCCAGCTTCCCCCCCCGAGTCCGGCCGTGCCCGCCCAGCTTCCCCTCCCAGCCAGGCCCCGCCCGCCCAGTTTCTCCTCCCGTTCCCGGCCCCGCCCGCCCAGCTTCTCCTCCCAAGCCAGGCCACGCCTGCCCAGCTTCCCTTCCCAGGCTGGCCCCACCCTCCGAGCTTCCCGTCCCAGCCTGGCCCCGCCCGCCCAGCTTCTCCTCGTGAGCCAGGACCCGCCCGCCCAGCTTCTCCTCCCAAGCCAGGCCCCGCCCGCCCAGCTTCTCCTCCCAGCCTGACCCCGCCCGCCGAGCTTCCCCTCCCAGCCTGGCCACGCCCGCCCAGCTTCTCCTCATGAGCCAGGCCCCGCCCGCCCAGCTTCTCCTCCCGAGCCAGGCCCCGCCCGACCACCTTCCCCTCCCAGCTTGGCCCCGCCCCCCCAGCTTCCCCTCCCAGCCTGGCCCCGCTCGACCAGCTTCCCCTCCCGAGTCCGGCCCCGCCCGCCCACTTTGTCTTCCCGAGCCCGGCCCCGCCCGCCCGGCTTCCCCTCCCGAGTCCTGGCCCCGCCCGCCCAGCTTCCCCCCCCAGCCTGGCCCCGCCCGACCAGCTTATACTCCCAGCCTGGACCAGCCTGCCCAGCTTCTGCTCCCAAGCCTGGCCCCACCCGCCCAGGTTCCCCTCCCGAGCCAGGCCCCGCCCGCCCAGCTTCCCCTCCCAGCCTGGCCCCGCCCGGCCAGCTTCCGCTCCCGAGTCCGTTCCTGCCCGCCCAGCTTCCCCTCCCAGCCAGGCCCCGCCCGGCCAGCTTCCCCTCCCGATTCCGTCCCCGCCCGCCCAGCTTCCCCTCCCAGCCAGGCTCCGCACGCCCACCTTCCCCTCCCAGCTTGGCCCGACCGCCCAGCTTCCCCTCCCCAGCCAGGCCCCGCCCGCCCAGCTTCCCCTCCCGAGTCCGGCCCCTCCCGCTCAGCTTCTCCTCCCAGCCTGGCTCCGCCCGCCCACCTTTCCCTCCCATCTTGGCCCCGCCCCCCAGCTTCCCCTCCCAGCCTGGCCCCGCCCACCCAGCTTCCCCTCCCAGCCAGTCCCCGCCCGCCCAGATTCCCCTCCCAGCCTGGCCCCGTCCGCCCAGCTTCCCCTCCCAGCCTGGCCCCGCCCGCCCACTTTCTCTTCCCGAGCCCGGCCCCGCCTTCCCAGCTTCCCCTTCTCGAGCCCGGCTCCGCCCACCCAGCTTCTCCTCCCAGCCTGGCCCCGCCCGCCCAGCTTCCCCTCCCGAGTCCGGTCCCGCGCGCCCAGCTTCCCCTCCCAGCCTGGCCCCGCCCGCCCAGCTTCCCCTCCTGAGCCAGGCCCCGCCCGCCCAGCTTCTCCTCCCAAGCCAGGCCCCGCCCGCCGAGGTTCTCCTCTCAGCCTGGCCCCGACTGCCCAGCTTCTCCTCCTGAGCCAGGCCCCGCCCGCCCAGCTTCTCCTCCCAAGCCAGGCCCCGCCCGCCCAGCTTCTCCTCCCAAGCCAGGCCCCGCCCGCCCAGCTTCTCCTCCCGAGCCTGGCCCCGCCCGGCCAGCTTCCCCCCCCGAGTCCGTCCGTGCCCGCACAGCTTCCCCTCCCAGCCAGGCCCCGCCCGCTCAGTTTCTCCTCCCGTTCCCGGCCCCGCCCGCCCAGCTTCTCCTCCCAAGCCAGGCCCCGCCTGCCCAGCTTCCCTTCCCAGCCTGGCCCCACCCTCCCAGCTTCCCGTCCCAGCCTGGCCCCGCCCGCCCAGCTTCTCCTCGTCATCCAGGACCCGCCCGCCCAGCTTCTCCTCCCAAGCCAGGCCCCGCCCGCCCAGCTTCTCCTCCCAGCCTGACCCCGCCCGCCGAGTTTCCCCTCCTAGCCTGGCCCCGCCTGCACAGCATCTCCTCATGAGCCAGGCCCCGCCCGCCCAACTTCTCCTCCCAAGCAACGCACCGCCCGCCCATCTTCCCCTCCCGAGGCAGGCCCCGCAGGCCCAGCTTCCCCTCCCAGCCTGGCCCCGCCTGCCCAGCTTCTCCTCCGGAGCCAAGCCCCGCCCGCCCAGCTTCCCCTCCTGAGTCCGTCCCTGCCCGCCCAGCTTCCCCTACGGAGCCAGGCCCCGCACGGCCAGCTTCCCCTCCAGAATCCGTCCCTGCCCGCCTAGCTTCCCCTAGGGAGCCAGGCCCCGCACGGCCAGCTTCCCCTCCTGAGTCCGTCCCTGCCCGCCCAGCTTCTCCTCCCAAGCCAGGCCCCGCCTGCCCAGCTTCCCCTCCCAGCCTGGCCCCGCCCGCCCAGCTTCCCTTACCAGCCTGGCCCCGCCCGCCCAGCTTCTCCTCGTGTGCCAGGCCCCGCCCGCCCAGGATCTCCTCCCAAGCCAGGCCCCGCCCGCCCAGCTTCTCCTCCCAAGCCAGGCCCCGCCCGACCACCTTCCCCTCCCAGCCTCGCCCCGCCCCCCAGCTTCCCTTCCCAGCCTAGCCCCGCCTTCCCGGCTTCTCCTCCCAGCTTGGCTCCGCCCGCCCAGCTTCCCCTCCCAGCCTGGCCCCGCCCGCCCAGCTTCTCCTCATTAGCCAGGCCCCGTCCGCCCAGCTTCTCCTCCCAAGCCAGGCCCCGCCCGACCACGTTCCCCTCCCAGCCTGGCCCAGCCCCCCCAGCTTCCGTTCCCAGCCTAGCCCCGCCTTCCCGGCTTCCCCTCCCGAGTCCGGCCCCGCCTGCCCAGCTTCCCCTCCCAGCCTGGCCCCGCCCGGCCAGCTTCTCCTCGCAGCCTGGCCCCGCCTGCCCAGCTTCTGCTCCCAAGCCTGGCCCCGCCCGCCCAGCTTCCCCTCCCGAGCCAGGCCACGCCTGCCCAGCTTCCCTTCCCAACCTGGCCCCACCCTCCCAGCTTCCCGTCCCAGCCTGGCCCCCCCCGCCCAGCTTCTCCTCGTGATCCAGGCCCCGCCCGCCCAGCTTCTCCTCCCAAGCCAGGCCCCGCCCGCCCAGCTTCTCCTCCCAGCCTGACCCCGCCCGCCGAGCTTCCCCTCCCAGCCTGGCCACGCCCGCCCACCTTCTCCTCATGAGCCAGGCCCCACCCGCCCAGCTTCTCCTCCCGTTCCCGGCCCCGCCCGCCCAGCTTCTCCTCCCAAGCCAGGCCCCGCCTGCCCAGCTTCCCTTCCCAGCCTGGCCCCACCCTCCCAGCTTCCCGTCCCAGCCTGGCCCCCCCCGCCCAGCTTCTCCTCGTCATCCAGGCCCCGCCCGCCCAGCTTCTCCTCCCAAGCCAGGCCCCGCCCGCCCAGCTTCTCCTCCCAGCCTGACCCCGCCCGCCAGCTTCTCCTCCCAGCCTGGACCAGCCTGCCCAGCTTCTGCTCCCAAGCCTGGCCCCGCCCGCCCAGCTTCCCCTCCCGAATCCGGCCTCGCCCGCCCACTTTGTCTTCCCGAGCCAGGCCCCGCCCGCCCAGCTTCTCCTCCCAAGCCAGGCCCCGCCCGACCACCTTCCCCTCCCAGCTTGGCCCCGCCCCCCCAGCTTCCCCCCCCAGCCTGGCCCCGCCCGGCCAGCTTCTCCTCCCAGCCTGGACCAGCCTGCCCAGCTTCTGCTCCCAAGCCTGGCCCCACCCGCCCAGCTTCCCCTCCCGAGCCAGGCCCCGCCCGCCCAGCTTCCCCTCCCAGCCTGGCCCAGCCCGGCCAGCTTCCGCTCCCGAGTCCGTTCCTGCCCGCCCAGCTTCCCCTCCCAGCCAGGCCCCGCCCGGCCAGCTTCCCCTCCCGATTCCGTCCCCGCCCGCCCAGCTTCCCCTCCCAGCCAGGCTCCGCACGCCCACCTTCCCCTCCCAGCTTGGCCCCGACCGCCCAGCTTCCCCTCCCCAACCAGGCCCCGCCCGCCCAGCTTCCCCTCCCGAGTCCGGCCCCGCCCGCTCAGCTTCTCCTCCCAGCCTGGCCCCGCCCGCCCACCTTTCCCTCCCATCTTGGCCCCGCCCCCAGCTTCCCCTCCCAGCCTGGCCCCGCCCACCCAGCTTCCCCTCCCAGCCAGTCCCCGCCCGCCCAGATTCCCCTCCCAGCCAGGCCCCGCCCGCCCAGCTTCCCCTCCCAGCCTGGCCCCGCCCGCCCACTTTCCCCTCCCGAGCCCGGCCCCGCCTTCCCAGCTTCCCCTTCTCGAGCCCGGCTCCGCCCACCCAGCTTCTCCTCCCAGCCTGGCCCCGCCCGCCCAGCTTCCCCTCCCGAGTCCGGCCCCGCGCGCCCAGCTTCCCCTCCCAGCCTGGCCCCGCCCGCCCAGCTTCCCCTCCTGAGCCAGGCCCCGCCCGCCCAGCTTCTCCTCCCAAGCCAGGCCCCGCCCGCCGAGGTTCCCCTCCCAGCCTGGCCCCGCCCGCCCAGCTTCTCCTCCCGAGCCAGGCCCCGCCCGCCCACCTTCTCCTCCCAAGCCAGGCCCCGCCCGACCACCTTCCCCTCCCAGCCTGGCCCCGCCCCCCAGCTTCCCTTCCCAGCCTAGCCCCGCCTTCCCGGCTTCTCCTCCCAGCTTGGCTCCGCCCGCCCAGCTTCCCCTCCCAGCCTGGCCCCGCCCGCCCAGCTTCTCCTCATGAGCCAGGCCCCGTCCGCCCAGCTTCTCCTCCCAAGCCTGGCCCCGCCCGGCCAGCTTCCCCCCCCGAGTCCGGCCGTGCCCGCCCAGCTTCCCCTCCCAGCCAGGCCCCGCCCGCCCAGTTTCTCCTCCCGTTCCCGGCCCCGCCCGCCCAGCTTCTCCTCCCAAGCCAGGCCACGCCTGCCCAGCTTCCCTTCCCAGCCTGGCCCCGCCCACCCAGCTTCCCCTCCCAGCCAGTCCCCGCCCGCCCAGATTCCCCTCCCAGCCTGGCCCCGTCCGCCCAGCTTCCCCTCCCAGCCTGGCCCCGCCCGCCCACTTTCTCTTCCCGAGCCCGGCCCCGCCTTCCCAGCTTCCCCTTCTCGAGCCCGGCTCCGCCCACCCAGCTTCTCCTCCCAGCCTGGCCCCGCCCGCCCAGCTTCCCCTCCCGAGTCCGGTCCCGCGCGCCCAGCTTCCCCTCCCAGCCTGGCCCCGCCCGCCCAGCTTCTCCTCCTGAGCCAGGCCCCGCCCGCCCAGCTTCTCCTCCCAAGCCAGGCCCCGCCCGCCGAGGTTCTCCTCTCAGCCTGGCCCCGACTGCCCAGCTTCTCCTCCTGAGCCAGGCCCCGCCCGCCCAGCTTCTCCTCCCAAGCCAGGCCCCGCCCGCCCAGCTTCTCCTCCCAAGCCAGGCCCCGCCCGCCCAACTTCTCCTCCCGAGCCTGGCCCCGCCCGGCCAGCTTCCCCCCCCGAGTCCGTCCGTGCCCGCACAGCTTCCCCTCCCAGCCAGGCCCCGCCCGCTCAGTTTCTCCTCCCGTTCCCGGCCCCGCCCGCCCAGCTTCTCCTCCCAAGCCAGGCCCCGCCTGCCCAGCTTCCCTTCCCAGCCTGGCCCCACCCTCCCAGCTTCCCGTCCCAGCCTGGCCCCGCCCGCCCAGCTTCTCCTCGTCATCCAGGACCCGCCCGCCCAGCTTCTCCTCCCAAGCCAGGCCCCGCCCGCCCAGCTTCTCCTCCCAGCCTGACCCCGCCCGCCGAGTTTCCCCTCCTAGCCTGGCCCCGCCTGCACAGCATCTCCTCATGAGCCAGGCCCCGCCCGCCCAACTTCTCCTCCCAAGCAACGCCCCGCCCGCCCATCTTCCCCTCCCGAGGCAGGCCCCGCAGGCCCAGCTTCCCCTCCCAGCCTGGCCCCGCCTGCCCAGCTTCTCCTCCGGAGCCAAGCCCCGTCCGCCCAGCTTCCCCTCCTGAGTCCGTCCCTGCCCGCCCAGCTTCCCCTACCCAGCCAGGCCCCGCACGGCCAGCTTCCCCTCCAGAATCCGTCCCTGCCCGCCTAGCTTCCCCTAGGGAGCCAGGCCCCGCACGGCCAGCTTCCCCTCCTGAGTCCGTCCCTGCCCGCCCAGCTTCTCCTCCCAAGCCAGGCCCCGCCTGCCCAGCTTCCCCTCCCAGCCTGGCCCCGCCCGCCCAGCTTCCCTTACCAGCCTGGCCCCGCCCGCCCAGCTTCTCCTCGTGTGCCAGGACCCGCCCGCCCAGGATCTCCTCCCAAGCCAGGCCCCGCCCGCCCAGCTTCTCCTCCCAAGCCAGGCCCCGCCCGACCACCTTCCCCTCCCAGCCTCGCCCCGCCCCCCAGCTTCCCTTCCCAGCCTAGCCCCGCCTTCCCGGCTTCTCCTCCCAGCTTGGCTCCGCCCGCCCAGCTTCCCCTCCCAGCCTGGCCCCGCCCGCCCAGCTTCTCCTCATTAGCCAGGCCCCGTCCGCCCAGCTTCTCCTCCCAAGCCAGGCCCCGCCCGACCACGTTCCCCTCCCAGCCTGGCCCAGCCCCCCCAGCTTCCGTTCCCAGCCTAGCCCCGCCTTCCCGGCTTCCCCTCCCGAGTCCGGCCCCGCCCGCCCAGCTTCCCCTCCCAGCCTGGCCCCGCCCGGCCAGCTTCTCCTCGCAGCCTGGCCCCGCCTGCCCAGCTTCTGCTCCCAAGCCTGGCCCCGCCCGCCCAGCTTCCCCTCCCGAGCCAGGCCACGCCTGCCCAGCTTCCCTTCCCAACCTGGCCCCACCCTCCCAGCTTCCCGTCCCAGCCTGGCCCCCCCCGCCCAGCTTCTCCTCGTCATCCAGGCCCCGCCCGCCCAGCTTCTCCTCCCAAGCCAGGCCCCGCCCGCCCAGCTTCTCCTCCCAGCCTGACCCCGCCCGCCGAGCTTCCCCTCCCAGCCTGGCCACGCCCGCCCACCTTCTCCTCATGAGCCAGGCCCCACCCGCCCAGCTTCTCCTCCCGTTCCCGGCCCCGCCCGCCCAGCTTCTCCTCCCAAGCCAGGCCCCGCCTGCCCAGCTTCCCTTCCCAGCCTGGCCCCACCCTCCCAGCTTCCCGTCCCAGCCTGGCCCCCCCCGCCCAGCTTCTCCTCGTCATCCAGGATCCGCCCGCCCAGCTTCTCCTCCCAAGCCAGGCCCCGCCCGCCCAGCTTCTCCTCCCAGCCTGACCCCGCCCGCCAGCTTCTCCTCCCAGCCTGGACCAGCCTGCCCAGCTTCTGCTCCCAAGCCTGGCCCCGCCCGCCCAGCTTCCCCTCCCGAATCCGGCCTCGCCCGCCCACTTTGTCTTCCCGAGCCAGGCCCCGCCCGCCCAGCTTCTCCTCCCAAGCCAGGCCCCGCCCGACCACCTTCCCCTCCCAGCTTGGCCCCGCCCCCCCAGCTTCCCCCCCCCAGCCTGGCCCCGCCCGGCCAGCTTCTCCTCCCAGCCTGGACCAGCCTGCCCAGCTTCTGCTCCCAAGCCTGGCCCCACCCGCCCAGCTTCCCCTCCCGAGCCAGGCCCCGCCCGCCCAGCTTCCCCTCCCAGCCTGGCCCAGCCCGGCCAGCTTCCGCTCCCGAGTCCGTTCCTGCCCGCCCAGCTTCCCCTCCCAGCCAGGCCCCGCCCGGCCAGCTTCCCCTCCCGATTCCGTCCCCGCCCGCCCAGCTTCCCCTCCCAGCCAGGCTCCGCACGCCCACCTTCCCCTCCCAGCTTGGCCCCGACCGCCCAGCTTCCCCTCCCCAACCAGGCCCCGCCCGCCCAGCTTCCCCTCCCGAGTCCGGCCCCGCCCGCTCAGCTTCTCCTCCCAGCCTGGCCCCGCCCGCCCACCTTTCCCTCCCATCTTGGCCCCGCCCCCAGCTTCCCCTCCCAGCCTGGCCCCGCCCACCCAGCTTCCCCTCCCAGCCAGTCCCCGCCCGCCCAGATTCCCCTCCCAGCCTGGCCCCGCCCGCCCAGCTTCCCCTCCCAGCCTGGCCCCGCCCGCCCACTTTCTCTTCCCGAGCCCGGCCCCGCCTTCCCAGCTTCCCCTTCTCGAGCCCGGCTCCGCCCACCCAGCTTCTCCTCCCAGCCTGGCCCCGCCCGCCCAGCTTCCCCTCCCGAGTCCGGCCCCGCGCGCCCAGCTTCCCCTCCCAGCCTGGCCCCGCCCGCCCAGCTTCTCCTCCTGAGCCAGGCCCCGCCCGCCCAGCTTCTCCTCCCAAGCCAGGCCCCGCCCGCCGAGGTTCCCCTCCCAGCCTGGCCCCGCCCGCCCAGCTTCTCCTCCCGAGCCAGGCCCCGCCCGCCCACCTTCTCCTCCCAAGCCAGGCCCCGCCCGACCACCTTCCCCTCCCAGCCTGGCCCCGCCCCCCAGCTTCCCTTCCCAGCCTAGCCCCGCCTTCCCGGCTTCTCCTCCCAGCTTGGCTCCGCCCGCCCAGCTTCCCCTCCCAGCCTGGCCCCGCCCGCCCAGCTTCTCCTCATGAGCCAGGCCCCGTCCGCCCAGCTTCTCCTCCCAAGCCTGGCCCCGCCCGCCCAGCTTCCCCCCCCAGTCCGTCCGTGCCCGCCCAGCTTCCCCTCCCAGCCAGGCCCCGCCCGCCCAGTTTCTCCTCCCGTTCCCGGCCCCGCCCGCCCAGCTTCTCCTCCCAAGCCAGGCCACGCCTGCCCAGCTTCCCTTCCCAGCCTGGCCCCACCCTCCGAGCTTCCCGTCCCAGCCTGGCCCCGCCCGCCCAGCTTCTCCTCGTGAGCCAGGACCCGCCCGCCCAGCTTCTCCTCCCAAGCCAGGCCCCGCCCGCCCAGCTTCTCCTCCCAGCCTGACCCCGCCCGCCGAGCTTCCCCTCCCAGCCTGGCCACGCCCGCCCAGCTTCTCCTCATGAGCCAGGCCCCGCCCGCCCAGCTTCTCCTCCCAAGCCAGGCCCCGCCCGACCACCTTCCCCTCCCAGCTTGGCCCCGCCCCCCCAGCTTCCCCTCCCAGCCTGGCCCCGCTCGACCAGCTTCCCCTCCCGAGTCCGGCCCCGCCCGCCCACTTTGTCTTCCCGAGCCCGGCCCCGCCTTCCCGGCTTCCCCTCCCGAGTCCGGCCCCGCCCGCCCAGCTTCCCCCCCCAGCCTGGCCCCGCCCGACCAGCTTATCCTCCCAGCCTGGACCAGCCTGCCCAGCTTCTGCTCCCAAGCCTGGCCCCACCCGCCCAGGTTCCCCTCCCGAGCCAGGCCCCGGCCCCCCAGCTTCCCCTCCCAGCCTGGCCCCGCTCGACCAGCTTCCCCTCCCGAGTCCGGCCCCGCCCGCCCACTTTGTCTTCCCGAGCCCGGCCCCGCCTTCCCGGCTTCCCCTCCCGAGTCCTGCCCCGCCCGCCCAGCTTCCCCCCCCCCAGCCTGGCCCCGCCCGCCCAGCTTATCCTCCCAGCCTGGACCAGCCTGCCCAGCTTCTGCTCCCAAGCCTGGCCCCACCCGCCCAGGTTCCCCTCCCGAGCCAGGCCCCGCCCGCCCAGCTTCCCCTCCCAGCCAGGCCCCGCCCGGCCAGCTTCCCGTCCCGATTCCGTCCCCGCCCTCCCAGCTTCCCCTCCCGAGCCAGGCTCCGCCCGCCCAGCTTCTCCTCCCAGCCTGACCCCGCCCGCCGAGCTTCCCCTCCCAGCCTGGCCACGCCCGCCCAGCTTCTCCTAATGAGCCAGGCCCCGCCCGCCCAGCTTCTCCTCCCAAGCCAGGCCCCGCCCGACCACCTTCCCCTCCCAGCTTGGCCCCGCCCCCCCAGCTTCCCCTCCCAGCCTGGCCCCGCTCGACCAGCTTCCCCTCCCGAGTCCGGCCCCGCCCGCCCACTTTGTCTTCCCGAGCCCGGCCCCGCCTTCCCGGCTTCCCCTCCCGAGTCCGGCCCCGCCCGCCCAGCTGCCCCTCCCAGCCTGGCCCCGCCCGCCCAGCTTCTCCTCCCACCCTGGCCCAGCCTGCCCAGCTTCTGCTCCCAAGCCTGGCCCCGCCCGCCCAGCTTCCCCTCCCGAGCCAGGCCCCGCCCGCCCAGCTTCCCCTCCCAGCCTGGCCCCGCCCGGCCAGCTTCCGCTCCCGAGTCCGTTCCTGCCCGCCCAGCTTCCCCTCCCAGCCAGGCTCCGCACGCCCACCTTCCCCTCCCAGCTTGGCCCCGATCGCCCAGCTTCCCCTCCCCAGCCAGGCCCCGCCCGCCCAGCTTCCCCTCCCGAGTCCGCCCCGCCCGCTCAGCTTCTCCTCCCAGGCTGGCCCCGCCCGCCCACCTTTCCCTCCCATCTTGGCCCCGCCCCCCAGCTTCCCCTCCCAGCCTGGCCCCGCCCACGCAGCTTCCCCTCCCAGCCAGCCCCCGCCCGCCCAGCTTCCCCTCCCAGCCTGGCCCCGCCCGCCCAGCTTCCCCTCCCTGCCTGGCCCCGCCCGCCCATTTTCTCTTCCCGAGCCCGGCCCCGCCTTCCCAGCTTCCCCTTCTCGAGCCCGGCCCCGCCCACCCAGCTTCTCCTCCCAGCCTGGCCCCGCCCGCCCAGCTTCCCCTCCCAGCGTGGCCCCGCCCGCCCAGCTTCTCCTCCTGAGCCAGGCCCCGCCCGCCCAGCTTCTCCTCCCAAGCCAGGCCCCGCCCGCCGAGGTTCTCCTCCCAGCCTGGCCCCGACTGCCCAGCTTCTCCTCCTGAGCCAGGCCCCGCCCGCCCAGCTTATCCTCCCAAGCCAGGCCCCGCCCGCCCAGCTTCTCCTCCCAAGCCAGGCCCCGCCCGCCCAGCTTCTCCTCCGGAGCCTGGCCCCGCCCGGCCAGCTTCCCCCCCCGAGTCGGTCCGTGCCCGCCCAGCTTCCCCTCCCAGCCAGGCCCCGCCCGCCCAGTTTCTCCTCCCGTTCCCTGCCCCGCCCGCCCAGCTTCTCCTCCCAAGCCAGGCCACGCCTGCCCAGCTTCCCTTCCCAGGCTGGCCCCACCCTCCGAGCTTCCCGTCCCAGCCTGGCCCCGCCCGCCCAGCTTCTCCTCGTGAGCCAGGACCCGCCCGCCCAGCTTCTCCTCCCAAGCCAGGCCCCGCCCGCCCAGCTTCTCCTCCCAGCCTGACCCCGCCCGCCGAGCTTCCCCTCCCAGCCTGGCCACGCCCGCCCAGCTTCTCCTCATGAGCCAGGCCCCGCCCGCCCACCTTCCCCTCCCAGCCTGGCCCCGCTCGACCAGCTTCCCCTCCCGAGTCCGGCCCCGCCCGCCCACTTTGTCTTCCCGAGCCCGGCCCCGCCTTCCCGGCTTCCCCTCCCGAGTCCGGCCCCGCCCGCCCAGCTTCCCCCCCCAGCCTGGCCCCGCCCGACCAGCTTATACTCCCAGCCTGGACCAGCCTGCCCAGCTTCTGCTCCCAAGCCTGGCCCCACCCGCCCAGGTTCCCCTCCCGAGCCAGGCCCCGCCCGCCCAGCTTCCCCTCCCAGCCTGGCCCCGCCCGGCCAGCTTCCGCTCCCGAGTCCGTTCCTGCCCGCCCAGCTTCCCCTCCCAGCCAGGCCCCGCCCGGCCAGCTTCCCCTCCCGATTCCGTCCCCGCCCGCCCAGCTTCCCCTCCCAGCCAGGCTCCGCACGCCCACCTTCCCCTCCCAGCTTGGCCCGACCGCCCAGCTTCCCCTCCCCAGCCAGGCCCCGCCCGCCCAGCTTCCCCTCCCGAGTCCGGCCCCTCCCGCTCAGCTTCTCCTCCCAGCCTGGCTCCGCCCGCCCACCTTTCCCTCCCATCTTGGCCCCGCCCCCCAGCTTCCCCTCCCAGCCTGGCCCCGCCCACCCAGCTTCCCCTCCCAGCCAGTCCCCGCCCGCCCAGATTCCCCTCCCAGCCTGGCCCCGTCCGCCCAGCTTCCCCTCCCAGCCTGGCCCCGCCCGCCCACTTTCTCTTCCCGAGCCCGGCCCCGCCTTCCCAGCTTCCCCTTCTCGAGCCCGGCTCCGCCCACCCAGCTTCTCCTCCCAGCCTGGCCCCGCCCGCCCAGCTTCCCCTCCCGAGTCCGGTCCCGCGCGCCCAGCTTCCCCTCCCAGCCTGGCCCCGCCCGCCCAGCTTCTCCTCCTGAGCCAGGCCCCGCCCGCCCAGCTTCTCCTCCCAAGCCAGGCCCCGCCCGCCGAGGTTCTCCTCTCAGCCTGGCCCCGACTGCCCAGCTTCTCCTCCTGAGCCAGGCCCCGCCCGCCCAGCTTCTCCTCCCAAGCCAGGCCCCGCCCGCCTAGCTTCTCCTCCCAAGCCAGGCCCCGCCCGCCCAGCTTCTCTTCCCGAGCCTGGCCCCGCCCGCCCCGCTTCTCCTCCCAGCCTTGCCCCGCCCGCCCACCTTCCCCTCCCAGGTTTGCCCCGCCCGCCCCGCTTCCCCTCCCAGCCAGGCCCCGCCCGCCCAGTTTCTCCTCCCGAGCCCGGCCCCGCCCGTCTTCCTTCCCCTCCCGAGCTCGGCCCCGCCCACCCAGCTTCTCCTCCCAGCCTGGCCCCGCCTGCCCAGCTTCTGCTCCTAAGGCAGGCCCCGCCCGCCCAGGTTCTCCTCCCAAGCCAGGCCCCGCCCGCCCAGCTTCCCCTCCCGAGTCCGGCCCCGCCTGCCCAGCTTCCCCTCTCGAGCCAGGCCCCGCATGCCCAGCTTCCCCTCCCAGCCTGGCCCCGCCCGCCCAGCTTCCCCTCCCAGCCAGGCTCCGCACGCCCAGTTTCTCCTCCGGTTCTCGGACCGCCCGCCCAGCTTGTCCTCATGAGCCAGGTCCCGCCCGCCCAGGTTCTACTCCCAAGCCAGGCCCCGCCCGACCACCTTCCCCTCCCAGCTTGGCCCCGCCCCCCCACCTTCCCCTCCCAGCTTGGCCCCGACCCCCCAGCTTCCCCTCCCAGCCTGGCCCCGCCCGCCCAGCTTCTCCTCCCAGCCTGACTCCGCCCGCCCAGCTTCTCCTCATGAGCCAGGTCCCGCCCGCCCAGCTTCTCCTCCCAAGCCAGGCCCCGCCCGCCCAGCTTCCCCTCCCGAGCCAGGCCCGGCCCGCCCAGCTTCCCCTCCCAGCTTGGCCCCGCCCGCCCAGCTTCCCCTCCCGAGTCCGGCCCCGCCTGCCCAGCTTCCCCTCTCGAGCCAGGCCCCGCATGCCCAGCTTCCCCTCCCAGCCTGGCCCCGCCCGCCCAGCTTCCCCTCCCAGCCAGGCCCCGCCCGCCCAGTTTCTCCTCCCGTTCCCGGCCCCGTCCGGCCCGCTTCCCCTCCCGAGCCAGGCCCCGCCCGCCCAGTTTCTCCTCCGGAGCCCGGGCCCGCCCGCCCTCCTTCCCCTCCCAGCCAGGCCCCGCACGCCCAGTTTCTCCTCCCGTTCCCGGCCCGCCCGCCCAGCTTCCACTCCCGAGCCCGGCCACGCCCACCCAGCTTCTCATCCCAGACTGGCCCCGCCCGCCCACCTTCCCCCCCCCCCCCCCCTCCCTGCCTGGCCCCGAACGCCCTGCTTCCCCTCCCAGCCAGGCTCCGCCCGCCCAGTTTCTCCTCCCGTTCTCGGCCCGCCCGCCCAGCTTCCCCTCCCGAGCCCGGCCACGCCCACCCAGCTTCTCCTCCCAGCCTGGCCCCGCCCTCCCAGCTTCCCGTCCCAGCCTGGCCCCGCCCGCCCAGCTTCTCCTCGTCATCCAGGACCCGCCCGCCCAGCTTCTCCTCCCAAGCCAGGCCCCGCCCGCCCAGCTTCTCCTCCCAGCCTGACCCCGCCCGCCGAGCTTCCCCTCCTAGCCTGGCCCCGCCTGCACAGCATCTCCTCATGAGCCAGGCCCCGCCCGCCCAACTTCTCCTCCCAAGCAACGCACCGCCCGCCCATCTTCGCCTCCCGAGGCAGGCCCCGCAGGCCCAGCTTCCCCTCCCAGCCTGGCCCCGCCTGCCCCGCTTCTCCTCCGGAGCCAAGCCCCGCCCGCCCAGCTTCCCCTCCCAGCTTGGCCCCGCCCGCCCAGCTTCCCCTCCTGAGTCCGTCCCTGCCCGCCCAGCTTCCCCTACGGAGCCAGGCCCCGCACGGCCAGCTTCCCCTCCAGAATCCGTCCCTGCCCGCCTAGCTTCCCCTACGGAGCCAGGCCCCGCATGGCCAGCTTCCCCTCCTGAGTCCGTCCCTGCCCGCCCAGCTTCTCCTCCCAAGCCAGGCCCCGCCTGCCCAGCTTCCCCTCCCAGCCTGGCCCCGCCCGCCCAGCTTCCCTTACCAGCCTGGCCCCGCCCGCCCAGCTTCTCCTCGTGTGCCAGGACCCGCCCGCCCAGGATCTCCTCCCAAGCCAGGCCCCGCCCGCCCAGCTTCTCCTCCCAAACCAGGCCCCGCCCGACCACCTTCCCCTCCCAGCCTGGCCCCGCCTTCCCGGCTTCTCCTCCCAGCTTGGCTCCGCCCGCCCAGCTTCCCCTCCCAGCCTGGCCCCGCCCGCCCAGCTTCTCCTCATTCGCCAGGCCCCGTCCGCCCAGCTTCTCCTCCCAAGCCAGGCCCCGCCCGACCACCTTCCCCTCCCAGCCTGGCCCAGCCCCCCCAGCTTCCGTTCCCAGCCTAGCCCCGCCTTCCCGGCTTCCCCTCCCGAGTCCGGCCCCGCCCGCCCAGCTTCCCCTCCCGAGTCCGGCCCCGCACGCCCAGCTTTCCCTCCCAGCCTGGCCCCGCCCGGCCAGCTTCTCCTCCCGAGCCGGGCCCCGCCCGCCCAGCTTCCCCTCCCAACCAGGCCCCGCCCGTCCAGTTTCTCCTCCCGTTCCCGGCCCCGTCCGGCCCGCTTCTCCTCCCAAGCCAGGCCCCGCAGGCCCAGCATCCCCTCCCTGCCTGGCCCCGCACGCCCACCTTCCCCTCCCAGGTTTGGCCCGGCCGCCCCGCTTCTCCTGCCGAGCCAGGCGCCGCCCGCCCAGTTTCTGCTCCCGAGCCCGGGCCCCCCCGCCCTCCTTCCCCTCCCAGCCAGGACGAGCACGCCCAGTTTCTCCTCCCGTTCCCGGCCCGCCCGCCCAGCTTCCACTCCCGAGCCCGGCCACGCCCACCCAACTTCCCCTCCCTGCCTGGCCCCGACCGCCCAGTTTCTCTTCCCGTTCCCGACCCCGCCCGCCCCGCTTCTCCTCCCAGCCAGGCTCCGCACGCCCAGTTTCTCCTCCCAGCCTGGCCCCGCCCGCCCAGATTACCCTCCCAGCCTGGCCCCGCCTGCACAGCTTCTCCTCATGAGCAAGGCCCCGCCCGCCCAGCTTCCCCTCCCAGCCTGGCCCCGCCCGCCCAGCTTCCCCTCCCGAGTGCGGCCCCGCCCGCCCAGCTTCCCCTCTCGAGCCAGGCCCCGCACGCCCAGCTTCCCCTCCTAGCCTGGCCCCGGCCGGCCAGCATCTCCTCCCAAGCCGGGCCCCGCCCGCCCAGCTTCCCCTCCCAGCCAGGCCCCGCCCGCCCAGTTTCTCTTCCCGTTCCCGCCCCCGGCCGCCCCGCTTCTCCTCCCAGCCTTGCCCCGCCCGCCCACATTCCCCTCCCAGGTTTGGCCCGGCCGCCCCGCTTCTCCTGCCGAGCCAGGCGCCGCCCGCCCAGTTTCTGCTCCCGAGCCCGGGCCCGCCCGCCCTCCTTCCCCTCCCAGCCAGGACCAGCACGCCCAGTTTCTCCTCCCGTTCTCGGCCCGCCCGCCCAGCTTCCCCTCCCGAGCCCGGCCACGCCCACCCAGCTTCTCATCCCAGCCTGGCCCCGCCCGCCCAGCTTCCCCTCCCAGCCTGACCCCGCCCGCCCAGCTTCTCCTCATGAGCCAGGTCCCGCCCGCCCATCTTCTCCTCCCAAGCCAGGCCCCGCCCGACCACCTTCCCCTCCCAGCTTGGCCCCGCCACCCCAGCTTCCCCTCCCAGCCAGGCCCCGCACGCCCAGTTTCTCCTCCCGTTCCCGGTCCGCCCGGCCAGCTTCCACGCCCGAGCCCGGCCACGCCCACCCAGCTTCTCATCCCAGCCTGGCCCCGCCCGCCCACCTTCCCCTCCCTTCCTGGCTCCGAACGCCCTGCTTCCCCTCCCAGCCAGGCCCCGCCCGCCCAGTTTCTCCCCCCGTTCTCGGCCCGCCCGCCCAGCTTCCCCTCCCGAGCCCGGCCACGCCCGCCCAGCTTCCCCTCCCAGCCTGTCCCCGCCTGCCCAGCTTCTGCTCCTAAGCCAGGCCCCGCCCGCCCAGTTTCTCCTCCCAAGCCAGGCCCCGCCCGCCGAGCTTCCCCTCCGGAGCCAGACCCCGCCCGCCCAGCTTCCCCTCCCAGCCTGGCCCCGCCCGCCCAGCTTCCTCTCCCGAGTCCGGCCCCGCCCGCCCAGTTTACCCTCTCGAGCCAGGCCCCGCCCGCCCAGCTTCCCCTCCCAGCCTGGCCCCGCCCGCCCAGCTTCCCCTCCCAGCCAGGCCCCGCCCGCCCAGTTTCTCCTCCCGTTCCCGGCCCCGTCCGGCCCGCTTCCACTCCCGAGCCAGGCCCCGCCCGCCCAGTTTCTCCTCCCGAGCCCGGGCCCGCCCGCCCTGCTTCCCCTCCCAGCCAGGCCCCGCACGCCCAGTTTCTCCTCCCCTTCCCGGCCCTCCCGCCCAGCTTCCACTCCCGAGCCCGGCCACGCCCACCAGCTTCTCATCCCAGACTGGCCCCGCCCGCCCACCTTCCCCTCCCTGCCTGGCCCCGAACGCCCTGCTTCCCCTCCCAGCCAGGCCCCGCCCGCCCAGTTTCTCCTCCGGTTCTCGGCCCGCCCGCCCAGCTTCCCCTCCCGAGCCCGGCCACGCCCACCCATCTTCTCCTCCGAGCCTTGCCCCGCCCGCCCTCCTTCCCCTCCCAGGTTTGCCCCGCCCGCCCCGCTTTCCCTCCCAGCCAGGCTCCGCACGCCCAGTTTCTCCTCCGGTTCTCGGCCCGCCCGCCCAGCTTCTCCTCATTAGCCAGGTCCCGCCCGCCCAGGTTCTCCTCCCAAGCCAGGCCCCGCCCGACCACCTTCCCCTCCCAGCTTGGCCACGCCCCCCCACCTTCCCCTCCCAGCTTGGCCCCGACCCCCCAGCTTCCCCTCCCAGCCTGGCCCCGCCCGCCCAGCTTCTCCTCCCAGCCTGACCCCGCCCGCCCAGCTTCTCCTCATGAGCCAGGTCCCGCCCGCCCAGCTTGTCCTCCCAAGCCAGGCCCCGCCCGCCCAGCTTCCGCTCCCGAGCAAGGCCCGCCCGCCCAGCTTCCCCTCCCAGCCTGACCCCGCCCGCCCAGCTTCCCCTCCCGAGTCCGGCCCCGCCCGCCCAGCTTCCCCTCTCGAGCCAGGCCCCGCACGCCCAGCTTCCCCTCCCAGCCTGGACCCGCCCGCCCAGCTTCTCCTCCCGAGCCGGGCCCCGCCCGCCCAGCTTCCCCTCCCAGCCAGGCCCCGCCCGCCCAGTTTCTCCTCCCGTTCCCGGCCCCGTCCGTCCCGCTTCTCCTCCCAAGCCAGTCCCCGCACGCCCAGCTTCCCCTCCCAGCCTTGCCCCGCCCTCCCACCTTCCCCTCCCAGGTTTGCCCCGCCCGCCCCGCTTCCCCTCCCGAGCCAGGCCCCGCCCGCCCAGTTTCTCCTCCCGAGCCCGGGCCCGCCCGCCCTGCTTCCCCTCTGTGACGTAGTGGGGGTACTTGCTGGGCTGTGGTGACCCCTGCTGTCTGGAGCAAGACCCAGCAGGGAAAACCTCATTATGCAAAGCTAATGCCAAACTTGTTCAACCAGTGGCCAGACACCCCCCATGGAGAGGAACAACGGAAGGTGGAATGCTGCCCTGGCTGGGAGGCAGGGCTGGAAGTTAGGGAGTTGGTGGCTGGCTGTCTGTGAGGATGGAGGAGATAGCCTAGGGAGAGGAGCTGGAGTTTAGGGGCCCAGTCTCCCCCCAACTCAAGGGGGCCTGAGGCATCCTAGCCCAGCTCTGTGACCAGATTACATCTGTGCTGTGCTGTATCCTGGAGAGGCAATAAACTTCCTCTATTCCACCGGCTGGTGCGGTCTGTTTGTGCAATTCGGGGTGCAGGAGACAGGGGACCCCCAACGCGCCGTCACACCCTCCCAGCCAGGCCCCGCACGCCCAGTTTCTCCTCCCGTTCCCGGCCCGCCCGCCCAGCTTCCACTCCCGAGCCCGGCCACGCCCACCCAGCTTCTCCTCGCAGCCTGGCCCCGCCCGCCCACCTTCCCCTCCCTGCCTGGCCCCGAACGCCCTGCTTCCCCTCCCAGCCAGGCCCCGCCTACCCACCTTCCCCTCCCTGCCTGGCCCCGAACGCCCTGCTTCCCCTCCCAGCCAGGCCCCGCCCGCCCAGTTTCTCCTCCCGAGCCCGGCCCCGCCCGCCCTGCATCCCCTCCCAGCTAGGCCCCGACCGCCCACTTTCTCTTCCCGTTCCCGACCCCGCCCGCCCCGCTTCTCCTCCCAGCCTTGCCCCGCCCGCCCACCTTCCCCTCCCAGGTTTGCCCCGCCCGCCCCGCTTCCCCTCCCAGCCAGGCCCCGCCCGCCCAGTTTCTCCTCCCGAGCCCGGCCCCGCCCGTCTTCCTTCCCCTCCCGAGCTCGGCCCCGCCCACCCAGCTTCTCCTCCCAGCCTGGCCCCGCCTGCCCAGCTTCTGCTCCTAAGGCAGGCCCCGCCCGCCCAGGTTCTCCTCCCAAGCCAGGCCCCGCCCGCCCAGCTTCCCCTCCCGAGTCCGGCCCCGCCTGCCCAGCTTCCCCTCTCGAGCCAGGCCCCGCATGCCCAGCTTCCCCTCCCAGCCTGGCCCCGCCCGCCCAGCTTCCCCTCCCAGCCAGGCTCCGCACGCCCAGTTTCTCCTCCGGTTCTCGGACCGCCCGCCCAGCTTGTCCTCATGAGCCAGGTCCCGCCCGCCCAGGTTCTCCTCCCAAGCCAGGCCCCGCCCGACCACCTTCCCCTCCCAGCTTGGCCCCGCCCCCCCACCTTCCCCTCCCAGCTTGGCCCCGACCCCCCAGCTTCCCCTCCCAGCCTGGCCCCGCCCGCCCAGCTTCTCCTCCCAGCCTGACTCCGCCCGCCCAGCTTCTCCTCATGAGCCAGGTCCCGCCCGCCCAGCTTCTCCTCCCAAGCCAGGCCCCGCCCGCCCAGCTTCCCCTCCCGAGCCAGGCCCGGCCCGCCCAGCTTCCCCTCCCAGCTTGGCCCCGCCCGCCCAGCTTCCCCTCCCGAGTCCGGCCCCGCCTGCCCAGCTTCCCCTCTCGAGCCAGGCCCCGCATGCCCAGCTTCCCCTCCCAGCCTGGCCCCGCCCGCCCAGCTTCCCCTCCCAGCCAGGCCCCGCCCGCCCAGTTTCTCCTCCCGTTCCCGGCCCCGTCCGGCCCGCTTCCCCTCCCGAGCCAGGCCCCGCCCGCCCAGTTTCTCCTCCGGAGCCCGGGCCCGCCCGCCCTCCTTCCCCTCCCAGCCAGGCCCCGCACGCCCAGTTTCTCCTCCCGTTCCCGGCCCGCCCGCCCAGCTTCCACTCCCGAGCCCGGCCACGCCCACCCAGCTTCTCATCCCAGACTGGCCCCGCCCGCCCACCTTCCCCTCCCTGCCTGGCCCCGAACGCCCTGCTTCCCCTCCCAGCCAGGCCCCGCCCGCCCAGTTTCTCCTCCCGTTCTCGGCCCGCCCGCCCAGCTTCCCCTCCCGAGCCCGGCCACGCCCACCCAGCTTCTCCTCCCAGCCTGGCCCCGCCCGCCCTGCATCCCCTCCCAGCCAGGCCCCGACCGCACAGTTTCTCTTCCCGTTCCCGACCCCGCCCGCCCCGCTTCTCCTCCCAGCCTTGCCCCGCCCGCCCACCTTCCCCTCCCAGGTTTGCCCCGCCCGCCCCGCTTCCCCTCCCAGCCAGGGTCCGCACGCCCAGTTTCTCCTCCGGTTCTCGGCCCGCCCGCCCAGCTTCCACTCCCGAGTCCGGCCACGCCCACCCAGCTTCTCATCCCAGCCTGGCCCCGCCCGCCCACCTTCCCCTCCCTGCCTGGCCCCGAACGCCCTGCTTCCCCTCCCAGCCAGGCCCCGCCCGCCCAGTTTCTCCTCCAGTTCTGGGCCCGCCCGCCCAGCTTCCCCTCCCGAGCCCGGCCACGCCCACCCAGCTTCTCCTCCCAGCCTGGCCCCGCCCGCCCAGCTTCACCTCCCTGCCTAGCCCCGCACGCCCTGCTTCCCCTCCCAGCCAGTCCCCGCCCGACCAGTTTCTCCTCCCGAGCCCAGCCCCGCCCGTCCTGCTTCCCCTCCCGAGCTCGGCCCCGCCCACCCAGCTTCTCCTCCCAGCCTGGCCCCGCCCGCCCAGCTTCCCCTTCCGCGCCAGGCCCCGCTCGCCCAGCTTCCCCTCCCAGCCTGGCCCTGCCCGCCCAGCTTCCCCTACCGAGCCCGGCCCCGCCCACCCAGCTTCTTCCCCCAAGTTGGCCCCGCCCGCCCATCTTCCCCTCCCGAGCCAGGCCCCGCCCGCCCGCCCAGCTTCCCCGCCCACCCAGGCCCCGCACGCCCACCTTCCCCTCCCAGCTTGGCCCCGACCGCCCAGCTTCCTCTCCCCAGCCAGGGCCCGCCCGCCCAGCTTCCCCTCCCGAGTCCGGCCCCGCCCGCTCTGCTTCTCCTCCCAGCCTGGCTCCGCCCGCCCACCTTCCCCTCCCATCTTGGCCCCGCCCCCCAGCTTCCCCTACCAGCCTGGCCCCGGCCACCCAGCTTCCCCTCCCAGCCAGCCCCCGCCCGCCCAGATTCCCCTCCCAGCCTGGCCCCGCCTGGCCAGCTTCACCTCCCAACCTGGCCCCGCCTGCCCAGGTTCTGCTCCCAAGCCTGGCCCCGCCCGCCCAGCTTCCCCTCCCGAGCCAGGCCCCGCCCGCCCAGCTTCCCCTCCCAGCCTTGCCCCGCCCGGCCAGCTTCCGCTCCCGAGTCCGTTCCTGCCCGCCCAGCTTCCCCTCCCAGCCTGGCCCCGCCTGGCCAGCTTCACCTCCCAGCCAGGCCCCGCCTGCCCAGGTTCTGCTCCCAAGCCTGGCCCCGCCCGCCCAGCTTCCCCTCCCCAGCCAGGCCCCGCCCGCCCAGCTTCCCCTCCCAGCCTGGCCCCGCCCGGCCAGCTTCCGCTCCCGAGTCCGTTCCTTCCCGCCCAGCTTCCCCTCCCAGCCAGGCTCCGCACGCCCAGTTTCTCCTCCCGTTCTCGGCCAGCCCGCCCAGCTTCCCCTCCCAGCCAGGCCCCGCCCGGCCAGTTTCCCCTCCCAGCCTGGCCCCGCCCGCCCAGCTTCCCCTCCCAGCCAGGCCCCGCCCGCCCAGTTTCTCCTCCCGTTCCCGGTCCCGTCCGGCCCGCTTCCCCTCCCGAGCCAGGCCCCGCCCGCCCAGTTTCTCCTCCCGAGCCCTGGCCCGCCCGCCCTGCTTCCCCTCCCAGCAAGGCCCCGCACGCCCAGTTTCTCCTCCAGTTCCCGGCCCGCCCGCCCAGCTTCCACTCCCGAGCCCGGCCACGGCCACCCAGCTTCTCATCCCAGACTGGCCCCGCCCGCCCACCTTCCCCTCCCTGCCTGGCCCCGAACGCCCTGCTTCCCCTCCCAGCCAGGCCCCGCCCGCCCAGTTTCTCCTCCCGTTCTCGGCCCGCCCGCCCAGCTTCCCCTCCCGAGCCCGGCCACGCCCACCCAGCTTCTCCTCCCAGCCTGGCCCCGCCCGCCCTGCATCCCCTCCCAGCCAGGCCCCGACCGCACAGTTTCTCTTCCCGTTCCCGACCCCGCCCGCCCCGCTTCTCCTCCCAGCCTTGCCCCGCCCGCCCACCTTCCCCTCCCAGGTTTGCCCCGCCCGCCCCGCTTCCCCTCCCAGCCAGGGTCCGCACGCCCAGTTTCTCCTCCGGTTCTCGGCCCGCCCGCCCAGCTTCCCCTCCCGAGCCCGGCCACGCCCACCCAGCTTCTCCTCCCAGCCTGGCCCCGCCCGCCCACCTTCCCCTCCCTGCCTGGCCCCGCACGCCCTGGTTCCCCTCCCAGCCAGTCCCCGCCCGACCAGTTTCTCCTCCCGAGCTCGGCCCCGCCCACCCAGCTTCTCCTCCCAGCCTGGCCCCGCCCGCCTGTGACGGCACGTTGGGGGTTCCCCGTCTCCTGCACCCCGAAATGGCACAAACAGACTGTACCAGCCAGTGGAATTGAGGGTGGTTTATTGCTCCTCCAGCACAGCGCAGCACAGATGTAATCTGGTTACAGGAACTGGGCTAGGATGCCTCAGGCCCCCTTGAGATGGGGGAGACTGGGCCCCTAAACTCCAGCTCCTCTCCCTAGGCTGTCTCATCCATCCTCACAGACAGCCACCAACCCACTAACCCACTTCCAGCCCTGCCCCCCAGCCAGGGCCGCATTCACCTTCCTTTGTTCCTCTCCATGGGGGGTGTCTGGCCACTGGTTCAACAAGTTTGGCCTTACCTCTGCCTAGTGAGGTTTTCCCTGCTGGGTCTTGCTCCAGAAAGCAGGGGTCACCACAGCCCAGCAAGTACCCCCACTACGTCACACCGCCCAGCTTCCCCTTCCGCGCCAGGCCCCGCTCGCCCAGCTTCCCCTCCCAGCCTGGCCCCGCCCACCCAGCTTCTTCCCCCAAGTTGGCCCCGCCCGCCCATCTTCCCCTCCCGAGCCAGGCCCCGCCCACCCAGCTTCTCCTCGCAGCCTGGCCCCGCCCGCCCACCTTCCCCTCCCAAGCCAGGCCCCGCCCGCCCAGTTTCTCCTCCCGTTCCCGGCCCCGCCCGCCCCGCTTCTCCTCCCAAGCGAGGCCCCGCCCTCCCAGCTTCTCCTCCCAAGCCAGGCCCCGCCCACCCAGCTTCTCCTCCCAGCCTGGCCCCGCCCACCAAGGTTCTCCCCCCAAGTTGGCCCCGCCCGCCCATCTTCCCCTCCCGAGCCAGGCCCCGCCCGCCCAGCTTCCCCTCCCGAGCCCGGCCCCGCCCACCCAGCTTCTCCCCCCAAGTTGGCCCCGCCCGCCCATCTTCCCCTCCCGAGCCAGGCCCCGCCCGCCCAGCTTCACCTCCCGAGTCCGGCCCCTCCCGCTCAGCTTCTCCTCCCAGCCTGCCCCGCCTGCCCAGCTTCTCCTCCTGAGCCAGGCACCGCCCGCCCAGCTTTTTCTCCCAAGCCAGGCCCCGCCTGCCCAGCTTCCCCTCCCAGCCTGGCCCCGCCCGCCCAGCTTCCCCTCCCAGCCAGCCCCCGCCCGCCCAGCTTCCCCTCCCGAGTCCGGCCCCGCCCGCCCACTTTCTCTTCCCGAGCCCGGCCCCGCCTTCCAAGCTTCCCCTCTCGAGCCCGACCCCGCCCACCCAGCTTCTCCTCCCAGCCTGGCCCCGCCCGCCCACGTTCCCCTCCCATCTTGGCCCCGCTCGCCCAGCTTCCCCTCTCAGTCTGGCCCCTCCCGCCCAGCTTCTCCTCCTGAGCCAGGCCCCGCCCGCCCAGCTTCTCCTCCCAGCCTGACCCCGCCCGCCCAGCTTCCTCTCCCGAGTCCGGCCCCGCCCGCTCAGCTTCTCCTCCCAGCCTGGCCCCTCCCGCCCACGTTCCCCTCCCATCTTGGCTCCGCCCCCCCAGCTTCCCCTCCCAGCCTGGCGCCGCCCGCCCAGCTTACCCTCCCGACCCCGACCCCGCCCACCCAACTTCTCCCCCCAAGTTGGCCCCGCCCGCCCGTCTTCCCCTCCCGAGCCAGGCCCCGCCCGCCCACCTTCCCCTCCCAGCCTGGCCCCGTCCACCCAGCTTCCCCTCCCAGCCAGGCCCCGCCCGCCCAGCTTCCCCTCCCAGCCTGGCCCCGCCTGCCCAGCTTCTCCTCCTGAGCCAGGCCCCGCCCGCCCAGCTTCTCCTCCCAGCCTGGCCCCGCCCGCCCAGCTTCCCCTCCCAGCCTGGCCCCGCCTGGCCCCGCCCGCCCAGCTTCTCCTCCCGAGCCAGGCCCCGCCCGCCCAGTTTCTCCTCCCGAGCCCGGTCCCGCCCGTCCTGCTTCCCCTCCGGAGCTCGGCCCCGCCCACCCAGCTTCTCCCCCCAAGTTGGCCCCGCCCGCCCGTCTTCCCCTCCCTAGCCAGGCCCAGCCCGCCCAGCTTCCCCTCCCAGCCAGGCCCCGCACGCCCAGCTTTTTCTCCCAAGCCAGGCCCCGCCCGCCCAGCTTCCCCTCCCGAGCCAGGCCCCGCCCGCCCAGTTTCTCCTCCCGTTCCCGGCCCCGCCCGCCCCGCTTCTCCTCCCAAGCCAGGCCCCGCCCGCCCAGCTTCCCCTCCCAGCCTGGCCCCGCCCGCCCAGCTTCCCCTCCCATCTTGGCCCCGCCCCCCAGCTTCCCCTCCCAGCCTAGCCCCGCCCGCCCAGCTTCCCCTCCAAGCCAGGCTCTGCCTGCCCAGTTTCTCCTCCCGATCCCGGCCCCGCCCGCCCTGCATCCCCTCTCAGCCAGGCCCCGTCCGCCCAGTTTCTCCTCCCGTTCCCGACGGCGCCCGCCCCGAATCTCCTCCCAGCCTTGCCCCGCCCGCCCCCCTTCCCCTCCCAGGTTTGCCCTGCCCGCCCCGCTTCCCCTCCCGAGCCAGGCCTCGCCCGCCCAGTTTCTCCTCCCGTTCTCGGCCCGCCCGCCCTGCTTCCCCTCCCGAGCCCGGCCACGCCCACCCAGCTTCTCCTCCCAGCCTGGCCCCGCCCGCCCACCTTCCCCTCCCAGGTTTGCCCCGCCCGCCCCGCTCCACCCAGCCTGGCCCCGCCCGCCTAGCTTCCCATTCCGAGCCAGGCCCCGCTCGCCCAGGTTCCCCTCCCAGCCTGGCGCCGCCCGCCCAGCTTCCCCTCCCGAGCCCGGCCCCGCCCACCCACCTTCTCCCCCCAAGTTGGCCTCGCCCGCCCGTCTTCCCCTCCCTAGCCAGGCCCAGCCCGCCCAGCTTCCCCTCCCAGCCAGGCCCCGCACGCCCAGCTTCCCCTCCCGAGTCCGGCCCCGCCCGCTCAGCTTCTCCTCCCAGCCTGGCCCCGCCCGCCAACCTTCCCCTCCCAGGTTTGCCCCGCCCGCCCCGCCTGGACCCGCCTGCCCAGCTCCTCCTCCTGAGCCAGTTCCTGCCCGCCCAGCTTTTTCTCCGAAGCCAGGCCCCGCCCGCCCAGCTTCCCCTCCCAGCCTGTCCCCGCCCGCCCACCTTCCCCTCCCGAGCCAGGCCCCGCCCGCCCAGCTTCCCCCCACAGCCTGGCCCCGCCCGCCCAGCTTCCCCTCCCTAGCTCGGCCCCGCCCACCCAGCTTCTCCTCCCAGCCAGACCCCGCCCGCCCAGCTTCCCCTTCCGAGCTAGGCCCCGCACGCCCAGCTTCCCCTCCCAGCCAGGCCCCGCCCGCCCAGTTTCTCCTCCCGAGCCCGGGTCCGCCCCCACTGCTTCCCTTCCCAGCCAGGCCCCGCACGCCCAGTTTCTCCTCCAGTTCCCGGCCCGCCCGCCCAGCTTCCACTCCCGTGTCCGGCCCCGCCCGCCCACTTTCTCTTCCCGAGCCCGGCCACGCCCACCCAGCTTCTCATCCCAGCCTGGCCCCGCCCGCCCACGTTCCCCTCCCTGCCTGGCCCCGAACGCCCTACTTCCCCTCCCAGCCAGGCCCCGCCCGCCCAGCTTCTCCTCCCAAGCAAGGCCCCGCCCGCCGAGCTTCCCCTCCCGAGCCAGGCCCCGCCCGCCCAGCTTCCCCTCCCAGCTTGGCCCCGCCCGCCCAGCTGCCCCTCCGGAGTCCGTCCCTACCGGCCCAGCTTCCCCTCCCAGCCTGGCCCCGCCTGCCCAGATTCTCCTCCGGAGCTAAGCCCCGCCCCCTCAGCTTCTCCTCCCAGCCTGGCCCCGCCCGCCCACCTTCCCCTCCCAGCTTGGCCCCGCCCCCCCAGCTTCCCCTCCCAGCCTGGCCCCGCCCACCCAGCTTCCCCTCCCAGCCAGCCCCCGCCCGCCCAGCTTCCCCTCCCGAGTCCGGCCCCCCCCGCCCACTTTCTCTTCCCGAGCCCGGCCCCGCCTTCCAAGCTTCCCCTCTCGAGCCCGGCCCATCCCACCCAGCTTCTCCTCCCAGCCTGACCCCGCCCGCCCAGCTTTCCCTCCCGAGTCCGGCCCCGCTCGCCCAGCTTCCCCTCCCAGCCTGGCCCCGCCCGCCCAGCTTCTCCTCCTGAACCAGGCCCCGCCCGCCCAGCTTCTCCTCCCAGCCTGGCCCCGCACGCCCTGCTTCCCCTCCCAGCCAGGCCCCGCCCGCCCAGTTTCTCCTCCCGAGCCCGGCCCCGCCCGTCCTGCTTCCCCTCCCCAGCTCGGCCGCGCCCACCCAGCTTCTCCTCCCAGCCTGGCCCCGCCCGCCCAGCTTCCCATTCCGAGCCAGGCCCCGCTCGCCCAGCTTCCCCTCCCAGCCTGGCGCCGCCGCCCAGCTTCCCCTCCCGAGCCCGGCCCCGCCCACCCACCTTCTCCCCCCAAGTTGGCCCCGCCCGCCCGTCTTCCCCTCCCGAGCCATGCCCCGCCCGTCACGCTTCCACCCCCAGCCAGGCCCCGCACGCCCACCTTCCCCTCGCAGCTTGGCCCCGACCGCCCAGGTTCCCCTCCCCAGCCAGGCCCCGCCCGCCCAGCTTCCCCTCCCGAGTCCGGCCCCGCCCACCCACCTTCTCCCCCCAAGTTGGCGCCGCCCGCCCGTCTTCCCCTCCCGAGCCAGGCCCAGCCCGCCCAGCTTCCCCTCCCAGCTTGGCCCCGACCGCCCAGCTTCCCCTCCCCAGCCAGGCCCCGCCCGCCCAGCTTCCCCTCCCGAGTCCGGCCACGCCCGCTCAGCTTCTCCTCCCAGCCTGGCCCCGCCCGCCCACCTTCCCCTCCCATCTTGGCCCCGCCCCCCAGCTTTCCCTCCCAGCCTGGCCCCGCCCACCCAGCTTCACCTCCCAGCCAGCCCCCGCCCGCCCAGATTCCCCTCCCAGCCTGGCCGCGCCCGCCCAGCTTCCCCTCCCAGCCTGGCCCCGCCTGCCCAGCTTCGCCTACTGAGCCAGGCCCCGCCCGCCCACCTTTTTCTCCCAAGCCAGGCCCCGCCCGCCCAGCTTTCCCTCCCGAGGCAGGCCCCGCAGGCCCAGCTTCCCCTCCCAGCCTGGCCCCGCCTGCCCAGCTTCTCCTCCTGAGCCAGGCCCCGCCCGCCCACCTTTTTCTCCCAAGCCAGGCCCCGCCCGCCCAGCTTCCCCTCCCAAGCCAGGCCCCGCCCGCCCAGTTTCTCCTCCCGTTCCCGGCCCCGCCCGCCCCGCTTCTCCTCCCAAGCGAGGCCCCGCCCTCCCAGCTTCTCCTCCCAAGCCAGGCCCCGCCCACCCAGCTTCTCCTCCCAGCCTGGCCCCGCCCACCAAGGTTCTCCCCCCAAGTTGGCCCCGCCCGCCCATCTTCCCCTCCCGAGCCAGGCCCCGCCCGCCCAGCTTCCCCTCCCGAGCCCGGCCCCGCCCACCCAGCTTCTCCCCCCAAGTTGGCCCCGCCCGCCCATCTTCCCCTCCCGAGCCAGGCCCCGCCCGCCCAGCTTCACCTCCCGAGTCCGGCCCCTCCCGCTCAGCTTCTCCTCCCAGCCTGCCCCGCCTGCCCAGCTTCTCCTCCTGAGCCAGGCACCGCCCGCCCAGCTTTTTCTCCCAAGCCAGGCCCCGCCTGCCCAGCTTCCCCTCCCAGCCTGGCCCCGCCCGCCCAGCTTCCCCTCCCAGCCAGCCCCCGCCCGCCCAGCTTCCCCTCCCGAGTCCGGCCCCGTCCGCCCACTTTCTCTTCCCGAGCCCGGCCCCGCCTTCCAAGCTTCCCCTCTCGAGCCCGACCCCGCCCACCCAGCTTCTCCTCCCAGCCTGGCCCCGCCCGCCCACGTTCCCCTCCCATCTTGGCCCCGCTCGCCCAGCTTCCCCTCTCAGCCTGGCCCCTCCCGCCCAGCTTCTCCTCCTGAGCCAGGCCCCGCCCGCTAAGCTTCTCCTCCCAGCCTGACCCCGCCCGCCCAGCTTCCTCTCCCGAGTCCGGCCCCGCCCGCTCAGCTTCTCCTCCCAGCCTGGCCCCTCCCGCCCACGTTCCCCTCCCATCTTGGCTCCGCCCCCCCAGCTTCCCCTCCCAGCCTGGCGCCGCCCGCCCAGCTTACCCTCCCGAGCCCGACCCCGCCCACCCTACTTCTCCCCCCAAGTTGGCCCCGCCCGCCCTTCTTCCCCTCCCGAGCCAGGCCCCGCCCGCCCAACTTCCCCTCCCAGCCTGGCCCCGTCCACCCAGCTTCCCCTCCCAGCCAGGCCCCGCCCGCCCAGCTTCCCCTCCCAGCCTGGCCCCGCCTGCCCAGCTTCTCCTCCTGAGCCAGGCCCCGCCCGCCCAGCTTCTCCTCCCAGCCTGGCCCCGCCCGCCCAGCTTCCCCTCCCAGCCTGGCCCCGCCTGGCCCCGCCCGCCCAGCTTCTCCTCCCGAGCTAGGCCCCGCCCGCCCAGTTTCTCCTCCCGAGCCCGGTCCCGCCCGTCCTGCTTCCCCTCCGGAGCTCGGCCCCGCCCACCCAGCTTCTCCACCCAGCCTGGCCCCGCCCGCCTAGCTTCCCATTCCGAGCCAGGCCCCGCTCGCCCAGCTTCCCCTCCCAGCCTGGCGCCGCCCGCCCAGCTTCCCCTCCCGAGCCCGGCCCCGCCCACCCACCTTCTCCCCCCAAGTTGGCCCCGCCCGCCCGTCTTCCCCTCCCTAGCCAGGCCCAGCCCGCCCAGCTTCCCCTCCCAGCCAGGCCCCGCACGCCCAGCTTTTTCTCCCAAGCCAGGCCCCGCCCGCCCAGCTTCCCCTCCCGAGCCAGGCCCCGCCCGCCCAGTTTCTCCTCCCGTTCCCGGCCCCGCCCGCCCCGCTTCTCCTCCCAAGCCAGGCCCCGCCCGCCCAGCTTCCCCTCCCAGCCTGGCCCCGCCCGCCCAGCTTCCCCTCCCATCTTGGCCCCGCCCCCCAGCTTCCCCTCCCAGCCTAGCCCCGCCCGCCCAGCTTCCCCTCCAAGCCAGGCTCTGCCTGCCCAGTTTCTCCTCCCGAGCCCGGCCCCGCCCGCCCTGCATCCCCTCTCAGCCAGGCTCCGTCCGCCCAGTTTCTCCTCCCGTTCCCGACCCCGTGTGACGGCGCGTTGGGGGTTCCCCGTCTCCTGCACCCCGAAATGGCACAAACAGACTGCACCAGCCAGTGGAATTGAGGGTGGTTTATTGCTCCTCCAGCACAGCGCAGCACAGATGTAGTCTGGTCACAGGAACTGGGCTAGGATGCCTCAGGCCCCCTTGAGATGGGGGAGACTGGGCCCCTAAACTCCAGCCCCTTCTCCTAGGCTCTCCTCCATGCCCTCCGACAGCCAGCAACCAACTCCCTCACTTCCAGCCCTGCCCCCCAGCCAAGGCAGCATTCCACCTTCCTTTGTTCCTCTCCCTGGGGGGTGTCTGGCCACTGGTTTGCATAGTGACTCATCCTGTTTTGCTGGGTCGTGGTACCCACGGCAGCCAGTGGGGGATCCCCCAGAGCCAGCAGCATAGAAACCAGCCAGGTACCCCCACTACGTCACAGTTCTCCCCCCTCCGAGAGCGAACTGAGCAGGGTCACTCCGCTCGTGACCTAGGGAAGTTCGGGTCCTGTGCGTGGGAACCCGCCCCGGGGACATGGGTGCTCCCCTTGACTCGGGCCGGCCGTGGCGAGGCCCCACATGAATTGGCTTCCCTCTGTCCACTCGCCGCCCCGCTCCAGGGCGACTGGCGCAGGCCTGTCCTCGGGGGTCACACCCACCCTTCCGCTGGCCTTGATCTCTGGCCAGGGTCTCTCGGGCTGGGGCCATGAGCCCAGCGAGCCTTCTCTGGACAGCCAGGGCGGCTTCCACCCCCGATGCTCCATCCAGGGAGGTCTTCCCCTCCCATAACTCTCTCAGCGAGCCCAGAGGGTCTATCTGGGGTAGAGACCCCCAAGCCGCTTTCCTCCTGTCTTGGGCCTTCCCGCCCCTCTGGCAGGAGTCACAGGACCGGCAGTACCGCTGCACGGCTGTAAAGATTCCCGGCCAATAGAAGTGCTGGAGCAGCTTCAGCCGGGTGCTCCGGATCCCCCGGTGGCCCCCAACGGGGACATCGTGGGCCAAATACAGCAGCTTGAGGCGATACTTTCGGGGGACGACCAGCTGCCACTCTACCCTCCATGCCCTCACCTTCCTGGGGGGGAGCCACTCACGGAACAGGAGCCCACGCTCCCGCAGGAATCTCTCCTGGCCACCTCTCCCCCGGGGCTGAGCTGCATGGAGGCCAGCCTGGTCCCTCAGCCTCTGCAAGGAGGGGTCTGCCTGCACCTCAGCCTGGAATTCAGCTGCTGAGGCAGGGATCGGGACCTGTCCCCCACCTCTGCCTAGGTCCGGAGTCCCAGCCTGGCTGGACCCCGTGTCCACTGGGATGGGACCCTGAGGATGCTGCCAGGAGTCCTTCCCTGGACCTACGTTGTCAGCCCCCCGCTGGCTCTGGCTCCGGGTAGTGACTAGAGCCCGCTGGGATTCATGGGGCCACTCCTCTAGGTCATTCCCCATCAGCACCTCGGTGGGCAAGTGCGGGTGCACCCCCACTTCCTTGAGGCCTTCCTTCGCCCCCCATTTCAGATGCACCCGGGCTACAGGCACCTTAAACGGGGACCCATCTATGCCCTTCAGGGTCAGCTGCGCGTGGGGTAGTATCCGCTCCGGGGCCACTATGTCGGATCGGGCCAGAGTCACCTCCGCCCCCGTGTCCCAGAAGCCCGTCACCTTCCTACCATCCACCTCCAGGGGTATGAGGCACTCGCTCCGCAGGGGCCGTCCTGCCCCCACCCGGTACACGGAGAAATCCGCCTCCTGAGAATCAGACCTCCCAGGGGAGGTGCACTGAGCATCCTTCCCCTTTCTCTGAGCTGAGGTTTGCCTGCCAGCCCCTGCCTCTGGGGCAGCCTGCCCTTCCTCCCGCCCCAGCCAGTTAACCCTGGAAAGTCCCCGGTCCTGGGACCTGGTGCACTGAGCCCTCTTGTGGCCTTTTTGCCCACAGCGATGGCAAGTTAGGCTTTGGGCTGTCTCTGTCCAGGCCCTGGCTGGTTCTCTGGGGCGCAGACGACCTGTTCCTTGGTCTCGCCCCGTAGTTGACTCCCTCCGTCGCTCAGCCGAGATCCGATCTCTGCGCGGTTCCCTCTCTCTCCGGGACTCCCGTTCACACCCGGACCGGCTCTCCGTGAACTCATCCGCCAGTCTCCCGGCCTCCTGGGGGTTCTCTGGTCTCCGGTCCTTGAGCCACAGCCTCAGTTTGGGTGGGCACGCTTCATAGAACTGCTCCATCATGACCAGCTTGAGCAGCTCCTCTGCGGTCTGGGCTCCGGCTCCAGACACCCACTTGCGGCAGTATTGCGCCAGGCGGGAGGCCAGGTCCACATAGGTCTCCCGTGGCCCTTTCTGTACCCCCCGGAACTTCTTCCTGTACATCTCGGGGGTCAGCCCGAACTTGTGCAGCAGGGCCTCCTTGACTCGGTTGTAATCCCCTGGCTGTAGGTCCTCCAGCTGACTGAGCACTCCGGCCGCCTCCTGGTTCAGTGCGGGGATGAGCTCCTGCAGCCAGTCAGCTGGGGGGACCCGTTGCAGTCCACAGGCCCTCTCAAAGGCACTGAGGAACCCGTCTATGTCACCCACGTCCTTCAGTTGGGCCACCCCGAGCCTCTCCAAGCGTCTGGCAGTCCTGGGACCCTGGGGCCCATCCGCACTTGGCGCAGCCGGTGCCCCGCCGGTTCTCCGCTCTGCCATGGCCAGCTCATGCTGCCGCTGCCTCTCTCGATCTTGGCGCTCCTTCTCTCGGTCCTCTACTTCCAATTCCCTGATCCGCAGCTGGATCTCCAGGCGCCGCAGCTCCGCTGGGCTGGCCCCTGCCCTAGATGGGCTACTTGCAGGCCTCCCGGGAGACGCTGTCTCATCTCTCCGTTGGGTTCCAGCGCTCCTCCCCCTCTCTGAGCCTGACACACTCTCAGGGGGGGTCTGGCTGCTTCCCCTGGGGACAAGATCCTGGCCCTGTGGCTGGTCATTATCTTCCAGCTGGGCAATCAGCTGGGCCTTGGTTGCTTTCTGCACAGGCAAGCCCCTCTCTCTGCACAGCCCCACCAGCTCTGCCTTCAAGAGTCGGGCGTAGGCCATCTGCCCGCTGGGCCCCTCGGTGCAGACTCACCAGTCTAGTGCTGCAGCGCCCCACGATTCCCAGGAACCGCTTCGCTCTGTCTCCAGCACGCCTGGCTCCAGGGCTCTTGCTTCTACTGCGCCTTGTCGCTTGCCGCTGGAAGCTCCATCCACGGGGTGCAGTGCATCCCACTCCTGACACCAGTGTGACGGCGCGTTGGGGGTTCCCCGTCTCCTGCACCCCGAAATGGCACAAACAGACTGCACCAGCCAGTGGAATTGAGGGTGGTTTATTGCTCCTCCAGCACAGCGCAGCACAGATGTAGTCTGGTCACAGGAACTGGGCTAGGATGCCTCAGGCCCCCTTGAGATGGGGGAGACTGGGCCCCTAAACTCCAGCCCCTTCTCCTAGGCTCTCCTCCATGCCCTCCGACAGCCAGCAACCAACTCCCTCACTTCCAGCCCTGCCCCCCAGCCAAGGCAGCATTCCACCTTCCTTTGTTCCTCTCCATGGGGGGTGTCTGGCCACTGGTTTGCATAGTGACTCATCCTGTTTTGCTGGGTCGTGGTACCCACGGCAGCCAGTGGGGGATCCCCCAGAGCCAGCAGCATAGAAACCAGCCAGGTACCCCCACTACGTCACACCCCGCCCGCCCCGAATCTCCTCCCAGCCTTGCCCCGCCCGCCCCCCTTCCCCTCCCAGGTTTGCCCTGCCCGCCCCGCTTCCCCTCCCGAGCCAGGCCTCGCCCGCCCAGTTTCTCCTCCCGTTCTCGGCCCGCCCGCCCTGCTTCCCCTCCCGAGCCCGGCCACGCCCACCCAGCTTCTCCTCCCAGCCTGGCCCCGCCCGCCCACCTTCCCCTCCCAGGTTTGCCCCGCCCGCCCCGCTCCACCCAGCCTGGCCCCGCCCGCCTAGCTTCCCATTCCGAGCCAGGCCCCGCTCGCCCAGGTTCCCCTCCCAGCCTGGCGCCGCCCGCCCAGCTTCCCCTCCCGAGCCCGGCCCCGCCCACCCACCTTCTCCCCCCAAGTTGGCCTCGCCCGCCCGTCTTCCCCTCCCTAGCCAGGCCCCGCACGCCCAGCTTCCCCTCCCGAGTCCGGCCCCGCCCGCTCAGCTTCTCCTCCCAGCCTGGCCCCGCCCGACAACCTTCCCCTCCCAGGTTTGCCCCGCCCGCCCCGCCTGGACCCGCCTGCCCAGCTCCTCCTCCTGAGCCAGTTCCTGCCCGCCCAGCTTTTTCTCCGAAGCCAGGCCCCGCCCGCCCAGCTTCCCCTCCCAGCCTGTCCCCGCCCGCCCACCTTCCCCTCCCGAGCCAGGCCCCGCCCGCCCAGCTTCCCCCCACAGCCTGGCCCCGCCCGCCCAGCTTCCCCTCCCTAGCCCGGCCACGCCCACCCAGCTTCTCCTCCCAGCCTGGCCCCGCCCGACAACCTTCCCCTCCCAGGTTTGCCCCGCCCGCCCCGCCTGGACCCGCCTGCCCAGCTCCTCCTCCTGAGCCAGTTCCTGCCCGCCCAGCTTTTTCTCCGAAGCCAGGCCCCGCCCGCCCAGCTTCCCCTCCCAGCCTGTCCCCGCCCGCCCACCTTCCCCTCCCGAGCCAGGCCCCGCCCGCCCAGCTTCCCCCCACAGCCTGGCCCCGCCCGCCCAGCTTCCCCTCCCTAGCTCGGCCCCGCCCACCCAGCTTCTCCTCCCAGCCAGACCCCGCCCGCCCAGCTTCCCCTTCCGAGCTAGGCCCCGCACGCCCAGCTTCCCCTCCCAGCCAGGCCCCGCCCGCCCAGTTTCTCCTCCCGAGCCCGGGTCCGCCCCCCCTGCTTCCCTTCCCAGCCAGGCCCCGCACGCCCAGTTTCTCCTCCAGTTCCCGGCCCGCCCGCCCAGCTTCCACTCCCGTGTCCGGCCCCGCCCGCCCACTTTCTCTTCCCGAGCCCGGCCCCGCCTTCCAAGCTTCCCCTCTCGAGCCCGGCCCCGCCCGCCCACTTTCTCTTCCCGAGCCCGGCCCCGCCTTCCAAGCTTCCCCTCTCGAGCCCGGCCCCGCCCACCCAGCTTCTCCTCCCAGCTAGGCCCCGCCTGCCCAGGTTCCCCTCCCATCTTGGCCCCGCCCCCCCAGCTTCCCCTCCCAGCCTGGCGCCGCCCGCCCAGCTTCCCCTCCGGAGCCCGGCCCCGCCCACCCACCTTCTCCCCCCAAGCTGGCCCCGCCCGCCCGTCTTCCCCTCCCGAGCCAGGCCCCGCCCGTCCAGCTTCCACCCCCAGCCAGGCCCCGCACGCCCACCTTCCCCTCCCAGCTAGGCCCCGACCGCCCAGCTTCCCCTCCCCAGCCAGGCCCCGCCCGCCCAGCTTCCCCTCCCGAGTCCGGCCCCGCCCGCTCAGCTTCTCCTCCCAGCCTGGCCCCGCCCGCCCACCTTCCCCTCCCATCTTGGCCCCGCCCCCCAGCTTCCCCTCCCAGCCTGGCCCCGCCCACCCAGTTTCCACTCCCAGCCAGCCCCCGCCCGCCCAGCTTCCCCTCCCAGCCTGGCCCCGCCTGCCCAGCTTCTCCTCCTGAGCCAGGCCCCGCCCGCCCGGCTTCTCCTCCCAAGCAAGGCCCCGCTCGCCCAGCTTCCCCTCCCGAGGCAGGCCCCGCAGGCCCAGCTTCCCCTCCCAGCCTGGCCCCGCCTGCTCACCTTCTCCTCCTGAGCCAGGCCCCGCCCGCTCAGCTTTTTCTCCCAAGCCACGCCCCGTCCGCCCAGCTTCCCATTCCGAGCCAGACCCCGCTCGCCCAGCTTCCCCTCCCAGCCAGGCCCCGCACGCCCACCTTCCCCTCCCAGCTTGGCCCCGACCGCCCAGCTTCCCCTCCCCAGCCAGGCCCCGCCCGCCCAGCTTCCCCTCCCGAGTCCGGCCCCGCCCGCTCATCTTCTCCTCCCAGCCTGGCCCCGCCCGCCCACCTTCCCTTCCCATCTTGGCCCCGCCCGCCCATCTTCCCCTCCCGAGCCAGGCCCCGCCCGCCCAGCTTCCCGCCCCAGCCTGGTCCGGCCCGCCCAGCTTCCCTTCCCGAGCTCGGCCCCGCCCACCCAGCTTCTCCTCACAGCCTGGCCCCGCCCGCCCAGCTTCCCCTCCCGAGCCAGGCCCGGCCCGCCGAGCTTCCCGCCCCAGCCTGGCCCGGCCCGCCCAGCTTCCCTTCCCGAGCTCGGCCCCGCCCACCCAGCTTCTCCTCCCAGCCTGGCCCCGCCCACCCAGCTTCCCCTTCCGAGCCAGGCCCCGCCCGACCAGCTTTCCGCCCCAGCCTGGCCCGGCCCGCCCAGCTTCCCTTCCCGAGCTCGGCCCCGCCCACCCAGCTTCCCCTTCCGAGCCAGGCCCCGCTCGCCCAGCTTCCCCCCCGCCCAGCTTCCCCTCCCGAGCCCGGCCCCGCCCACCCAGCTTCTCCCCACAAGTTGGCCCCACCCGCCCATCTTCCCCTCCCGAGCCAGGCCCCGCACGCCCAGCTTCCCCTCCCAGCCAGGCCCCGCCCGCCCAGTTTCTCCTCCCGTTCCCGGCCCCGTCCGGCCCGCTTCCCCTCCCGAGCCAGGCCCCGCCCGCCCAGTTTCTCCTCCCGAGCCCGGGCCCGCCCGCCCTGCTTCCCTTCCCAGCCAGGCCCCGCCCGTCCAGCTTCCACCCCCAGCCAGGCCCCGCACGCCCACCTTCCCCTCCCAGCTTGACCCCGCCCGCCCAGCTTCTCCTCCCAGCCTGGCCCCGCCCGCCCACCTTCCCCTCCCATCTTGGCCCCGCCCCCCAGCTTCCCCTCCCAGCCTGGCCCCGCCCGCCCAGCTTCCCCTCCCAGCCTGGCCCCGCCCGCCCAGCTTCCCCTCCCAGCCAGCCCCCGCCCGCCCAGCTTCCCCTCCCAGCCTGGCCCCGCCTGCCCAGCTTCTCCTCCTGAGCCACGCCCCGCCCGCCCAGCTTTTTCTCCCAAGCCAGGCCCCGCCCGCCCAGCTTCCCCTCCCGAGTCCGGCCCCGCCCGCTCAGCTTCTCCTCCCAGCCTGGCCCCGCCCGCCCACCTTCCCCTCCCATCTTGGCTCCGCCCCCCAGCTTCCTCTCCCAGCCTGGCCCCGTCCACCCAGCTTCCCCTCCCAGCCAGGCCCCGCCCGCCCAGCTTCCCCTCCCAGCCTGGCCCCGCCTGCCCAGCTTCTCCTGCCAAGCCAGGCCCCGCTCGCCCAGCTTCCCCTCCCGAGGCAGGCCCCGCAGGCCCAGCTTCCCCTCCCAGCCTGGCCCCGCCTGCTCAGCTTCCCCTCCCGAGCCCGACCCCGCCCACCCACCTTCTCCCCCCAAGTTGGCCCCGCCCGCCCGTCTTCCCCTCCGGAGCCAGGCCCCGCCCGCCCACCTTCCCCTCCCAGCTTGGCCCCGACGGCCCAGCTTCCCCTCCCCAGCCAGGCCCCGCCCGCCCAGCTTCCCCTCCCGAGTCCGGCCCCGCCCGCTCAGCTTCTCCTCCCAGCCTGGCCCCGCCCGCCCACCTTCCCCTCCCATCTTGGCCCCGCCCCCCAGCTTCCCCTCCCAGCCTGGCCTCGCCCACCCAGCTTCCCCTCCCAGCCAGCCCCCGCCCGCCGAGATTCCCCTCCCAGCCTGGCCGCGCCCGCCCAGCTTCCGCTCCCAGCCTGGCCCCGCCTGCTCACCTTCTCCTCCTGAGCCAGGCCCCGCCCGCCCAGCTTCTCCTCCCACGCCAGGCCCCGCTCGCCCAGCTTCCCCTCCCGAGGCAGGCCCCGCAGGCCCAGCTTCCCCTCCCAGCCTGGCTCCGCCTGCCCAGCTTCTCCTCCTGAGCCAGGCCCGGCCCGCCCAGCTTTTTCTCCCAAGCCAGACCCCGCCCGCCCAGCTTCCCCTCCCAAGCCAGGCCCCGCCCGCCCAGTTTCTCCTCCCGTTCCCGGCCCCGCCCGCCCCGCTTCTCCTCCCAAGCCAGGCCCCGCCCGCCCAGCTTCCCCTCCCAGCCTGGCCCCGCCTGCCCAGCTTCTGATCCTAAGCCAGGCCCCGCCCGCCCAGCTTCTCCTCCCAAGCCAGGCCCCGCCCGCCGAGCTTCCCCTCCCGAGCCAGGGCCCGCCCGCCCAGCTTCCCCCCCCAGCCTGGCCCCTCCCGCCCAGCTTCCCCTCCCGAATCCGGCCCCGGCCGCCCAGTTTCCCCTCTCGAGCCAGGCCCCGCCCGCCCATCTTCCCCTCCCGAGCCAGGCCCCGCCCGCCCAGCTTCCCCTCCCGAGTCCGGCCCCGCCCGCCCAGCTTCTCATCCCAGCCTGGCCCCGCCCGCCCACGTTCCCCTCCCTGCCTGGCCCCGAACGCCCTGCTTCCCCTCCCAGCCAGGCCCCGCCCGCCCAGCTTCTCCTTCCAAGCAAGGCCCCGCCCGCCGAGCTTCCCCTCCCGAGCCAGGCCCCGCCCGCCCAGCTTCTCCTCCCAAGCCAGGCCCCGCAGGCCCAGCTTCCCCTCCCAGCCTGGCCCCGCCTGCCCAGATTCTCCTCCGGAGCTAAGCCCCGCCCGCCCAGCTGCCCCTCCGGAGTCCGTCCCTACCGGCCCAGCTTCCCCTCCCAGCCTGGCCCCGCCTGCCCAGATTCTCCTCCGGAGCTAAGCCCCGCCCCCTCAGCTTCTCCTCCCAGCCTGGCCCCGCCCGCCCACCTTCCCCTCCCAGCTTGGCCCCGCCCCCCCAGCTTCCCCTCCCAGCCTGGCCCCGCCCACCCAGCTTCCCCTCCCAGCCAGCCCCCGCCCGCCCAGCTTCCCCTCCCGAGTCCGGCCCCGCCCGCCCACTTTCTCTTCCCGAGCTCGGCCCCGCCTTCCAAGCTTCCCCTCTCGAGCCCGGCCCATCCCACCCAGCTTCTCCTCCCAGCCTGACCCCGCCCGCCCAGCTTTCCCTCCCTAGTCCGGCCCCGCTCGCCCAGCTTCCCCTCCCAGCCTGGCCCCGCCCGCCCAGCTTCTCCTCCTGAGCCAGGCCCCGCCCGCCCAGCTTCTCCTCCCAGCCTGGCCCCGCCCGCCCGCCCGCCCACCTTCCCCTCCCTGCCTGGCCCCGCACGCCCTGCTTCCCCTCCCAGCGAGGCCCCGCCCGCCCAGTTTCTCCTCCCGAGCCCGGCCCCGCCCGTCCTGCTTCCCCTCCCCAGCTCGGCCGCGCCCACCCAGCTTCTCCTCCCAGCCTGGCCCCGGCCGCCCAGCTTCCCATTCCGAGCCAGGCCCCGCTCGCCCAGCTTCCCCTCCCAGCCTGGCGCCGCCGCCCAGCTTCCCCTCCCGAGCCCGGCCCCGCCCACCCACCTTCTCCCCCCAAGTTGGCCCCGCCCGCCCGTCTTCCCCTCCCGAGCCAGGCCCAGCCCGCCCAGCTTCCCCTCCCAGCTTGGCCCCGACCGCCCAGCTTCCCCTCCCCAGCCAGGCCCCGCCCGCCCAGCTTCCCCTCCCGAGTCCGGCCACGCCCGCTCAGCTTCTCCTCCCAGCCTGGCCCCGCCCGCCCACCTTCCCCTCCCATCTTGGCCCCCCCCCCAGCTTTCCCTCCCAGCCTGGCCCCGCCCACCCAGCTTCACCTCCCAGCCAGCCCCCGCCCGCCCAGATTCCCCTCCCAGCCTGGCCGCGCCCGCCCAGCTTCCCCTCCCAGCCTGGCCCCGCCTGCCCAGCTTCGCCTACTGAGCCAGGGCCCGCCCGCCCACCTTTTTCTCCCAAGCCAGGCCCCGCCCGCCCAGCTTCCCCTCCCAAGCCAGGCCCCGCCCGCCCAGTTTCTCCTCCCCTTCCCGGCCCCGCCCGCCCCGCTTCTCCTCCCAAGCCAGGCCCCGTCCTCCCAGCTTCTCCTCCCAAGCCAGGCCCCGCCCACCCAGCTTCTCCTCCCAGCCTGGCCCCGCCCACCAAGGTTCTCCCCCCAAGTTGGCCCCGCCCGCCCATCTTCCCCTCCCGAGCCAGGCCCCGCTCGCCCAGCTTTCCCTCCCGAGGCAGGCCCCGCAGGCCCAGCTTCCCCTCCCAGCTTGGCCCCGCCTGCCCAGCTTCTCCTCCCGAGCCAGGCCCCGCCCGCCCACCTTTTTCTCCCAAGCCAGGCCCCGCAGGCCCAGCTTCCCCTCCCAGCCTGACCCCGCCTGCCCAGCTTCTCCTCCTGAGCCAGGCCCCGCCCGCCGAGCTTCCCCTCCCAGCCTGGCCCCGCCCGCCCAGCTTCCCCTCCCAGCCTAGCCCCGCCCGCCCAGTTTCTCCTCCCGTTCCCGGCCCCGCCCGCCCAGCTTCTCCTCCCAAGCCAGGCCCCGCCCGCCCAGCTTCCCCTCCCAGCTTGGCCCCGTCCGCCCAGCTTCCCCTCCCGAGTCTGTCCCCCCCCCGCCCACTTTCTCTTCCCGAGCACGGCCCTGCCCGCCCAGCTTCCCCTCCCGAGCCATTCCCCGCCCGCCCCGCTTCCCCTCCCAGCCAGGCCCCGACCGCCCAACTTCTCCTCCCGAGCCATTCCCCGCCCGCCCAGCTTCCCCTCCCAGCCAGGGCCGGACCGCCCAACTTCCCCTCCCAGTTTGGCCCCGCCCGCCCCTTTCCCCTCCCGAGCCAGGCCCCGCCCGCCCACCTTCCCCTCCCAGCCAGGCCCCGCCCGCCCAGCTTCCCCTCCCGAGTCCGGCCCCGCCCGCTCAGCTTCCCCTCCCAGCCTGGCCCCGCCCACCCAGCTTCCCCTCCCAGCCAGCCCCCGCCCGCCGAGATTCCCCTCCCAGCCTGGCCGCGCCCGCCCAGCTTCCCCTCCCAGCCTGGCCCCGCCTGCCCAGCTTCTCGTCCTGAGCCAGGCCCCGCCCGCCCAGCTTTTTCTCCCAAGCCAGACCCCGCCCGCCCTGCTTCCCCTCCCAGTCAGGCCCCGCCCGCCCAGTTTCTCCTCCCGAGCCCGGCCCCGCCCGTCCTGCTTCCCCTACCGAGCTCGGCCCGGCCCACCCAGCTTCTCCACCCAGCCTGGCCCCGCCCGCCCAGCTTCCCATTCCGAGCCAGGCTCTGCTCGCCCAGCTTCCCCTCCCAGCCAGGCCCCGCTCGCCCAGCTTCCCCTCCCAGCCTGGCGCCGCCCGCCCAGCTTCCCCTCCCGAGTCCGGCCCCGCCCGCTCAGCTTCTCCTCCCAGCCTGGCCCCGCCCGCCCACCTTCCCCTCCCATCTTGGCTCCGCCCCCCAGCTTCCCCTCCCAGCCTGGCCCCGTCCACCCAGCTTCCCCTCCCAGCCAGGCCCCGCCCGCCCAACTTCCCCTCCCGAGGCAGGCCCCGCAGGCCCAGCTTCCCCTCCCAGCCTGGCCCCGCCTGCTCAGCTTCCCCTCCCGAGCCCGACCCCGCCCACCCACCTTCTCCCCCCAAGTTGGCCCCGCCCGCCCGTCTTCCCCTCCGGAGCCAGGCCCCGCCCGCCCGTCTTCCCCTCCGGAGCCAGGCCCCGCCCGCCCACCTTCCCCTCCCAGCTTGGCCCCGACCGCCCAGCTTCCCCTCCCCAGCCAGGCCCCGCCCGCCCAGCTTCCCCTCCGGAGTCCGGCCCCGCCCGCTCAGCTTCTCCTCCCAGCCTGGCCCCGCCCGCCCACCTTCCCCTCCCATCTTGGCCCTGCCCCCCAGCTTCCCCTCCCAGCCTGGCCTCGCCCACCCAGCTTCTCCTCCCAGCCTGGCCCCGCCCGCCCACCTTCCCCTCCCGAGTCCGGCCCCGCCCGCTCATCTTCTCCTCCCAGCCTGTCCCCGCCTGCCCACCTTCCCTTCCCATCTTGGCCCCGCCCGCCCAGCTTCCCCTCCCGAGCCAGGCCCCGCCCGCCCAGCTTCCCGCCCCAGCCTGGCCCGGCCCGCCCAGCTTCCCTTCCCGAGCTCGGCCCCGCCCACCCAGCTTCTCCTCCCAGCCTGGCCCCGCCCGCCCACCTTCCCCTCCCGAGTCCGGCCCCGCCCGCTCATCTTCTCCTCCCAGCCTGTCCCCGCCTGCCCACCTTCCCTTCCCATCTTGGCCCCGCCCGCCCAGCTTCCCCTCCCGAGCCAGGCCCCGCCCGCCCAGCTTCCCGCCCCAGCCTGGCCCGGCCCGCCCAGCTTCCCTTCCCGAGCTCGGCCCCGCCCACCCAGCTTCTCCTCCCAGCCTGGCCCCGCCCGCCCAGCTTCCCCTCCAAGCCTGACCCCGCGAGCCCAGCTTGTCCTCCTGAGCCAGGCCCCGCCCGCCCAGCTTTTTATCCCAAGCCAGGCCCCGCTCGCCCAGCTTCCCCTCCCGAGTCGGGCCCCGGCCGCCCAGTTTCTCTTCCCGAGCCCCGCCCCGCCTTCCCAGCTTCCCCACTCGAGTCCGGCCCCGCCCACCCAGCTTCTCCTCCCAGCCGGGACCCCGCCCGCCCAGCTTCCCCTCCCGAGTCCGGCCCCGCCCGCCCAGCTTCTCCTCCCAAGCCAGGCCCCGCCCGTCCAGCTTCGCCTCCTGTGACGGCGCGTTGGGGGTTCCCCGTCTCCTGCACCCCTAAATGGCACAAACAGACTGCACCAGCCGGTGGACTAGAGGAAGTTTATTGCCTCTCCAGGATACAGCATAGCACAGATGTAGTCTGGTCACAGAACTGGGCTAGGATGCCTCAGGCCCCCTTGAGTTGGGGGGAGACTGGGCCCCTAAACTCCTGCTCCTCTCCCTAGGCTCTCCTCCATGCTCTCGGACAGCCAGCAACCAACTCACTAACTTACAGCCCTGCCCCCCAGCCAAGGCAGCATCCACCTTCCTTTGTTCCTCTCCATGGGGGGTGTCTGGCCACTGGTTTTCATAGTGACTCATCCTGTTTTGCTGGGTCGTGGTACCCACGGCAGCCAGTGGGGGTTCCCCCAGAGCCAGCAGCATAGAAACCAGCCAGGTACCCCCACTACGTCACAGTTCTCCCCCCTCCGAGAGCGAACTGAGCAGGGTCACTCCGCTCGTGACCTAGGGAAGTTCGGGTCCTCTGCGTGGGGACCCGCCCTGGGGACATGGGTGCTCCCCTTGACTCGGGCCGGCCGTGGCGAGGCCCCACATGAATTGGCTTCCCTCTGTCCACTCGCCGCCCCGCTCCAGGGCGACTGGCACAGGCCTGTCCTCGGGGGTCACACCCACCCTTCCACTGGCCTTGATCTCTGGCCAGGGTCTCTCGGGCTGGGGCCATGAGCCCAGCGAGCCTTCTCTGGACAGCCAGGGCGGCTTCCACCCCCGATGCTCCATCCAGGGAGGACTTCCCCTCCCATAACTCTCTCAGCAAGCCCAGAGGGTCCTCTATCTGGGGTAGAGACCCCCAAGCCGCTTTCCTACTGTCTTGGGCCTTCCCGCCCCTCTGGCAGGAGTCACAGGACCGGCAGTACCGCTGCACGGCTGTAAAGATTCCCGGCCAATAGAAGTGCTGGAGCAGCTTCAGCCGGGTGCTCCGGATCCCCCGGTGGCCCCCAACGGGGGAATCGTGGGCCAAATACAGCAGCTTGAGGCGATACTTTCGGGGGACGACCAGCTGCCGCTCTACCCTCCATACCCTCGCCTTCCTGGGGGGGAGCCACTCACGGAACAGGAGCCCACGCTCCCGCAGGAATCTCTCCTGGCCACCTCTCCCCCGGGGCTGAGCTGCATGGAGGCCAGCCTGGTCCCTCAGCCTCTGCAAGGAGGGGTCTGCCTGCACCTCAACCTGGAATTCAGCTGCTGAGGCAGGGATCGGGACCTGTCCCCCACCTCTGCCTAGGTCCGGAGTCCCAGCCTGGCTGGACCCCGTGTCCACTGGGATGGGACCCTGAGGATGCTGCCAGGAGTCCTTCCCTGGACCCACGTTGTCAGCCCCCCGCTGGCTCTGGCTCCGGGTAGTGACTAGAGCCCGCTGGGATTCATGGGGCCACTCCTCTAGGTCATTCCCCATCAGCACCTCGGTGGGCAAGTGCGGGTGCACCCCCACTTCCTTGAGGCCTTCCTTCGCCCCCCATTTCAGATGCACCCGGGCTACAGGCACCTTAAACGGGGACCCATCTATGCCCTTCAGGGTCAGCTGCGCGTGGGGTAGTATCCGCTCCGGGGCCACTATGTCGGATCGGGCCAGAGTCACCTCCGCCCCCGTGTCCCAGAAGCCCGTCACCTTCCTACCATCCACCTCCAGGGGTATGAGGCACTCGCTCCGCAGGGGCCGTCCTGCCCCCACCCGGTACACGGAGAAATCCGCCTCCTGAGAATCAGACCTCCCAGGGGAGGTGCACTGAGCATCCTTCCCCTCTCTCTGAGCTGAGGTTTGCCTGCCAGCCCCTGCCTCTGGGGCAGCCTGCCCTTCCTCCCGCCCCAGCCAGTTAACCCTGGAAAGTCCCCGGTCCTGGGACCTGGTGCACTGAGCCCTCTTGTGGCCTTTTTGCCCACAGCGATGGCAAGTTAGGCTTTGGGCTGTCTCTGTCCAGGCCCTGGCTGGTTCTCTGGGGCGCAGACGACCTGTTCCTTGGTCTCGCCCCGTAGTTGACTCCCTCCGTCGCTCAGCCGAGATCCGGTCTCTGCGCGGTTCCCTCTCTCTCCGGGACTCCCGTTCACACCCGGACCGGCTCTCCGTGAACTCATCCGCCAGTCTCCCGGCCTCCTGGGGGTTCTCTGGTCTCCGGTCCTTGAGCCACAGCCTCAGTTTGGGTGGGCACGCTTCATAGAACTGCTCCATCATGACCAGCTTGAGCAGCTCCTCTGCGGTCTGGGCTCCGACTCCAGACACCCACTTGCGGCAGTATTGCGCCAGGCGGGAGGCCAGGTCCACATAGGTCTCCCGTGGCCCTTTCTGTACCCCCCGGAACTTCTTCCTGTACATCTCGGGGGTCAGCCCGAACTTGTGCAGCAGGGCTTCCTTGACTCGGTTGTAATCCCCTGGCTGTAGGTCCTCCAGCTGACTGAGCACTCCGGCCGCCTCCTGGCTCAGGGCGGGGATGAGCTCCTGCAGCCAGTCAGCTGGGGGAACCCGTTGCAGTCCACAGGCCCTCTCAAAGGCACTGAGGAACCCGTCTATGTCACCCATGTCCTTCAATTGGGCCACCACGGGCCTCTCCAAGCGCCTGGCAGTCCTGGGACCCTGGGGCCCATCCACTCTTGGCACAGCCGGTGCCCGGCCGGTTCTCCGCTCTGCCATGGCCAGCTCATGCTGCCGCTGCCTCTCTCGATCTTGGCGCTCCTTCTCTCGATCTTGGCGCTCCCTCTCTCGGTCCTGGCGGTCCTTCTCTCGGTCCTCTACTTCCAATTCCCTGATCCGCAGCTGGATCTCCAGGCGCCGCAGCTCCGCTGGGCTGACCCCTGCCCTAGATGGGCTACGGCTTGCAGGCCTCCCGGGAGACGCTGTCTCATCTCTCCGTTGGGTTCCAGCGCTCCTCCCCCTCTCTGAGCCTGACACACTCTCAGGGGGGGTCTGGCTGCTTCCCCTGGGGACAAGATCCTGGCCCTGTGGCTGGTCATTATCTTCCAGCTGGGCAATCAGCTGGGCCTTGGTTGCTTTCTGCACAGGCAAGCCCCTCTCTCTGCACAGCCCCACCAGCTCTGCCTTCAAGAGTCGGGCGTAGGCCATCTGCCCGCTGGGCCCCTCGGTGCAGACTCACCAGTCTAGTGCTGCAGCGCCCCACGATTCCCAGGAACCGCTTCGCTCCGTCTCCAGCACGCCTGGCTCCAGGGCTCTTGCTTCTACTGCGCCTTGTCGCTTGTCGCTGGAAGCTCCATCCATGGGGTGCAGTGCATCCCACTTCTGACACCAGTGTGACGGCGCGTTGGGGGTTCCCCGTCTCCTGCACCCCGAAATGGCACAAACAGACTGCACCAGCCGGTGGACTAGAGGAAGTTTATTGCCTCTCCAGGATACAGCATAGCACAGATGTAATCTGGTCACAGAACTGGGCTAGGATGCCTCAGGCCCCCTTGAGTTGGGGGGAGACTGGGCCCCTAAACTCCAGCTCCTCTCCCTAGGCTCTCCTCCATGCTCTCCGACAGCCAGCAACCAACTCACTAACTTCCAGCCCTGCCCCCCAGCCAAGGCAGCATCCACCTTCCTTTGTTCCTCTCCATGGGGGGTGTCTGGCCACTGGTTTGCATAGTGACTCATCCTGTTTTGCTGGGTCGTGGTACCCACGGCAGCCAGTGGGGGTTCCCCCAGAGCCAGCAGCATAGAAACCAGCCAGGTACCCCCACTACGTCACACCTCCCGAGGCAGGCCCCGCAGGCCCAGCTTCCCCTCCCAGCCTGACCCCGCCTGCCCAGCTTCTCCTCCTGAGCAAGGCCCCGCCCGCCCAGCTTTCCCTCCCAAGCCAGGCCCCGCCTGCCCAGCTTCCCCTCCCAAACCAGGCCCCGCCCGCCCAGCTTCCCCTCCCAGCCAGGCCCCGCCCGCCCAGTTTCTCCTCCCGTTCCCAGCCCCGCCCGCCCACCTTCTCCTCCCAAGCCAGGCCCCGCCCGCCCAGCTTCCCCTCCCAGCCTGGCCCCGCCCGCCCAGATTCCCCTCCAAGCCTGACCCCGCCAGCCCAGTTTCTCCTCCCGAGCCAGGCCCCGCCCTCCCAGCTTTTTCTCCCAAGCCAGGCCCCGCTCGCCCAGCTCCCCCTCCCGAGTCCGGCCCCGCCCGCCCACTTTCTCTTCCCGAGCCCCGCCCCGCCTTCCCAGCTTCCCCAGTCGAGCCCGGCCCCGCCCACCCAGCTTCTCCTCCCAGCCTGGCCCCGCCCACCCAGCTTCCCCTCCCGAGTCCGGCCCCGCCCGCCCAGCTTCCCCTCCCAGCCTGGCGCCGCCCGCCCAGCTTCTCCTCCTCAGCCAGGCCCCACCCGCCCAGCTTCCCCTCCCAGCCTGGCTCCGCCCGCCCACTTTCCCTTCCCGAGCCCGGCCCCGCCTTCCCAGCTTCCCCTCCCGAGAATGGCCCCGCCCGCCCAGCTTCCCCTCCCAGCCTGGCCCTGCCCGGCCTGCTTCTCCTCCTCAGCCAGTCCCCGCCCGCCTAGCTTCCCCTCCCAGCTTGGCCCCGCCCGCCCAGCTTCCCCTCCCAGCCATGCCCCGACCGCCCAACTTCCCCTCCCAGTTTGGCCCCGCCCGCCCAGCTTCCCCTCCCGAGCCTGGCCCCGCCCGCCCAGCTTCCCCTCCCAGCCTGGCCCTGCCCGGCCTGCTTCTCCTCCTCAGCCAGTCCCCGCCCGCCTAGCTTCCCCTCCCAGCTTGGCCCCGCCCGCCCAGCTTCCCCTCCCAGCCATGCCCCGACCGCCCAACTTCCCCTCCCAGTTTGGCCCCGCCCGCCCAGCTTCCCCTCCCGAGCCTGGCCCCGCCCGCCCAACTTCCCCTCCCAGTTTGGCCCCGCCCGCCCAGCTTCTCCTCCCGAGTCCGGCCCTGCCCGGCCATCTTCCCCTCCCAGCCAGGCCCCGCCCGCCAAGTTTCTCCTCCCGTTCCCGGCCCCGCCCGGCCCGCTTCTCCTCCCAAGCCAGGGCCCGCACACCCAGCTTCCCCTCCCAGCTTGGCCCCGCCCTCCCCGTTCTCCTCCCGAGCCAGGCTTCGCCCGCCCAGCTTCTCCTCCCAGCCTTGCCCCGCCCGCCCCACTTCCCCTCCCGAGCCAGACCCCGCCCGCCCAGCTTCCCCTCCCGAGTCGGGCCCCGCCCGCCCAGTTTCTCTTCCCGAGCCACGCCCCGCCTTCCCAGCTTCCCAACTCGAGTCCGGCCCCGCCCACCCAGCTTCTCCTCCCAGCCTTGCCCCGCCCGCCCAGCTTCCCCTCCCGAGTCCAGCCCCGCCCGCCCAGCTTCTCCTCCCAAGCCAGGCCCCGCCCGCCCTGCTTCGCCTCCCGAGGCAGGCCCCGCAGGCCCAGCTTCCCCTCCCAGCGTGACCCTGCCCGCCCAGCTTCTCCTCCCGAATCCGGCCCTGCCCGGCCATCTTCCCCTCCCAGCCAGGCCCTGCCCGCCAAGTTTCTCCTCCCGTTCCCGGCCCCGCCCGGCCCGCTTCTCCTCCCAAGCCAGGCGCCGCACGCCCAGCTTCCCCTCCCAGCTTGGCCCCGCCCAACCAGCTTCTCTTCCCAGCCTGGCCCCGCCCGCCCGCCTTCCCCTCCCGAATTGCCCCGCCCACCCTGTTTCTCCTGTCAACAAAGCTATCTGCCACTTGTTGGTGGATGGAAGTTTTTTGTTGGCAGGACAACCAACAAACAGTGGCTACAGTGCATGGCACTGTACCCTAAAATAAATTACAGCATGACTGTTTTGTTTTGCGCGGGGGGAGGGGGGGTTGCTGTGCATTTCTTTTTGCTTATAAATTAAAACCAAACATAATTTAACTATGGATTTTTTCCCCTGAAGGATGGAATTTTCATAATTAATCAGAAAAAAATGGGGGGAGGTGTATAAACTACATTATGTTTATTCCCGTTACGGTAAATTCTTCGGTAACTGTAAGGTCCATCTTAACTGTCACTTTCCTCAGTAAAGTAGCAACAAATACCACTCCTCCAGTGGATTCAATTAATCTTCTATATCTAATTCCATGCCCTGTAAACCTTGGTTGCAATTCTATTTGAGACACTCTATTTACAAGTATCAGAGGGGTAGCCATGTTAGTCTAAATCTGCAAAAGAGACAAGGAGTCTTGCGGCACCTTATAGGCACCTTATAGACTAACAGATTTATTGGAGCATAAGCTTTCGTGGGCATAAGCTTTTCATCTTTGCCCACGAAAGCTTATGCTCTAATAAATCTGTTAGGGTATGTCTACACTATTTCAAATTAACGTAAATAACTAGTGATATTTTGAATTAACTTAAATCGAAATAGTTAATTTGAATTAAGCTAATTCAAAATAATGCATCTATACACAAAAACTATTTCGAAATAGCATTTTGCTTTTTCAAAATAGCGCATCCACGCTGAGTGGACCCTGAACCGAAGTTAAGGCTGGCCGGAACCAGTGCCGGCCGGGCATCAGGTTAGGACTTAGTGTGTAGAGCTACTGCCTGAGGCTAACTGAGCTCCGTGCTTAAAGAGACCCTACTCCCACCCCGGACCGAGAGTTCTCACGGTTCCCAGCTTGCTTGTCTACCTCGATGAGGGACAGCAAAGCAGTCCTGTCTTGGATTGCCCTGAGTGCCCCAACTTGGGACACCACAGCACTTGGCCACATGGAGCCAGAGCTGCCCCTGGGCGGGCTTAGCCAGGCTGGGAGGGGAAGCTGGGCGGGCGGGGCCAATCTGGGACGGGAAGCTGGGCGGGCAGGGCCTGGCTTGGGAGGGGAAGCTGTGCGGGCGGGGCCAGGCTGGGAGGAGAAGCTGGGTGGGCGGGGCCGGCTCCGGAGGGGAAGCAGGGCGGGCGGGGCCGCGCTCGGGAGGAGAAACTGGGCGGGCGGGGCCAGGCTGTGAGGGGAAGCTAGGCGCGTGGGGCCTGGCTGGGGAGTGGAAGCTGAGCGGGCGGGGCCTGGCTCGGGAGGGGAAGCTGGGCGGGTGGACCCTGGCTCGGGAGGGGAAGCTGGGCGGGCGGGGCCAAGCTGGGATGGGAAGGTGGGCGGGCAGGGCCTGGCTCGGGAGGAGAAGCTGGATGGGGGGGGCCTGGCTCGGGAGGGGAAGGTGGGCGGGCGGAGCCGGGCTCGCGAGGAGAAACTGGGTGGGCGGGGCAAGCCGGGAGGGGAAGGCGGGCGGGCGGGGCCAGGCTAGGAAGAGAAGCTGGGTGGGCGGGGCCGGGCTCGGGAGGGGAAGGTGGGCGGGCGGGGCTAAGCTGAGAGGGGAAGGTGGGCAGGCGGAGCCTGGCTGGGAGGAGAAACTGGGCGGGCGGGGCCTGGCTGGCAGGGGAAGCAGGGCGGGCGGGGCCAGGCTGGGAGGGGAAGGTGGGTGGGCGGGGCCAGGCTGGGAGGGGAAGGTGGGTGGGCGGGGCCGGGATCGGAAGGGGTAGCGGGGCGGGCGGGGCCAAGCTGGGAGGGGAAGTTGGGCGGGCGGGGCAAGGCTGGGAGGAGAAGCTGGGCGGGCGGGGCCTGGCACGGGAGGGGAACGGGGCGGGCGCGGCCAAGCTGCGAGGGGAAGCTGGGCGTGCGAGGCCTGGCTTGGGAGAAGAAGCGGGGCGGGCGGGGCCGGGCTCGGGAGGAGAAACTGGGTGGGCGGAGCAGGGAGGCTGGGCGGGCGGGGCCAGGCTCGGGAGCGGAAGCTGGTCGGGCGGGGCCAAGACGGGAGGGGAAGGTGGGCGGGCGGGGCCTGGCTGGCAGGGGAAGCAGGGCGGGCGGACCAGGCTGGGAGGGGAAGGTGGGTGGGCGGGGCCAGGCTGGGAGGAGAAGCTGGGTGGGAGGGGCCGGGCTCGGAAGGGGTAGCAGGGCGGGCGGGGCCAAGCTGGGAGGGGAAGTTGGCCGGGCGGGGCCTGGCACGGGAGGGGAACGGGGCGGGTGCGGCCAAGCTGGGATGGGAAGCTGGGCGTGCGAGGCCTGGCTTGGGAAGAGAAGCGGGGTCGGCGGGGCCGGGCTCGGGAGGAGAAACTGGGCGGGCGGAGCAGGGAGGCTGGGCGGGCGGGGCCAGGCTCGGGAGCGGAAGCTGGTCGGGCGGGGCCAAGATGGGAGGGGAAGGTGGGCGGGCGGGGCCTGGCTGGGTGGGGAAGCTGGGTGGGCGGGGCCAGGCTGTGAGGAGAAGCTGGGTGGGCGGGGCCTGGCTCGGGAGGGGAAGGTGGGCGGGCGGGGCCGGGCTCGCGAGGAGAAACTGGGTGGGCGGGGCAAGCCGGTAGGGGAAGACGGGCGGGCGGGGCAAGGCTGGGAAGAGAAGCTGGGTGGGCGGGGCCGGGCTCGGGAGGGGAAGCAGGGCGGGCGGGGCCTGGCTGGGAGGGGAAGCAGGGCGGGCGGGGCCACGCTGGGAGGAGAAGCTGGGTGGGCCGGGCCGGGCTCGGGAGGGGAAGCTGGGCGGGCGGGGCCGGGCTCGGGAGGGGAAGCTGGGAGGACGGGGCCGGGAACGGGAGGAGAAACTGGGCGGGCGGGGCCAGCCTGGGAGGGGAAGCTGGGCGGGCGGGGCCAGGCTGGGAGAGGAAGCGGCCCGGGCGGGGCCAGGCTGAGAGGGGAAGCTGGGCGGGCGGGGCGAGGCTGGGTGGAGAAGCTGGGTGGGCGGGGCAAGGCTGTGAGGGGAAGGTGGGCGGGCGGGGCCAGGCTGGGAGGAGAAGCTGGGTGGGCGGGGCCGGGCTCGGGAGGGGAAGTTGGGCAGGCGGGGCCGGGCTCGGGAAAAGAAAGTGGGCGGGCGGGGCCAGGCTGGGAGGAGAAGTGGGTGGGCGGGGCCTGGCTCCGGAGGGGAAGCAGGGCGGGCGGCGCCGGACTCGGGAGGGGAAGCTGGGCGGTCGGGGCTAGGCTGGGAGGGGAAGCTGGGCAGGCGGGGCCAGGCTGGGAGGAGAAGCTGGGTGGGCCGGGCCGGGCTCGGGAGGGGAAGCAGGGCGGGCGGGGCCGCGCTCGGGAGGAGGAACTGGGTGGGGAAGCAGGGCGAGCGGGGCCGGGCTCGCGAGGAGAAACAGGGTGGGCGGGGCAATTCGGGAGGGGAAGGCGGGCTCGCGGGGCCAGGCTGGGAAGAGAAGCTGGGCGGGCGGGGCCAGGCTGGGAGGGGAAGCTGGGTGGGCGGGGCCAGCCTTGGGAGGGGAAGCGGAGTGGGCGGGGCCAAGGGGAAGCTGGGCGGGGGGGTCCAGGCTGGGAGGTGAAGCTGAGGGGGCGGGACCAAGATGGGAGGGGAAGGTGGGCGGGCGGGGCCAGGCTGAGAAGAAGCTGGAAGGGCGGGGCCGGGCTCAGGAGGGGAAGCTGGGCGGGCGGGGCCGGGCTTGGGAGGGGAAGCAGGGGGGGCGGAGCCGGACTCGGGAGGGGAAGCTGGGCGGTCGGGGCCGGGTTCGCGAGGAGAAACAGGGTGGGCGGGGCAATTCGGGAGGGGAAGGCGGGCGGGCGGGGCCAGGCTGGGAAGAGAAGCTGTGTGGGCGGGGCCAAGCTCGGGAGGGGAAGCTGGGCGGGAGGGGCCAAGCTGGGAGGGAAAGGTGGGCGGGCGAAGCCAGGCTGGGAGGAGAAGCTGGGTGGGGGGGGGCCTGGCTCGGGAGGGGAAGGTGAGCGGGCGGGGCCGGGCTCGTGAGTAGAAACTGGGTGGGCGGGGCAAGTCGGGAGGTGAAAGCGGGCGGGCGGTCCAGGCTGGGAAGAGAAGCTGGGTGGGAGGGGCCGGGCTCGGGAGGGGAAGGAGGGCCGGCGGGGTCTGGCTGGGAGGCGAAGCAGGGCGGGCGGGCCCTGACCCGGGAGCGGATTAGGGGCGGGCGGGGCCTGGCTCGGGAGGAGAAGCTGGGCTGGCGGGGCTAAGCTGGGAGGGGAAGGTGAGCGGGCGGGGCCAGGCTGGGAGGAGAAGCTGGGTGGGCGGGGCCGGGCTCGGGAGGAGAAGCTGGGTGGGCGGGGCCGGGCTCGGGAGGAGATGCAGGGGGGGCGGAGCCGGACTCGGGAGGGGAAGCTGGGCGGTCGGGGCTAGGCTGGGAGGAGAAGCTGGGCGAGCGGGACCTGGCTCGGGAGGGGAAGCTGGGCGGGCGGGGCCAGGCTGGGAGGAGAATCTGGGTGGGCGGGGCCGGGCTCGGGAGGGGAAGCAGGGTGGGCGGGGCCGCGCTCGGGAGGAGAAACTGGGCGGGAGGGGCCAGGCTGGGAGGGGAAGCTGGGCGGGCGGGGCCAGGCTAGGAGGGGAAGCTGGGCGTGCTGGGCCAAGCTGGGAGGGGAAGGTGGGCGGGCGCGGCCTGACTGGGAGGGGAAGCTGGGCGGGGGGTCCAGGCTGGGAGGTGAAGCTGAGGGGGCGGGACCAAGATGGGAGGGGAAGGTGGGCGGGCGGGGCCAGGCTAAGAGAAGAAGCTGGAAGGGTGGGGCCGGGCTCAGGAGGGGAAGCTGGGCGGGCGGGGCCAGGCTCGGGAGGGGAAGCTGGGCAGAGGGGCCTGGCTGGGAGGGGAAGGAGGGCAGGCGGGGCCAGGCTGGGATGGGAAACTGGGCGAGCGGGGCCTGGCTCGGGAGGGGAAGCTGGGCAGAGGGGCCTGGCTGGGAGGGGAAGGAAGGCGGGCGGGGCTAGGCTGGGAGGGGAAGATGGGCGGGCGGGTCCGGACTCGGGAGGGGAAGCTGCGCGGGCGGGGGCTGGCTGGGCGGGGAAGCTGGGCGGGCGGGGCCAAACTGGGAGGGGAAGCAGGGCGGGCGGGGCCCGGCTTGGGAGGAGAAGCTGGGCAGGCGGGGCCAGGCTGGGAGGGGTAGCGGGCTGGGCGGGGCCTGGTACCGTAGGAGAAGAGGGGCGGCCGGGCCAGACTGGGAGGAGAAGCGTGGCGGGCGGGGCCATGCTGGGAGGAGACGCTGGGCGGGCGGGGCCTGGCTCGGGAGGGGAAGCTGGGCGGGTAGCGCCGTACTCGGGAGGAGAAGCTGGGCGGGCGGGGCCAGGCTGGGAGGGGAAGCTGTAGGGGCGGGGCCAAGGTGGGAGGGGAGGGTGGGCGGGCGGGGCCAGGCTGGGAGGAGAAGCTGGGTGGGCGGGGGCCCGGCTCGGGAGGGGAAGCTGGGCGGGTAGCGCCGGACTCGGGAGGAGAAGCTGGGCGGGCGGGGCCAGGCTCGGGGAGGGAAGCTGGGCGGGCGGGGCCAGGGTGGGAGGCGAAGCTGGGCGGGCGGGGCCTGGCTCGGGAGGGGAAGCTGGGCAGGCGGGGCCAGGCTGGGAGGGGTAGCGGGCCGGGCGGGGCCTGGTACCGGAGGAGAAGAGGGGCGGCCGGGCTACACTGGGAGGAGAAGCGGGGCAGGCGGGGCCATGCTGCGAGGAGACTCTGGGCGGGCGGGGCCTGGCTCGGGAGGGGAAGCTGGGCGGGTAGCGCCGTACTCGGGAGGAGAAGCTGGGCGGGCGGGGCCAGGCTGGGAGGGGAAGCTGTAGGGGCGGGGCCAAGGTGGGAGGGGAGGGTGGGCGGGCGGGGCCAGGCTGGGAGGAGAAGCTGGGTGGGCGGGGGCCCGGCTCGGGAGGGAAGCAGGGCGGGCGGGTCCGGGCTCGGGAGGGGAGGGTGGACGTGCGGGGCAAGGCTGGGAAGAGAAGCTGGGTGGGCGGGGCCGGGCTCGGGAGGGGAAGCTGGGCGGGCGGGGCCGGGATGGGGATGGGAAGGTGGGAGGGCGGGGCCAAGCTGGGGGGGGGAAGCTGGGCGTGCGGGGCCTGGCTGGGAGGGGAAGCTGGGCGGTCGGGGCCAAGCTGGGGGGGGAAGGTGGGCTGGGCGGGCGGCGCCGGGCTCGCGAGCAGAAACTGGGTGGGGGAAGCGAGGAGGGGAAGGCGGGCGGGCGGGCGGGGCAAAGCTGGGAGGGGAAGGTGGGCGGGCGGGGCCTGGCTGGGAGGGGAATCTGGGCGGGCGGGGCCAGGCTGGGAGGGGAAGCTGGGCTGTCGGGGCTAGGCTGGGAGGAGAAGTTGGGTGGGCGGGGCCGGGCTCGGGAGGGGAAGGAGGGCGGGCGGGGCCGCTCTCGGGAGGAGAAACTGGGCGGGCTTAGCCAGGCTGGGAGGGGAAGCTGGGCGGGCGGGGCCAGGCTCGGGAGGGGAACGGGGCGGGCGGGGCCTGGCTCGGGTCCGGAAAGGGGCGGGCGGGGCCAAGCTGGGAGGGGAAGGTGAGCGGGGCAGGCCAGGCTGGGAGGAGAAGCTGGGCAGAGGGCCCTAGCTGGGAGGGGAAGCAGGGCGTGCAGGGCAAGGCTGGGAGGGGAAGCTGGGCGGGCGGGGCCTGTCTCGAGAGGGGAAGCTGGGTGGGCGGGGCCTGGCTCGGGAGGGGAACGGGGCGGGCGGGGCGAAGCTGGGAGGAGAAAGTGGGCGGGCGGGGCCAGGCCGGGAGGACAAGCTGGGTGGGCGGGGCCGGGCTCGGGATGGGAAGCTGGCACAGCTTCTCCTCCCAGCCTGGCCCCGCCCGCCCAGCTTCCCCGCCCAGCCTGGCCCCGCTCGCCCACTTTCTCCTCCCAAGCCTGGCCCCGCCTGCCCAGCTTCCCCTCCCGAGCCCGGCGCCGCCCGCCCACCTTCCCCTCCCAGCCTGGCCCCGCCCGCCCAGCTTCTCCTCCCAGCCTGGCCCCGCCCGCCCAGCTTCTCCTCCCAGCCTGGCCCCGCCCTCCCACCTTCCCCTCCCAGCCTGGCCCCGCCCTCCCACCTTCCCCTCTCAGCCTGGCCCCGCCCTGGCCGCTTCCTCTCCCAGCCTGGCTTCGCCTGCCCAGCTTCTCCTCCCGAGCCAGGCCCCGCCCGCCCAGCTTCCCCTCCCAGCCTGGCCCCGCCCGCCCAGCTTCCCCTCCCAGCTTGGCCCCGCCCGCCCAGCTTCCCCTCCCGAGTCTGGCCCCGCCCGCCCAGCTTCCCCTCCCAGCCTGGCCCCGCCCGCCCAGCTTCCCCTCCCAGCTTGGCCCCGCCCGCCCAGCTTCCCCTCCCGAGTTTGGCCCCGCCCGCCCAGCTTCCCCTCCCGAGCCCGGCCCCGCCCATCCAGCTTCCCCTCCCGAGCCCGGCCCCGCCCACCCGGCTTCTCCTCCCAGCCTGGCCCCGCCCGCCCAGTTTCTCCTCCCGAGCGCGGCCCCGCCCGGCCTGCTTTCCCTCCCGAGCCCGGCCTCGCTCACCCAGCTTCCCCTCCGGAGCCAGGTGTATAGGCAAAAAGTGAAACCGCTCCGTTTTTGTGACGGTCACAGTATCTGTCAAACAAACATGACATTCGGTATAACTGCTCAGGAATTGCTACCTTTGCTGGCTGGTTGCAAATTCAGAGGGACTGTGTTTTTTGGTAGAAAAATCTCTCAATTTGCTACCTCCTGTCTAATGGACTCAGGGGATGCTGGTGTTTTGCCTTGGGTGGGGGCCTTTTGCTCCTGGTCCATGGGTCACAAATTCAGAGGAACTGGGGTTTTTGGTCCTCAAAACATTTCCCTCAAAACATTTCCCTGAGAATTGTTCAAAACAGGAAATAGTTAGTGAATTTGAAAATAGGAAAATCAATCCATATAACAGTCAGTTCAATTAGAAAATATGAGATGAATATTGCATACGTATAAGCAAGGTCAAACAATATTAACATGGCCTGATTGTCAAGCCACTGACAATACAGACATAAATTAAGTTAAGGACCATGCACAATTCTCCAGAATTGATGTGTGACCAAAAAAGGATGTATTCCATCAATGATGATCTAATGTTTTTTGAGAGTGCTATTACCTAGAACCTTGGTTATAGTCATTGCTTGACAAATAAGAGAAAACATGACTTGACAGACAGAAAAGGGACTGGCCACCACAAGAAAAAAATGTACTTAAAGCTAATAAATTCCGAGTAATAATAAGAACAGTATTTGCAAATACATTAGTAATAAAATATGCTCCCTGTTATCAATGCATGCATTATAATCTTCAACTTTCTGCCCTATTTTTCCATGTCTCCTCCCATTTGCTCCAGAAGCTACCCTATAAAATGCTGCCTCCTAACCCCTAAAACTCATAGTTCATAAAGCAGATGAATGAACAATAAAACAGTTCTGTATGAATATTGGACAAGTAAACGTACCTTCCATAATGATGTGTGTAGTACAGGAAAGTTTTTGCGTGTTGAAAATATATGTGGAACAGATACTGTAGAAAAAGTATTATGGATGTGAATTAAAAGAAATAAGTAGAACACTTGGGGTGTGTCTAAACTACAGGGTTTTGTCGACAAAAGTGGACTTTTGTCAACAAAACTATACCTGCGTCCACACTGCCTTTGAGTTATGTCGACATATGTAAACCCCATTCTATGAGGAATAATGTCTTTTCTCGACAGAGTTCTGTCGATAGAAGGCATTATTACATCTACACTGTCCTTTGCGTCCACACTGTTATGTCGACAAAGCGGCTTGCTTTGTTGACAGAACTGGATGTAGTCTAGACGCTCTTTGTCGACAGAAGCTTTGTCGACAGTATCTGTCGACAAAAATTCTGTTGACAAAACCCTGTAGTCCAGTCATACCCATACATAGGAGTATGACTTGATACTCAATACTGCATTTAAAGAATCAGTTAACAAAAATGTTAATTGTCAAAAATAATATATTGTAACTAGATTATAGAGAAAATTGTATATCACTGTAATGGATGTGAGGTTCTGCACAAAATTGGTCCCTGTTACAGATATAGTACTGGGGTGAGCTTAGCAATTCTATCAATTCTACACAGCCATTAATTCGAACTAATTAATTCGAACTAGGCGTTAGTCCTTGTAGAATGAGGTTTATCTAGTTCGAATAAGCGCTCCGCTAGTTCTAATTAAGTTCGAACTAGCGGATCGCGTGTGTAGCGCCTCTCTGAGTTAATTCGAATTAACGTCTCTTAGTTAGGGTACGTCTACACTACAAAGTTATTTCTAAGTCCTTCTTCACACTTAATTTTCCCAGAGAGAAGGTCAGTGTTCTTGTGCAAATACTCAAGGCCAGATAAGAAAAGGGGCAAGATTTTCTGAAAGAGGGGATGATTTGGAGCAAAATATTGCCAATCTAGACACTGCTACATTTTTTAAAATTTTTATTAGAACCGTGAAAAGCTCAAAGGAAAATAAAAATGCACTAGAAGGCACACGGTGGGATATCACAGTGTATGAGGAATGCAAGGGAAGTTATTTCTGTTCATCACAAGTCACAGGCCCCATCTCAGGACCTGGCTGTAGTGCGGACATGATGTGGCTCAGACACGTGCTCTGTCGCTGGAAAAATCCTCTCATGTTGCAGCTGTACTCTTGACTGGGGGAATCTCAATACACTAGGACTACTGCCCAGTGTCCCCCTGAATGAAACTGGCTCCAGATGGTTCCAGCTCCACCCCATGACTCATCTCCAGTTTCACTGTTCCTTAGAAATGATTCTAATCTGCGTCTAGTTCACATGGATGATTGTCTGGCCACCCTGGCTCTGGTTGTTGCAGCTTTGAATACAGCACAAGTCTGCTCTGTGGCCTGCTTCTGTGACTCTGCTACGAACACTGACATGCTTCCTGTGCTGATTTTGTGGCACCTGTGTCTCTGGCCCTGCTCAGATCCACAGCTCAGCTCTGAGAAATGCTCTATGTAGGGTTCCCAGGTGTACAGTTTTGAACACACAGGCAGTCAGTCCATTATTTTAACTTTCTATTTTTGAAAAAAAATTATAAAGTATTATTGATTCAATAGCACTGTCTTCAGCATGTGATCAGGACGATGGAATGTCCATTGTGACATAATGGGAAGTGTGCACAGTATTGGTGAAAACATCTGGCAAGACTAGCTCTATGCTAAGCTGGGGCCAAATGTGTCTGAACAAGGGTAATCAAGCACACACAGAGCACAGGAAACTAAGAGCATCCTTGCTCCCTGATTAGCCTGACCACCCTGTTAATGTGGATAGCCTAGACGATTGGACTCTAACCGTTTTTCAAGGGGACTGTCAGTATCAAGGCAATGATTTCAGATTCAACCCTCCACATTCTGTTGGTGTTGTGAAATAGCCAAGCCAAACACCACAACTGAGTTTTATTAAGGGAAATACAATAGCACTGTGGCAGCAGGCACAGTAACACAGATGGGTCTGGACCCTCGCCTGTTATCAAGGCTTGGTATTGTGGACAGTGGACTGGTGAGGTGGTGGGAAGTGAAGGGGGGATGTGCAGTGGGGGAGATAGATCTATGGGTGTCAGTGCACTGTGAAGCGTGGAGGGTCTGAGGAGCACTGCAGTTGTGCTGGTGGGAATATGGGGGGAACTGAACAGTTAATGAATATGGGCGGGGGATTATGGGGGGGCACAGGGCATAGCGATCTGTGGGAGGGCAATAGGCATAGTAATTTGTGGGGGTCTCTGGGTGCTGTGGCATTGGGTCTAGGGGGTTAGAGGGGTGCTAGGCAGGGTAGAACAGTGCGGCATGGGCCTGCCCACAATAAGAAGAAGCATGATGGCATCAGCTCAGTGCCAGGAGGGCTACTGTATGTCAGTTTGTAAGCAGTGCCCTTGTACGAGGCTGGGTGGAGCAGGGCTGGACCTGCGGTGATATAATAATAAGAAATTAGCAGTAGGGATATATTACCGACCACCTGACCAGGACAGCGATACTGACATAGAAATGCTGAGGGAGATTAGAGAGGCTACCAAAATAAAGAACTCTATAATAATGGGTGATTCTAATTACCCCTATATTGACTGGATACATGTCACCTCAGGAAGAGAAGTGGAGATCAAATTTCTCAATGGTTTAAATGACTGCTTCTTGGAGCAGCTGGTGCAGGAACCCACAAGGGGAGAGGCAATTCTCGATTTAGTCCTGAGTGGAGTGCAGGATCAGGTCCAGGATATAACCGTTACAGGACCGCTTGGGAATAGTGACCATAATATAATAACATTCAACATTCCTGTGGTGGGAAGAACACCTCAGCAGTCCAGCACCCTGGCATTTAATTTCAAAAAGGGGAATTATGCAAAAATGAGGAGGTTAGTTAAACAGAAATTAAAAGGCACAGTGACTAGAGCCAAATCCCTGAAAGCTGCATGGAAACTTTTTAAAGACACCATAATAGAGGCTCAACTTAAATGTCTACCCCAAATTAAAAAACATAGTAAGAGACCTAAAAAAGAGTCACCGTGGCTTAACCACCATGTAAAAGAAGCAGTGAGGGACAAAAAGGTATCTTTTAAGAAGGGAAGTCCAATCCTAGTGAGATAAATAGAAAGGAACAGAAACACTGTCAAATCAAGTGTAAACATGTAATAAGAAAAGCAAAAAAAGATTTTGAGGAACAGTTAGCCAAAAACTCAAAAAGAAATAACAAAATGTTTTTTAAGTACATTAGAAGCAGGAAGCCTGCTAAAAAGCCTGTGGGTCTCCTAGATGATCAAGCTATAAAAGGAGCAATCAAGGATGATAAAGCCATTGCGGAGAAACTAAATGATTTCTTTGCTTCAGTCTTCACGGCTGAGGACATTGGGGAGATTCCTGAATCTGCACCGTCCTTTGTGGGTGATGAATCTGAGGAACTGTCCCGGATTGAAGTGTTATTAGAGGAGGTTTTGGAACAAATAGAAAAACTTAATGTTAACAAATCTCTGGGACCGGATGGCATTCATCCAAGGGTTCTAAAAGAACTTAAATGGGAAATTGCTGAGCTATGATCTGTGGTTTGTAACCTATCCTTTAAATCGGCTTCCGTACCTAATGACTGGAAGGTAGCCAACGTGACACCAATATTTAAAAAGGGCTCTAGAGGCAATCCTGGCAATTACAGACCGGTAAGTCTAACTTCAGTACCAGGCAAACTAGTCGAAACAATAGTAAAGAATAAAATTGTGAAGCATGTAGAAGAACATAATTTGTTGGACAAAAGTCAACATGGTTTCTGTACAGGGAAATCCTGTCTTACTAATCTATTAGAGTTCTTTGAAGGGGTTAACAAACATGCGGACAAGGGGATCCAGTAGATATAGTATACTTGGATTATAGTATACTTGTGTCAATTACATGGCCATGGGATAAGAGGGAAGGTCCTTTCTTGGATTGAGAACTGGTTAAAAGACAGGAAACAAAGACAGGTAGGAATAAATGGTAAATTTTCAGATTGGAGAGGGTAACTAGTGGTGTATCCCACGGGTCATTCCTGGGACCAATCCTTTTCAATTTATTCATAAATGATCTGGAGAAAGGGGTAAGCAGTGAGGTAGTAAAGTTTGCAGATGATACCAAACTGTTTAGGATAGTCAAGTCAGAAGCAGACTGTGAGGGACTCCAAGAAGATCTCACCAAACTGAGTGATTGGGCAACAAAATGGCAAATGAAATGTAATGCGGATAAGTGTAAAGTAATGCACATCGGGAAAAATAACCCCAACTATACGTACAGTATGACGGGGGCTAATTTGGCTACGACAAATCAGGAAAGAGATCTTGGAGTTATCGTGGACAGTTCTCTGACAACTTCCACAGATAGTGCAGCGGCGGTCAAAAAGGCAAATAGGATGCTAGAAATTATTAGGAAAGGGATAGAAAATAAGACCCAGAATATCTTACTGCCCCTGTATAAAACTATGGTACGCCCACATCTTGAATACTGTGTACAGATGTGGTCTCCTCACCTCAAAAAAGATATTTTGGCCTTGGAAAGGGTTCAGAAAAGGGCAACTAAAATGATTAGGGGTTTGGAACGAGTCCCATATGAGGGGAGGCTAAAGAGACTGGGACTTTTCAGTTTAGAAAAAGAGGAGACTGAGGGGGGATATGATAGAGGTCTATAAAATCATGAGTGGTGTGGAGAGGGCTGATAAAGAAAATTTATTTATTAGTTCCCATAATAGAACAACTAGAGGACACCAAATGGAATTAATGGGTAGCAGGTTTAAAACTAATAAAAGGAAGTTCTTCTTCACACAGCGTGTTGTCAACCTGTGGAACTCCTTGCCAGAGGAGGCTGTGAAGACTAGGACTATAATAGAGTTTAAAGAGAAGCTGGATAAATTCATGGAGGTTAGGTCCATAAAAGGCTATTAGCCAGGGGATAAAATGGTGTCCTTGGCCTCTGTTTGTCAGAGGCTGGAGAGGGATGGCAGGAGACAAATCGCTTGATCATTGTCTTCGGTCCACCCTCTCTGGGGCACCTGGTGCTGGCCAGTCGGTAGACAGGATACTGGGCTAGATGGACCTTTTGTCTGACCCAGTACGGCCGTTCTTATGTTCTTATGATATGACACATTGACCCTGGACAGACAGTCGCTATGAGGCAGTGGTCACCAACCAGTAGATAGGGATATACTGGTAGATCTTGTATCCTCTGTCAGGTGATCCTGACTGGTGTGGGCAAGAGGATATCAAGTGCCAGCACTTAAATGCCCCTCCCCCCACTGTTGTGGATGTTCTGCACTTTGCCTTGCAGCTGATACCACGCCTGGGAGTCTGCTGCTTTGTGTGCACGGGAGGGGAGGAAAAAGAGGGGTGCTGATGTCAGGGTTCAACATATACCATTCTGTATCCTTTCAACACAGGACCAGGGATGGAGTTTTCTTGCAGCTTTAGGTAGTGTTACAGGGCAAGGCCATGGGTGAGCCTGCCTTAGGCACACTCCACCACCATCTAGGAGTCACCAGCAGTGACAAAATGGAGCATACATCACTAACTCCTACCCCTGGCATGAACCCAGTCCTGTATCCAAGCCCTTATCATTGCTCTGAGCACCCATGCATCCAAATACCCTGCCAAAGCATGCACCTAGAACACCACAGTAAATGCATGCTCCAAGAGCTGATCAGAGCCCTTCTCACACTCCAGATCCCTTAAGCAAAGACCAGAGCATGCGCACCCAACCGTCTGTCCCAGGCTGATGAAAGAGACTGAGGATGGGCAAGAGAGGGAGGATAGAGGGTGCAGGATCTGGGACTTGGAGAAGGGGTAAGAAGGAAGCGGGAAAAGGGTATTTATATATAAGGTACATATTGGATTGCACTTTCAAAACGTTGGAGCCCCCTGCTCTGAGTTCTCTGACCCATGTCCCCATTGACTATGGGAGGAATCACTAAAATTTCACTTGGCCATGTTGGCGAGGAGTCCTGTGGCACCTTATAGACTAACTGAAGATAGTGCCACAGGACTCCTCAACGATTCTTCATATTCAGACTAACACAACTACCCCTCCGATACTTGCCCATGTTTGGTGATGAGGATCTGGGACGGAGTTTGGGTGCATGACGGGTGCTTGCTAGGGGAAGTTTGGGGGACAGGTGCGGGATCTGCCATGGGTCGGGATTGCAGTACAGGAGAGGGTGTGGATGGGAGGGACTTTAGCATATCAGCATAGTACACAAGAGAAAGGAGATGCAGTGACTTCTGATAGAGAAACAAAGAGAAAACTATTAAATACTAAAAAAGTGAGAGGCAGAGTTTGAGACAGGAACTGTATGTAGAATATTTCACACTTGTACACCTACAGAGGAACGGTGGTGTCTAAGCATTGACCGTCTAGGAATTGGGAGGCCTGTGCCTTTAAGAACTCAAGCCCAGGAGCCCGCCCCCTGCTCGGGGGCTGACAGGCAGCGTCCAGGGAAAATAAAGAAAAAAAAGACTTTGCCCCTGGAAAACTGATATTTTCAAGGACATCAGGTGGCTTGTCCTGCTGGGTGACTGTTCCCACCTCTCCCCCTCCCTAAAAGGGGGTTTTCTCCGTGCACAGGGTCTGGCAGTGTCCCCCAGCCCGGGGTTAACCAAGGCTACCACCCCCCACCCCCCCGATTTTTCAAATTTCGCCCCTCTTCTGCAGCTAAAAAAAGAAGATTGATGCCTCCAGCCGGTAAATTTCTGCCCCATGCTCAGAACCAGACACTACCCCCCCTGCAATTTGCCCCCCTTCATCATTTTAAACACCTCCGAAGAGGAGGAAGCAAATCTGAGGAGGCAGTGAGGGCAGAGAGAGGGCAGCGGCTACAGCGAGGGACACTGAGTTTGCTCAGTTCGGGTGCGCATGCTCAGTGCACCCAAAGTAGCAAATTCTGAGACGTTCAGCACTTCCGCAGCACCCCTGGGAGCCGCTGGCTGCATAGTCCCTCGCGGCGGCTGCAGGCGAGCCCTGGCCTGGCAGCTCTGCTTTCTCCTCTTGCAGGGGAGGGAGCCCGCGGCGCCCCGCTTCACACCGGGGAAAGGTTGTACAGCTGCAGAGAAAGGGAAGTAGGGGGACCCGGGCCGCTTTCACCCCTCCCCCAGGACGCTCTGACGTTTCTGCGCGTGCTGTGGGGAAGGGACACGAGGATTTGGCGGGAAGAGGGAAAGGAGACGGAGTTCGGTCAGTGGGGGGAGGTGGGAGAGGGGAGCGGACTGGTCTGGTCGGGACCAGGGGGATCGGGTTTGGCTGGGAGGGAAAAGGGCGCAGGGTGGATTAGGTGGGGGAGGGAGGGAAGGGCAGGGCGGACTGGGTCCGGTCACTGAGGGGTCGGGTTTGCCTGGGAGGGGAGAGAAGGTGGAAACTGGGTTCCGTGAATGCATGGGGGGTCGGGGGGTCGGGATGTGTGTGGAGGGAAGACAGGATGTAGGCTGGGTTTGGCTGGAGGATGTGGTGGGAGTCAAAGAGCCGCAAGGTGAAAGGGGTGCTTTCCTCCTCAGTGCCTGCCCCACCGCAAGGGGCCAAAGGGGGGGGGGGGCGGCCAAAAATGTTTTGCTTGTGGCTGCAAAAAACCTAGAGCCAGCCCTGGCCTGGGGCATGTCTACACAGAAGCTGGGAATGGTAAGTCCCAGCTTTGGGTTGTTGTTTCTTTTTACAGATTTCATTTTACTTTGGAGAGTGGCATGAAGTCACCAAGGAATGTCATCAATATTTACTCCTAGTGGAATGAGGTTTAACAGTTATTCTGAGATAAGGGCTTATCTCGGAATAACAGGTATAGATGCAGGGAGTTAATTCAGGCTAGTCAATTTCCAAAATGGCAAGTGGCCATGATTATGCTAATCAAGCACAGGATATTTAAATCCCAGGGTTGATTAGCAATTTCAGTCGCCCTCATTTGCCTCCCTAGTCTGATCTAGGGGGCAACTGTAGACATAGCCTAACATAACCAAGGCTCTTAAATTTATGTAGTATTATGAATTTCTCAGAAGAGCATGAAAGAGACCAAACTGGCTAAAAGGCAATTAAATACAATACAATTCTAGGTTCATTTTCGAAGTCAGAGCGGGAACATAGGTGCCCATTTCCCATGGAAAGCCATTGGAAGCTGAATGCCTAACTCCCACTTGATAGTGTTATGGCATGTTATTTTTAAGTCTGTACACAAACAACATCAGGGTTTAATACTACTTCATTCACATTCATAATTCAGCCTCTTAAGTTTATGTGTAGTACTTTGAATTACCCTAAAGAGTATGAATGTTTCTGTTTCAGCCTCCAGTAATTTTATTATATCAGCCTCCATAGGCACAGGAACAAAAGGGTTTATACTTGTCCATGCCCTCACCTATTCCAGGGTAATTAATTCAATCCCTAGAGCAGACATGAAGGCTTCTTTAACTTGCACCATGAACAGTAACATTCCCTAATCAGCTCATACAAATTCCCCAATATGACATCTTTTTATGGAAAAAAATTGATGCACAAAATTCCCAACCAGCTCTACTTATAATGCTTGGGTCAGCTAATGGACTCCATTTTGGTTCTTTATTAAAGCCATTTGTGATTGTATTAAGTTTGAATTAAAGTATACCTTTCTGATGAAGGTATTCTAGACATCCTAGATATTCAGTTAACTAAAGGCATGTTTACGCTACAAGATTATTTTGAAATAAGTTATTTCAGAATAATAACTCCCAAAATAACTATTTCAAAATAGCATGTCCATGCAACTCGGAAGCCTCAAAATTAATCCAACGTAGGCTCCCTCAATGTGGATGCACTATCTCGATTTAGAGCCCCAGGAAGCACTGGGGAGTAATTACTTTGAATGGCTTGGGGGAGGAGCCATTTCAAAATAGCAGAAGTAGAGCATCCACACTACTGCTATTTTGAAATAACTATTTCTAAATAAGTATTATTCCTTGTGAAATAAGGATGTATTATTTTAAAATAAGAAACTGTGTGGTTGTTGGGATTGAAAGTTTTAGTCTTTTTATAACTGTATTTTAGGTTTACTAATGCAGCCATTTAAGTATATATTTTTTTGTTTTAAAGTGTAGCAAGTTTAGTAAGTAAAGAGATAAGTTTTGGTATTATGTCTATGTTAATGAGACCGGAGAAATGTTGAAGGTTGAAGTTTTAATTATTTGATTTACAATGCCTCTTGCTTTGCCCAATATGAGATACTAATGTTATGCTTTTCTTCACAAGGCCTTGTAAAAGATTGTTAATGTATGGAAGTGGTATGTATGTGTCAAGATAAAGGTGCAAAGGTTATTACTCAGGGTATGTCTACACTAGCTCGTTAATTCGAGCTAGGTAGGCAAAGCAGGTGATTGGAATTGCAAATGACGCCTGGGATTTAAATATCCCGGGCTTTATTTGCATGTTCCTATCCAGTCGCCATTTTGAAATTCCACTAGCCCGAAGTAACTGCCGCGGGGCTACACACGGCAGTGAAATGGTAATTTGAACAGTTTGAATTAACTGTTACTCCTAATGGAGTGTAGCTACGTGGCAGTTACTTCAGGCTAGTGGAATTTCAAAATGATGACCGGATGGGAACATGCAAATAAAACCCGGGATATTTAAATCCCGGGCTTCATTTGTAATTCTGGTCGCCTGCTTTGCCTACCTAGCTCGAATTAATGAGCTACTGTAGACATACCCTCAGAGCCAGATTACCAAGAAAGGAGGGGGCAATGTGGGTGAAGACAGACTGTGAAAGGCAGACTGTGAAGAGATATATCGGCGTCACAGGAACCCATGGTCAAAGATTGATCAGATTGGCAGATTGACAACTCTAAAGTTGAGTGAGCACCCCCAAAAGACAATTGATTACAGGCTGAGCTTCTCGAAGATGTTTGGAATGTCAACATCAAAAGATAACAGTAACTGGTCACAGACTCACTCAGCAAAATCCATAGAGGAAAGGATTATAAAAGCAGGGTGATTTGCTATGGAACTTTGGGTTCATCTTGCTACCAACTCCAGAAAAGCTTCAGATTGGAACTGACAAAAGATCCTGCTCCCCCCTCTGTAATTGATCTGGCTGGCCACTAGATTGATCCAGACTCTGGACTGGTAATTATAACATTGTCTGGCAGGACTATGTATGTGGTGTCTATGGCTGTGTCCAGACTCAGGGTTTTTTTTGGGAAAAGTAGCCTTTTCCCGAAAAAACTTCCCCTGCGTCCAGACTCAAGCCGCGTTCTTTCGAAATTATTTCGAAAGAACGCGGCTTTTCTTTCGATGGCGGTAAACCTCGTTTCACGAGGAAGAACGCCTTCTTTCGAAAGTTCCTCTTTCGAAAGAAGGCGTTCTTCAATGTAAATAGGGCTTCCTCGAAAGACAGCATCCAGACTCGCTGGGTGCTCTCTTTCGAAAAAGCGGATTGCTCTTTCGAAAGATCCGCCTGCAGTCTAGACGCGATCTTTCGAAAGAGGCTCTTTCGAAAGAAGCCTGCAGTCTGGACATAGCCTATGTGTGTGAATGGCTGAAAAGCATATGCTACTGCTGTATTCTCAATAAATGCGGCATACTGCATTTTCCCCTATAAAAGATCTCATGTGCTTTGTTTAAGCATAACATGGCTGCTCACTATGTTACTTTGAACTAACTTTGTAGTGTTAACATGCCCTAAATTGCCTATACAGTGTTAACTCCAGAGACAGTGGATCCTTGAGAATCTGCAGTAAGTGTTGGGAGGGAGTCAGGAGACCAATGGGATGAGAATGTGAGATTTGAATGAAACAGGTTCTGAACAGAGCAGGTGCTAGAAGAAATGAGTTTGCCAAAAACAAAGCATAGATATTTCAGCAGAATTCATGCCTCAGGGGACAAATGAAACTCCCTAAACCTTGGAACAATAGATATGTAAGTAGACCACGGATTGTTTAGTTAAATTCAATCAGGTTATTTAAGTTTTGGTTTGCTTGGACTCCTCTCTGTTGATTAATGTACCCATATACTGTTACCTTGAAACTAAATTCCCATGAGGCAATTCTCTGTGCTTTTAGTCTGCCTTTTCAGTTGGCTCTCTAACACCCTAGCAGCTAAGTGTGCTCTTGCAAATATATCTTCAGGTATGTCTACACATGAAAGTTATTTCAAAATAACTTTGCTAGAGTTTACACAAGCCAACCGCTATTTCAAAATTAATTCACAATAGTGGAGGCCTTATTTCAAAATTGGTAAACCTCATTCCATGAGGAATAACACCAATTTCAAAATAGCTATTTTGAAATAAGCGCTGTGTAGACACTTATTTTGAAATAGGGGGCCTCCAGCCTTCCCAGGGTGCCCTGGTGGCTACTCTGGCCTCAACCAAGAAGACTCCTCTCCCTTCCTCTTTCCCTTCCTCCCTCCCTGGAGCCCTTAAAGGGGTAGACTCTGGCCACAGTGCCAGTGCCATCTCCAAGCTTGCCACCCAGAGCCAGAAGTCACTGCCCTGACCCAGTGGCCCCAAAACATGAGCCAGCAAGCCACTGGCAGCCAGCCCTCCACCGATCCATTCCAGCTCCCAAGAGCCTGCTAGGGCCCGGAGAAGATGGGCACCTTCCTGGACTAGGATGGAGATCATGGAACTTATTCAGGTTCGGGGGGATGCCCCCAACATCTATGATCTCTGCACTAGATGGAGAAACGCAGCTGTCTATGGCAGGATAGCTGCCAGCCTAGCCACCAAAGGCCACATGAGAATTCAGGAGCAGGTTTGCATGAAAATCAAGTTGGTCCAGTGAGACCCCCCAAACTCTGAGCCCTGAGCTTCCCCTCGCCCATCTTCCCCTTGCTTTCCCCTCCAGCTCCCTCCTCCCAGGTTTCCTCCTCCCCTCTCCTACCCTCTCTCTTCTCTTCTCCCATCTCCTTTCCACAGTCTCGCCAGAGTTTCATTCCCCGCCCCCAGTTTTGTTAAATAAAGAGAAGAAGAGGTTACTCACCTTCGGTGCAGTAACGATGGTTCTTCGAGGTGTGTCCCCGTGGGTGCTCCACGTCTGGTGTCGGGCTGGTCCTGGCGCCGCGAATCGGAGCTTGCCATAGCTGTAATCGACCGGGTCGCGCATGCGCGAGTAGCGTTCGCGCCTTTGAACAGCCGCGCGCGACCCGGTCCCCGCCAGTTCCTCTCACCGCCATCTGAAAAAGATAATAAAGAAGATTCCGTAGCAGGGAGGAGGGCGGGTCGTGGAGCACCCACGGGGACACACCTCGAAGAACCATCGTTACTGCACCGAAGGTGAGTAACCTCTTCTTCTTCTTCGGGTAGTCCCCGTGGGTGCTCCACGTCTGGTGACTCCGGAGCAGTAATCCACTAAACGTGGGCTACGGAATCACTAGTATTGTGGCTTGGCAACACCGCTGAGGCTAGGGCCGAATCAGAAGCCAAGCGCTGCACTATTGCGTAATGCCTTGCAAACGTCGTGTTGGAAGACCATGTAGCAGCACGGCATATGTCGCGTAAGGGTACCCCTCTAACAAAGGCCGTTGACGTAGCCATCGCTCGTGTCGAATGAGCTCTAGGGTGTGATAGAAGCGATTTATTGGCCATGTTATAGCAGGTAGTAATACAAGAAACGATGATCTTCGAGATACGTTGGGCAGATAAGGCTTGACCTTTAGAGTGTCCCAGGGTGGAGACAATGAGATGATCCGTCTTCCTAAAGGCACGGGTTCTATCTATGTAGAAGGCTAGAGCTCTGCGGGCGTCTAGAGTGTGTAAAAGAACGTCCCGACTTGACTTGTGAGGTTTTGGGTAAAAACATGTCAGAACGATCGGTTCATTGATGTGAAAGTCGGTGCAGACTTTTGGCAGAAAAGCTGGATGTGATCTCAATGTCACAGCCTCCTTAGAAAAAACTGTATATGGGGGCGATGACATCAGTGCTGCGAGCTCACCCACCCTACGTGCCGACGTTATAGCGAGGAGAAAAAGTACTTTCATCGTGAGGTGAGGCAACGGGGCGGTTGCTAGAGGTTCAAACGGGGTTTTAGTTAAAACGTCGAGGACCAAGTCAAGACTCCACGCAGGTGGCGGGGGCCTAACTGGTGGATTAAGGTTAACGAGGCCTTTAAAGAATCTTGCCACTATAGGATGGGAAAAAACTGACTTCCCTTCGATGGGCATGTGGAAGGCCGCAATTGCCGCTGCATGAACTCTAAGTGATGATATGGACAGCCCATCCGTCTGCAGCTGAAGAATATAGTCCAATATGACATTAAGTGGTGACAGAAAGGGATCGAGGTCTTTAGGAGCGCACCAGCGAGTGAATCTTGACCATTTTGAGAGATAGGTCTTTCTAGTCGATTCTTTCCTACTATAGAGCAGGATGCGCTTTACCTGGTCCGAGCAAAGCATCTCGGACGTGCTGAACCATCTATCATCCAGGCTGTTAAGTGAAGGGTGTCCAGCCTCGGATGGAGAAGAGAGCCCTTCTGTTGCGACAGTAAGTCCGGTAGATGAGGGAATCGGTACGGTGTCCGAGTCGAGAGCTGCAGGAGGGTCGAATACCACGGTTGCCTGGGCCAAGCCGGGGCTATGATCAGCATTCGCGCCCTGTCCATGACAACCTTCTCTAGCACCTTGGGAATGAGCACAACAGGAGGGAAAGCATATAACTGTAATGTTCCCCAGTGAAGAAGAAACGCATCTCCTAGAGAGTGCATGCCCACTCCCGCTCTGGAGCAATAAGCTCTGCATTTCGCGTTGGTTCTTGTGGCAAAGAGGTCTATGTCCGGTTGACCCCAGCGGTGAAAAAGGGGCCTGAGGACGTCCGCACGAATTTCCCACTCGTGGTCCTGGTAAAAATGTCTGCTTAGAGCATCTGCGATAGTGTTTTCTGCACCGGGTAAGTACGCAGCGACGAGAGAAATGTCGTTTCGAGTGCACCACTTCCACAGTCGAACTGCCTCTGCACAAAGGGATCTGGAGCGAGCACCGCCTTGTCTGTTCACATAATACATCGCTACGATGTTGTCTGTTAGAATCCTCGTTGTTGTGCCTCTTATGTGGTGCTTGAACCGTCTGCATGCGTGAAATATTGCCCGCAGCTCGAGGAGGTTGATGTGCAACAACTTCTCCGCTGGAGACCATCGGCCTTGTGCCTTTTCGGTACCCATGTGAGCGCCCCAACCCGTGAGAGACGCGTCTGTGGTTATCTCTCTTGCTGGTTGCGGAGCGTGAAACGGAACCCCTACTAACATGTTGCTGGGGTCGGTCCACCAGTGCAGGGACTGTTTGACCTGCATGGGTATCACCACCGTTTTGCGGACGCTGTGCCTGGCGGGATTGTACACGGTGGCCAGCCAATGTTGTAGGCACCTTAAATTTAGTCTTGCGTGTCGCACGATAATCGTGGTAGCTGCCATATGACCCAGGAGCTGCAGGTATACGCGGACTGGTAGCATAGGAGACTGCAAAATCGTTGTCACCAGGTCCTTTATGACCTGGAAACGCTCTACCGGCAAATGCACTCGTTCTTCGAGGGAGTTTAGCCGCGCTCCTATGAAAGTAAGAATCTGCGTTGGTTGCAGTCGGGATTTTTCTGTATTTACAACAAGGCCGAAAGACTTGAATAGAGCTAGAGTGACCTTCACCATGTGGGAGGTCTCCGCGCATGTGCGCCCCTTGATCAGACAATCGTCCAGGTAAGGAAAAATTGCGACTCCTATCCTGCGTAGATGAGCCGCTACCACCGCTAGTGTCTTGGAGAACACCCTCGGTGCCGATACAAGGCCGAACGGGAGTACCTTGAACTGGAAGTGGTCGTTTCCTACCAGAAACCGTAGAAATCGCCTGTGTGCCACGTGAATTGAGATGTGGAAATAAGCGTCCTGCAGATCTAGGACTGCGAACCAGTCTCCTTTGTTTAGTGCTGGCATGATCTTGACCAGCGTGGTCATTTTGAAGCGCTGTTTGCGGATGAAGCGATTTAGACCTCTTAGGTCGAGGATTGGCCTCCATCCCCCTGACTTCTTGGGAACCAGGAAGTACCTGGAGTAGAACCCTTTTCCGTGAAACTCCTTCGGGACACGTTCTATGGCACCTATGTTTAAGAGGTGGATGATTTCTTCTCGAAGAACGTTCTCGTGGGACGGGTTCACAGTCGGAGCCAAGGTAGGGGGGGTAGTGGGAGGAACTGAAATGAATGGAATCGAGAGGCCTGATGTTATTAATTCTAGGACCCATCGGTCTGATGTAATGCTGGCCCATTGATGTATGTAAGGCTTCAGCCGGTGGTTGAATGTGTTGGAAACGCGCTTCTGTATATTGACCACTGGAGGCATGTTCGCGTCCTTTGCCTGTGAGTCAAACCTGCTGCCTAGGAGCAGGTCTGGTTGGTGGGCGATTTTGCTGTTGTTGACGTTTGCGCTGCGGGCGCTGACGAAATTTGGGTTGTTCAGGTGCGCGCTGCTGTTGCCTATACGAGGCATAGTCATACCTCCTTTGGAACGGATAGTATCTCCTTTGTCTGAAAGGTGGTGTGTACATACCCAGAGTTCTGAGGGTAGTATGTGAATCCTTCCCCGAGTGTAAAATTTCATCAGTTGAGGAGGCAAACAGCTTTTGCTTATCGAAGGGCAGGTCCTCAACCTTGGTTTGTAACTCTCTAGGAGCTCCCGCTGACAACAGCCATGAGGCCCTACGCATAGCGATGCCTGAAGCCATGGCTCGCGCCGCGGTGTCCGCCACATCAGCAGCGATTTGTAGGGATGTTCTGCATGCCGCGAATCCCTCTTGAACTACAGCTTTCAAAAGATGTTTCTTACTGTCCGGGAGATATTGCATTAGTTCCGGAAGCTTGGAATAGTTATCAAAATTATGGTTTGATAGGAGCGCAGCATAGTTGGCGATCCGAAGGAGTAAGGTTGAGGAAGAATAAACCTTACGGCCGAATGAATCCAGTTTTTTTGAATCCTTGTCCGGAAGGGAATTCTTAAAGTGCGAAGTCTTTGTCTTATGGCGGACTGCATCGACGATCAACGAATTAGGCTGGGGATGATTGAAAAGAAAATCCAGGCCTTTTGATGGTACGAAATACTTTTTGTCCACTCTTTTGTTAGTGGGTGGCACTGAGGTTGGCGTTTGCCAGATATCCTCGGCAACTTCCATAATGGCTTCATCTATCGGTAGGGCAATCCTTCTCTGTTGCTTCGGATGCAAATTTTTGAACAACTTATGTTGTTTTCCTTGAGTCTCAGTGATCTGCACCTCTTGCGATTGCGCTACACGGCGAAACAGATCCTGGAATTCCTTTAGATCATCAGGGAGTGACGACTCGCTCGGAGTTATAACTTTGACAGCCGAAGATACTGAAGAATTAGCATTAGGAGACTTGTCCGGTTCTGACTCAGAAAGTTGTCCCTCCTCCAGGTCTGATTGCTGTGACCTAGGAGTCGGGGATCGTGGGGACGACACGGGTCTCCGGGAAGGGTGTCTCTGCCGTCCAGAATGTGTGGAACCCGGACTTATGGAGCGACAAGAGCATGGTGACCTACAGCGAGATCGTGACCGACTACAGCGCGAAAATTCGTCATAATAACGGTCATGATAATGTTAGCCATGCCGAACAGAGCGTGCAGGTGATGAATGCTTAGATGCTCTAGCGCTGCCATGCCTATCATAGTACAAACGCCGTGATGAGTACGTGGAACGTCTGGAAGGAGATCGAGACCTAGAGCGCCTGTGATGCGAACAACTACGCTCCCTATGATGATGATGATGAGAAGACACCCTGCGACTGCAACTCTTCCTACGACCCAGAGTGTGAGAAGATGCCTCCGGGGAGGGTGAGCAAGAGAGCACCCGAGCATGTGAATGGGATGGTGCCCTAGAAGTCTGAGGTGGGAGCTGCTCCTGAGAGGAAGGCTGCAGGGTTGCAGATTCAAAGGAATGTGAGGAGGCAGGCATTTGGTCTGCAGGCTGCTCTCCCGGTGCACACGGTGCTGAGGACAGCTCCCTGCGAGGAGAACTGTGTGAGGAGGCTGGAGTGCTCGGCACCGGGAGCGTGGGTGCCGACGGAGCTGGCCCTTTAAGAGGATCCTGCGGTGCCGGCTGAGGCCGCGGCTTTGACGTGCCGGGTGGCTTTTTCCCTGCCGGTGCGCGGGCTGCCCTGGAACCAGAGGCACCCGGCTTTCCTCCTGCGGTGCCCCGCGGCTGTGGGGCTATTGGCAGGGACTTTGCAGGAGAGGCTCTCTTCCTGCTCGGAGAAGGTGCCTTTGGGGAAGGAGCCCTCCGCTTCTCCAGGGTAGGGTCCGAGGCAGAGGATCCTGCCGAAGTAGAAGGCATCAGTGCCTTATCGAATAGAATTACTTTTAACCGCCTTTCCCGCTCCTTACGAGCTCTGGATGTAAGTTTGGCACAGTGCCCACACTTTTGGGGAATATGTGTCTCCCCGAGACAACGGACACAGGCGGAATGACCGTCCGAGAGTGGCATAGAGTCCCTACAGATAGAACATTTCTTGAAGCCGGGAGAGCCTGGCATTTTGAAGGACTGAGAGGGCTTGTCCCGCGCCTCTCTCCTCTGTATATTTTGTATATCTCTATTATTTATTTATTTTTAATTATATTTATTTATTATTATTACTCCCTTTTCCTTTCCTTCTTTCTTTTTTTTTTTTTTTTTTAAATAAGCCGGTGGGACTAGGGCTGCGGCGAAACTGACCAGAGCCGCGGTTTGAACCGCCGGTTTTAAGATTAATTGCGACCAGTAGTTCAGTTTTCCCTTTTTGTTTAAATGGCAGCTTTAATTAATAATATTCGTTTCGCGTTTCTCTGAGGTAAATAGGAGACAAGAAGAACTCCGTCCGCGACCAGGGGCGGATGAGAGGAACTGGCGGGGACCGGGTCGCGCGCGGCTGTTCAAAGGCGCGAATGCTACTCGCGCATGCGCGACCCGGTCGATTACAGCTATGGCAAGCTCCGATTCGCGGCGCCGGGACCAGCCCGACACCAGACATGGAGCACCCACGGGGACTACCCGAAGAAGAATTTGTATTCATGAAAATACGTGTACAGGCAGTCCCTGGGGTTACGTACAAGATAGGGACTGTAGGTTTGTTCTTAAGTTGAATCTGTATGTAAGTCGGAACTGGCGTCCAGATTCAGCCGCTGCTGAAACTGATCAGTTTCAACAGCGGCTGAATCTGGACGCCAGTTCTGACTTACATACAGATTCAACTTAAGAACCCCAGGCATCCCCAAGTCAGCTGCTGCTGAAACTGATCAGTGGCTGATTCCAGGAAGCCCGGGGCAGGGGCTTTCTGTAGTCAGCCACTGGTCAGTTTCAGCAGCGGCTGACTTGGGGACGCCTGGGGCACTGCAGCTGGGGTGCTGCTGGGTTGGTCCAGTAGCGCTGCCGCTCCTCGGCGCTACTGGACCAACCCAGCAGCACCCAAGCTGCTCTGCCCCAGGCGTCCTGATTCAGCCGCTGCTGAAACTGACCAGCAGTGGCTGAATCAGGATGCCTGGGGCAGAGCAGCTGGGGTGCTGCCGGGTTGGTCTAGTAGCGCCCAGAGCGGCGCTATAGGACCAACCGACAGCGCCCCAGCTGCTGTACCACAGGCGTCCGGAGAAAAGCTGCGGAGCACGGGGGCAGCGGGACAGCCCAGACGCACCGTGGCTGTCCTGCTGCCCTTGGGCTCTGTGGCTTTGCTCTGCTTTGCTCCCTGTCCCCCTGGTCTGCAGACCAGGGGGACGGGGAGCAAGCAGAGCAAAGCCGCGGAGCACGTGGGCAGCGGACAGCCCAGATGTGTCTGGGCTGTCCGCTGCCCGCGTGTTCCGCCGCTTTGCTTCCTCTCCCTGGTCTGCTGGAAACCAGGGAGAGGGAGGGCCCCGTTCGTAACTGCGGATCCGACATAAGTCGGATCTGCGTAACTCGGGGACTGCCTGTATTTTATTTTACATCAGGAAGGAGGGTTAGGGAGGGGTAAGTGGATGGATGTGAAGAAGGAATGAGACACAAGCCAGATCAGGGATGCTCTAATGCTCCTCAGAGTGGAAGTTCTCCTGCAGGGCCTCCTGGATACTGACAGCCTCCCGATGGACCTCCAGGATGGCAGCCTGCAGAAAGTGCAACCAGGCTCGCAGCAACATGTCCATGAGAAGCACCAGAGTGCCCAGGGACAGCTCCGGCTCCATGGTACTGTGGTGTCCCGAGTGAGAGCAATCAGAACACGCAGAGACAAAATGCTTTGCTGTCCCTCATTGAGGTAGGCAAACAAGAAGGAAAACCTGAGATGTGGCTATCCGGTGGGGTCCCTTTAAGCACAGGCCTCAGATAGCCTCAGGTAGCAGCCAAACAAAGTAACTTCTGACCTGATGCCCTACTGGACCTGGTTCCTGCTGGCCTTAAATGTGATTCAGCGTCCACTCAGTGTGGACGTGCTATTTTGAAATAGCAAAATGCTTGCATTTTGTGTGTAGATGTGTTATTTCAAAATATCTTATTTTGAAATAACTATTTTGAAATTAGATATTTCAAAATAATGCTGTAGTGTAGACATACCCTTCTTTGCTTTGTTAATAAAATCACCTTTTTAAGACTACAATCTGATTCTTGGGTTCTAGACAGAACTAAGTTCTGTGTGCACATGCCTGAGACTAAAGGTCAGCTATTAAGAAATTGCAATTTGTTTTCAAGTTCTCTCCTGAGGGAGGGTTAAAGAACTTGGAAGAAAACCCACAAGAAGAAATTCCGAAGTGCATTTTCCTGGGTTCTTAAAGGGGTTTTTGCATTTGGGTGGTAACACTTTTCTACCCAACATCAAGGAATCTGTTAATTTTGAGAATTCTAAGCAGGAGCCTTAGAGAAAGGTATTTTTTTAAGTCTCTTGCAATCCCCACCTACTGCGCTGAAAGTTCCAGATTGGGAAACAGTCTTAACATCCTTATGTATCATAGATTTAATACATAATGGACACACTGTAACTGGAAAACTAGAAGCAAGCAGTAGTCACCAGGGCTAAAGGGCTTTATCCCAATGGTTCTGCTGAAAAGAATGGTTCTGCTGAAAATAAGACCAGTGCCTTTCAATTACTTGGCTTACACAGGGCAGAGCATGTGGAAACTCCCTGGTGAAAATGCAGAAGCCAAAAAAGGTGTCAGAGAGGTGTATAAAAGATCTTTCAGATCCTCTTAGCCCAGGGGCTTTTTTGTAGCCAGGAATAGAATGGATAGCATCAGGAAGTTCTTGGAAGTCCCTGAGGATGCTGCTGAAATAACAGGACTGCGAGGGTGGTAAGGACTATGTTAAGGAGTCTTACTTTTCAAAAATCTCTGAGGGTATGTCTACGCTACAAAGTTAATTCGAACTAACAGACGTTAGTTCGAATTAACTTTGATAGGCGCTACACTAGCGCTCCGCTAGTTCGAACTTAATTCGAACTAGCGGAGCGCTTAGTTTGAACTAGGTAAACCTCATTCCACGAGAACTAAGCCTAGTTCGAACTTACTAGTTTGAATTAAGGGGTATGTAGCCCCTTAATTCGAACTAGTGGGAGGCTAGCCCTCCCCAGCTTTTCCTGGTGGAGGAAAGGAATGGGTAGCAGGCTTCAAACTAGTAAGAGAAAGTTGTTCTTCACAAAGCAAATAGTTAACCTGTGGAACTCCGTGCTGCAGGAGGCTGTGAAGACTACAACTAGAACAGAGTTTAAAGGGAAGTGAGATCAAGTCATGGAGGTTGGGTCCATGGAGTAGTCTTAGCCAGGGGGTAGGAGTGGTGTCCCTACCCAAGGTTTGTGGAAGGCTGGAGAGGGATGGCAGGAGACAAATGGCTTGGTCACTGTCTTCGGTCCATCCCCTCCAGGGTCCCTAGGGTTGGCCGCTGTCGGCAGACAGGCTACTGGGCTAGATGGACCTTTGGTCTGACCCAGGACGGCCATTGTAAGCTCAGGGCTCAGTGTCGGGGGTCTCAGTGGACCCCCTTGATTTTCATGCACACCTGCTCCTGAGTGGCCAGGCTGGCAGCTCTCCTGCCCTAGACGGCCACTTTCCTGTGCCTAGTGCGGAGATCATGGACAAGGTCCACGATGTCCGCACTAGCCCAGGAAGGTGCCCGCCTCTTGCGGTCCAGGGCAAGCTCCCAGGAACCGCCAGCCTGGTCCCGGAAAGAGGGGGTGGGCTGGGGGACATCGGGTGGGTGGCTCTGTGCCGTGCCAGGTGCAGGGTCTGCTGGCTGGGTGCTGGCAGGCTCGCACCTGGCACGGGCACCGTAGCCAGCCCGTGCCCCTTTAAGGGGTCCGGGGCCGGGAGGGGGGCATAGAGTTTCCCTGGTGTTGGCCAGAGTGGCCACCAGGGAAACCTGGGGAGGGCTAGCCTCCCACTAGTTCGAATTAAGGGGCTACACACCCCTTAATTCGAACTAGTAAGTTCGAACTAGGCTTAATACTCGTAAAATGAGGTTTTCCTATTTCGAACTAAGCGCTCCGCTAGTTCGATTCAAATTCGAACTAGCGGAGCGCTAGTGTAGCGGCTATGAATGTTAGTTCGAACTAATGTCCGTTAGTTCGAACTAACATTGTAGTGTAGACATACCCCTAGAGCTCTAAATTGAGCTAGCACGTCTACATTAGGGAAGTCTGCTTTGTACTAATTTTGAGGCTTCTCTGCAGTGTAGATGTTCTATTTTGAAATAAGCTATTTTGGAATAATTATTCTGGAATACTTTATTTCTAAAAAGCATGCTTTGTAGACATACTTTTAGACACCTCAATCCAAGCTTTGGATCCTCAAAACTTCTACTCAGCTATCTAATTAGGGGCATCATTTGAAATGGTGTAAAGGTTCAATTATTTACCTGAAAACATTGATTTGTTTCTTTCCAATCAAAGTTAAAAAGTGTTTATACTGAGGACCCCAATTTCAGCAAGGTATTTAAGTAGAAACTAAACTTTAAGAATATGAATAATCCCATTGATTTTAATGTAAATGTTTATGTATAAATTCTCCCCTGACTTGTTCCCTCTGCACCTCTTTGACCTCAACATATATAAATACAGTTATAGATCACAAGAATGGCCATTTTGGGTCAGACCAGTGGCCCATGTAAGCCAGTATCCTGTTTTCCGACAGGGGCCAGTTACATTGCAGGAGGTGTGAATTTAGGCCTCTTTATGACAATACATTGTATACCATCATCTTATGAAATGTAATGCATGGCATGGCTGTTAACACTTGCTAAGATTTTAGACTAGTCAAGGATATTCTTACCTTGTTCAGCATCATGCTTTTTCCTGTGAATTCCTAAAATAGAAAAAAAATCTAATTTAATTCAGACATGCAAATAACATTGCAGTTATTGTTCAGCACTTCTACCAGATAACATGATCTTATACAATTTACCAAACATAAGAGGCAGAAAAAGAGAGTAATTTGCCAGTCGTAAAAGGTTTCATTTTTCCTTCCGCCTAAAATAATTTTAACACTCCACCAAAAGAACACTCTAAATGTCATGGCTCTTCTTAAAAGGTTTAAAAAACAATGAATAGTACAGCAGCACCTTAAGGTCTAATAAAGCATGTAGATGGTATCATGAGCTTTCATGGGTACAACCCACTTCTTCAGATGACTCATCTGAAGAAGTGGGTCATACCCACGAAAGCTGCTGTACTGTTCATTTTTTTTAAAAAGTCTTTCCAGTTACAGACTAACTCAACTACTTCTCTGAAACTTAAAATGTTTGTTATCACCAAATCGATAGTTTCAGTGTTCTTTGGAATGTCATGGAAGTCACTAAAAACTCAGTCTTTCAAGACACTGAGCACTATTAACTTGCTTCAGTAAGGCACTGTGTGTTGAGCAGCATGGAGAAATCACTTCTTATGTCTTGCATTATGACACTTGCCAATATACTCCAAATCAATAGTAGCCTTTTTTTTAACAGTTGTACCATATTATTGACTCTTATTCAATTTGTCATCCATTATTTTCCCCAGATCCTTTTCAGCAGCAATACCCTCTGGCCAGTTAGTCCACATTTTGTAGTTATGAATTTGATTTTTAGTCTATTACTTTGCACTTGACGTTACTGAATACAGAATCTGAAGACAGTTGGGACTGCTCCCCTTTTGTACCTTTGTGATGGGAGGGAAAAGAAGCGCAAGTAGCCCTAAGATGCATGGCCTTCTAGAATATTATTTTAGCTCTCTGCACAATTGCTTTGATCCTGAAATTGAGAATATCAAGAGACTACCCAAAGAAGAATGAATGTTAAAGCTATGTCAATGGTACTTAATCAGAAAAATCCATGTGTCAGTATTAGAATGTATGAACTCAGCAGCAATAATAATTCTGAGATATAATCTCTACTCAGATCCCAAATATATTGAAAATACATAATAATAATAATAATAATAATAATAATAATTAATAATTGTTTTGAAGTGGCACTTCAAACTACAATACTCACGTTGATCATTGATGAAACTGCAAATGATCAAAGTTGGGCCAACTTGTACCAGAATTACTATCTCTACCCAACCTGTGGCAAAAGAATCATTCAATAATTATTAAAACATCACTTATCACACTATATTTTTATAAATATATTTCCATTTTGGCTCCAAAAATTGCTCAAGATGCTCACAATTGATTTTTTCTATGATTTTGTTTGATGGAAGAAATAATTTATAGTCAATCCTTAGGCTTACTCCTTGATTCAGACAGACAGGGAGCTATGACATCACTTTATGGAACTCCACAAAAAATATTAAATCTCTCTAAAGTCTCAATTCTGGAAACACTTATGTTTGTACTTAATTTCAATTGATTCCTAAGGGAGTATTCATGATGATAAAGCTAATCACCAATCTGAAGGACCAGGAGTGTCACAATGAGAGCTGATATTTTCATAGTATCTTAAATGGTGTGTGCTGACCATCTGAAGAAGTGTTCCTTAAATATGTTACCTGGCATACTAACTAACATGTTTGGCCACTACTGCACTTAGCCATCTCTCTCTGGACTTGGTGCTTAAGTCCTTTTATGAGGGGACACTGTGAAATGCTAAATTCCTCTTTTTCTACTTCCCTGCTTTTCTCTATTTTAGCCCTTTCTTTTAACATTCCCCACCCCTATACTTTTAGTTAATCCCCCCTCCCCAAAATAAAGAAAGGAAAGGAAAACACATTGTAGCACTAACATGTCATTTGCTTCCATCACTCTGTTGGTCAAAACAGAACTTCCCCCACCATGTGTCTGTCATGACTAGTTTAGATGGTTGATTCTTTAGGGCTGAAATTGTTTGTTACTCTATGTTTGTGCAGTGCCGAAGACAGTGTAGTCCTGTGGTCCCCAACACGGTGCCCGCGGGTACCATGGCGCGCGCGGGGGCATTTGTATGCGCCCGCCAAGTGCTCGGGGCTGGCCTGGCCCCGGGCGCGCGGCGCTTGGCGGGGGGGGGCGCCGGCCCCGGGCATGCGGCTATGGGGGGCCCCGCCCCCAGGCGCGCAAGTGTCCCCACCCCCTGGCGCCCGGCGGACGAACAGCCACACCCCCTGGCGCCCGGCAACCTCAAATGGTTGGGGACCACTGGTGTAGTCCATGCTTGGCTACCCATTAGATGTGACCACAATAAACATGAAAGATATTAATCATAATAAAGTCTTTTCAATTTTCCTTGGTGTTTGCTCACAGATTTGCTGGGGTCCAGAGGATACATTTCATAAGTTTCTAAGCTCTTTTACTAGTATTTCCTCTCAAAGTTTAGCAAGACACTGAACTCAAACAAGTGATTAAATAAAAGCAATAACAATTTTTAAACATTCAAAATAAAAAATCTATTTCCCTTTGTTTGATTTTTGATATTTTGAGATATAATAATTTCCCATAATCTCCCTACACTACAGAGCATTCTGAGTTGGTTGAAAGAGGCTTTAATGAAAAAAAAAATTAGCAGAAAAAGGGAAAAAAATAAAAAAATATTTTCCAACTTATTTTTTGCATCATGAAAATGCTAAGAAAAGAATAAGGCCAGCTTTCAGATAAATATGAAGAATAACAAATGTATGTAGAGAGACAATTAGAAAGGCCAAAGCATAAAAGTAGATTAATCCAGCTACAGACAACGAAAGGATAAGAAGAATACATATAAATAAATGAGAAGAGGGTAGTAGGATGACTATTCAGTTAGGGTATGTCTGCACTGCAGGGCAAAAGTCAAATTAAGTTTACGCAACTTCAGCTACGTCAACTGCATAGCTTAAGTCAAAATAGTTTATTTTGGCTTTACACGTTGTCTACAGAGGAGGAAGTCAAAGGAAGAACACTATTGGAGTCGGAGGAAGAAGTCCTCCAGCTTGACATTGTTTTGGAATAAAGTTTTGTAGAGGCACATCTTGTTATAATGCTGCTGTGCATATGTACCCTGAGTGGGGAAAAATAAGAACAAAAAATGTAAAAATAGTAGAGGTGTTGAATGACTATTTTTTGTTTCAGTTCCAAGCAAAAAGTTAGTGGCAATCAAAGATACTGAGTATCATTTAAAGTCAACTAAGATCTTAGACTTAAGTGAGGGCTGGGCCCATGAAAGCTCATGATACAATCTACATGTTTCATTAGTCCATTAAGTGCTACTGGACCTTTTTTTTTTTTAAGTTTACTTAGAAAAGTTAGATGTTGACAAGTGACAAAAGCCTGCTGAAAAACACCTTAGAATACTTAAGGAGAGGATTTAGGAGGTATTGCAGTCATGAGGGATTATCTTTAAAAAGGCATGGAAGATGGAAAAGATTCCAGTGGCCTAGAAAAGGGCAAATATATTGTCTATCTATGGGCTCGTCTAGACTTCGGGGAAGATTTGAAACAGGATATGCAAATTCCATGGGAATTTGCTCATCTTCTTTTGATTTCACTTTTGAAAGTCAGAGGGACATACCGAGCAATGCTCCTCAGGTATCTGAGGTGTTGTTTTCTTCACTAATCACATAAATTATGTATGTAATTTATGCAATCGCTCAAAAAGAATGCTTACAAAGTTTGTGGATGATACCAAGCTGAGAGGTTTCAAGTGATCAAATTGATCTGGACAAATTGAAGAAATGGTCTCAAGGAAGTATGAGAAACTTAATAAGAGCAAATGTAAAGTATTCTACTTACAAAGGAACAATAAGTTGCACATATACAAAACAGGAAATAAATGCCTAAGAAGGAGTACTGTGGATAAGATTCTGAGAGTCATAGAAAATCATTAGTTAATTAAAAGCAAACTGTGTAACATTGGTCCATAAAAAGCAAACATCATTCTATAATGTATGACCAAGACACGAGATGAAATGTTTCTACTCCATTCCATGTTGATTAGGCCTCAGATGGAGTATTGTGTTGAATTCTGGGTGCCACATTGTAGGAAAGATGTGGAGAAATTGCAGAAAGGCCAGAGAAGAGCAACCAAAATGATTTAAATTCTAGAAAACATAACCAATGAAAGAAGATTGAAAAAAGTAGAAAAAACTGAAAGGAAACAGGATAGTAATTTTCAATTACATAAAGGCTGTTACAAGGACAGATACTCATTAGTCTCCTTAACCTCTGATAAAAGTAGAAGAAACAATGGGCTTAAATTGTGCAAGAGCAGTTTAGGTTGGAAATTAAGTAAATTTCCCTAATTATTAGAAGAGTAAGCCCTGGAATAAATTTCCCAAAGAGGTATATGATCACCATCTTTGAAGATTTTTCACAACAGGTTAGACACTTATCAGGGATCAACTAGACATAAGGTATCTTACAAGGCATAAGGGATATATTGGAAAAGGCTTTCTTTAGCAATATATCACCCTCTAGACTGCCGCTTTTCTCTGACAAAGCTCCATGCCGAGAAAAAGCAGTGGCCAATTTTATGCTAATGAAGCATGGGATATTTAAATCCCCGCTTCATTAGCAATTTTGACCAGCAAAATCTGCATCCCCCCCGCTGGCAGAGGGATGTAGTCTAGACATACCTATGGTAGCTGCATGTTGCATATAATCCAGCAGCAGACCTCCATATGGAAAATAAGCCGGATAAAAAAAATTGCACCTGCCACCTCCATGGAGACATACAATCCATGTATCTCTTTTGTTTCCTTCTCTTTCTTCTCTTGTCCCCTCTTCATTATCTGCCAAATATCAGGGCAATATCTTCTTTCTTGCTTCAATACCCTACCTCTTCCTCACTCCATATTCTCCCCCTGCCAGAATTCATAAATATCAAAGTCTCTCTTTCCGCTTCCATTTCAGAATGGACTATTAAGACTGTAAAGTGGAAAATTCAGTTTTAGCTCAGGAGGGTGGGGAAGAGATGAAAAATAGGAAAGAAGATTGGTATGTCAGGCCTGGTATGTTTGAGCCTGAGGTAGAGGTACTGCTGGCAGGGGCGGATATAGGGCAGGGCGAATGGGGTGGCCGCCCCAGGCCCCGCACTTCAGAAAGCCCCGCGCATGCGCTGTGGCACCGCTGCGCATGCGCATGGCGTCACTGCGCATGCGCATGGCTTCACTGCGCATGCGCCATGGCAAAGGGGAGGCCCCGCGGAATTATGTTGCCCGGGGCCCCACAAAACGGTCATCTGCCCCTGACTGCTGGGATCATGATCCAGAGACAGGCCTCGGTGAAAACAAGATCAGAGTTTAGAGCAAATGATGATCAAACCATAGAGTGAATGAGAAGATGGAGGCTAGGCTGCAGTGTGTCCGTGATGAGACTGGAATAAGGCTAGTGCAGGGCAAAGACATGGCTTAAGTAAGGATGTGACAAAAGCAGGGGCAGGATTAAGTCTTGTGAGTCATTGCAGTCTGTTGTACAGCGAGACAGCAGGATTCTTCCTGATTGGTGATTACTATTCCTCAAGTATCAGAGGGGTAGCCGTGTGGAAGTGAGGAGACAGATTGACAGAGCCAGATGTGTACCCAGAAGCCTCCTGTTACGGGACAAGCCCAAGAAAGAAACCAACAGAACACCACTGGCCATCACCTACAGTCTCCAACGCATCATTAGTGATCTACAACCCATCCTGGACAATGATCCCTCGCTTTCACAGGCCTTGGGAGGTAGGCCGGTCCTTGCCCACAGACAACCCGCCAACCTGAAGCATATTCTCACCAGCAACTACACACCGCACCATAATAACTCTAACTCAGGAACCAATCCATGCAACAAACCTCGGTGCCAACTCTGCTCACATGTATACACTAGCAACACCATCACAGGACCTAACCAGATCAGCCATACTGTCACTGGTTCATTCTCCTGCACATCTACTAACGTAATATATGCCATCATGTGCCAACAATGCCCTACTGCTATATACATCGGCCAAACTGGACAGTCCCTACGTAAAAGAATCAATGGACACAAATCAGATATTAGGAATGGCAACATACAAAAACCTGTAGGGGAACACTTCAAACTTCCTGGACACACAATTGCAGATCTAAAGGTAGCCATCCTACAGCAAAAAAACTTCAGGACCAGACTTCCAAGAGAAACTGCTGAGCTACAGTTTGTCTTCAAGTTTGACACAATCAACTCTGGATTAAACAAAGACTGTGAATGGCTTGCTAACTACAAAAGCAGCTTCTCCTCTCTTGGAATTCACACCTCCAGATCAGCTACTAGAAGTGGGCCTCATCCTCCTTGATTGGATCCACCTCGTCATCTCCAGCCTGATTCTGGCCTGCATATTTATACCTGCCTCTGGAAATTTCCACTACATGCATCTGACGAAGTGGGCCTTTGCCCATGAAAGCTTATGCTCTAACACTTCAGTTAGTCTTTAAGGTGCCACAGGACTCCTTGCCGCTTTTACTGTTCCTCAGAATCCTTTGCAGCTGCTCTGGCATTATGACCATAATTGAGCCTGGTGTCATCTGAACCAGTCTCTGTTTTGTGATAAGTGCCTGCTGCAAGTCTGAGGTGTGACTCAATAAAATATAATACAAAATATATTATATTCATCTATAGTTTTTAATGTACAAGTTCTTACCACAATAATCATGTTTATAATTGCTGGACAGGTTAATGGCAGACATGATGAAATTCAGGCCAACTAGTATCAGAATTAGTATCTGGATCAAATCTGTGATAGAAGAATCATCCAAGAATTATTACAAATTAAAATTATGATATTGCATTTCATATACAACAATTACTAAAACAGCTCACATTACATTTTCCTTGTGATTTTGTTTGTTGCAAGATAGAAAAAAACCTATATTTTATCTTTTTTTGAGATATAGGAAATAATTCACAGTGAATACCTTAGGTTTAGTGCCTGATTCACTCCAAATTAGACCACACCCTGTGCAACACTTAGGGCTAAATCAAGAATTGTCTCTCCTCTTGTGGGTTCCAGAACCAGATGCTCCAAGAATCAGTCATTTAAAAAGCTTTATCTCTGCATCCCATCGTGGCATTATGTGCATTCAGACAATAAAGGGATAGTTGAAGCCCCTCCATTATTGTTGAGTATTTTTATTTTATAGTCTCTCTAATCTCCCTTAGCATTTCACAGTTATTATCATTATCTTGGCCAGGTGGTTGATAATATATCCCTCCTGCTATATTCATATTAACAGATCATGGAATTACCACTCATAGGAATTCTATGGAACAGTTTTATTCCTTAAAGAATGTTACTTCATTTGATTCTACATCTTCTTTCACATATAGTGTCCCTCCTCCACCAGTACATCCTTTTCTGTATTTCTGATAGGGCTCGTCTACACTGGCCCCTTTTCCGGAAGGGGCATGAGAAATTTCACGAGTCGTAGGGAAATCCGCGGGGGATTTAAATATCCCCCGCGGCATTTAAATAAAAATGTCCGCTGCTTTTTTCCGGCTTTTAAAAAAGCCGGAAAAGAGCGTCTAGACTGGCCCCGATCCTCCGGAAAAAGCGCCCTTTTTTATTCAAAGTAGGAATAAGAGCCTCCGGAAAAGGGCGCTTTTTCCGGAGGATCGGGGCCAGTCTAGACGCTCTTTTCCGGCTTTTTTAAAAGCCGGAAAAAAGCGGCGGACATTTTTATTTAAATGCCGCGGGGGATATTTAAATCCCCCGCGGATTTCCCTACGACGACTCGTGAAATTTACATGCCCCTTCCGGAAAAGGGGCCAGTGTAGACGTAGCCATAATGTATACCCTGGCATTACTGTGTCCTATTGATTATCCTTAATAGAACCAAGTTTCTCGGATGCCTGTTATATCAAAATCCTCATTCAATGTGAGGCACTCTAGTTCACCCATCTTATTATTTAGAATTCTAGTATTTGTATACAAGCACTATAAAAACTTTTCACTTTTAAATATTTGGCATTTCCTGATGTAAATGGGACTTTTTCATTTGACTGTTTCTCATGAGATCTTACCCACATTTTATCATCTTCCATCCTCTCCTTTTTACTAGAACATCGAGAATCTCTATTAGTAGATCCTCCCTAAGAGAGTTCTCTCTCCGATCCCTGTGCTCCTCCACACCTGCCGGCTTTCCACCAGGCCTTAGTTTAAAAACTGCTCAACAACCTATTTAATTTTAAGTCCCAGCAATCTGGTTCCATTTGGGCTTAGATAGAGCCCATCCTTCCTGCATAGGCATCTCCTTTCCCAAATATTTCCCTAATTCCTAATAAATTTGAACCCGTCCTCTCAACACCATTGTCTCATCCACACATTGAGACCCTGAAGTCCTGCCTGTCTACCTGGCCCTGCGCATGGAACTGGAAGCATTTCAGAGAATGCTATCTCTTCCTTCTCTCATCCCCTTTTCATCCTTCTCCGCATATCAGTGTATTTTCTTTTTATCTGTTCTTGAAACATTATCTCTCCTCCCCTTGATTCAGTAATTCACCTCTCCTCCACTCCAAATTTTCCTAGTATCAGAATGTGTAAATATTGGATTATCTACTTTTGCTTCTATTTCAGAGTGGAATTTCTGATTTTAATGTAGTTTTGACTGTGAGAGAAGAGAATGTAAAATGAGAAACTAGAGGGGTATGTCTGATCCTGCCTCTACTAATCTTACCTAGCAGTTGGACCATAAGTGAGAGGTAGATGTAAGGTTGAGCCTGGGTAATGTTTCTGCTGGAATCATGATCTAGGTACAGACCAATGGCAAATCCAACATCAGATTTTAGGGCCAAATGAGAATCAGGTAATCATGGATTAAAGGAGATCAGAATACTGTGGCCAGGCTTGTGTGTGCTGGGTATAAGACTGTGGTAAAGCCAGTCCTGGGCAATGGCAGTGCTCAGGCAAGTCTCTGGCAAGAGCAGGAAGAACTATAGGCTGAGGAGCAGGGGCAGGCAAAAGGGAGAGAGCTGGGGAGCAATTAGAGCTGTTCCCCTTTGGAGTCCCTAGGCTGTAAGAGGAGATAACTGAGGCTCTGTCTACACTTGCCCCCTAGTTCAGACTAGGGAGGCAAATGAGGGCAACCAAAATTGCAAATCAAGCCCGGGATTTAAATATCCCACGCTTGATTAGCACAATCGCAGCCGGCTGTCATTTTGGAAATTGACTAGCCCGAATTAACTGCCAGCCTCTATACCTGTTATTCCAAGATAAACCCCTTATCTCAGAATAACCGTTAAACCTCATTCCACGAGGAGTAACAGTTATTTCGAGATAAGGGGTTTATCTCGGAATAACAGGTATAGAGGCTGGCAGTTAATTCGGGCAAGTCAGTTTCCAAAATGGCAGCCGGCTGCGATTGTGCTAATCAAGCGTGGGATATTTAAATCCCGGGCTTGATTTGCAATTTTGGTCGCCCTCATTCGCCTCCCTAGTCTGAACTAGGGGGCAAGTGTAGACATAGCCTCTGAGTGACCTCAATAGACACTGCCTTCCGGAATATTACAATAGCTTCCAGCACAAGTGCCTTGATCTAATAATTGAGAATATATAAAAGCCATTGGTAAGAAAAGGACTGTTAAACCCAAAGCATTGGCATTTAATAATCCATATCTATTTGTTAGTCTTGAAATGTGTGATCTTAGCAACATTAACAATCTTAAAATAAAATTTTCATTCGCTTCCCAAATATATGGCATATATATGGCATAAAATCAATAGGTTTTTCTTATAATGCAAATTCTGACCATATACTTACCTCTGTAACTGATGACTGGCTTGATGATGCAGATGATGATATTCGGGATAATAAGTATCAGAATTAGTATCTGGGTTGAGTCTGTAGTGGGAGAATCAAACAGGTATTATTAGAAATTAATTTTTATGGAACTGTTTGAAATGTATTTCTCTTGTGGATTCATGAATTATTCTAGCTGTTCACATTAGACATTTGCTGTGATTCAAAACAGAAAAACAATATGGAAACTCTTTTTTGGGGGGGGAGGGGAAGGTAGAGGAAATAATTCACAGTGAGCACCGTAAGCTTTACACCTGGCTCACACCAGACTGAAAGCTAAAATATCACTTTATGGTAAACCACAACCATGTTCTTAAAAAATATCATCTTTCTAAGATCTTAATCCTTCAGAAATTTATGCCTTTGCTTAACTTCTGTTGCTTCCAATAGCAGCACTCATGCTAGTAAAAAAAAATGCTTGCAGGACAAGAGTCTTCACAATGGCACACACCCAATGCATGTGGGTTCAAAGGCCCCCTAATTTGATACCGAGGGTGCATCTGGACTGCAGGGTTTTTTTCAGAAAAATGGCCACTTTTCTGAAAAAACTTCACTTATGTCTACACTGCTATTGAGGTCTTTTGAAAGAAAATTGAAAGTATGCAGGGGTTTTTCTGACATTGGTAAACCTCATTCTACGAGGAAAAACACCTTTTCCAAAAAAGGTCTTTTGGAAAAAGGCATGTGTGGATAGAGGAAGCTTCTTTCAAAAGTAGTCTAGACCAGTGGTCTCCAACCTTTTTACACCCAAGATCACTTTTTAAATTACAGAACAAGCCAAGATTTACCACCTTGCCCCTTCCTTGAAGCCCCGCCCTTCTTTGAAGTCCTGCCCTCTCTATTCTCCACCTCTCCATCACTTGCTATCCCCAACCCTTATACTGCTGCTTTTTCCCCAACATTTGGCCTGTCTAGACTGGACCAAATATCAGAAAAAACTCTTCTTTTGGAAGCCCCCTTATTCCTCATGGAAAGAGGAATATGGGGTGACCGAAAGATCATGTTTGCTCTTCCACTAAAAGAAGCGGAAGAACAAATGCATCCCTGGATGCAGAAGTATTTTTCCAGGATATCTCCGGAATCCTGAAAAACTGCAGTCTAGCCGTAACCTCGCTGGGTTGAGGCAGGATGTGTAGCCTCTGGGGTGGGAATGAGGAATTTGGGTGTGGGAAGGGATGAGAGGTGCAAGCTCTGGGAGGAAATCTGGATGCAGGAGGAGGTGGATAAGGGGATGCTGGCTCACGGAGAGGGTGCCAGGCCAGGCAGTGTTGGGGTCAGATGTAGGGTTAGGGTACTAAGCAAGCCACAGACTTCTTGATGTGAGGGTTCAGGAATTTGGGTTGGGGTATGTGAGGGGCTCAGGGCAGGGGGTTTCAGTGTATGATAGGCTCAGGTGTAGGCTCTGAGGGAAAGTGGAGTGCAGGAGTATTATGATGTTGTGGCCAGATGGGGGCTTGGCCCAGTTTGGGGTTTGTTGGTCAGGCTTCATTTTTAAATAAAATAATATGTCAATAATATGTATTGTCTTTATTTCTGAAAAGGGCAGGGAACCTGTTTTGAGTCAGGGGTCACTGACCCAAGAAAAGTCAGTTGGGGCCACATAATTGAGATGCAAAAGTAACCTCCTCCAACCCGCCCACCCAAGCTTCACTAATGTGGCCCTAACTGTGTTGGTGGGAACAGGGGACATAGTACTGGGGAAGAGTGTTAGTGGATGCTTTGGCAGGGGACAGGGTGCCAGTGGGGACAGAGTTCTGCGGATGGGGGCAGGGGAGTGGGGACAGAGTTCTGTGGCAGAGGAGAGGGAACTGGGGAGAGGGGAGTGGGAACTAGGGGCAGGGTGTCAGTGGAGGCAGAGTCCCCTGCATCTGCCTCCTCCCAGGATTCCCCCTCCCACACGAGGGAAGCCAGTGGTGACCATGGATCTAGACGTACCCCAGCTTGGGAATAGTAATAGAGTTGTAGCCATGTTAGTCTGATCTTGCTGAAACTAAAGACCATTGGTTCCTCTACATCCGAGGGCAGGCTGGTCGGTGGGTCTTGCCATGTCTGTCTCCCCGTCTGGGAGTTTGGGGTAAACCTCTGGGTCAGCAGCAACCGGAGGCCTGAGCCAGGTCTCGGCCTTGGCCTCCGAGTCAGGGAAGTCCAGGTAAGCCTCTGAGGCTGCTGGGGGCCCGAGATCGGCTTCTGGGTCAGGGAGCTCTGAACAGGCCTCTGTCTCCTCCAGAGGCTGGGCACCCACTGAGCTCTCTGGCAGGGTTCTTATAGCCTTAGCCATGCCCTTTGACTTCCAGTGAGATGACTAGGCGGGGCTAAGCTGGGCCCAAAATGACTCCCAGAGGGGTTCCTCCACCTCCAGGTCAGTGGGTGGCCAGTCTGCCCACTACAACCCCCAATCACCCTTCATCTCCTTCCTGCCATGGAAAATGCAGCGAACTATGACCAAACACACACAGAATTGTCCACTGGCTGCTCTTGTTGGCTTCTTTCTTTCTAGTAAAAGCCCTAGGCCAGTGAGTTGCGGGCTGGAGTCCCCGCTAAGCCACCAGCAGCTGTCCTGCTGCTCCTAGGGCCCTTGGCTGGGGCGCAGAGGAGTGGGTGAGCCTGCACCCCCCCCGCCACCCACCTACTGGGTGGCAGTCTCCCCCTCACCACCCTTCCAGGTGAAATACCTGCTCTCCTCCCGAACAAGGAGCTTTCCCCAAACCTGTGTGTTTGCTGCCCCGGCCAGGGCCTTCCTAACAGCCTGTGAGTGTTGCCAGCCCTACCAGGGCCATGGGACTACATTGGACTTCTTCCCAGAGGCCTGGACCTGAAGCAAGGCTGGGCCCTTGAACTAGTTGCCCTCTAACCCACCCTGAAGCAAGGTCAGGTTGTGGACCATTGATTTGGGACTATATTGGACTCTTTCCTGGTGGTCCAGACCTGAGGTAAGGCCAGGAACCCTGACTAGTTGCCTCTCGCCCCAGCCTGGAGTAAGGCCAGGAGTTAGACACTTTATCTCTTTGACCTGTCCCAGGTCAGGCCAGGCTGCTGGACTGGAGACTTGGGGATCATTTTTAAGAGGCTGCACAAGGGGGCGGATGTGCCGCCCACAGACCCGGAGGTGGAAGAACCTCTCCGAGATGCCTAACGGCCTACAGGGGTGCTCCCATTTTGTGCCTTTGGGAAGGGAGGAAAGAGTAAGGTAAATGAACTCAACAGACACTGCTTTCCAGAATGTTACATTAGTTAGCAGAACAGGTGCCTTAATGCTACAAGTATGTATATGAAGTGGCCACTTAGGCTATGTCTACACTGCACACTTATTTTGGAATAAGCTATTCCAGAAGAAATGAGCCGAAATAGCTTATTTTGAAATAGCTTGTCGACATTATAGGGAATCCTCAAAATTGGTCTGAGGCAGGCTTTCCTAATATGAACATGCTACTTCTATTTAGAGCTCTAGGAAGCACTGGGGAGTAATTACTTTGAATTGCCTGGGGGAGGAGCTATTTCAAAATAGTAGCAGACGAGCATCCACTCTATTGCTATTCTAAAACATCTAAAACATCTATTTTGGAAGAGGCTCTATTCATGGAATAAGGTTTACATAATCCAGAATAAGACGCCCATTATTTCAATATTATTTTGAAATAATGAAATTACTGTGTAGACACTCGCAAAGTTATTTCAGAATAACGTCTGTTATCCTATGATAATGTTGGTGTGCAGACACACCCGAAATGAAAAATGACAGTGAAAGCCTTATTGTTGGTATTTAATAATCCCAATCCAGATGTAATGGCAGGAATATGTGAACTGAGCAACAGCAACAATGTTAAGATAAAATTTCCATTTGGTGTCCATATACTGTATATTTAAAATACTTTACTTAAATCAATAGCTTTTAAATTGCAAAGTCTTACCACAATATTCATGTTTATAACTGATGAACAAGTTGATAATGGACATGAAGAAAGTCAGGACAACTAGTATCTGAATGAGTTTCTGCATCCAATCTATGGCAGAAGAATATTCCAAGAATTATTACAAACTCTAGTTATAGAACTGAATTGATAGAAATATATTTCATTTTAGACACAAAAATTGCTCAAGCAGTTTATATTGAATCTATCTAAGGGCTCAGTCCTGCAACCACCTATGTATGTGCTTTACATTAATTGCTTTCGATGGGAGTACTCATGGTTATAAAGTAACACATCTGTTCACAGGTCAAGGAGCTTCAGAAGGACAGCTGATTTTTGCAATGTAGCCTAAAGGTGTGTGTTAACCAGCTTAAAAAGTGTTCCTTAAAATATGCGAGCTAATACAATAACTAACATATTATGTCACTAAGGGTACGACTACACTACAGCGCTAATTCGAACTAACTAAGCTAATTGAACTAACGCGTCTAGAACTAAAAACTAGTTCGAATTACCATTTTGCTAATTCGAACTAGCATGTCCACATTAAGTGGACCCTGAACCGGGCTTAAGGATGGCCGGAAGCAGTGCCGGCAGGGCATCAGATGAGGACTTAGAGCATGGAGATGCTGTCTCAGGCTAGCCGAGGGCTGCGCTTAAAGGGTCCCGACCCCCACCCCGGACAGACAGTTTCAGGGGTGCCCCGCTTGCAAAGCAGTCCTGGCTTGGAGTGCCCGGAGTACCCACACTGGGCACATCACAGCACTCGGCCATCAGCCCGGCTGCACTTGCCGCAGGCTGCCATCTGGGGAGAGGGGGCAATTGGGGGGCTGCAGGAGAGCTTCCACCCCCAGAAGCCCGCAGAGCCAGCCCAGTCCTCCCCATCACGGGCTTGTACCCCATTCCTCCCTCACCTCCTTCCACTTACCCTTCCCTAGCCCCTTTTCTTGATGTACAAAATAAAGGACAATTGTGTTCAAAAATGGAATCTGTCTTTATTGAACAAAACTGTGGGAGAGTGGGAAAAGGAGGTGCGAGAGGGGAAGAGAGAGGCTGGGAGAGGAGAGAGCAACTACAATGATCAGGGGTTGGGAACAGGTCCCATATGAAGAGAGGCTAAAGATACTGGGACTTTTCAGCTTAGAAAAGAGGAGATGGAGGGGGGACAGGATAGAGGACTCTAAAAGCAGGAGTTGGGTGGAGACGGTGCATACAGAAAAGTTCTTCATTAGTTCCCATAAAGAAGGACTAGAGGACACCAAAGGAAAGGAATGGGTAGCAGGCTTAAAACTAGTAACAGAAAGTTGTTCTTCACAAAGCAAAGAGTCAACCTGTGGAACTCCTTGCTGCAGGAGGCTGCAGAAGGCTAGAACTAGAACAGAGTTTAAAGGGACGTGAGATCAAGTCATGGAGGTTGGGTCCATGGAGTGCTATTAGCCAGGGGATAGAAGTGGTGTCCCTGCTCAAGGTTTGTGGAAGGCTGGAGAGGGATGGCACGAGACAAATGGCTTGGTCACTGTCTTCGGTCCATCCCCTCCAGGGTCCCTAGGGTTGGCCGCTGTCGGCAGACAGGCTACTGGGCTAGATGGACCTTTGGTCTGACCCAGGACGGCCATTGTAAGCTCAGGGCTCAGTGTTGGGGGTCTCAGTGGACCCCCTTGATTTTCATGCACACCTGCTCCTGGGTGGCCAGGCTGGCAGCTCTCCTGCCCTAGCTGGCCACTTTCCTGTGCCTAGTGCGGAGATCGTGGAAGAGGTCCACGATGTCCGCACTAGCCCAGGCGGGTGCCCGCCTCTTGCGGTCCCAGACAAGCTCCCGGGAGCCGCCAGCCTGGTCCCAGGAAGAGGGGGAGGGCTGGGGGGCATCGGGTGGGTGGCTCGATCTGTGCCAGGTGCAGGGTCTGCTGGCTGGGTGCTGGCAGGCTTGCACCTGGCACGGGCACCGTCGCCAGCCTGTGGCCTTTTAAGGAGTCCGGGGCTGGGAGGGGGGCAGAAGAGTTTCCCTGGTGTTGGCCAGAGTGGCCACCAGGGAAACCTGGGGAGGGCTAGCCTCCCACTAGTTCGAATTAAGGGTCTACACAGCCCTTAATTCGAACTAGTAAGTTCGAACTAGGCTTAATCCTCATGGAATGAGGATTACCTAGTTCGAACTAAGCGCTCCGTTAGTTCGAATTAAGTTCGAACTAATGGACCGCTAGTGTAGCGCCTATGAAAGTTAGTTTGAACTAACGTCCGTTAGTTCGAACTAACTTTGTAGTGTAGACATACCCTCAAGGATTTAAGCAGCTCTCCCTAGACAAAGGTGCCAAAGTCATTGCTATCAGAGGACACTGCAGTCCATGTTCCTGCTTAGCTGCTGCTAACCGCTGTCTAAACTCACCCAATACCCCTATTATTACAGTCAAAGTTCCCCAAGTGCTTATATTTCAATCTCTGGATTTGTGCTTGGTGGCCTAGCTTTACATTCCCACACACCTTCCTGCCTAACCCCAGAGTGAGACATGGACAAAGCATTGCTCTGCCTAATGTGCTGTAGATGCACTTCAGCTGGTGTCCTCAAAGGTTCCTCAACACTACACCAAATAGGGAAGGCAGAGGAGGAAGACAATGTATCTTGTGACTGGCTGAGACTGCTCATTCCAACTCAAAGCTAGGGGGTGTTGGCAGGGAGCCTGAACAGCCAATCAAAAAAAGATGTTGAAATCTGAATTGAAAGATATACCTGCCTGCTATTTTTCTTTGTGTGAGTTTAAGCTATCAGTTGGGGGAACAAGATGATTCGAACCAGGCAGAACTACTATGCTTACAAGGAATACCTAGCAAGAAAATGAATTGGACCTTAAAGCATGAATCTGTTAGTATATAGGGAATGAATTGTCTATTTAGACATGATTAGATTATTTCCTTTGTTTTGTTGTTTAGTTAAATTTCTCAGTGCTAAGTCCATTTGCCTCCCCTGCCATACACTATACTTTGCCGAATTTCTCCTTTAATGAGGTACAGTGTTCAGTGTTACTATATCATGTGATAGCTTCATTTTACATATAATCCATCATCAGAACCTCTGCACAACTCTTTATGGAAAAGAGGCTTGATTAAATAATACATCTACCGTATCCATTAATTGGAGACATGCAATTCACTGATATCTCCTTTGCTTTCTCCTCCTCTTCTCTCACTTCCTCTTCAGCATCCTCCAAACAGCAGTGTACTTTCTCTTGATCTTTTTCAGTTACACTACGGGTACGTCTACACTAGCTCGTTAGTTCGAGCTAGGTAGGGTAATGAGGGCAAGCAGAGTTGCAAATGAAGCCAGGGATTTAAATATCCCAAGCTTCATTTGCAGATTCTGTTTCTGATTCTATTCCAAAATGTATTTTTTTCTAATTTTGAAATGGAAAAATCAGTTTTCGGTGTGAGGGAAAGGAATTAAAAATCAGAAACTAGAGGTATGTCCATGTCTCCAATAATTTTGCCCAGATGCTGGCAAGTCACAGTTCAGTCTAAGTTTGGGTCTGGGCTAATATTTGTACTGGAATCATAATCTAGGGACAGACCAGTGTCAAAACCAATGAAGGCTGCATACATATGAGTATCAGGACCAAACCTATGTGGTCAGAGCTTACAGGGGTTCAGAAGGTAGAGGTTAATTTCTGGCAGGACGGAGAGTGGAATAATGCTGGGCAATGGCAGGGCTCAGGTAATCTGTGGCAGGAACTGAAGAAGGAGCAGATTGGCACAAGGAGTGGCAGTTGTAGTTAGTTGTATTATGGAGCTGAAGGAGGATCCCTGCCTGTATAGTGCTGTTGCTTAGATTCATCTGCAGCTCTGAAACAATTGTGGAAAAAACTGAGCACAGTGTCATCTGATCTAGTCTTTTCTGTGTGATACGCTGTTGCTGGATGCCTGAGGGGCGATTCACTGCAGGCCCTGCTGAGTGCAGAATCACAGCACCAGCAGAGTCAGACTGGTTGTAAGTTTGCCTCACAAACAAGCTTCCTAAATGGAGTAAGCCAGGGACTTTGCTAGTGAGGGGATACTAATATGGATGTTGGACTTACAGATGACCAGACTTCAACTGACTTGAAGTGAGACACAACTGACTTTCTGAGGAAACTTCAAAACATTAGTAATCTATATGAAAATACCATCCTGGCCATTATGGACGTAGACGCATTTTATACCAACATTCCACATGAAGACAGATTACAGGCAACCAGAAACACCATCCCCGATGACCACACTGCACACTTAGGGTATGTCTAAACTACATGGCTCTGTCGCCAAAGCCATGTAGATTGTTTACTAGATATATCTAAATGAAGTGGCAATTTAAATAATTGCCGCTTCATTTAAATTAAAATGTCTGCCGCGCTATGCCGATCAGCTGTTTGGCGGCACAGCGCTGTAGTCTGGATGCTCTGCGGTCAACATCAAAGGCATTTGTCGACCTCCCCGGTAAACCTCATCCCGCGAGGCATACCAGGGAGGTCGACAAATGCCTTTGATGTCGACCGTGGAGCATCCAGACTACAGCGCTTTGCCGCCAAACAGCTGATCGGCACAGCGCGGCAGACATTTTAATTTAAATGAAGCGGCGATTATTTAAATCGCCGTTTCCTTTGGGTATGTCTAGTAAACTAAACTACATGGCTCTGGTGACAAAGCCATGTAGTCTAGACATACCTTTAGTTACAGAACTCTACAAATTTGTCCTCACCCACAACTCCTTCTGATTTGGAGACGATTTGTATCTCCAAGTCAGTGGCACAGCCAGGCACCTGCATGGCACCACAAAATGCCAACATCGTTATGGCTGACTTTCAACAACTTTTCCTTGGCTCTCGCCCTCTAACACCTCTACTTTACTTACGCTACATCGATGACATGTTCATCATATGGACCCACAGGAAAGAGACTCTTGAAGGATTTCTCAAGGATTTCAACAACTCCCACCCTACCATCAATCTTAGCCTGGACCAGTCCACATGGGAAATCTACTTCCAGTACAATTAAATCTAGGAAGTGTTGTCAGGGGGCCAGGAGAGCCAGTGGGAAGAAAGTGTTAAGATGCAAATGATAAAAAAACAGCTTCAGTCTTATTTGTGGGAAAGCAGCAAAAAGGGCTGTGAGAGATGGAATGAGCCTGGGAGGCAGAAATGAAATGTACAGTAATAATCGTGTCTAGGAGAACAAAACCTCAAAGCAACACATGTAAGTAAAAAAGGAATGTTTAATCAGACATGACCAACTTGTTTTATTTGTTTTGTTGTTTGGTTAAACTCGTCTGTGCTGATTCTACATGGTCCTGCTCTCCCTCCCTCCCCCCAATGCTGTAACTAAAGCTGAATCCCAAGGAAGCAATTCTGTGTTTTAATTTTTTTTCTCAGATGCTCCATAACAGCTAGAAACCAAGTATGCTTTGCCAAAGATGTGTTATTGTTTTGCTAATAAAAACACCTTTTTTAAGACTATGAGCTGATTCTTATACCCTGGAAGGTAATAGGAGGTCTGTGTAAACATGCCTAAGACTGAAAGGTCAGTTATCAGAGTTTGCAGTTTGCCTGTTTTAAGTTCTCTTGTGGTAAAAGAGCTTAGGGAAAGAAGTAGTTCCCAAATGAATATTCCCAGGTTCAGAAAGAAAGGATTTTTGCACTTGGGTGGAAGCATATTACCTAAGGTTAGGGAATTTGTGATTTTGGGGAGTTATAAAAACAGAAGCCTCTATAAGCAAGATATTTGTAAGGTCTCTTGTGGGCTCTCACCTTCTGCACTTGAAGTGCAAGAGCAGGGGACAGCCCTGACATCACTAGACACCACTCTTAAAGCCATGTAATTTGTAATTATTAATCCAGATCCTTTTGTCATTATGGAAATGTGTGATCTGAGCAACAGTAACAAATTTTGGACAAAATTTCCAGTTAGTTCACGAATACAGAATAAGAATCAATGATTTTCTGACCACAATACTCACTATAATTGATGTATAGGTTGATGACAGAGATGATGAAAGTACAGCCAACTTGTGTCAGAATTAGAATATGGATCTGATCTATGGTAGAAGAATAATCCAAAAATTATTAAAAACTCCAGTGATTGTACTATATTATTTGAAGTATGTTTCCATTTCAGATAAAAAATTCTCAAGCCTAATTGTTATATTTACTTCAGTAATTTTGTTTGATGAAAGACAGAAAAATAAAACATGGAGAATCTCTTGCTCCTTTTTTAGAGAATAAGGAAACAATTCACTGTGAATATCTTTGGCTTAGTCCCAAATTCACACCAGACCATAAGTTATAACATCATTTTATATATCAGCAGCACAAACATTTTCTTTAAAAATGATGAGGAGTCCTGTGACACCTTAAAGACTAAGGGCATGTCTACCCTGCAGAGCAGATCGACCCTCTGGAGGTTGATCTTCTAGCATTTGATTTAGTGGGTTTGGGGGAAGATCCCCAAACTAAACAGTGAGGGCAGCTGGTGTCCAGTCTTCTCATTCTGAGAAAACACTGCAGCAGCTCAGTTCAAGGTAAGCCAAATCCAGCTATTCATTTTGTGTACCTGAAGCCAACCTGCCTGGTCTAATGAAGACCAGGCCTAACAGATTTATTTAGGAATATGTTTTCATAGATAAAACCCACTTCATCTGATGCAGCTCACAAAAGCCTGTGCCCTAATATCCTAATAAATTTGCTAGTCTTCAAAGGGTCACTGGACTTCTTGTTCTTCATAGTAATAAAATCACACATCTGTTTGTAAGACCAGGCTGATACTTTCATAGTAGCCTAAAAGCATGTATTCACCATCATAAAAAGTGGTCTTGAAAATAAAAGATAGGTTTTACTAGTATTAGATTTAGGCACCTCTCCCTAGACTTAGGTGCCCAAGCCCCACCAACAGGGGACACTGTGAACCAATAAGCTACTTTTTGGCTCCTCTTGAACCTTACAGGTGCCTAAACTCACTCATACTCACATTATTGCTCTTAAATTTCCCCACATGTCTATGTTTCTACTTCTGAGTGTGCACGGCTACCTGATTTGATGACTTCCTTCTTCCTAAACCCCAGAGCAAACCAAAGACAAGGCATTGCTCTGTTGAATGTGCTATGGGGCCCAATGACATAGCTTTGCTGAAACACTGCCTCATTTTACACTAACTAGGGGAGATGGTGGAACAGGAGAAAGAGGAAGAGCTGGGGGGGGGGGGGGAAGGTGACAGGGCGCCTGCCCTGCACTGGCTCTTTAAGGGCAAAACTCAGGCCCAGAGCAGGGGCTGGAAGCAAAGACCCAGCTGAGGGTGTTAGGGCTAATGAGAGCCCAGTTGGGGGATATATAAAGAAGCACAGTTTGGTTTGGAGGGGGAGCAGGAGGCTCCCAGGAGGGAGGACCGTATTGGGGCAGCCAGGCAGGACTAGGAGAGTGCCAGCTAAGGCACTCCCTGGCTGGGGGGCCTGAGGCCAGGCCCGGGAGTTGGAGGGTGGTAGCAATGCAGCCCTGGTAAGCAGGGCAACAGATTTACCCCAGTGCCGGTGATGAGCAGCCCGTACTGACTGTAGCTTACCCAGAGATGGGCTAGATGAAGACAGTCAGTGGGTCTCTGAGGCACGGTGGGGAGCGCACACCCTGACAGGGGGCATGAAATATGTTGACAGGTTGCTCAGTCCATCCTCTTCCAGCCAACTCTCTAACAACCTCTGCCCCTGAGACTCACTGCCACTCTGCTAACCGTTATCTACTTCTACTCCCCTGCATTGTCCCTCTTCATCCCCTTATTTTAACACCCCCCATTCCTTTTACTTTTAGCTAATCTCCTCCCAAAAAGAAAGAAAAGGAAAACAAATAGTAGCATTTGCTGACAGCACACTGTTGGTTATAATAGTCCTCTCCTCACTGTCTGTGCTTTGGAAAAGGCACCAGCTGCTGCCATGTGTTTGTACAGTGCCAAGCACATAGAAGCCCCATTCTTGGCTGATCATTAGGCAAGGCCACGGTAAATGTGATTAACATTAAAATACAATTAACCATAATATCATCTCTGGCTTTTTTGGTTTTTTCCAATGGATTTGCCAGGGTCTCTGAGGATTAATTTAATTTAGTGAGCTTCAAAATCCTTCCAAGATTATTTCCCTTCTCCAAAGCTTTAGCTACTCAATGGGTTTAAACAGGTTTAAAAAAAAAATCAATTTTTGAATATTCAAAAAAATCCCCTTTCAACAACTCAGTGTTTGCTACTTTAGCTTTTGTGCTGCACTTATGTCACCAGTTCTCTGTGCAGCAAAGAATCACTGCCTTGGTTAAAAGGCATTGGAATGTAAAGGTGCAAGCAGAAGAATTGAAAGAAAAACAGCTATTTCAATCTTACTTTCTCCATCATGAACAAGCTGAAAGAACAAGCCCAGTTTTCTCCATTAACAGGACATCTTTAAAGGCAGCCCCTTTTCTATGATATTGAAACTGCAAAGAATCCCACACGTGACACGGTCCAGTTTGGAACACATGGAAAGACAACTCTCAGCAAACAAGAACAAGAACAAAAATCTTCTGTCTTTAAGAACATCTTTTCTCCTGTCTAGGGCCCTCCTTTTCCCTAAAGGATGCCCTCATTACATAACAGTGGTATACAGCATGGACCCTCTGGTGCTGCATGGCAGAGAATTCATGCTGCCAGTGAAAGAGAAGGGATGTGTCGCATGAACTCCTTCCTCTATTTCAATTTCAGAGCAGAATTTTCTGATTTTAAAGTAGTTTTAGCAGTGAGGAAAGGAGATAAAAAGTGAGAAACTAGACCTGTATGAAAAATAAAAATGTTCAAGTCTGCCAAAGAATTCAGTGGTTTTTATGCAATAGGACTGCAGTGTATGAATTTGCCTGATTTCTAATAAGAAATAGGTTAATTATATCTCTATTCAAACCTTCCAAGTTCTGATATTTGTGGCACAAATCATGACATTATTCACAGCGTGCAGTTTCACTTACCAGGAATGCTTGAATTCACATTTGTAGAATATGGAACAGGATCTGGAAAATAAATTGATATGAAGCTGGGGAATATGGTAATGAAGTCTATTGTTTCAGATTAATTTTTTTAATAGTTGATGGCAGATTTGTTTAGTTGAGAGAAGAGAAGCCTGAGCGTGGACATGATTACAGTGGTTAAGTACATAAAAGTTTGTTTCAAGAAGGAAAGAGGAAAGCACTGAGGATAGTGAAAGAAGCAATAGGTTTAAACTGCAGCAGGGGAGGTTTAGTATGGACATTACAAAAACCTTCCTAACTTCTCAGGGTGGTTAAACACTGGAATAAATTGCTCCCACAAGTTGTGGTATCTCCATCTCTGGATATTTGAAAAGCTAGCTTAGAAGCTCAATCAATTATCAGGAATGGCCTAGTTACTACTCAGTCTTTCCATGAGGGCCAGAACCCGGAATAAATGATCTCTTGAGGTCCCTTGCAGTCCTTTGACTCTATGATTCCATTATTTCTCCCCTTATGAGTCACCTTTACAGGCAGTCCTTTCCTTAGATACTAAATTGGTGAATTATTTCACATGTGACAACGTGAGCTATGGAAGAGATGGAGAGATGGATCTCAGATACATGAAAACAGAAAGAAAAAAAACCCTCTTCTCTGTCTCCTTTCTATGTCCTTCTGTCCTTATAGGGGGCATCCTTCTCCCCCTCATCATACGGCTCTGGTCTGAGGCATGGATCCTGTGGTGATGCACAGCAGAGAACACCTAGTCCCAATCACAGAGCATGGATTTCACTTGAGCGCAGCCAATCTGCCTCCTTTTCTCCTAGGGGGAGTTGCTGGTATGTGCCATCTCTGCCCAAATGCAATTCCTGCCATTGTTCCTCCTCCAGTAGAGGATGGCCTCTCTCCCCTAGATGAAGGCAGGGTACTCAGGGTATTACTATCGTAGCTGCATGTCACATATAATACAGCATCAGAACCTCATCACACCTCCAAAAAAATAAGAGCCTGCCACTTCCATGTATTAAAGCCATGCAAACCCATTTTATCTCTTTTGCCTCATCCTCCTCTTTCTTCTCTCATCTTCTCTTCATCATTCTTCTAGAGGCTCTAACTCATCTGTCCTTGCCTCAATACTCTATCTTTCCTCTGCTCCAAATTCCCCCATTCTTAGAATGTGTAAAGTAGGTTTGTTGGGGTAAGTGAGGAAAAGCCCTGTGGTAAGTGAGGAAGTCAGATACTGGGAAGAAACACAAGAAGGAATGAACAAAAAGGGAGGACCCCTGATTCAGATGGAGAAGGTAGGGCGATCAACTGGTTATCTAAGGTGTTTGTAGACAAATGCGAGAAGCCTGAGAAACAAACGGGAAGAATTAGAAGTACTAGCCCAAGAACTATGATTTGATTGGACTAAAGGAGACTTAATGGGAAGACTTGCGTGACTGGAGCACTATCATGGAAGGGTATAAACTGTTCAGGAAGAACAGTCCGGGGAGAAAAGAAGGAGGAATTGCATGGTATGTAAAAGAGCAGTATGATTGCTCAGAGCTCCGTTACAGATCACAGGCCCCGGTTCTCATGGAGGACTTTAATCACCCTGACATTTATTGGGAGACTAATACATCAGTACACTGAAAATCCAGGAAGTTTTTGGAGAATGTTGGGGATAACTTCTTGGTACAAGTGCTGAAGGAATCTACCAGGGGCCATGCACAGCTCGACCTATTGCTCACAGAAAGGGATGCACTAGTAGGGGAAGTAAAGGTGGGTGACAACATGAGAAGCAGTGATCATGAGATGGTAGATTTCAGAATCCTGACCAAAGGAAGAAAGGAGAGCAGCAAAACTCACCCTAGACTTCAGAAAAGAAGACTTTGACTCCCTCAGAGAACTGATAGGCAGGAATCCCTGAGATGCTTACATTAAGGGAAAAGGAGTCCAGGAGAGCTGGCAGTATTTTAAAGAAGCCTTATTTAAGGCACAGGAAGAAACCATCCTGATGTGCAGCTGTCACGTTGCTGGATCTTGAGGGGAGCAGCCAGATCACTGATGCACCCATATGTGTGGGTTTTGGCCCCAAAAATGGTATAGAAGGGGGCCATGTGAGGTATTGAATAGAAGTTTATTATCGGATAATCCTATGTACACTGTTCATGTGTTTGTATAATGTCTGTGTGTGCAATTATTAGCATGTACTTGTATGGACACTGAAGATTTCCCTGCATGTGGTAGAGCATTGGGCAGGGCCTGGCCTATGGGCATGCTAATTAGCGAGGCCCTGTGGGACAATGGCACTCAGTGGGCCAAGGACACACCTAAAGAATGAGAGCTGACACCTGAGAGCTGCCAGCAGGGAACACAGAGATTGGCTGCTGGCCAGATGACCTGCTGCAGCCAAGAAGAGACCAGGAAGGAGGTATAAAGAGGCCATGTGGTCGACTCCATCTTGGTCTTCAGCTCAGCACTTCATTCCAGAGGCAGCAGTGCAGGGATCGAAGAGCCCGGAAGAACTGTGGACTCATCCTGATCCTGGGATGTGCAACAAGGACTTTTAAACCAGCAGCTGTAACATCTCTGCTAAAGCCTGCATCGAACTGGGAGATTTGATGCATGTAATGTACTATTCTTTAACAACCTTACTCTCATGCTTTTCTTTCTTGTAATAATAAACCTTTAGGCGTTAGATGCTAAAGGATTGGCTCAGCGTGATTTGTGGATAAGGTCCAGAGGGTAAATTGACCAGGGATCTGTGGATGGTTTTTGGAACCGGACAGAACTTGTTCAGGGTAGGTGGGATTGGGTGCTAAAACTCCCCCACCTGTGTATGAGGCCCGGGGCCATCTGGGGCATGGATATTGCTGGGGTGTCAGAGGGGTTTTGCTCGTGAGGCTTCAGGCACGCAGCTGAAGCGCTCTGTGGGACTGGTTTGTGGCCTGTTTGGAGAGGTCACCAGTCTGGGGACTGTATGGAGCCCCGAAGTTGAGCAATTCTCCCTGAGCGGATGCCCTCAGCTGTGCCCAGACACTGCCTGGTCCGTCACAAGTATCCAGTAGTAAGGGAATCACTATTATGTAAGCATACAAATGCTAGAAGTCTAAATACTAAAGGCACGTCTACACTAGGACATTATTGCAAAATAACTACATTTGTAATAATAACTCATGAAATAACAAAATTGAAATAGTATGTCCCGACTACAGGGGAGCCTCAAAATTAGTACAAGGGAGGCACAGGCTTCATTATTGTGGCTATGCTACCTCAACTTAGAGCCTCAGGAAGCACTGGGGAGTAATTACTTCACATTTCTTTGGGGAATGTTTTTTTTCCCAAAATATCGGAAGTGGAACATCTACACTAATGCTACTTCAAAATAAGAACTATTCTCTGAGGAAAGCAGGAGTACAGATTTTGAAATAAGCAACCCATTATTTCAAAACAATGGGCTTAGTAGTGTGGATGCTCCACTTATAATTTCAAAATATGTTCCTAGTGTAGACGTGGGCTAAGGTAGATGAATGTGAGTCCCTGGTGTTACTAGGATATTGCTATAATAGACATCACAGAAACTTTGTTGAATTATGATAATCAAAAGGACATTATAATAACAGTGTACAAAACACATATCAGATCATGATGGTGGGGGAGCAGAACTGTGTTTAAAAGAAAGCATAGAGTGAAATATTGTAAAAATCATAAATGAATAAACTGTGATATAGATAGGTGCTGGCTGTCCACAGTACTTGAACAGAAGATCTAGAATTCTTATGGGACCCCTCTGCAACCTTACCTTTTTTCCTACCAAATAGGTGCCTGTCTTCTACTTGTACCTTTTGAAATGTCACCTCTATTATTTCATGTTATGTCTAAGTTTGTACAAAAAGAAAATCAAAATTTAAATCTGTGCCTCACTCATAAAAATAACTCAGCCCCTTTGGGTTGTGTAATAAATGGAATAAATCTGAGGGTGAAATGTATTCCTTCAGTTTGCAGCAATGGTTAGGAAGGCACAAGATTAAAAAGAGTGCAAACTCTCCCAACTCTGACCAGTGGGCAGTCAGAAGGAGAAGCGACAGGCAGCCAGCAAGGTGGCTGGCAGGAGCAGCAGCAGATGGCCAGCAGGGCAGCTGGCAGGAGCAGTGGCAGGCGGACAGCAGGATGGCTGGTGGGAGCAACTGGCCAGCAGGGGCAGAACACAAGTGGCATTGTCTCAGGCTCAAGGAGGAAAGTATAAGGGTGATGTGTCTGGGTCTGCACTGTCTGGACAGAGCTGCAAGTGGGGCATATGAAATGGGTTGAGCTAAAGACTTCTATGCTAAAGACTTCGCCCTGCAGACCCTGGGGATGATACCTTGCTCACAGGTTTCTTTCATGTTATGGGTTTTCACTGTTGTATGTGTGATCCTGTGAGTTGATGCTTCCCTACTGTGATTAAAAAGACTGTTTCTGTCTCCGACTCAGTGCTTGTAAAAAGGGAAGAATTTCCTCTAAAGGTACCCAGTGGGTAGGTTGGAATTTTCTCGGCTTGGGTGGGGGCTTGAACTAGTTTTAGTCACCTTGTTGAAGGTACCCCCCTCGACGTTGAACCTGGCCATTCTGGTTGCCTACTGGTACCAGAAGAAGGGTTACAATGGTTTAGGCTCTATGTACAGAGTTCAAACAGTTACCATTTATATATCACTGTAGGATTTTTAATTAGAGTTGGGTGGAAAATATTTTCCCATTTCTGGAATATAGTCAAGAATCTGACATTTCCCCCTCCTCTTGGGGAACAATATCTATTCACATAACAAAAAGTCCCAACAAGCCAAATAATTCAGCTGAGGTGAACCAAAATATTTTGTTTCTATCATTTTGAAATGTTTCATTTTAATTGTGACCTTTTCTTATTTTTTATGCATTTAATGTATTTTGAATAGAATATTTTTGGGGAGGGATTGATCTTGGAGACCTTGATTTTTTTTACCTAGTTGTACATAACATTCATATGAATAAAGAGAGCAAAATGTGCTCAAAGCATTCATAATGTGACATGTAGGATACCCACATCTCTCACTGAAATCTGTGGGAGCTGAGGGCATACAAAAATCTGAGAACATGGAGCCTTAAAATGTATCTTCCTCATTTAGAGGTTCATGAATCGATCAGAGTAACTGTATTGAAATAATTATTTTCCTGATTGAAGAGCTATTTTCAGATGCTCAGAAGCACTTACCACCTTCTTCGTCTTCCATAAGTCCTACAAAAAAAAATTCAATTATTTTAAATCAACTGGAGATGATGTCACAAAATTCTCAAATGCAAAGGCTTGATGTGAACATAAGAACGGCCGTACTGGGTCAGACCAAAGGTCCTTCTAGCCCAGTATCCTGTCTGTTGACAGTGGCCAGCACCAGGTGCCCCAGAAAGGGTGGACCAAAGACAATGATCAAGCAATTTGTCTCTTGTCATCTCTCTCCAGCCTCTGACAAACAGAGGCCAAGGACACCAATTTATCCCCTGATAAAATGTGGAAATACCAAATCAGGTCTCTAACAACCTGCCATTGAGCAAATTAGTTAAGGGTAATTCAACACAATAAAAATTAAGGTGAGATGTTTAAAGGCACAAAGGAAAGTAAATTCTTAACGCTTTTTCTGCCTTTTAAAATATCACCTCCATTATGTCATTATTAACTGTAGAAACAACATCTAGATGTAAATCTGTGCCTCACTAACAAAACTCAGGCACTTAAGTTTATGTAGTTCTTTGATTGCTCTGAAGTGTATGAAATAGACAAAACTGGCTAAAAGGTAATTAAATACAATACAATTCTAGGTTCATTTTCCAAGTCAGAGAGAGAAGGTAAGTATCCATATAACTATAACATTCCATATTTATTGTTGCACTATCTGATACTAACTAGTTCATGCAAATGCTCCTATATGGCATCTTTCTATGGTTGACAAAAATCCCAACCAGCTCTACATAGAATGCTTGTGTTAGGTGGTGAACTCCATTTTGGTTCTTTATGAAAGCCATTTGTAATTGTATGAATTTTGACTTTGTGATGGATGGGAGAGGAATTACCCTTTTCTAGACATCCCAGCACAGCAATATTCCACTCTGCACTTAATTTGCATAAGCTTTTGCGGAAGAAGGCTAGAGTGTAGATGTAGCCCAAGTATGCTTTATTAATAAAATCACCTTTTTAAGACTATGATCTGATTCCTAGGTTCTAGACAGAAGGAAGTCCTATATGCACATGCCGGAGACTAACAGTCTGCTATTAAGAAATTGCAGTTTGTTTTCAAGTTCTCTCCTGAGGGAGGGTTAAAGGTCTTGGGTTAAAGGTTCTTCCCCACAAGAACGGTTAAAGGTTCTTCTCCACAAGAAGAAATTCCCAAGTGAATTTTCCTGGGTTCTTAAAGGGGTTTTTGCATTTGGATGGTAACAGCTTCCTATACAAGGTCAAGGAATCTGTTAATTTTGGGAATTTTAAACAGAAGCCTTTAGAAGCAGGTATTTTTTAAAAATCTCTTGTGATCTCCACCTTCTGCACTGAAAGTGTGAGAGTGGGGAACAGTCTTAACACCCTTATGTATCACAGATTTAATACATAGTGGACACACTATAACTGGAGAACTAGGAGCATGCAGTAGTCATCAGTGTTAAACGGTTTTATCCCAGTGGAACAATGGTTCTGCTGAAAGCAAGCCCAGTGACTTTAAATTACTGTACTTGGCTTACAAAGGGCAGAGTCTGGAAGCTCCCTGGTGAAAATACAGAGCCAAAAAAGGTGTCAGAGAAAGGTTTAAAAGATCTCTCAGATCTTCTAAGCCCAGGGGCTTTTTTTGTAGCCAAGCATAGAACAAGTAGCATCAGGAAGTTCTTGGAAGCTCCTGAGGATGCTGCCTAAATCACAGGACTCCCAGGGTGGTAAGGACTATGAATCCTATGTTAAGGATTCATATTTTTCCAAAATCTGTAGCTTTAAGGCTGCCACTAGACGCAAAACAACCATAGTTAAAAAATTCTCTTTGCCTATACCTGTGGCTCCTCTGCTGTTACGTTGTCCCCAAAGTGGTTGATAAACAAGCCCAGAAAGATTTATGTGTCTCACTGCCCCTTTAGGTGTGCCTACACTGCATCTGATGAAGTGGGTCTTTGCCCGTGAAAGCTTATGCTCCAATATATCTGTTAGTTTATAAGATGCCACAGGACTTCTCGTTGTACACTGAACCGTTATTTCAGGATAACTAGCATTATTTTGAAATAATCAGTGAGTGTCTACACAGCAGTTCCATTATTTCAAAACAACTTTGAAATAATGGATGACTTATTCCAAAATCTGTAAACCTCATTCTATGAGGAATAATGCTTATTTCAAAATAGCTATTTCAAAATAAAGCACACATAGATGCTCCACTGCTGCTATTTTGAAATAGCCCCTCATCAGGGCCATTCTAAGTTATTCCTCCCCAGGGCTCTAAAATAAGATCTACATTAGGGAAACCTGCCTCTGACTAGTTTTGAGGCTCCCCTGCAGTGTAGATGTGCTATTTTGAAATAAGCTATTTTGGAAGAACTATTCCAGAATATCTTATTCCAGAACAAGTGAACAGTGTAGAAATACCATTAGTCCAAGCTTTGGATCCTCAAACCTCTATTCAGCAGTCTACGGGTATCATCTGAAATGATCTAATGGTTCAATTATTTACCTAACTTCATTGGCTTTTCTCTTTCCAACCAAAGTTCAAAAGTGTTTATACTGAGGACACCAATTTCAACAAGGTATTTAAGTAGAAGCTAAACTTTAAGAACATGAATAATCCCACTGATTTTAACATCAATGTTTATGTGTAAATTCTCCCCTGATTTGCTCCTTCTGTACTCTGTTAACCTCAACATATATAAATACAGCTATAGAACATAAGAAATAATTAGAACATATTGAACATATTAGAACATACTGGGTCAGACCAATGGCCCATCTAGGCCAGTATTCTGTTTTCCATTAGTGGCCAGTCATATTGCAGGAGGTGTGAGTGTAAGCGCCTTTCTGACAGTACAGGCTATACCATCATCATACAAAATATAATGCATGGCATGGTTGTTAACACCTGCTAGTATTTTAGACTTATCAAGGATATTGCTTACCTTGTTCAGCATCATGTTTTTTCCTGTTGTTTCCTAAAATAGAAAAAAATCTATTTTAAAGTAGGCATGCAAATAATATTGAAGTTACTGTTCAGCATCTGTATCAGATAGGATCTTCTTATCCAATTTACCAAACATAAGAGGCAGAAAAAGAGAATAATCTGCCAGGCATAAGAGGTTTCCCTTTTCCTTCAGCTTAAAATAATTTTAACACTGCACAACAAGAACACTCTACATGTCATGGCTCTTCTTAAAAAGTTTGTTATCCCCAAATTGATAGTTTCAGTGTTCTTTGGAATGCAAGTCACTAAAAACTCAGTCTTTCAAGACAGAGTGCTATTAACTTGCTTCAGTAAAGCACTGTGTTGTGTGCTGAGTAACATGGAGCAATTGTTTCTCATGTCTTGCATTATAACACTTTCCAATACACTCTAAACCAATATTAGCCTTTTTTTTAACAGCTGCAGCACATTATTGACTCTTATTCAATTTGCCATCCATTATTACTCCCAGATCCTTTTCAGCCGCAATACCATCTGGCCAGTTGGTTTATATTTGATAGTTGGGGATTTGATTTTTCCTTCCTGAGGCTACATCTAGACTACAGGTTTCTTTTGGAAAAAGCTTTTCCAGAAGAGATCTTCCAGAAAAACTTCTTCCAAAAGAGAGCGTCTTCGCAGCAAAGCTCATCGAAAAAGAGACTTGCTTTTTCAAAAGAGAGCGTCCACACTGAATGGAGGCTATTTCGCATTTAAGCTGTGATTACTATGGACAGAATGGCCACATGGCACCTGTGCTTTTTCCTCTTTCCTCTTCTTTCGAAAGAACTCCCCCTTCTATGTACACCTACAATTTTACAAAAGAGCTCTTTTGGAAAAGGCATTCTTCCTCATAGAATGAGGTTTAGAAAAACCCCTCTGTTCTTTAGATTTTTGTTTGAAAGAATGCTATTGAAGTTTTTTTCAGAAAAATGGCCGAGATTGGAACAAGAAGTATAAAAGGCAGTCCCTCCAGCTGAGTTGAAGAGGAACTGCTGGAGGGGAAGGACTCTTTCCTACTGCTTTAGCTTGAACCTTACAGCAAACTGTTACAGCATCCAAGATCTGGAGGGTCTGCCAAAGCTGCTGGATGCCAGAGACATCAAGGAATTGTTGGGGCTACCATTAGCCATGAGGAAGACAGACCCAACAAAGAAAACAACAGAACTCCACTGGCCATTTCCTACATCCCCCAGCTAAAGGCTCTCCAATGCAACATCAAGAATCTACAAAATGTCCTAGATGATGATTACAGACTTTGGGAGGCAGGCCAGTCCTCGCTTACAGACCCTGTGTTTCACTTAGGACTAAATCAAGAATTGTTTCTCTTCTTGTGAACCAGATGCTCCAAGAACTTTATCTCTGCATCCCATCCTGGGGTGATATGCACCAAGTCAATAAGGGGATAGTTGAAGCCCCTCCATTAGTGCTGACTATTTTTATTTTTATATTCTCTCTAATCTCTCTTAGCATTTCAGTTATTATTATCTTGGTCAGGTGGTTGATAATATATCCCTACTGCTATATTTATATTATCAGATCATGTAATTACTACCCATAGAAATTCTATGGAACAGTTTGGTTCATTAGAGAATTTTACTTCATTTGATTCTACATCCCCTTTCACATATAGGCTTGTCTAGACTGACATGATTTTCTGGAAATGAGAAGAGTGAAGGGAGATTCCAAAGAGGCTGGAGAAAGGCTTTTGGTGGATGGCAGAATGGCGGATGGCAGAACAAGGAATTTGTGGAAATTCAAGCGGCCAGTGTAGACAGCTGGCAAGTTTTTCCGGAAAAGCGGCTGATTTTCCGGAAAAAACTGGCCAGTCTAGACACAGCCTTAATGTCCAAACTGTACCTCATCCACCACAACTTGCCAGTCTAGACGCAGCCTAGGAGTGTGGTGAAGAACAGTACGGGGTTACCTAGGAAAGTAGTAGAATCTCCATCCCTAGCGGTTTTTAAGTCTTGGCTTGACAAACCCTGGTGGGTTGATTTAGTTGGGATTGGTCCTGCCTAGGTCAGGGGGCTGGACTTGATGACTTTCTGAGGTCTCTTCTAGTTCTATGATTCTATGACACTGACTTCCAGAGCATTACAGTAGCTTCCAATAGAAACTGCCATCCTGAATATTACAGTAGCTTCCAGCACAAGTGCCTTGATCCAACAATTGGGAATATGTAAAAGCCATTGGAAAGAAAAGGACTTTTAAACCCATAGTATTGGCATTTAATAATCCATATCTACTTGTTGTTCTAAAAATGTGTGATCTTAGCAACATTAACAATCTTAAAATAAAATTTTCATTCACATCCCAAATATATGGCAAATATATAGCATTAATCAATGGGGTTTTATAGTACTCACCTCTATAACTGATGACTGGCTTAATGATGCAGATGATGAAATTCAGGGTAATAAGTATCAGAATTAGTATCTGGGTTGAGTCTGTACTGGGAGAATCAAACAGGTATTATTATAAATTAATTTTTATGGAACTGTTTGAAATGTATTTCTGTTGTTGATTCATGAATTATTCTAGCTGTTCACATTAGATATTCTGTGACTGAAAATAGAAAAACAGTATGGAAGCTCATATTCTATTTTTTGTGGGGGAGGGAGGAAGGTACAGGAAATAATTCACAGTGACCACCTTAAGCTTTACACCTGGTTCACACCAGACTGGAAGCTAAAATATCACTTTATGGTAAACCACAACCATGTTCTTAAAAATATCGTCTTTCTAAGATCTTAATCCTTCAGACATTTATACCTGTGCTTAACTTCAGTTGCTTCCAATAGCAGCACTCATGATGGTAAAAAAGTGCTTGCAGGACAAGGATCTTCACAATGGCGCACACCCAACATAGGTGAGTTCAAAAGCCCCCTAATTTGACAACTATGGTGCATCTAGAATGCAGGTTTTTTTTTTTCTGAAATTATTTTTCTGAAAATAATTCACTTATGTCTACTCTGCTTTTGCATTCTTTTGAAAGAAAATTGAAAGAACTCAGGGGGGTTTCCAACATTTATATACCTCATTCTATGAGGAAGAACACCTTTTCTGAAAGAGCTCTTTCAGAAAAAAGGGGGTGTGGATGGGGAAGAGAGAGTTTTTTTGAAAGAAGGGGAAAGAGGAAAAAGCACAGGTGCCGTGATAGCCACTCTTTCCACAGTAATCACAGCTTACATGAGAGAGGGAGTCCATTCAGTGTGGATGCTATCTGTCAAAAAAGCAGATTGTTTTTTTGATGTGCTTTGGCAGTGTGGATGCTCTCTTTTGGAAGAATTTTTTTCAGAAAATCTCTTCCAAAAAAGCTTCTTTCAAAAAGGAGCCTGTAGTCTTGATGTACCCCAACTGGGGAAGGAGGAGGAGAAAGAGGACGTGTAAGTTGGAATTGGTTTGAGTTCTTCTTTTCGCTTTTTCGGGGTGTTGGCTTTTTTTTGTTTTGTTTTGTTTTGTTTTGTTTGGGGGAGGGGTATTTTTTTGCTAACTTGCTGTACATTTTAATCCTGACATCCTCCACCCCTTATCAATTTTCCATATACAACAAAGTATCTTGCCTTTTCAGGAAGGGATTTTAATGTAAAAAATATCCCCCCCCAAACAAAAAAAAACAAACAAAAAAAAACCCTAACACCCCGAAAAAGCGAAAAGAAGAACTCAAACCAATTCCAACTTACTTCCTTCATGGTGAAAAAAACCAAAACCACTAGAAGCGCAGCTTTAATGTAGGGCTACGTCTAGATTGCATCCCTTTTTCATAAATTAGACGTATCGCAATTGCTAATGAAGCGGGGTTTTAAATCTCCCCCACTTCATTAGCATAAAAATGGCTGCCGCTTTTTTTCGGCATGGAGCTTTGCTGGAAAAAAGCACCAGTCTAGACGTGGATCTTTCAGAAAATAAAGCCTTTTCCGAAAGATCCCTTATCCTTTATTTACATCCTAGATGTAAGCGGGTTCAGGGTAAGCTCTACCCTGACATCTGGTGGTGAACTGTGGCGAGTGGTGCAAAGAGACTTCAGGGGCTGATCCCAATTTGCATAGACACACCCACCCTGTCTAGTATGTGCTCAGAGTAGCCCAAATGGTCACTTTGGCCACTGTGGGATCCCCAGTCTCTCTGTTATTGAGGCAGGGGGGTTAAAAGTGTTGTTACCCTGATTAGGCAAATCAAGGACAATGGAATAGTGGAACTGTTTATGACAGAGGGTATGTCTACACTACCACCCTAGTTCAAACTAGGGTGGTTAATGTAGGCAACCGAAGTTGCAAATGAAGCCCGGGATTTGAATTTCCTGGACTTCATTTGCATCTTGCCGTGTGCCGCCATTTTTAAATCCCCGCTAGTTCAGACTCCGTGCCCACGGCTACACGCGGCACGGCGTAGGTAGTTCGGATTAGGCTTCCTATTCCGAACTACCGTTACTCCTCGTGGAAAACTTTTCCGTTAAAAGCATTTCCAGAAAATCATGCCAATCTAGATGCAGACAATGAGTCTGAGGCAGGCTCCCCTAATATGAGCATCCTACTTCGATTTAGAGCCCTGGGAAGCACTGGGGAGTAATTACTTTGAATCACCTGGGGAGGACTTATTTCAAAATAGCAGCAGTAAAGCATCCACACTACTGCTGTTCTAAAACAGCTAGGCTATGTCTACACTCACGGCTTCTTGTGCAAGAACATCTTGCGCAAGTGTTCTTGTGCAAGAACTCTTGCGCAAGAAAACATCCACACTGCCATGTGCGAGCTGTGCTTTTGCACAAGAGCATCCATGGCAGTGTGGACACTTTCTTGTGCAAGAAATCCCTGCTGAGCATCCACAGTGCCTTCTTGCGCAAGAGCTCCTGCGCAAGAGGGCTTACACCTGTCAAAAAAGAGTGTAGCTCTTGTGCAGGGAGCCTCCTCTTACCACACCGTACTGTAAATTTAATTGCGCAAGAGCAGGCGGGCAGTGTTGATGCTTTGCAGATTCTTGCGCAAGAACGGCCATACTTGCTCAAGAAGCCGTGAGTGTAGACATAGCCCTATTTTGGAAGAGGAACTATTCCTCATGGAATAAGGTTTACATAATCCAGATAAACTTCCCATGCTTTTGATATTATTTTGAAATAACTAAATTGTTGTGTAGACACTTGCAAAGTTATTTCAGAATAACGTCTTTTATCCTACAGGAATGTTGCGGTGTAGGTGCACACTAAAAGAAAAATGACAGTGAAAGCCTTATTGTTGGTATTTAGTAATCCCAATCCATTTGTCATTGTAATAATTTGTTACTGTTTCTCAGTTCACAATGTTTTGATAAAAGTTCCATTTAATACTTTACTTAAATTCATAGCTTTTAAGGTACAAAGTCTTACCACAATATTCATGTTTATAACTGATGAACAAGTTGATAATTGACATGAAGAAAGTCAGGACAACTAGTATCTGAATGAGTTTCTGCATCCAATCTATGGAAGAAGAATATTCCAAGAATTATTACAAACTCTATTATAGAGCTGAATTGATAGAAATGTATTTCAATTTGAGACACAAAAGTTGCTCAGGCAGCTTATATCGAATCTATTTAAGGGCTCTGTCCAGCTTAAAAAGTGTTCCGTAAAATACCTAGCTAATACAATAACTAACATATTTTATCACTAAAGGATTTAGGTAGCTCTCCCTAGACATAGGTGCCCAAGTCCTGCTATCACAGGACACTGCAGTCCACTAAGGGTACATCTTCATTTGCTCCCTATCTTGAGATAGGGATGCAAATGTAATATACAGAATGTGCTAATTGAGCGGGGATTTAAATATCCCGCGCTTCATGAGCAAGATCTCGCCCGGCATGCTATTTCGAATCACAGCTGTTTCAAACCAGGAAGTGCGCGCCGGGACGCTTTAGTTTTGAACCAAAGCCCTTAGTTCGAACTAATGTTGCTCCTCATTTATAACACCTGGTAACCAAGTATGATTTATCAAGTATATCTTTTTGTTTTGTTACTAAAATCACCCTTTTTTAAGGTTATGATTTAATTCTTGTGTCCTGGAAGGTAACAGAAGGTTTATGTGCATGCATGCCTAAGACTGAGAGGTCAGCGAACAGAGATTAGAGTTTGTTCTCTCTTTCTTACCCAAGCTCTCTTCTGAAAAAGAGCTTGGGATACCCTTCTGGAAGAAGTTCAAGTGCTTCCTCGTGGGTCCAAGAAGAAAAGGGATTTCCAAGTGATAGTGGCAGCCTATCTCCTAAGGTCATGGAATCTATGACCATGGGGAGCTTTTAAGCAGAAGTCTATGGAAGCAAGATATTTTTAAGGTCTCTTGTGGACCCCCACCCTCTGCACCTGGAGTGCCAAAGAAGGGAACAGCCTTGACAGCGGAGTCACTTTTAATAGGCAGCCCATTTTCTAGGATCCTGAAACCACAAAGTATTCCACATGTGGCAAGGCCCAAATTGGAACAGATGGGGAGCAGTGTTCATCAGGCTGTGAACAGGAAGCAAAAGATTTCTCTCTCTCTTTTGCCTTCCCAAGGACCTTCATGTCCCCCTTTAGTCCTGGACTGAGACATGGACCCTGTGGTGCTGTGTGGCAGAGAATATATGATCTCACTCAAAGAGAAAAAAGGTGGCAATTTAGTCAGGGATCTTTCAAAAATAAACCTTTTTTTTAAAAGATCCCATATCCCTCAAAAATGAGGTTTACAGGATCTTTCAAAAAGGATTTTATTTTCGAAGGATCCCCATCTAATTTGCCATTTTTTTCAAAAAAGCCCCGTTTCGAAAAAAAGCAGTAGTCGCTGTTATGCAAATGAATTGCAGGATATTTAAATCCCGGCTTCATTTGTAATATCGACGTGCTTAATCTACATCCCTCTGTTGACAGAGAGGTGTAGTTTAGACACACCCTGAGACATGGACCATGTGGTGCTGAACGGCAGAGCATACATCCTCCCAATCACAGAGAAAGGATAAGTGCTGGACACATTCTCTCCTGAATCTGTTTCTCCTGGCAGAGATTCTAGTATGTGCCATTTCCACCCCAATCCAATGCCTCTCATTGTTCCTCCTCCAGCAGAGGATGGGCTTTATCCTTTAATTAGGTACAGAGCTCCAGTTACTATATCAAATGGTAGCTGCATTTTGCATATAATCCATCATCAGAACCTCTGCACAACTCGTTATGAAAAAGAGTCATGATCAAATAATACAACTTCCTTATTCATTAACTGGAGAAATGCAGTCGAATTATAGCTCTTTTGCTTTCTCCTTTTCTTCTCTCACCCCCTCTTCTGCATTGTCCAAATAGCAGTGTACTTTCTCCTGATCGTTTCCAGTGACACTATCTTTCCTCTCCTTGCTCCATCTTTCCTCTGTTCCAAATTCTCCCACTGTCAATACTTAAATATCAGGTTCTGTTTCTGATTCTACTCCAAAATGTATTTTTTTCTGATTTTGAAATGGAAAAAGCAGTTTTTGGTGTGAGAGAAAGGAATTAAAAATCAGAAACTAGAGGTATGTCCATGTCTCCAACAATTTTGCCTAGTTGTTGGCTCAGTCACAACTCAGTCTAAGTTTGGGTCTGGACTAATATTTGTACTGGAATCATAAACTAGGGACAGACCAGTGTCAGAACCACCAAATATTGCATACTTATGAGGATCAGGACCAAACCTATGTGGTCAGGGCTTACAGGGATTCAGAAGGTAGAGGTTAATCTCCGGTGGGATGGAGAGTGGAGTAATGATGGGCAATGGCAGGATTTAGGTAATCTGTGTCAGGAACTGAAGAAGGAGCAGACTGGCAGTTGTAGTGAATTGTATTACAGAGCAGCAGGAGGATCCCTCCCTAAATAGTGCTGTTGCTTAGATTCATCTGCAGCTCTGAACCCATTGTGGAAAAAACTGAGCTTGGTGTCATCTGATCCAGTCTTCTCTGTGTGACAGGCTGTTGCTGCATGCCTGAGGGGTGATTCATTGCAAGTCCTGTTGAATGCGACTCACTGCACCAGAAGAGTGAGACTGGTTGAGAGTTTGCACCACAACAGGCCTGCTAAGTGGAATATCCCAGGGACCTTGCTAGTGTGTGAACTCAGCAACAGTAAAAAATCCACTTGGTTCCTAAATGTGTTGATAATATATCGAACAATGGTTTGTAAGGTGACATTCTTACCATAATACTCACATCTATATGTGATGAATTGCTTGATGCTGCAGATGACGAAAGTTGTACCCACTAATATTGAAATTGGTATCTGGATCGAATCTATAGTAGAAGAAACATCCAAGAATTATTAAAAATTGCAATTCTTGTACTATAGTTTAGTAATATATTTCCATTTCAGACACAAAATCTTACATAAGCAGCATGCAATGTATTTATTTCTGTGATTTTGTTGGAGGAAAGATAGAAAAAAAGTAATATTGATAATCTTTTGTTATTTTCTAGGGAAAAGAGGGAAATACAGGAAGTCCCCGACTTACGTGGATCCGACTTACGTCGGATCCCTAGATACGAACGGGGTGAGGCAACTCCCGCACATGCGCAGCAGCATTCCCGGGGCTCGCTCACCTGGGTCCTAGGATCCTCCTCCTCCTCGGGCCGGCTCCGACTGGGGTCCCGCAGAGCTGCCGGGCAGAGGAAAAGTGCCTCCCCACGCCCGCTGCCCCCCCCCCCCCCCGCGGCCTCGCCGCCTGCACGCCCCCCCCCCAGCAACAGACTGCCCCCTCCCCTGAGCAACAGGCTGCCGAACAGACAAAAGCAGCCTCTCTGCCCCTCCTCCCCTCTATACATGCTGCGCTCCCGGAGCGCAGCAGCGTCCCCGGGCTCGCTCACCTGGGTCCTAGAATCCACCTTCTCCTCCTCTTCGGCCGGCTCCAACTGGCCTCTGCCTGCAGCAGCTGGCCACAGGGACAGGGATCCCGCAGAGCTGCCGGGCAGAGGAAAAGTGCCTCCCCACGCCCGCTGCCCCCCCCCCCGGCCTCGCATCCTGCACGCCTCCCCCCTCCCCCCCTGCCAGCAACAGGCTGCCCCCTCCCCTGAGCAACAGGCTGCGGAACAGCAGACAAAAGCAGCCTCTCCGCCCCTCCTCCCCCTATACATGCTGGGCTCCCTGGGCAAACAAAGACTCCACCAAAACAAACAAAGTGCTGGCCTCATTGTGTTAGCAAAAAAAGGACCCTCCTCCTAGAACCCTGGGTGGTGTGTGGAAATAAAGCTATTAGCTCAAAGCATGGTGCAGAGCTGTTTGGTATTTGATGAGTTACTCCTTTAGTCCTGAGTTTGTCACAGGGGCAGAAATAGATGTGAAATCTTCTGAACAGGGGAACAGACAGCAAAACAAACATTAGAGGGGAGTTAACCTTTCCCTATGCTATCCAAAACTAAAAAAAATGTTTGGCTAGAGTTTCCCCTACAATATGTACCAGTTCCGACTTGCATACAAATTCAACTTAAGAACAAACCTACAGTCCCTATCTTGTACGTAACCCGGGGACTGCCTGTAATACAGATTGAACACATTAAGCTTAGGAGTTTCAGAGGATAGATGAGTTAGTTTGTTAGGGTATGTCTACACTTGCTTCCTATCTTGAGATAGGGATGCAAATGTAGTGTACCAACATTACTAATGAAGCTGGAATTTAAATATTCCCATAAATGAGGTTTACCAGTTATTTCAAGTGAAGGGTTTTCTCTCGAGATAACGCTGCTACACGGGCCGTTTTTATTTAAAAATATCATGATTTTGAAATAGTGTGAGGATGCCATTATGCTAATGAAGTGAGGGATATTTAAATCTCGGCTTCATTAGCAATTTTGGTACACTACACTTGCAAACCTGTCTTGAGATAGGGAGCAAATGTATACATACCCTTAGGCTGTGTCTAGACTGGCAAGTTTTTCCGCAAAATCATCTGCTTTTGCGGAAAAACTTGCCAGCTGTCTACACTGGACGCTTGAATTTCCGGAAAAGCACTGACGATCTCATGTAAAATCATCAGTGCTTTTCCGGAAATACTATGCTACTCTCGTTCGGGCAAAAGTCTTTTTCCGAAAGACTTTTGCGCAAAAGGGCCAGTGTAGACAGCATAGAACTGTTTTCTGCAAAAAGCCCCGATCGTGAAAATGGCGATCAGGGCTTTTTTGCAGAAAAGCGCATCTAGATTGGCCATGGACGCTTTTCCGCAAAAAGTGCTTTTGCAGAAAAGTGTCCTGCCAATCTAGACGCGCTTTTCCGAAAATGCTTTCAATGGAAAAGTGTTCCGGACTAGGGTGGCTAATGTAGTCATTCGAACTTGCAAATGAAGCTCGGGATTAAAATATCCCAGGCTTCATTTGCATGTTCCCGGCCACCGTCATTTTTAAATGCCCGGTAGTTCGAACTACCTACCAGCAGCTACACGCGGCATGGGCTAGGTAGTTCGAACCATAGCTCCTAATTCGAACTACTGTTACTCCTCATCGTGAACGCGTTGCTGCGAGTCTGGCTGCACTTTCTGCAGGCTGCCATCCAGGAGGTCCATCGGGGGGCTGTCAGTATCCAGGAGGCCCTGCGGGAGAGCTTCCACCTTGAGGAGCACTAAGAGCCTCCCTGGTCTGCCCCACTGGGGGCTTGTGCCTCATTCCTCCCTCACATCCTTCCACTTACCCCTCCCTAACCCCCCTTCCTGATATCAAATAAAATACACGTATTTTCATGAACACAAACTCTCTTTATTTAACAAAACTGGAGGGGGGGGGGAATGAAACTGGTGAGACTGGAGAAAGGAGGTGAGAGAGGGAAGGGGGAAACATGAGAGGAGAGAGGTGGAAGGGGTAAGCAAGGGAAAGAAGGGGGAGAGGAAGCTCAGGGCTCAGGGTTGGGGGTCTCACCAGACCAACTTGATTTTCATGCGAACCTGCTCCTGAATTCGCATGTGGCGTTTGGTGGCCAGGCTGGCAGCTATCCTGCCATAATGGCCATGTTCCTCCGTCTAAGTGTGGAGATCATGGACGTTGGGGGCATCCCCCCCAAACCTGAGTAAGGTCCATCCTTATCTCCACCCTGGACCAGGAAGGCACCTGCCTTCTCCAGGCCCTGGCAGGCTCCTGGGAGCTGGCAGGCTGCTCCTGGGGAATCGGTGGAGGGCTGACTGCCAGTGGTTTGCTGGCTCATGTTTTGGGGCCACTGGGCCAGGGGCAGTGACTGGTGGCTCTGGGCTGGAAGGCTTGGAGCTGGCACAGGCACTGTGGCCAGAGTCAACTCCTTTAAGGGCTCCGGGGAGGGAGGGGAAGGAGAGGAGTGTTCTTGTTTGAGACTGGAGTGGCCACTAGGGCACCCTGGGAAGGCTGGAGGCCCCCTATTTCAAATTAAGTGTCTACACAGCACTTGTTTCGGATTAGCTATTTTTGAATTTGGCATTATTCCTCATAAAATGAGGTTAACCAAATTTGAAATAAGTGCTCCACTATTTTGAATTTATTTCAAAATAGTGGTTTGGCTGTGTAGACACTAGTAAAGTTAATTCAAAATAACGGTATGTCTAATACCCTTCGTCTATAAGGTGCCGCAGGAATCCTCGTCACATTTCAAAAGCTCATCAAAAAATAAATCTGCTTTTTTCAAAGAGTGCATTCACACTCATTGGATGCTCTCTCACATAAAAGGCTGCCTGGAACCACTTCTAGGAACTGTTGCCTAAGGCTATCTGGGATGCATCCTTTAAGGGACCCCCTGGACAGCTGTTTTTCAGATTCTTCTATTTGCTTACCTATGTCTTTGAGGGATAGCAAAGTTTTTGCAGTGCAGGCTCTGGTTGCCCAGCTCTGTTGGACGTCACAGCATTTCTTTTCTCTTTTGGTCATGGAGCTGGAGCAGGCGATGGCTCTAACACTGTCATGCTACTTCTGCAGCAGTTTCAGTAGACCATCATGATGGTCCTGCCCTAGCTCAAATCCGAGCTTATCATTGAGAACCTCTGCCTGGATGTGGGAGCAATGCTCTTGCCCCCATATCCCACTGTCAAGAGATGATTTTGAAGGCTGGACACCAGTTCCGAGGGGTGGGAACACCTCGTGATGGAGTGGTGGGATGACCAGCAGTGGCTCAGCAACTTCTGCATGCAGAAGGCCAGCTTCTTGGATCTATATGCCTAGGTCAGCCTGCCATACCTGTGGCAGGGGTCGCAAATACCGTGTGGAAGCTTACCACCCCAGACAGCTACCACTCGGTGGTACACCAATTCAGCATGGGAAAGTCTACTGTCAGGGGTGAGGAAGAGCATTCAATGGGACCCACATCCCTCTTTGTGCATCACAGCATTGAGCTTCTCAATATATAAACATAAAGGGCTACTTTTTCATAGTGCTGTAGGCCCTGGTCGACCACCGGGAACTGTTTTTGCACATATTTGTTGGGTGGTTGGTCCAGGTACACAATGCCTGCTTATTCAGAAATTTGAGACTATACCAAGCTAGGGACTGGGACATTCTTCCCCCAGCGGGACTTTCGCATGGGGGACATAGAGTATGTCTACACTACCCCGCTAGTTCGAACTAGGAGGGTAATGTAGGCATACCGCACTTGCAAATGAAGCCCGGGATTTGAATTTCCCGGGCTTCATTTGCATAAGCTGGGCGCCGCCATTTTTAAAACCCCGCTGGTTCGAACCCCGTGCAGCGTGGCAACACGGGGCACGAACTAGGTAGTTCGAACTAGCCTTCCTAGTTCGAACTACCGTTACTCCTCGTGGAAAATGGTGGCGCCCCGCTTATGCAAATGAAGCCCGGGAAATTCAAATCCCGGGCTTCATTTGCAAGTGCGGTATGCCTACATTACCCTCCTAGTTCGAACTAGGAGGGTAGTGTAGACATACCCATACAGATACCAATTTGCATAGTAGACAACAATGCCTACCCACTTATGGTGTGGCTCGTGATGCTGTAAACTGGCCACCAGGATCCCAGCGGGGAACAATTTAACATGCACCTGAAACGAGCTCACATGCAGGTGGAATGCACTTTTGGGCACCTCAAGGCCAAGTTCAGGTGCCTGCTGACATATCTCAATGTGGGGGGAATGCAACATTCCCAGGAGGTCTCTGCATGTGGTGTGCTCCACAACCTGGTAGAGAACAAAGAGGAGGCCTTCCTTCTTGGATGGGGGACAGAGGCTGGTCGTGAGGGGAGGCAGTTTGAACAGCCCTGGACAGCTGCCTTCCACCAGGCCCATCAGGCGATTGTGTGAATCTGGAAGGCCCTGGGAGAGGTTCTCTGAAGGAGCCCAGTAACTCTCCCCAGGGCCTCCCCAATTATGCCTTGCCCCTCCCCCAATTCCTTTCCCACCGGAACCCCTTCCTGCCCTCATTCCCTCAGCAATGAATAAGCATACCAGTTTGGCTTTCAAAATAAACGTTGTATTGTGTTCTTTATAATCTAAGTAACCGGAGTGGAGGGGTGCTCAGAACCTGGAGGGGAGAGGGAGGAGAGGGGCTCAGGGCTGCAAGTGGCACATCAAGAGCTGCAAGAGCCGTTTTGGGTCTGGGGAGCTTGATGGACTTAGGGTTGGGTGGAGCCTGGGACAACAGGGGCTGATCAGGAAAGGGACAACAGTGGGGTCAGGGATGGCAGAAGAAGCAGGGGCGGGGAGCAGGAGTGGGGGGACTAGAAGTGGAGAGAGTGGGAATGGAGACAGGATACACATGTGCCATCTCTTCTCGGATGGTGGCATAATTTCACCCAGGTAGTCTCACATGCAATTGTACCGTTTGGCATCATCGCAGACCTTTTCGGCCAAGGTCTGGCGCATGTCATGAAGGACTGTGATGTGAGGTCACATGAGGTCATGGTGGACCTTCCAGCACTTGTGACTCCCCCGGCTTCAGTCAGCTGCCTGGGCTGGTCTGGCTCACCCCCTCAGTGATGGCTGGTCCAGCTGTGGAGAACAAGAGGGAAAAGTGGTCAATCATCCCTGCAGACACTGTCTCTGAGGTCATGATCTCCTCTGTGAGCAACTGTCCTTGGAACAGAGCATGGGTGATGTCCCGAGATCAAGGCCACGTGTGGCTTGCACAGCAGGCCCTGCCTCATAAGGGTCCTAAGGTGCCCAGGGACCATCCTACCTGCTCTCCCTTCCTCCTCCCCATGGACAAGCAGGCCAGGGAAGTGTCTGGATAGAGTGGGTTCCCATGGGTGGGAGAGGGGCCTGGAGTAGCCTGGCCTTCCCTGATTACACACACACACACACACACACACACACACACACACACACACACCTGCACCTGGCAGCATTGTCTGTGGGAGCGGGTTGTGTCTTGAGTGTGCAGGCATGGGTGTGTGTGCAGAGTGTAACACTTGCCATTCTGTGTGGGGTTGTGTCTGCGCCCTTGTGCCCAGCCTGCTCTAGCGTTGGCTGGCAGGGGGAGGTCGTCCCACCCAGGAGTCAGATGTGTGTGGGGCCTCTCCCCAGGCTGTGAGCAGAAGCCCTTGTGTGCTCTGGGGCTGGCTTATGAGAACACATGTTGTACACTGCCACTGTACGTACTTGCACATGCATGGGCAGCTGTGTGTCGTCCAGGCTGAGTGTGTCAAGCGATGATTGCACCCCATCCCTTGTGCTCCTGCCTTCCCTGCCCTGTGTGTGTGACAGCTTGATAGTGCTCACCTGATGATCTCTCCCTGGCATCACATGATGACTGGGAGATGTCCAAGGCCTCGTGTAACAGCTCCAGGGTGCGGGTGACAATGCTGCTGGTGTCCTCCTCCTCCTGCAGTTGATGTCCATCATCATCTTCCTCCTCCAAGAGCTCTGCCCAGGTGACTACTGGTGTCTCCAAGCCCAAGTCCACCAGTATGCACGGGGAAAGGGCTTGCCACCAGCCAGTATCTGGTGGAGCTCTCTATAGTATGGGCAGGAATGTAGTTCCACCCTGGAGCAAATGCTGCCGGAGATCTACTTTGCTCTGGACTTGAGGGTGCAGGCATGGTGTCCCCTTGGAACCAGAGCTTCAGCCATGCACCCATAAATGTCTGCATTCTGGCACTTGGAGCTCACAACTTTCAGGTCCTCATCCTCCCCCCACAGCTCAAGGAAGGACAGGAACTCTGGCCTGGTCCAGGAAGGTGCCCGGTGTTTGATGCCCGTGGGTTGGTCCTGAGATCCCTAGGGCTACTCTATGGAAGGGTCAGGAGGGTGTTGGGGAGTTTGTGGCTGTGCCATCTGTCAGGAGGCCTAGGGTGGTCAGAGCCATGCAGTCAAGGTCCTGTGACAAGGCCTACTTCCTGCCACAAGGCTTGTCCTGGGTGTCCGCAGCTTTAAGAGGTACCAGGAGACAGGAACTATAAAGCTGTGATTACCATGGATGGAGTGTCCATCAGGACATCTGTGCTTTTTCCTGGAGGCCCCTTCTTTTAAAATAACTGCCTCTTTCATGTCTACACATTCCATTTTTAAAAAAGAACTCTTTCGAAAAATGATAGAAATGTAGCCGTGTTAGTCTGGGGTAGTTGAAGCAAAATGCAGGACAATGTAGCACTTTAAAGACTAACAAGATGGTTTATTAGATGATGAGCTTTCGTGGGCCAGACCCACTTCCTCAGATCAAATAGTGGAAGAAAGTAGTCACAACCATATATACCAAAGGATACAATTTAAAAAAAATGAACAAATATGAAAAGGACAAATCACATTGCAGAACAGAAGGAGGATGCGGGGGGGTGGGAAGGGGGAGGAAGGAAGGTAAGTGTCTGTGAATTGCTGATATTTGCTGATATTAAAGGTAGGGAGAGTGGGATGTTTGTGAGTTAATGGTATTACAGGTGATAATTGGGGAAACTGTCTTGATAATGGGTGAGAAAGTTCAAAGACTTGTTAAGTCCTTGTCCGTAAGTGTCGAATTTTAACATGAATGACAGTTCAGAGGATTCCCTTTCAAGTGCAGATGTAAAAGGTCTTTGTAGCAGAATGCAGGTGGCTAAGTCATTTAGAGAGTGTCCTTTCTGGTTAAAGTGGCAAGAAACTGTTTTCTCTTTGTGATCTTGTCTAATATCTGTTTTGTGGGCATTAATCCTTTGGCGAAGTGTCTGAGATGTTTGTCCAATGTACATAGCAGACGGACACTTTCGGCACATGATAGCGTAGATTATATTTCTGGATGCGCAGGAATATGTGTTCTTGATCTTATAACTCACTTGGTTAGGTCCAATAATGGTATCAGCAGAATGAATATGTGGACAAAGCTGGCAACGGGGTTTGTTGCAAGGGAAGGTACCAGGGTTGGTATTAGTGTGGTATGTCCTGTGGTGGTTGGTAAGAATCATCTTGAGGTTAGGTGGTTGTCTATAGGAGACTATGGGTCTGTCTCCCAGAGCCTCTTTGAGTATGGTATCCTGTTCCAATATAGGCTGTAGTTTCTTGATAATGTGTTGGACAGGTTTAAGTTGGGGGTTGTAGGTGATGACAAGTGGTGTTCTATTGTTGGTTTTCTTGGGTCTGTCTTGAAGTAGATGGTTTCTAGGTATTCGTCTGGCTCTTTCAATTTGCTTTTTTGTTTCTCTGGGTGGGTAGTTGAGATTTATAAATGCTTGGTAGAGATCCTGAAGCTTCTGGTCTCTGTCAGTGGGGTTAGAGCAGATGCGGTTGTATCGAAGGGCTTGGCTATAGACGATGGATCGTGTGGTGTGTTCTGGATGGGAGCTGGATGCATGTAGGTAACTGTATGAGTCAGTGGGTTTTCTGTAGAGAGTGGTGTCTAATTTTCCATTGTTGATTTGTACGGTGGTGTCCAGGAAGTGGATCTCTCGTGTAGAATGGTCCAGGCTGAGGTTGATGGTGGGGTGTAGGTTGTTGAAATCTCTGTGGAATATCTCCAGTGTTTCTTGGCCATGTGTCCAGATCATAAAGATGTCATCGATGTACCGTAGGTAGAGGAGGGGTGAAAGGGGACGGGAGTTGAGGAAACGTTGTTCTAGGTCAGCCATAAAGATGTTAGCATACTGTGGGGCCATGCGTGTACCCATGGCTGTGCCGCTGATCTGGAGGTATAAGTTGTTCTCAAACCGGAAATAATTGTGGGTGAGAACAAAGTTACATAGGTCTGCTATCAGGTTGGCAGTAGTGTCCTCTGGGATAGTGTTTCTAATTGCTTGTAATCCGTCTTCATGTGGGATGTTGGTATATAGAGCTTCTACATCCATGGTGGCAAGGATGGTATTATTGGGGAGGTTATCGATGTTTTGTAATTTCCTTAGGAAGTCAGTAGTGTCTCGGAGATAGCTGGGGGTATTGGTTACGAAGGGTTTGAGAAGAGTGTCTACATAGCTGGATAGACCAGTAGTGAGCGTGCCAATACCAGAGATGATGGGACGTCCGGGGTGCCCAGGTTTATGGATCTTGGGAAGTAGATAGAACAATCCTGGTCGGGGGTCAGAAGGTGATTCTGTGAGGATTTGTTCCCGAGTAGCTGTGGGGAGGCTTTTAAGGAGACAGTGTAGTTTCTTTTGGTAGTCCAAGGTGGGATCAGAGGGGAGAGGTTTGTAAAATGTGGTGTTCGAGAGTTGTCTGGTTGCCTCCTGGTTATAGTCGGCCTTATTCATAATGACCACAGCACCTAAGGAAATTTCCTAAGGAAATTACAAAACATCGATAACCTCCCCAATAATACCATCCTTGCCACCATGGATGTAGAAGCTCTATATACCAACATCCCACATGAAGACGGATTACAAGCAATTAGAAACACTATCCCAGAGGACACTACTGCCAACCTGATAGCAGACCTATGTAACTTTGTTCTCACCCACAATTATTTCCGGTTTGAGAACAACTTATACCTCCAGATCAGCGGCACAGCCATGGGTACACGCATGGCCCCACAGTATGCTAACATCTTTATGGCTGACCTAGAACAACGTTTCCTCAACTCCCGTCCCCTTTCACCCCTCCTCTACCTACGGTACATCGATGACATCTTTATGATCTGGACACATGGCCAAGAAACACTGGAGATATTCCACAGAGATTTCAACAACCTACACCCCACCATCAACCTCAGCCTGGACCATTCTACACGAGAGATCCACTTCCTGGACACCACCGTACAAATCAACAATGGAAAATTAGACACCACTCTCTACAGAAAACCCACTGACTCATACAGTTACCTACATGCATCCAGCTCCCATCCAGAACACACCACACGATCCATCGTCTATAGCCAAGCCCTTCGATACAACCGCATCTGCTCTAACCCCACTGACAGAGACCAGAAGCTTCAGGATCTCTACCAAGCATTTATAAATCTCAACTACCCACCCAGAGAAACAAAAAAGCAAATTGAAAGAGCCAGACGAATACCTAGAAACCATCTACTTCAAGACAGACCCAAGAAAACCAACAATAGAACACCACTTGTCATCACCTACAACCCCCAACTTAAACCTGTCCAACACATTATCAAGAAACTACAGCCTATATTGGAACAGGATACCATACTCAAAGAGGCTCTGGGAGACAGACCCATAGTCTCCTATAGACAACCACCTAACCTCAAGATGATTCTTACCAACCACCACAGGACATACCACACTAATACCAACCCTGGTACCTTCCCTTGCAACAAACCCCGTTGCCAGCTTTGTCCACATATTCATTCTGCTGATACCATTATTGGACCTAACCAAGTGAGTTATAAGATCAAGAACACATATTCCTGCGCATCCAGAAATATAATCTACGCTATCATGTGCCGAAAGTGTCCGTCTGCTATGTACATTGGACAAACATCTCAGACACTTCGCCAAAGGATTAATGCCCACAAAACAGATATTAGACAAGATCACAAAGAGAAAACAGTTTCTTGCCACTTTAACCAGAAAGGACACTCTCTAAATGACTTAGCCACCTGCATTCTGCTACAAAGACCTTTTACATCTGCACTTGAAAGGGAATCCTCTGAACTGTCATTCATGTTAAAATTCGACACTTACGGACAAGGACTTAACAAGTCTTTGAACTTTCTCACCCATTATCAAGACAGTTTCCCCAATTATCACCTGTAATACCATTAACTCACAAACATCCCACTCTCCCTACCTTTAATATCAGCAAATATCAGCAATTCACAGACACTTACCTTCCTTCCTCCCCCTTCCCACCCCCCCGCATCCTCCTTCTGTTCTGCAATGTGATTTGTCCTTTTCATATTTGTTCATTTTTTTTAAATTGTATCCTTTGGTATATATGGTTGTGACTACTTTCTTCCACTATTTGATCTGAGGAAGTGGGTCTGGCCCACGAAAGCTCATCATCTAATAAACCATCTTGTTAGTCTTTAAAGTGCTACATTGTCCTGCATTTTTCTTTCGAAAAAGGCATGCTTCCTTATAGAATGAGGTTTACGAATGTCTGAAAACTCCGTGCGGTTCTTAAGAAAGAAAGACTGTGGCACTAACATGTCATTTGTTGTCATTGTGTCTGTCTGGACTCGCTGGATTGCTAGTTCTTTGGGGCTGGGACTATCTGTTGCTGAGTGTGCAGTGCCAAGCATAATGTGGCCCCATTTCTGGCTGGCCATTAGGCATTACCTCAACATACATGAGTAATATTCAACATTAAGGTGATGTCTTCACTAGGAACTATTTCGAAATTACTAAATTTGACTAAGCACTCCCGATTTAACAAAATCAAACTAGCATGTCCTCACTATGGGGAAGTATCCAAATTAGTCTGAGGCAGGCTCTATTAATGTTGACACACTACTTCAGACTTAAGAGCCCCAGGAAGCACTCTGGGGAGCTTAAGGAAGTCTCCCGAAAGCCAGTAAGTTTGAATTAGTGGCGTGAGAGTGTCCATACTAACGTTATTTCAAAATGACTATTTTGGAGTTAGTGTCATTCCTCGTGAAAAACAGGAACATAGAGTCTGAATTCTATGGCTAGTTCTTTTGGAAAAACAGGCTTGGTAGGGTGGATGCACTGCTTATATATTTGAGCGTGGGGGGAGGGTTTATTTCAAAATAAGGTCCTAGTGAAGACCAGGCCTAACAGATTTACCCAGTGTTGCTCAGCTCCTTAACTCAAAGGTATATTTGGAATGTACATGCTTTATTCAAATGACTGCATTTTTTAAAAGATAGTGTTATTTTGTCAATTCACTGCTTATTTTTTATTCCTTAAAAAAGGGGGATTGTTAAAATATGTCTGTTTAATTTTTTAGTAATTTCAAAAATGGAAATTCCATCAAGTTTATTTTTTCTTCATCTCTATGAACTATAATTCTCAATGTTTTACCAAAAAAGGGATTGTAGTCAGTTAAATTTTCAATAACTTTGTCTTCCAGTTGTCAAATCATAAGCATTGACTTGGCTGTGCCAAAACTGCGTTCTATTCCAAATGTCTCCATTTTATCTGTCTTCTTTGAGAGGCAGTCCTATTCCAGGTTCATCCTATTTTTCTAGCGCATCTTGGTTCAATCTCTTTCAACATTCCATCAGTTATGTCAATTTTCAAGACTATACTTGATTTAGTGAGTGTGTCTCTTTCCTGTTTAGTTTTATAAGACAAAATCCCATTCTGTGAACATCTGATTTTCCCAGCACAACTAAACCCTCAGGCTGTGTCTAGACTGGCCAATTTTTCAGGAAAATCAGCCGCTTTTCCGGAAAAACTTGCCAGCTGTCTACACTGGCTGCTTGAATTTCTGTAAAAGCACTGACTTCCTACTGTAAGAAATCAGTGCTTTTTGCGGAAATACTATGCTGATCCCGTTCGGGCAAAAGTCCCTTTTGCGCAAAACTTTTGCACAAAAGGGCCAGTGTAGACAGCTGAAATTTGTTTTCCACAAAAAAGCCCCGATAGCGAAAATGGCGATCAGGGCTTTTTTGCGGAAAAGCGCGTCTAGATTGGCCACGGACGCTTTTCAGCAAATAGTGCTTTTGCGGAAAAGTGTCCATGCCAATCTAGACTCTCTGTTCCAAAAATGCTTTTAACAGAAAAGCATATCCAGAAAATCATGCCAGTCTAGACATAGCCTTAGGGTGTATCTTTTGACAGAGAGATATAAATGAGATGCTTCAAAATTGCAAATAAATCTGGGATTTGAATTTCCTGTCCTTCATTAGCATAATCCCCTTATGGCACTCTTTCGAAAAAGTGCTTTTTGAAAATGAAATCACAGTCTAGATGTGTTTCTTTTGAAAACAGAGCCTTTTTTTGAAAGATCCTGTAAACCTCAAAAACCTCATTTGTCTATGCAGAGGCCACTTGTGAAGGATGGTAGAAACACTGCCTGTAATATATTATATTCACAAAATGGCTAATAAAATCTAGGAAGTGTTGTTAGGGAGCCAGGAGAGCCAGTAGGAAGAAAGTGTTAAAATTTGAATGATAAAAAAACTGTTTCAGTCTTCTTTGTGTGAGAGAAGCAACAGAGGCTGTGAGAGATGGAATGAGCCTGGGAGGCAGAAATGAAATGTACAGTAATAATCGTGTCTAGGAGAACAAAACCTTGAAGCAACACATGTAAGTAAGGGTATGTCTACACTACCATCCTAGTTCGAATTAGGGTGGTTAATGTAGTCATACGAACTTGCAAATGAAGCCCGGGATTTGAATTTCCAGGGCTTCATTTGCATGTTGCCGGGCGCTGCCTTTTTTAAATGTCCGCTAGTGTGGACTCCTTGCCCGCGGCTACACACGGCACGAACTAGATAGTTCGGACTAGGCTTCCACAAGGTGTAACGATAGTTCGGAAAAGGAAGCCTAGTCCGAACTATCTAGTTCGTGCCGCGTGTATGGAGTCCGCACTAGCGGACATTTAAAATGGAGTCCGCACTAGCGGACATTTAAAAATGGTGGCGCCCGGCAACATGCAAATGAAGCCCGGGAAATTCAAATCCCGGGCTTCATTTGCAAGTTCGTATGACTACATTAACTACGCTAGTTCGAACTAGGGTGGTAGTGTAGACATACCCTAAAAAAACTAATGTTTAATCAGACATGACCGACTTGTTTTATTTGTTTTGTTGTTTGGTTAAACTCCTCTGTGCTGAATCTACATGGTCCTGCTCTCCCTCTCTCCCCCCAATGCTGTAACTAAAGCTGAATCCCAAGGAAGCAATTCTGTGTTTTAATTTTTTTTCTCAGATGCTCCATAACAGCTAGAAACCAAGTATGCTTTGCCAAATATATGTTATTGTTTTGCTAATAAAAACACCTTTTTTAAGACTATGAGCTGATTCTTGTGTCCTGGAAGGAGGTCACGCCTAAGACTGAGAGGTCAGTTATCAGAGATTGCAGTTGCATTGTTTTAAGTTCTCTTGTGGTAAAAGAGCTTAGGGAAAGAAGTAATTCCCAAATGAATATACCCAGGTTCAGAAAGAAAGGGTTTTTGCACTTGGGTGGAAGCATACTCCCTAAGGTTAGGGAATTTGTGCCTTTGGGGAGTTATAAAAACAGAAGCCTCTATAAGCAAGATATTTATAAGGTCTCTTGTGGGCTCCCACCTTCTGCACTTGAAGTGCCAGAGCAGGGGACAGCCCTGACATCACTAGACACCACTCTTAAAGCCATGTAATTTGTATTTATTAATCCAGATCCTTTTGTCTTTATGGAAATGTGTGATCTGAGCAACAGTAACAAATTTTGGACAAAATTTCCAGTAAGTTCATGAATACAGAATAAGAATCAATGGTTTTCTGACCACAATACTCACTATAATTGATGTATAGGTTGATGACAGAGATGATGAAAGTACAGCCAACTTGTGTCAGAATTAGAATATGGATCTGATCTATGGTAGAAGAATAATCCAAAAATTATTAAAAACTCCAGTGATTGTACTATATTATTTGAAGTATGTTTCCATTTCAGATAAAAAATTCTCAAGCCTAATTGTTATATTTACTTCAGTAATTTTGTTTGATGAAAGACAGAAAAATAAAACATGGAGAATCTCTTGCTCCTTTTTTTAGAGAATAAGGAAACAATTCACTGTGAATATCTTTGGCTTAGTCCCAAATTCACACCAGACCATAAGTTATAACATCATTTTATCTCCTGTGGCACCTCATACAGTGATGTTTAACAGTTATTCCGAAAGAAGGGTTTTCTCTCGAAATAATGCCTCTACACAGGATGATTTATTTTGCAATAATGTGATTTCAAAATGGTGGCCAGATGCGATTATGCTAATTAAGTGCGGGGTATTTAAATTCTGAGCTTCATTAGAAACTTCAGTACACTACATTTGCATCCCTATCTCAAGACAGGGATGCAAATGTAGACATACACCTAAAGACTAAGGACATATCTACCCTGCAGAGAAGGTTAACCTTCCAGAGGTTGATCTTCTAGTATTTGATTTAGTGGGTCTAGTGTAGATCCCCAAACCAAACACTGAGGGCAGCTGGTGTCCGATCTTCTCATTCTGAGCATACACTGCAGCAGCTTGGTTTAAGATAAGCCAAATCCAGCTATTCATTTTGTGTACCTGAAGCTAGCCTGCCTGGTCTAATGAAGACCAGGCTTAACAGATTTATTTAGGAATATGTTTTCATAGATAAAACCCACTTCATCTGATGCAGCTCACAAAAGCCTGTGCCCTAATATCCTAATAAATTTGCTTGTCTTCAAAGGGCCACTGGACTCCTTGTTATTCATACCGTATATTCCGGCGTACAAGACGACCTCTGATGTTAAAAAAATCCCCCCAAAATCGGGGGTCGTCTTGTACGCCGGGTATACACCCCAGGTGCGCCTGGGATGCCCCGCCGCCGGCTTCCCCCGAGGCTTTGAAAGCCGCGGAGGGGCTCCGGCGGGGGGCAGCCCAGGCGCGCCTGGGATGCCCTGCCGCCGGCTTCCCCCGAGGCTTTGAAAGCTGTGGAGGGGCTCCAGCGGGGGGGGGGAGGGCAGCCCAGGCACGCCCCCCCGCTGGCTTCCCCCGAGGCTTTGCAAAGCTGCTGCTGCTTTCCTCCCGGTGCCTCTGGTCTGTTGGGGACCGTCTCCAGCAGACCAGGGACACCGGGAGCAAAGGAGGCGGAGGGGTGCTGGGGTATAAGATGAAACCCTATCTTTTAATTAAAAAATTAGGGGGTCGTCTTATACGCCCAGTCGCCCTACACGCCGGAAAATACGGTAGTAATAAAGTCACACATCTGTTTGTAAGACCAGGCTGATACTTTCATAGTAGCCTAAAAGCATGTATTCACCATCATAAAAAGTGGTCTTGAAAATAAAAGATAGGTTTTACTAGTATTAGATTTAGGCACCTCTCCCTAGACTTAGGTGCCCAAGTCCCACCAACAGGGGACACTGTGAACCAATAAGCTACTTTTTGGCTCCTCTTGAACCTTACAGGTGCCTAAACTCACTCATACTCACATTATTGCTCTTAAAATTCCCCACATGTCTATGTTTCTACCTCTGAGTGTTCACGGCTACCTGATTTGATGACTTCCTTCTTCCTAAATCCCAACACAAACCAAAGACAAGGCATTGCTCTGTTGAATGTGCTATGGGGCCCAATGCCATAGCTTTGCTCAAACGTTGCCTCATTTTACACTAACTAGGGGAGATGGTGGAACAGGAGGAGGAGGAAGAGCTGTGTGTGTGGGGAGGGGGGGGGGGAAGGTTGTGACAGGGCGCCTGCCCTGCACTGGCTCTTTGAGGGCAAAACTCAGGCCTGGAGCAGGGGCTGGAAGCAAAGACCCAGCTGAGGCTGTTAGGGCTAATGAGAGCCCATCTGGGGAATATATAAAGAAGCACAGTTTGGTTTGGAGGGGGAGCAGTGAAGAGCTGGCAGGAGAGGAAGCAGGAGGCTTCCAGGAGGGAGGACCGTATTGGGGCAGCCAGGCAGCACTAGGAGAGTACCAGCTAAGGCATTCCCTGGCTGGGGGGCCTGAGGCCAGGCCTGGGGCTTGGAGGGTGGTAGCAATGCAGCCCAAGTAAGCAGGGCAACAGCTTGCCCAGAGATGGGCTAGATGAAGACAGTCAGTGGGTCACTGAGGCACGGTGGGGAGCGCACACCCTGACAGGCGGCATGAGATGTGTTGACAGGTTGCTCAGTCCATCCTCGTCCAGCCAACTCTCTAACAACCTCTGCCCCTGAGACTCACTGCCACTCTGCTAACCGTTATCTACTTCTACTCCCCTGCATTGTCCCTCTTGATCCCCTTATTTTAACACCCCCTATCCCTTTTACTTTTAGCTAATCCCCTCCCAAAAAGAAAGAAAAGGAAAACAAATAGTAGCATTTGCTGACAGCACACTGTTGGTTATAATAGTCCTCTCCTCACTGTGTGTTATATTGTTTGTGCTTTGGAGAAGGCACCAGCTGCTGCCATGTGTTTGTACAGTGTCAAGCACATAGAAGCCCCATTCTTGGCTGATCATTAGGCAAGGCCACGGTAAATGTGATTAACATTAAAATACAATTAACCATAATATCATCTCTGGCTTCTTTGGTTTTTTCCAATGGATTTGCCAGGGTCTCAGAGGATTAATTTAATTTCTGAGCTTCAAAATCCTTCCAAGATTATTTCCCTTCTCCAAAGCTTTAGCTACTCACTGGGTTTAAACAGGTTTAAAAAAAATCAATTTTTGAATATTCAAAAAAATCCCCTTTCAACAACTCAGTGTTTGCTACTTTAGCTTTTGTGCTGCACTTATGTCACCAGTTCTCCGTGCAGCAAAGAATCACTGCCTTGGTTAAAAGGCATTGGAATGTAAAGGTGCAAGCAGAAGAATTGAAAGAAAAACAGCCATTTGTGGCACAAATCATGACATTATTCACAGCATGCAGTTTCACTTACCAGGAATGCTTGAATTCGCATTTGCAGAATATGGAACAGGACCTGGAAAATAAATTGATATGAAGCTGGGGAATATGGTAATGAAGTCTATTGTTTCAGACTAATTTTTTTAACAGTTGATGGCAGATTTGTTTAGTTGAGAGAAGAGAAGCCTGAGCGTGGACATGATTACAGTGGTTAAGTACATAAAAGTTTGTTTCAAGAAGAAAAGAGGAAAGCACTGAGGATAGTGAAAGAAGCAATAGGTTTAAACTGCAGCAGGGGAGGTTTAGTATGGACATTACAAAAACCTTCCTAACTTGTGAGGGTGGTTACACACTGGAATAAATTGCTCCCACAAGTTGTGGTATCTCCATCTCTGGATATTTGAAAAGCTAGCTTAGAAGCTCAATCAATTATCAGTTATGGCCTAGACCTCAGTCTTTCCATGAGGGCCAGAACCCGGAATAAATGATCTCTTGAGGTCCCTTGCAGTCCTTTGAGTCTATGATTCCATTATTTCTCCCCTTGTGAGTGACCTTTACAGGCAGTCCTTTCCTTAGATACTAAATTGGTGAATTATTTCACATGTGACAAGGTGAGCTATGGAAGAGATGGAGAGATGGATCTCAGATACATGAAAAAAGAAAGAAAAAACCCCTCTTCTCTGTCTTCTTCTTCCTATGTCCTTCTGTCCTTATAAGGGGCATCCCTCTCCCCCTCATCATACGGCTCTGGTCTGAGGCATGGATCCTGTGGTGATGCACAGCAGAGAACACCTAGTCCCAATCACAGAGCATGGATTTCACTTGAGCGCAGCCAATCTGCCTCCTTTTCTCCTAGGGGGAGTTGCTGGTATGTGCCCTCTCTGCCCAAATGCAGTTTCAGCCATTGTTCCTCCTCCAGCAGAGGATGGCCTCGGTCCCCTAGATGAAGGCAGGATGCTCAGGGTGCTCAGGATCCATGCTTCAGACCAGAGCTGTATGATGAGGGGGAGAGGGATGCCCACTATAAGGACAGAAGGACATAGGAAGACAGAGACAGAGAAGAGGGTTTTTTTTCTTTCTATTTTCATGTATCTGAGATCCATATCTCCATCTCTTCCATAGCTCACCTTCTCACATATGAAATAATTCACCAATAATTCATTACTATGGTAGCTGCATGTCACATATCAGAACCTCATCAAACCTACAAAAAATAAGAGCCTGCTAAAAACATTTATCCTGCCACTTCCATGTATCCAAGCCATGCCAACCCTTTTGATCTCTTTTGCTCATCCTCCTCTCCATCATTCTTCTAGAGGCTCTAACTCACCTGTCCTTGCCTCAATACTCCATCTTTCCTCTGCTCCAAATTCCCCTGTTCTTAAAATGTGTAAATATCTGAGGGTATGTCTACACTACTAAGGGTACGTCTACACTACATGCCTCTGTCGGCAGAGGCATGTAGATTTGTTTGTTCGGCAAAGGTAAATGAAGCCGCGATTTAAATGATCGCGGCTTCATTTACATTTACATGGCTGCCGCACTGAGCCGACAAACAGCTGGTCAGCTGTTTGTCGGCTCGCCGCTAGTCTGGACGTTCCCCCTGTCGACATCAAAGCCCTTTGTCGGCAGCCCCGGTAAACCTCATTCCACCTTTGCCTACAACCCAAATCTACATGCCTCTGCCAACAGAGGCATGTAGTGTAGACACAGCCTAAGTTAATTTGAACTAACAGCCATTAGTTCAAATTAACTTTAATAGGCGCTACACATGCAAACCGCTAGTTTGAATTTAAATTGAACTAGCGGAGGCTTAATTCGAACTAGGTAAACCTCATTCTATGAGGACTAACACCTAGTTCGAATTAAGTAGCTTGAATAAGGACTGTGTAGCCACTTAATTCGAACTAGTTGGAGGCTAAACCTCCCCAGCTTGCCCTGGTGGCCACTCTGGGCCAAGCCAGGGAAACTCTTCTGCCCCCTTCCTGGCCCTTAAAGGGGCACGGTCTGGCTACAGTGTTTGTTCCAGTTGCAAGCCTGCCAGCACCCAGCCAGCAGATCCTGCACCTGGCACAGCATGAGCCAGCCACCCACTGCCACCCAGACCTCCACTTCTTCCCAGGACCAGGCACCTGCCCGGGGCTGCAAGAGACGGGTGCCCGCCTGGTCTAGTGCGGAGATCATGGACCTCATCGAGGTTTGGGGGGAAGCCTCCAACATCCACAATCTCCGCACTAGACACAGGAACGTGGCCGTCTACAGCTGCATGGCTGCCAGCGTGGCCACCAGAGGCCACATGCAAACCCAGGAGCAGGTTTGCATGAAAATCAAGTTAGTTCAGTGAGACCCCTGACCCTGAGCCTTGAGCTTAGAACATAAGAACGGCCGTACTGGGTCAGACCAGAGGTCCATCTAGCCCAGTAGCCTGTCTGCCGACAGCGGCCAACATCATGTACCCTGAAGGTGATGGACTGAAGACAATGACCAAGTGATTTGTCTCATGCCATCCATCTCCAGCCTTCCACAAACAGAGGTGAGGGACACCATTCCTACCTCCTGGCTAATAGCACTCCATGGACTCAATCTCCATGAATTTATCTAACTTCTCTTTAAGCTCTGTTATAGTTCTAGCCTTCACAGCCTCCTGCAGCAAGGAGTTCCACAGGTTGACTATTTGCTTTGTGAAGAAGAACTTTCTTTTATTAGTTTGAAGCCTGCTACCCATTAATTTCATTTGGTGTCCTCTAGTCCTTATGTTATTGGAACTAATGAAGAACTTTTCTTTATGCACCCTCTCCACACCACTCATGATTTTATATGCCTCTATCATATCCCCCCTCAGTCTCCTCTTTTCTAAGCTGAAAAGTCCCAGTCTCTTTAGCCTCTCTTCATATGGGACCTGTTCCAAACCCCAATAATTTTAGTTGCCCTTTTCTGAACCCTTTCCAAGGCCAAAATATCTTTTCTGGGGTGAGGCGATCACATCTGTACACAGTACTGAAGATATGGCGTACCATAGTTTTATACTTCCCCTCCTCCTTCTTCCCCTGGCTTCCCCCTTCCAGCTCCCTCCTCCCACGTTTCCTCTTCCCCTCTCCCAGCTCCTTTTCCTAGTTGCCATGCCTCATACCCGATGAGGTATGGCAACTTTTGAAAGTAGGATGGTTCAGGAGGTAAGTGGGCCGGCCATTTGGGGCGAGAAAAGACATTGCAAAGAATTGTTCAGCATTTTTACTGGCTGGGCATCTACAAAGAGGTCCGGTATTTCTGCGAGTTTTGCCCAGAGAATGGGGCCAGGAACAGTCGCCAAGGCCCCTTTAGTCCCTTTGCTGGTGGTGGAAGTACCCGTTAGCCGGGTGGCTATGGACCTAGTCAGTCCCCTAGAAAAATCCAGACAAGGTAATCAATATATTTTAGTTATTATAGACTACGCAACTCGGTACCCATAGGAGGTGCCACTTAGGAATACGAAGCCCACCACCTTGGCTTTAGAATGAATGAAGATCGTCTCAAGAGTGGGGATCCCTAATGAATTATTAACTGACCAGGGCCCTAATGCGTGTGGGCAAGTGATAGCAGAGCTCTGTAGGCTGATGAATATAGATACCTTCCGAACTTCAGTCTACCACACAGAAACCAATGGGTTGGTGGAGCATTTTAATAAGACCCTAAAGGAGATACTTAGACACTTTGAGGACTTGGATCCCAGGGACTGGGATGTTTTCATGCCAGCCCTGCTGTTTGCAGTTTGGGAAGTACCCCAGGCCTCTACAGGCTTCTCCCCTTCTGAACTCCTATATGGGAAACAGCCTCAAGGAATATTAAATTTGTTAAAAGAAACCTGGGCAGAGAAAACTTCAAAGGCAAAGGGCACAATCCCTTACAGTGTAGAGTTGAGAAAATGGCTACAGGCTGTCAGGGAGTTGGCGAGGGAGTATTTAATACAGGCCCAAGGAAGGCAGTCCGGGTATTATAACCGGGGAACTAAAATTCACATGTTTCAATCCAGGGATTGGGTGCAACTCCTACTGCTGACATCAGACTCTAAGCCCTAAGCAAAGTGGCAAGGGCCATATGAGATGCCCTAGTAGGTGGGGCTGGTTGACTATGAGATAAAACAGACAGATAAACATAAAAGGACACAGATTTATCACGTAAATCTACTAAAAAAGTGGGTACCCCGGGAGGGAATGCTAATCACACTGCAGCCTTCGGAGCCAGAGCTAGGACCATGGAGTGGGGATTTCAATAACACTGAAGCCGTCTCCCTAGCAGTGGGTCTAACAGAACAACAGAAAAATGAGTTGCAAAACCTCCTGCAGGACTTCAGGTACGTATTCTCAGCTTACCCGGGGAAGATACCGGTGATGATGGAAAAGGGCTAATATCGTGCCCATCTATAAAAAGGGAAATAAGAACAACCCAGGAAACTACAAACCAGTTAGTTTAACTTCTGTTCCAGGGAACATAGTGGAGCAAGTAATTAAGGAAATCATCTGTAAACACTTGGAAAGTGGAAAGGTGATAGGGAACAGCCAGCATGGATTTGTAAAGAACAAATCATGTCACACCAATCTGATAGCTTTCTTTAATAGGATAGCAAGTCTTGTGAATAAGGGAGAAGCGGTGGATGTGGTATAACTAGACTTTAATAAGGCATTTGATACGGTCTCGCATGATATTCTTATCAATAAACTTGGAAAATACAACTTAGATGGGGCTACTATAAGGGTGTATAACTGGCTGGATAACCGTACTCAGAGAGTAGTTATTAATGGCTCACAATCCTGCTGGAAAGGCATAACAAGTGGGGTTCCACAGGGGTCTGTTTTGGGACCAACTCTTCATCAACGATTTAGATATTGGTATAGAAAGTACGCTTATTAAGTTTGCAGATGATACCAATCTGGGAGGGGTTGCGACTAATCTGGAGGATAGGGTCATAATTCAAAATGACCTGGACAAATTGGAGAAATGGCCTGAGGTAAATAGGATGAAGTTTAATACAGACAAATGCAAAGTGCTCCACTTAGGAAGGAACAATCAGTTTCATACATATGGAATGGGAAGCTATGGTCTGGGAAGGAGTACGACAGAAAGGGATCTAGGGGTTATAGTGGACTACAAGCTGAATATGAGTCTGCAGTGTGATGCTGTTGCAAAGAAAGCAAACATGATTCTGGGATGCATTAACAAGTGTGTTGTGAGCAAGACACGAGAAGTCATTCTTCTGCTCTACTCTGTGCTGGTTAGGCCTCAATTGGAGTATTGTGTTCAGTTCTGGGCACTGCATTTCAAAAAAGATGTGGAGAAATTGGAGAGGGTCCAGAGAAGAGCAACGAGAATGATTAAAGGTCTAGAGAACGTGACCTATGAGGGAAGGCTGAAGGAATTGGGTTTGTTTAGCTTAGAAAAGAGAAGATTGAGGGAGGACATGATAGCAATTTTCAGATATCTAAAAGGGTGTCATAAGGAGGAGGGAGAAAACTTATTCATCTTGGCCTCTGAGGATAGAACAAGAAGCAATGAGCTTAAACTGCAGCAAGGGAGGTTTAGGTTGGACATTAGGAAAAAGTTCCTAACTGTCAGTGTAGTCAAACACTGGAATAAATTGCCCAGGGAGGTTGTAGAATCTCCATCTGTGGAGATATTTAAGAGTAGGTTAGATAAATGTCTATCAGGGATGGTCTAGACAGTATTTGGTCCTGCCATGAGGGCAGGGGACTGGACTTGATGACCTCTCGAGGTCCCTTCCAGTCCTAGCATTCTATGATTCTATGATTCATCACATGCACACCATGCCAGGCCTGAAGGTACGTGAGCCTCTACGAGCATTGGCAAAAAAGTTGTTGGAACCAGTATGGGAAGAGGTACAAAGGATGCTTAGTTTGGGCATAATCTGGGAGTCATGCAATGAATGGAGGATCCCAATAGTCCTTGTACCCAAACCCGATGGCTCCCTCTGGTTTTGTATTGCTTTCTGGCGAGTCAATGCTATCTCGAGATTTGATGCATACCCAATGCCGAGGGTGGATCAACTTTTAGAAAGGTTGACTAGGGCCCAGTTCCTGTCCACAATAGACTTAACCAAAGGATACTGGCAGGTTCCCCTTACACCTGCCTCCCAGGAGAAGATGGCCTTCACCAACCCATTCGGGCTATCCCACTTTTTGACAATCATAGAATCATAGAACTGGAAGAGACCTCAAAAGGTCATCAAGTACAGTCCCCTGCTCTAGGCAGGACCAATTCTAAATCAACCCGGCTAGGGCTTTGTCAAGCCGAGACTTAAACACCTCTAGGGATGGAGACTCCACTACTTCCCTAGGTAACCCATTTCAGTGCTTCACCACCCTCCTAGTGAAATAGTTTTTCCTAATATCCAACCTGGACCTCTCCCACCACAACTTGAGACTATTGCTCCTTGTTCTGCCATCTGTCACTACTGAGAACAGCCTCTCTCCATCCTCTTTGGAACCTCCCTTCAGGAAGTTGAAGGCTGCTATCAAATCCCCCCTCACTCTTCGCTTCTGCAGACTAAACAGACCCAAGTCCTTCAGCCTCTCCTCATAAGTCATATGCTTCAGCCCCCTAATAATTTTGGTTGCCCTCCGCTGGACCCTCTCCAATGCGTCCACATCCTTTTTGTAGTGGGGGCCCAGAACTGGACACAATACTCCAGATGTGGCCTCACCAAAGCCGAATAAAGGGGAATAATGACATCTCTGGATCTGTTGGCAATGCTCCTCTTAATGCAACCTAATATGCCATTAGCCTTCTTGGCTACAAGGGCACACTGTTGACTCATATCCAGCTGCTCATCCACTGTAACCCCCAGGTCCTGTTCTGCAGAGCTACTACTTAACTGGTTGGTCCCTAGCTTGTAACTATGCTTGGGATTCTTCCGTCCCAAGTGCAGGACTCTGCACTTGTCCTTGTTGAACCTCATCAGATTTCTTGTGGCCCAATCCTCCAATTTGAATAAGTCACTCTGGACCCTATCTCTGCCCTTAAGAGTATCTACCTCTCCCCCTAGCTTAGTGTCATCCGCAAACTTGCTGAGGGTGCAATCCATCCCCTCATCCAGGTTATTAATGAAGATATTGAACAAAACCGGTCCTAGAACCGAACTTTGGGGCACTCCGCTAGAAACCGACCGCCATCCTGACATCGAGCTGTTGACCACTACCCGCTGGACCCAGCCTTCTAGCCATCTTTCTATCCATCTTACCATCCATTTATCCAATCCACATTCCCTTAACTTGCTGGTGAGAATATTGTGGGAGACCGTATCAAAAACCTTGCTAAAGTCAAGGTATATCACATCCACTGACTTTCCCCTGTCCACCGAGCCAGTTACCTCATCATAGAAGCTAATCAGATTGGTCAGGCACGACTTGCCCTTTGTGACCCCATGCTGACTATTCCTAATCACTTTCCTCTCATCTAAGTGCCTCAAAATGGATTCTTTAAGGATCCCTTCCATGATTTTTCCAGGAACCGAGGTAAGACCGGCCTATAGTTCCCTAGATCGTCGTTCTTCCCTTTTTTGAAGATGGGCACTACATTTGCCTTTTTCCAATCATCCGGGATTTCTCCCGATCTCCACGACTTTTCAAAGATAATAGCCAAAGGCTTCTCAAGGACATTTGCCAACTCCCTCAGGGTATGTCTACACTACTACCCTAGTTTAAACTAGGGTGGTTAATGTAGTCATACGAATTTGCAAATGAAGCCCGGGATTTGAATTTCCCGGCCTTCATTTGTATGTTGCCGGGCGCCGCCATTTTTAAATGTCCACTAGTGCGGACTCCGTGCCCGCAGCTACACGCGGCACGAACTAGATAGTTCGGACTAGGCTTCCTATCACGAGGCGTACAGATAGTTCGGAATAGGAAGCCTAGTCCGAACTATCTAGTTCATGCTGTGTGTAGCTGCGGGCACGGAGGCCGCAGTAGTGGACATTTAAAAATGGCGGCGCCTGGCAACATACAAGTGAAGGCCGGGAAATTCAAATCCTGGGCTTCATTTGCAAGTTCGTATGACTACATTAACCACCCTAGTTCGAACTAGGGTGGTAGTGTAGACATACCCTCTGTACCCTCGGATGCATTAAGTCCGGACCCATGGATTTGTGTACATTTAGCTTTTCTAAATAGTTCCTAACCTGTTCTTTACCCACCACGGGCTGTCCATCTTCATCCCATGTTGCGTCACTTAGCGCAGAAGTCCAGGAGCCAACCTTGTCCGTGAATACAGAGGCAAAGAAAGCATTGAGTACTTCAGCTTTCCCCACATCATCTGTCACTAGGTTACCTCCTTCATCCATTAGGGGCCTCACACCCTCTCTGATCACCTTCTTCTTGCTAACATGCCTCTAGAAACCTTTCTTGTTATCCTTCACATCCTTAGCCAGTCGCAATTCCATTTGCGCTTTCGCCTTCCTGATAACCCCCCAGCATTCTCGAGCTATACCTTTAAACTCCTCCCTGGTCATTTGTCCAAGTTTACACTTTTTGGAAGCTTCCTTTTTATGCTTAAGTTCACCAAGGATTTCCCTTGTAAGCCAATCCGGTCTCCTACCATGTTTGCTTCTCTTGCTACATGTCGGGATGGTTTCTTTCTGTGCCTTCAATAAGGATTTTTTAAAATACTGCCAGCTGTCCTGGACTGCTTTTCCCTTCATTTTAGCATCCCACGGGATTCTGCCCATCAGATCTCTGAGGGATTCAAAATCTGCTTTTTTGAAGTCCAAGGTGTGTATTTTACTACTGTCTTTTCTTCTCTTGGTCAGGATCCTGAAATCTACCATCTCATGATCACTGCTTCCCAGGTTGTCACCCACCTCCACTTCCCCTATAAGTTCCTCCCTGTTTGTGAGTAGAAGGTCAAGCTGCGCACGGCCCCTTGTCAGATCCTTCAGCACTTGTGTCAAGAAGTTATCCCCAACATTCTCCAAAAACTTCCTGTATTGCCTGTGTACTGCCGTATTGGTTTCCCAACAGATGTCAGGGTGATTAAAGTCCCCCACGAGAACCAGGGCCTGCGATCTGGAAGCTTCGCTCAGTTGTCCGAAGAAAGCCTCATCTACCTCATCCACCTGATTCGGTGGCCTGTAGCAGACACCAACCACAACATCACTGCTGTTGTTTGTGTCTTTAAACTTAACCCATAGACTCTCAACAGGTTTTTCTCCCTCTTTATACTGGAGTTCAGAGCAATCGTAGTGCTCTCTTACATATAGTGCAACTCCTCCTCCTTTTCTCCCCTGCCTGTTCTTCCTGAACAGTTTATACCCTTCCATGACAGCGCTCCAGTCATGCGAGTCATCCCACCAAGTCTCTATTATCCCAATTAAATCATATTTCTTGGACTGGGCCAGGGCCTCCAGTTCTTCTTGTTTGTTGCCCAGGCTTCTCGCATTAGTGTACAAACACTTCAGGTAACCAGTTGATTGCCCTATCTTCTCCATTCGAAACAGGGGTCCTCCTTTCTTGCTCCTTCCTCTCTGCATTTCTTCCCGGTATCCAACTTTGCCACTCCCCTCAGTGTTTTGGTCACCGTCCCCCGACGAACCTAGTTTAAAGCTCTTCTCACTAGGTTTGCAAGCCTGCCTGCAAAGATGCTCCTTCCTCTCTTGGTTAGGTGGATCTCATCTCTTCCTAACAATCCTTGTGCCCGGAACAGAGTTCCATGGTCGAAGAAACCAAAGCCCTCTCTGCGACACCACCTGCACAACCACGCATTTACGTCCTCAATTCGACGATCCCTGCCCAGTCCTTTCCCTTCAACAGGGAGGATGGACGAGAACACCAGTTGGGCTCCGAATTCTTGGATCCTTCTTCCCAGCGCTACATAATCCTCAGTAACCCGCTCAAGGTCATTCTTGGCCATATCGTTAGTTCCCACGTTGAGAAGCAGGAAGGGGTAGTAATCCAAAGGTTTGATCAGTTTGGTAAGCCTCTCAGTGACATCCTGAATGCGAGCTCCTGGTAAGCAGCATACCTCTCGAGATTCAAGGTCCGGACGGCAGAGGGATGGCTCAGTCCCTCTTAGGAGGGAGTCCCCGACCACCACCACCCATCGTTTTCTTTTGGGGGTGGTGGCCGGGGAACCCCCATCCCTAGGACTACGCATCCCATGCCTTCCAGTAGATGGTGCTCCCTTCTGGTTTCTTCCTTGCGAGGTCCCTTCCAAAGCTTTCAGCACTGCAGAGCCTGTGGAGAGAGCTTGAAAGCAATTACTTACCTCTGTAGCATTGGGGGATTCCCGTGTTGGCCTTTTTCCCCTTCTAGAAGTTACATGCTGCCAGTTCTCTTCCTGGTCACGTACTGCCCTCTCTGGCTCCTCTTTCTGCCATGCTGGAAGGATTAAATGCTGCCTTCTATCGAGGAAGTCTTCATCCTCTCTGATTGAGTGTAGGATCGACACTTGGGCCTCCAGTCCTCTAATTTTTTCTTCCAAAATGTCAACCAGCTTGCACTTCGTGCAGATGAAATCTGTTCTTTCTTCTGGGAGGAAGACAAACATGGCACACGCTGTGCAGGTAACAACAGCAGACCCATCACCAAGCATCGCTGCTGTCCTGGAGAAGGGATTTAAAAAGAAAGGCAAGAGAACCTCGTGCCTTTCCCTCTCCCCTTCCAAACTCCCTCTCAAAACTCCCTATTAGCACTCACCTGTTGCTAGCTCCTTGGTCGCTTGCCCACTGCCTTATAAAGCGCTGGAGTGCCTGAAAGTTCCTTCCCCTACCAAGGCTCAGCCAATCAGCAGAGACTTCTAAAATTCAAACTTTAATTAGAAGCCAACAGTTTCCACCTGCCAATCACAGCCAATCGCAGCACCTACCAGTCATAGCCAATCACAGCACAACTCCATCAAGGGGAGGGGGAGAGGGAGGGGAAAACACAGGGGGAAATAAGTAAATAAATAAACAAACAAACAAAAAACAAAAAAAAAGCACACACACCAACCCTCACTCACAAACACAAGCTCAGCACACAGCAAGAAAGCCTCAAACACAACACACACTTCCCTCGAGTCCTGTATCTGCTTCTCCTCTACCTGGAGAACTCCCTCTCTACAGTCTCACTTAAAAACAGAAGGGGAAAAAAACACACCACCACACACCAACAAACACAAGCTCAGCACACAGCAAGAAAGCCCTCAAGAGTCCTGTATCTGCTTCTCCTTTACGTGGAGAACTCCCTCTCAAAACTCCCTGTTAGCACTCACCTGTTCGCCCTGGTCTGAATGAAGTGGCAGCCATTTTCCAGAGATTGATGGACAAGATATTATGCGACCACCGCGAGTATGCAGCGGCATACATAGATGATATTATTATCTATAGTAGTTCATGGGAAGAACATCTATTGCACATTAGAGCCATACTTACAGCCTTAACAAAAGCACAACTGACTGCTAACCCCCGCAAGTTCTTTTTCGGGAAAAAAGTGGCAGTCTACCTTGGATACATAGTGGGAGGAGGCAAAATAAGACCCCAAGTGAATAAGATAGAGGCAGTAAGAGCATATCGAACCCTCGCCATGAAAAAACAGGTGAAACAGTTCCTGGGGTTAGCTGGCTATTATAGACGGTTTATACCCCACTTTGCCACAATAGTCGCACCTTTAACTGACCTCACAAAAGGAGGACGGCCCAGAGAATAGAATGAGATAAACGCTGTGAGCAAGTCTTAGAGGTGTTAAAAACGTGGCTGATGCAGGCCCCGGTGTTGGCGCAGCCCGACTTTACAAAGCCCTTTATGGTGAGACTGACACATCAGATGTGGAGTTGGGAGCTGTTTTATCGCCGGTGCAAAAGGGAGCTGTATACCCCATCTTATATATAAGCTGAAAGCTGCTGCTGCAGGAGAGACAATATGCAATGATAGAGAAGGAAGCTCTGGCTGTAAAGTGGGCAGTAGAGACACTATGATACTTCCTGTTAGGTAACCCATTCCAGTTGGTAATGAATCACACACTACTGAGGAGGTTGCAAGTGATGAAAGAAGCGAACCCCTGCATTATGAGGTGGTATTTGTTCTTACAATTATATAAATTCAAGGTATTACATAGGGTAGGTAGAGCCCATGGGAACGCAGACTTTTTTTTCCCGATGCCTGGGGAAGGGAGAGACGCTGGACGTGAATAGGACACTAGAGGGGGAGGACTGTGATGAGTTTTTGCCCCTCCATGGCCCCCCTGCACTTCCTGTGATGCTGCCGGGAAGCTCGGACTTGGAAGCCCCGGGCAGTGTTGCATTTTCAGTGACTGGGCACTAGCTCCCTGTGACCCAACATGTTTTAGAACCCGGGAGGAAGCCAGGAGCGGGAGGGAGGTAGTGTCGTCCCGCAAGGCACGTAGCGTGGGGAGTGTAAAGAGAGGGAAGTGCTGAATGGGAAGTGGGGGTGGGGGGAGCAGAGCTTGCTGCAATCTCCTTGGCAGATCCCCGAGGCCGGCAAGACGAGCCAGTGGGACCAGACCGTGTGGGGATACGCTCTCAACCCAAACTGCACAGAGGACTGAGACCTGGCAAAGGACAGAGAGTGGAACACTGACTGGAGAAGTACAGACACTGGGTAGAGCTGTTGCTTAGACTGATCTCCTGCTCTGCTGCCATTGTGGATATAATTGAACCATGGGTCATCTGACTCAGTTTCTGCTTTGTGACAGGCTATTGCCCCAGGCCTGAGGGGTGACTCACTGCAGGCCCTGCTGAGTACAAGCTGAGAGTTGCTGTATTTTGCTTGTGACTTTGCCTCACTGCCAGGCTAACTAGCACAACCTGGAGCAACCCATGGACCTTGATGCTGAGGGGATCCTCATATTTGCCAGACTTACAGATGACCTGATTTAATATGACTAGTCTGAAGGGTCTGTGAGGTGGCCCTCCCACTTTGATAGTCCAGATAAAACCCAGACTGGGTGGCCATCTGCTTTTCTCTTCTTTTTCTGTAGAAATTTAGACTTAGTAAAAACTGATCTACTGGAAATAGTTTTTGCCTCCAAAGTGAAAAAAGAAAGAAAGACAATGTGAGCAGCATTGAGGCATCTGTCCATGATTGATCAGAGCTCACAGCACTTTCCATGTGCAGTTGCGCTTACTCCCCTTTGATGCCACTGGGAGGGTAGAGAAGTGTGAGTGAACCCAAGTGACGCAACCTTGGGTAACATGACTGTGGCATCCAGAACACAGCCTATGTTCCCACAAGTGGAAATATGCAGAGGCCACTTGAAGAATGACTGTAAAAGCCATGTTGGTATTTAGCAATCCCAATGCATTTGTCACTCTATAAATGTGTAAACTCAGCAACAGAAACAATTTTAAGGTACAATATCTACTCACTTCCTAAATGTATTCAAAACATACTATACAAAGCAATGTTTTTTTAAGGTGCTAATTCTTACCATAGTGTTCAGGTTTATTGTTGATGCACAGGTGTTTGTTGCAGCTGATGAAACTCAGGACAACTACTATTAGAATTAGTCTCTGTATCCAATCTGTGGTAAAGAATCAAACAAGAATTATTACAAACACCAGTGATTATATGATACTGCTAGAAATATATTTCATTTCAGATAAGAAAAAATTGTTCAAGCAACTCACATTAGATTTATACCAGACAGGTAACTGCATTATCACTTTATGGAGAAACAGAAACATTTAACAAAAACTTTAATCTGTCTAATTCTTAATCCTGCAAACACTTACGCATGTGTCCAACTCCAGTTGCTTCCCATGGGAGTACCAATAAAGTTCAACATCTGCTTTCAGGACCAGGAGTTTTAGACTGAGAGTTGTTTTCTTAATAATTGCCCAAAAGTGTTGAGCAGCATAAAAGTGTTCCTTAAAATAAGCGAAATAATATAATAACGAACACACTTGGTCATTAGAAGACTTAAGCAGCTCTTCATAGACTTAGGTGCCTAAATTCTGCTATAAGGGGACACTGCAATCCATTAAGTCTTTACTGACTGCTGTCAAATCCTGTAGGTGTCTAAACTCACCCAATACATGCGTTATTGCAGTCGAAGTTCCCTGAGGCTACGTCTACACTACACTATCTTGTGAAGTAAGATATGCAAATGAGGCATGGAGATGAATATTGCCATGCCTCACTTGCATACCTAATGAGCCACCGTTTCTGCAGCACGGGCTTTTGTGCAAGAAGGCGTTGTCTACACTGCTCCTTCTCATCAAAAAAGCCCCTCTTGCACAAAGCTATTCTTCCTGAAAATAAGCGGCAGGGCTTACTGAGCCCTATGCAAGAGGGCTCAGTGCAGACAGCTCCTTTTTGCACAAAAGCCACAAAATGGCGGCTTATTAGGTATGCAAACGAGGCATGACAATATTCATCCCCATGCCTCATTTCCATATCTTATTGCACAAGATAGAGCAGTGTAGACGTAGCCGCAGGGAACTTAAACTGCTGAAGATACTTTATTGTAAAAGTATAACCAGAAAGAGAAGAAGGAAAAAGAAGAAAACAAGCCATTTCAAACCCACTTTCTCTTTCATGAAAACAATAAACAAACAAACAATACCAGCTTTATCTCTTTGCTGGTGATCTTTAAACTTCTTCTGTGATATTGAAACTACAAAGTGTCCTACATGGGACAAGATCAGACTTAGAACATGGGGAGCTACAGTTCTCAGTAATACTATCAGAATGTCTAGATGTCATAGTCTCTTACTTCTATTTCAGAGTAGAATTTTCTGTTTTAAAAATAGCTTTAGCTATAAAAGGTAGGAATTTGCATATCTTCTTCTGCTTATCTTTCGAAAGAGGCTTTTCCAAATTTGGCATGTCTACATGGCACCAAATTTTGGAAAAAACTTTCTATTTCAAGCCATCCCTCCTTCCTTGTGAAATGAGATTTACAGGGATGGCAAAAGAACACACCTGCTTAAAAAAAAAATCAGAAAAGTAGATGCTTTCTTTCGCCATCCCTATTGCAGATGGGGTAGACTCCAGTGGGCTTGCACATTCTTTTATTGTTTATAATATTTTTTGTTTTCTGTGACATTCTTACTTTAAGAATACATGGGTTTGCTTAGAATGAGCTATGGGATAATATAGCAGTGGTTAGGTGCTATTGTTGGTCTTTGAAGAAAAGCAAGCGTGCCTGTTTAGAGAATCTGTCTAGCTGGGGAAAATCATGGTATAAAGACAGATTGTGCAGGCTTGAAACATCACAGTAAGAAGGGGAAGAGATGTGGCTCTGTGTCCATGTTAGTGTTAGTGTCTCCTTAAGATATTTAACTGTAAACGTGCAACCAGAAGATGGGAAAAGAAGAAAACAAGCCATTTTAAACCCACTTTCTCCATTATGAAAACAATGAAAAGAAACAATCCCAGCTTCATCTCTCTTCTGATGACCTTTAACAGGCAGCCCTTTTTCTATGACACTGAAAGTACAAAGTGTCCAACATGTGAAAGGTCAGTTTTGGAACATCAGGAATTATAGATCTCAGTAATATTATCAGAATGTTTAGAAGTGATAGTCCCTACTTCAATTCTAGAGTGGATTTTTTTAAAAAAAAATTATAATAGTTTTAGCCATGAAGGGTGGGAGTGGAAAATTAGAAACTTAAGACAATTCAAGATTTTTAGTTTTGACAAAAATGTCAGTGGTTGTTATGCAATATGAATACAATGTGTTAATTTGCCAGAGTTGTAACAGGAAAAGTATTAATTATATTTCTAGTCGAACCCTCCAAGTATTTTTGGTACAACCCATACTTTTTCCCCAGAGATTGTGGTTTCACTTACCTGTAGAATTGCAATTTATATTTGTAGTGTTTGGAACAAGTTCTGTAAAACAAATGGAAAGAAGGTGGGCAAAATGTCAATGAAGTTTTACACTAATCTTTTGCAATTTTTGGTGGATTCTCCTGTCACTTTGATGGTGACCATTTTACAATTGACCATTTATATCAAAGGATATTGTTGGAAGCCAGAAAATACAAGAGAAAAGGGCAGACTGAGGATGTATTGGAAGCACACAATTATCTACAACATAGAAAAAAATATTTTGAACTGAGGTTGCATGGCAACTGATAAGCAAGCATGGAGAAAGAGAGTAGCCCAATGTGCTGCAAGACATGGGATGGAATAAGGTAATGTTTGTTTTTATACAGAGAATACAGGTTTACTACAGAAGTTAAAGCTCACTATCTAGCATGTACACGGAAGGATACCATGCTGCATGGAATCTACAACATACCTGAAGGAAGATTTTCTCCTTTCCAGGGCTACTTCCATGCAAGCAGTAGGGCATTGTTTTAACACAATATTTTTCAAAGTGGTCCACAGACCTGTTCTGAGAAAGCTGCTACCGGGCAGCTCCAGTTTGTTTATTTACTGGCATCATGGCTGTGGCGTAGTGGGGGTGCTGTCTCTCTGTAACCTGAGGTCCTCCTGCGCTGCGATGTGAGATTCTCACTGACTCTTCCAAATGTGTATTAACCCAGACACCTAGGCTGTGGCTAGACTGGCCAGTTTTTCCGGAAAATCAGCAGCTTTTCCGGAAAAACTTGCCAGCTGTCTACACTGGCCACTTGAATTTTTGCAAAAGCACTGACTTCTTACTGTAAGAAATCAGTGCTTCTTGCGGAAATACTATGCTGCTCCCGTTCGGGCAAAAGTCTTTTTCCGAAAGACTTTTGCACAAAAGGGCCAATGTAGACAGCCCAGATTTCTTTTCCACAAAAAAGCCCCGATCGCGAAAATGTCAATCGGGGCTTTTTTGCAGAAAAGCGCGTCTAGATTGGCCACGGACGCTTTTCCACAGAAAGTGTTTTTGCGGAAAAGCATCCTGCCAATCTAGACGCTCTTTTCCAAAAATGCTTTTAACGGAAAACTTTTCCGTTAGAAGCATTTCCGGAAAATCATGCCAGTGTAGACGTAGCCCTAGGCTCAGCCTCCCAGGGAGAGAGATAAAGGGAAGAAGGCGGAGACCAACACCTGGCTGGGAGGCAGGGCCTGGGAGGGAGGCAGTGGCTATCTGGGAAGCATGGAGAGAAGCTGGGACCTAGGGGCGATGGACCCCTAACCCTAGGGCTGAGGCATCCTGGCCCTGGCCCCTGTAGCCACACCTGAAGACACAATAAACCCCTTTCTATTCTACGACTGGCAGAGTCTGTTCTTGCTGCTACGGGGGTGTAGGAATGGGGGAATCCCGACTGCGTCATCACAATGGCCATGGAGCCTTGTGACTCTGATTGGCTCTGGTTTGCCGTTTGCAACCCCAGTGGGCCACGGGAGGCAGTGGCCCGGGTCATGCCGCTTCCTGTGGCTCCTCTTGGCTGCAAATGGAGAACCATGGGTGCAGCACATTAGCAGGTTTCTCAGAGTGTGTCTGCAGACCACTTCAAGAAACACTATTTTAATACAATCTAGATTTGTTTCAGGCCTCTCTCAGGACCATAAAGCAGCAGTTAGACCCACGCTTAGCTTTGTGACTTGCCCCTTGTTCTGCCTTACAAATGTCTGGTCCATGCTTAGGATATTTACTCTGTTCTGAACCATACTTTCTATTTGGTGCAGTGTGCTCCTCAGAGAACAAAAATGGAAAAGGGCATGCGTACAGAGGCCAATGAAGTGGAGGAAATAACATGCACAACACAGTCAGGACTTGGAGAAGCCCAACAGCAGCCCAAGGTATAGAGGGCCTGGGAAAGAAATGCTGTTTCTGATGTTTGAAAGATACTGTAAATACAGTGTCCTCAGGATCCCTGTGACAGGAGATTTTGCCTCAGTTGACCAAAATACCTTAGCAAGCTCTAAACTGGAAATCTGCACAAAAATGTCAGAAGGGGTTTAAAATTTGCTGAAATTAAAAACTTTTAAATTCAGCCTGAGTGATGATAGTGTCTGGACCATTGATATGCTTAAAACAGTAATTAGTTTTAAGAATAAAGCTTTAATAAATATAAATTAATAATATCTTAAATTAGCAGCTATAGGGTTATGTGATAGAGTGGGAAATTCTTTGGAAAGTATGAAAGCCAATATAAAGCAATGGAGTTTTCAAATAGAAAGTAGCTTCAATTCATCCAACAACCCAGCTGTTATCTCAGGAGCAACCAAAAAGCTCCAATCTCTCCTCCCTCACTGGAGGGGGAGCAAGGTCAGAACCTCCTTCCTCCCCCCGCTGCCTGGAACACCACAGTGTGGAAATCTTACTGAGTGATGCACACTCTCCCCCTTCCCCCCACTTTTTCACCTATGCTATACTTGGCAATCAAAGGAAAAATCGTCCAACGGAATTTCATTATATTAAGGCAGACAACTCAATATTGATAAATTTGATAAGTGCTTGAATATAAATGCTGGAAGTTTAAATACCAGCATGAGTGAATTTGAATACCTGTTATTAAATGAGGATATTGATAGTATAGATATGGAGGAATAGTGATAATCAATGGGACACAATAATACCAGGATATCAAATTTATATAAATGATAAAATGAGATTTGCTGTTTGGAAAGTAACACCATGGATATGTCTACACTACAAGGGTATTTCAAAATAAGTTATTTCAGAATAATAACTCCTAAAATAAGTACTTTGAAATAGCACATCCACACTACAAGGAAGCCTTGAAATTAGTTCGAGGTAGGCTCCCCAGAAGTGGATGTTCTACCCCAATTAAGAGCCCCAGCAGGCACTGGGAAGTAATTATTTGAATAGCCCTGGGGAGGAGCTATTTCAAAATAGGCAGAACAACCATACTACAGCTATTTCAAAATAGCAATTTTGAAATAAGTATTATTGCCCATGAAATGAGGTTTTATTATTTTGAAATAAGAAGTCCGTTATTTCTAAACTATTTTGAAATAACAGGCTTGATGTGTGGACATTCACCCTATTATTTCAAAATAACACTGTAGGAAAGTACACAGTCAAATATAGTAAGTATTTTAAATGATTTAAAAAGTAAATCTCTTAAATGGATCAAACAGAAAAATCAAAAGCACTATGGGTGCATCTAGACTGGCAAGATTTTGTGCAAAAGCAGCTGCTCTTGCGCAAAAACTTGCCAGGTGTCTACACTGGCCGCTTGAATTTGCACAAGAGCACTGACATTCTAATGTAAGAATTCAGTGCTTCTTGCACAAATACTTTGACGCTCCCGCTCAGAGATAAGACCTCTTGCGCAAGAATACTTGCGCAAGAGGGCCAGTGTAGACAGGCACCTTAATTTTTTGCGCAAGAAAGCCCGATGGCTAAAATGACCATCGGAGCTTTCTTGCGCAAAAGCGCGTCTATACTGGGCATGGATGCTTTTGCGCACTTTTGTGCAAAAGCATCTGTGCCAGTCTAGACGCCCTTTTGCGGAAATACTTTTAACGGAAAAACGTTTCCGTTAAAAGTATTTCTGCAAAGTCATGCCAGTCTAGATGCAGCCTACAAGTTTTAGGCTTCCAAAGGACATCAAGAAGAGCAGGATGCCTGTTGTTTTGGGGTTTGTTTTTTTTTGAAAGTTTCCAGCTTTGTATATACAGGCAGTCCCCGACTTACACGGATCCAACTTATGTTGGATCTGCACTTACGAACGGGGCTTTTCTCGCCCCGGAGCTCACGGGCGGCAGGTCGCCACCCGTGTCCTCTGGGGCGAGAAAAGCTTCTCCCGGTCTCCCTGGTCTCCTGGGGGGGTCCAGCAAAGCCGCTGGACCCCCCCAGCAGACCAGGGGGACAGGAGCAAAGCCGCCCAGGCGGCGGGGGTCCCGCTGCCTGGGCGGCTTTGCTCCCTGGCAAACGAGCAAAGCCGCCCAGGTGGCGGCTTTGCTCGGGTGTCCCTCGTCTGCTGGGGGGGTCCAGCGGCTTTGCTGGACCCCCCCAGCAGACCAGGGGGACAGGAACAAAGCCGCGGAGCACGCCCACAGCGGGACAGCCCGGGCGCGCTTGAGCTGTCCCCCTGCGGGCGTACTCCGCGGCTTTGCTCTCCGTCTCCCTAGTCTGCAGGGAGACGGGGAGCAAAACCTTGGAGCACGCCCGCTGTGGAACAGCCCAGGCACGCTTGGGCTGTCCCGCTGCGGGCATGCTCTACGGCTTTGCTCTCCGTCTCCCTGGTCTGCAGGGAGACGGGGAGCAAAGCCTTGGAGCACGCCCGCAGCGGGACAGCCTGGGCGCGCTTGAGCTGTCCCGCTGCGTGCGTGCTCCAAGGCTTTGCTCCCCGTCTCCCTGCAGACTAGGGAGATGGAGAGCAAAGCCGCGGAGCACGCCCGCAGGGGGACAGCTCAAGCGCGCCCGGGCTGTCCCGCTGCGGGCGTGCTCTAAGGCTTTGCTCTCTGTCTCCCTGGTCTGCAGGGAGACGGGGAGCAAAGCCTTGGAGCACGCCTGCAGCGGGACAGCCGCGGCGCGCCTGGACTGTCCCACTGCCTGCGTGCTCTGCGGCTTTGCTCCGCGTCTCCCAGGTCAGCAGACCAGGGAGACGGAGCAAAACCGTGGAGGACTTGGGCGGTCCCACCACCCCCGTCTCCCTGGTCTGCTGGGGGGGGGTACAGCTAGTGCCCCCCCCAGCAGACCAGGCTTTTCTTGCCTACCCCTGGGGTAGAGCAGCTGGGGGCTGCCGGGTTGGTCCCGCAGCGACGCTCCGGACCAACCCAGCAGCACCCCAGCTGCTCTGCCCCAGGCGTCCCCAAGTCAGCCGCTGCTGAAACTGACCAGTGGCTGACTACAGGAAGCCCGAGGCAGAGTTGCTCTGCCCCAGGCTTCCTGGAATCAGCCGCTGATCAGTTTCAGCAGCAGCTGACTTGGGGACGCCTGGGTTTCTTAAGTTGAATCTGTATGTAAGTCAGAACTGGCATCCAGATTCAGCCGCGGTTGAAACTGATCAGTTTCAGCAGCGGCTGATGCCAGTTCCGACTTACATACAGATTCAACTTAAGAACAAACCTACAGTCCTTATCTTGTACGTAACCCGGGGACTGCCTGTACTGTTGATAAGACTGGGGATGGTTTAGGTTTGTTAGACTGCAGTTAAAATAATTACTGGTATATTGTATTTAAACTATAATTACTCCTAAGTCACATCTTTTCATACATTTTGTGACAGGTATGTATATTATAAAATAAAACACAATCACGATGGAATTAAACACATGTATTTAAAGTACCTGAACTTTGAAATGAAATGTATTAATTGCTGTCTTTGTTCTGATCTCCAGCTCCTGACATTTGTCCCACAAACCATTATACTCTTTATGGATTACAATTTCAGTTACCAAACTAAATGTATCTGTTATAAAGGACAGAGAAGAACACATAGTACACAGGGAAATTGGAGATTACTTACCAGAGTGATTGCTGATCGTAGTTGATGAAGTCCAAGCTTCAAAATATAAACATAAGATTGACTATGTACATTTTACTAATTTTTTACTTAATAATCACAGAATAAACTAACTGTCTTCCTGCAATATGAAGGGCATTAAAATGGAACCACAGGTAGCACTAGATTCTACATCACTTCCACACATGCTTAGAAACTTGTATCTTGCATAACGTGGTAAACAGCCTAGGGCATGTTTACACTTGCACCCTCTTTCAAGAGAGGGATGCAAAAGCAGACTTTCAAAATTGTAAATGAAGCCAGGATTTAAATATCCCATGCTTCATTTGCATATATGCAGATGGGCGCTATTTCAAAATATTTTACTTTGAAATAAAAAACTGTTTAGACTCAGTTATTTCGGGAGAAAACCCTTCTTCTGAAATAATCTTTATTCCTCATACAATGAGGTTTTAAGGATTATTTCAGAAGAAGGGTTTTCTCCTGAAATAACTGTGTTTAAACAGTGTTTTTTATTTTGAAATAAAGTATTTCGAAATAGCGTCTGTCCGTGAATATGCAAATGAAGCGCAGGATATTTAAATCCCGGCTTCATTTACAATTTCGAATGTCTGCATTTGCATCCCTCTCTCAAAAGATGGTGCAAGTGTAGACATACCCTAGCTAGATAGAAGGATTAAAATTTTCATGTTCAGATCATAGTCACTTTTCTGTCTGCTACTCAGGGCTGAACAGTGCCCATGAGCAAAACCCTGCTTCCACCCGTAGTGAGATGGATGTAAGAGTGAGACTATGGATAACGCTTTGTTACAGTATCTGGGTGTATCCATTTACCTATGTATTCTCTGCTCCTCACATCCTGTGTGTTGCAGTTGATACTGTCTTATAATACTTTTGGGATCAGGGCATGAATTAATATGTCTGATCATACTCAGCCATTAATTTTGTGCTATCTGCTTAATGATGTCATTTATTTTCTGTGCATATTTTTCACTTGGGATGACTTTTCTAAAATGTTCTGTGTTCACAGTGCTCCAAAGTGCTATTCTATGTATGATAGGAGATTATAAGAATCTACATATAAGAATATAAAAGCTAAATTAATAAAATCTTTGCTAATTATTAAAGTGATGTACATGAACTCTGTTTAAAAATAAGCAGTAAGAAAGCTAACCTGGAAGTAAAAGTAGTCCAAAGATTAAAAAAATAATAATACAACTGTAACATTTTTTATAAAGAAACACAAAAGGTATGCAGTTCTCCTTCATTTTTGTCCAATTTAAATTTATCTTCCATGTATGACCTGAAAAATAAAGATGAAGATCTATAAGACATTTTAAAAAATATAAAAATATTTTGAATAGATTCAGTGTCTGAACTTGCTCACTGCTGCATTGTACTTTTGTGTAGATTTTATTTTATTTATTTATGTTTATAAATTCTGAAACTCTTTCAGAATTCAAGTAATTGGTTTGTCTATCATAGGGTCTAAATCTCTTCTCATATCATACCCCCTATAGAAAGCACTATATTTGTCTTCTTTTTAAGTACTGAATTTCTATATTTCCTACCACAGGATCCCTCAGCCAAGCCTTCTTACCTAGCAACAAATTTAAGTATGTGACTAAAGTGAAGCACATGACTAGTCTCAATTAGATAAATTTACCTGCTTAAATTTACTGTGCTCTGTCAGGACACTTTGTAAGATTATTATTTTTTATTATTATCATATCACTATGGAGCCCACAGTATGGATCGGTGCCCTCTTGTGGTAGAAGTTTTACAAACAGGGAGCTAAATGACAGTCCCTTCCCTGAAGTATTTGAACCCTAAATATAAGGCATGTGACAGGCAAACATGTGGGGAAATACATGGAAATGAGACAAAATCATCTTTGAATTGGCTGTCATAGAACAAACCTAAAACATTTAACATTTAAAATTAAATCCTTTTCATCTAATTCTCACACCTGGTACAGTTTTAGTCAGTGATCAGGCCTGGGTCTAAAGAAGGGATACTGAATGGTCTTTTTTTCTTTTTCTGAGGCAAAGACTGGAAGGTTATTTCTATTTTACCTTTTGGAACCCATCTCAAGGAGATCACTATTGGGATTCTTACCCCAGAAAAAAATCTTTCTCAGCATCCGGCTAGCCTTAAAGAGAAAGGATTAGGAAAAATGTCATTTCCTCTTCCACCACTTCCAAAAGGCAAAATGTCTTTTAGTCATATATTAAAGGTCTTGACTCCCTATTGCATGGGTCTGTCCCTAGAAAGGAATGATCTGGGACAAAGAAATCAAATTTATGAGTAATGAAGATCTTACAAAAAGCAATTATTGATGAAAACTTGTTGAGAGAATAACCAGATAGTTTGAATGGCTGGTTTAGGTTAACCAACATCATCAGACATCAGCAAACATCAGTTTCACCAGCCACAAACAAACTAGAGTTGATGGCTCTTCAGGATTGTCCTGGAGTTTTCTTCAGGAATTAAAGATGAATTTTAATTAAAGATTATGTCATGTGATGAAACCTCCACTATATATCCAATCAAACTTGCTAACACTAACACAAGCTGAAGAAACAAACCATTTCCTTCTATAATAATCCAAATTTACTGACAGGGAAAGTAAGAAAAATGTTGGTTAAGCCTAATTAATTTGTATATTTTCATGCCTGATGTTGACACTTTAGGTGTGTCTACATAACAGGGCTTAACTTGAAGTAAGCTCTGCAAATTGAGCTACGTCGACTGGGCTTGTGCTCGCATGACCATACAGTAGTTAAACCTCAGTTTACAGTTAACTTGAGCCACGTCTCACCCTGTATACACGTGTTCATACTGCACTATGAAGGACTTCTAACTTGGGTTTGTGGCTTGACCTGCATCAAGGCTGTAAAAGGACTGGGCTTCCAGGTGAACAGGTGAGTGCTAACAGGGAGTTTAAAGAGAGAGTTCTCCAGGTAAAGGAGAAGCAGATACAGAAATCTTAAGGGAAATGGCTGCCTGCAGTGTGTGTTGTTTTGGGGGCTTTCTTGCTGTGTGCTGAGCTTGTGTTTGTGAGTGAGGCTTTTTTACCCCTGTGCTTCTGAGTGAGGCTTTTTTTTTCCACTTTCCCTTCCCTCCCCCCCTTTCCTTCATGGAGTGTGTTTTATGACTGGCAGCTGGAAACTGTTGGCTTCTAATTAAAGTTTGAATTCTAGAAGCCTCTGCTGATTGGCTGAAACTTGGTAGGGGGAGGGACTTTCAGGCAGTCCAGGGTTTTATAAAGCAGTGAGCAAGCGACCAAGGAGCTTGCAAACAGGACAGCAGGGATGGATGATGCTAGGTCTGCTGTTATTACCTGCACAGTGTGTGCCATGTTTGTCTTCCTCCCAGAAGAACAAACGGATTTCATTTGCACTACGTGCAAGCTGGTCGCCATTTTGGAAGAAAAAATTAGAGGATCGGAGGCCCAAGTGTCAACCCTATGCTCGATCAAGACAAAGAAGACTTCCTCAATAAAAGGCAGTGTTTAATCCAGCAAGCACGGCAGGCAGAAGAGCCGGAGAGGGCAGTATAGGACCAGGAAGAGAACTGGTAGCATGTAACTTCTAGAAGGGGGAAAAGGCCAGCACAGGAATCCTCCAATGCTATAGAGGTAAGTAATCACTTTCAGGATCTCTCCACAGGCTCTGCAGTGAATACCTCGGAAGGGACCTCACAAGGAAGAAACCGCAAGGGAACACCATCTACTGGAAGGCATGGGATGCGTAGTCCTAGGGATGGGGATTCTACGACCACCACCCCCAAAAGAAGACAACGGGTGGTGGTGGTCGCTGACTCCCTCCTAAGGGGGACTGAGCCATCCATCTGCAATCCGGACCTGGAATCTCGAGGGGTGTGCTGCTTACTGGGAGCTCGAATTCAGCATGTGAGTGAGAGGCTTACCATACTGAACAAACCTTCGGATCACTACCCCTTCCTGCTTCTCCACGTGGGAACTAACAATACAGCCAAGAATGACCTTGAGCGGGTTACTGTGGATTATGTAGCGCTGGGAAAAAGAATCCAAGAATTCGGAGCACAAGTGGTGTTCTCGTCCATCCTCCCTGTTGAAGGGAAAGGACTGGGCAGGGATCGTCGAATTGAGGACGTAAATGTGTGGTTGCGCAGGTGGTGTTGCAGAGAGAGCTTTGGTTTCTTCAACCATGGGACTCTGTTCCGGGCACAAGGATTGTTAGGAAGAAATGGGATCCACCTAACCAAGTTCAAACTAGGGTGGTTAATGTAGGCAACCGGAGTTACAAATGAAGTCCGGAATTTGAATTTCCCAGGCTTCATTTGCATGTTGCTGGGCGCCGCCATTTTTAAATGTCCACTAGTTTGGACTCATTTGCAACTCCAGTTGCCTACATTAACCACCCTAGTTCGAACTAGGATGGTAGTGTAGACATACCCCAAGAGAAGAAGGAGTATCTTTGCAGGCAGGCTTGCAAACCTAGTGAGGAGGGCTTTAAACTAGGTTCGTTGGGAGATGGTGACCAAAACCCTGAGGGGAGTGGGAAAGTAGGATACTGGGAAGAAATGCAAAGAGGAACAAGCAAAGATGTCTGCAAAGAGGCAGCCCGCCTCGCCCGTACCTGAGGCCGGCTCTGTACACAGGCAATCCAGGAAGTTTTTGAAGAATGTTGGGGATAACTTCTTGGTACAAGTGCTGAAACATCTGACCAGGGTCCATGCGCAGCTTGACCTTCTGCTCACAAACAGGGAGGAACTAATAGGGGAAGTAGAGGTGGGTGACAACCTGGTAAGCAGTGATCATGAGATGGTAGATTTCGGGATCCTGACCAAAGGAAGAAAAGAGAGTAGTAAAATACACACCTTGGACTTCAGAAAAGCAGATTTTTACTCCCTCAAAGACCTGATGGGCATAATCCCCTGGGATACTAACATGAAGAGGAAAGGAGTCCAGGACAGCTGGCAGTATTTTAAAGATGCCTTATTGAAGGCACAGAAAGAAACCATCCGGACGCGTAGCAAGAGAGGCAAACATGGTAGGAGATCGGATTGGCTTACAGGGGAAATCCTTGTTGAACTTAAGCACAAAAAGGAAGCTTACAAAAAGTGGAAACTTGGACAAATGACCAGGGAAGGGTTTAAATGTATAGCTCAAGAATGTTGCAGACTTATTAGGAAGTTGAAAGCGCACTTGGAATTGTGACAGGCAAAGGATGTGAAGGATAACAAGAAAGGTTTCTAGAGGCATGTTAGCAAGAAGAAGGTGATCAGAGAGGGTGTGGATGAAGGAGGTAACCTAGTGATAGATGAAGGAGGGGAAAGCTGAAATACTCAATGCTTTCTTTGCCTCTGTATTCACGGAGAAGGTCGGCGACTAATGCGCATATGTCCTATGAGGAGAGGCTGAGGTAGTTGGGTCTCTGTAGTCTGCAGAAGAGAAGAGTGAGGGGGGATTTGATAGCAGCCTTCAACTTCCTGAAGGGAGGTTCCAAAGAGGATGGAGAGAAGCTGTTTTCAGTAGTGACAGATGGCAGAACAAGGAACAGTGGTCTCAAGTCGTGGTGGGAAAGGTCCAGGTTGGATATTAGGAAAAACTATTTCCCTAGGAGGGTAGTGAAGCACTGGAATGGGTTACCTAGGGAAGCAGTAGAGTCTCCATCCCTAGAGGTGTTTAAGTCTTGGCTTGACAAAGCCCTGGCTGGGTTGATTTAGTTGGGATCCTGACAAGGGCAGAGGATTGGACTCGATAACCTTCTGAGGTCTCTTCCAGCTCTATCTTTAAACCAGGTTATAGAGAAACCTGAAACTGTAAGTACAATAGGGTACTACAGCACTAATTCGAACTAACTTAATTCGAATTAGTTAATTCAAACTAAGCTAATTCGAACTAGTGCATCTAGACCTAAAAACTAGTTCAAATTAGTATTTTGCTAATTCGAACTAGCATGTCCACATTGAGTGGACCCTGAACCAAATTTAAGGCTGGCCGGAAGCAGTCCTGGCAGGGCATCAGGTTAGGACTTAGAGCGTGGAGCTGCTGCCTCAGGCTAGCCGAGGGCTGTGCTTAAAGGGACCCGATCCCCACCCCGGACAGACAGTTTTCAGGGTTCCCCGCTTGCTTGTCTACCTCAACGAGGGATAGCAAAGCAGTCCTGGTTTGGAGTGCCCTGAGTGCCTACACTGGGCACATCACAGCACTCGGCCATCAGCCCGGCTGCACTTGCCGCAGGTTGCCATTCAGGAGGGTCAATTGGGGGGCTGCAGGAGAGCTTCCACCCTGAGGAGCTCGCAGAGCCACTCCAGTCCTCCCCATCGGGGGTCGTACACCATTCCTCCCTCACTTCCTTCCACTTACCCCTCCTTAGCCCCCTTTCCTGACGTAAAAAAATAAAGGATACGTGTGTTCAAAAATAGAAACTCTCTTTATTTAACAAAACTGGGGGTGGGGAGGGGATTAACCTCTGGGAAGACTGGGAAAAGGAGGTGGGAGAGGGGAAGAGAGAGGGTGGGAGAGGGAAACCTGGGAGGAGGGAGCTGGAAGGGGGAAGCCAGGGTAAGAAGGAGGAGGGAAAGTAACAAACTATGGTACGCCATATCTTCAGTACTGTGTACAGATGTGATCTCCTCACACCAGAAAAGATATTTTGGCCTTGGAAAGGGTTCAGAAAAGGGCAACTAAAATGATCAGGGGTTTGGAACAGGTTCCATATGAAGTGAGTCTAAAGAGACTGGAACTTTTCAGCTTAGAAAAGAGGAGACTGAGGGGGGATATGATAGAGGTCTATAAAATCATGAGTGGTGTGGAGAGGGTGCATAAAGAAAAGTTCTTCATTAGTTCCCATAATATAAGGATTAGAGGACACCAAATGAAATTAATGGGTAGCAGGCTTCAAACTGATAAAAGGAAGTTCTTCTTCACAAAGCAAATAGTCAACCTGTGGAACTCCTTGCTGCAGGAGGCTGTGAAGGCTAGAACTATAACAGAGTGTAAAGAGAAGTTAGATAAAGTCATGGAGGTTGGGTCCATGGAGTGCTATTAGCCAGGGGTAGGAATGGTGTCCCTGGTCTCTGTTTGTGGAAGGCTGGAGATGGATGGCACGAGACAAATGGCTTCGTCATTGTCTTCGGTCCATCCCCCCCGGGATAGATGGTGTTGGTTGCTGTCGGCAGACAGGCTACTGGGCTAGATGGACCTTTGGTCTGACCCAGTACGGCCGTTCTTATGTTCCTATGTTCTAAGCTCAGGGCTCAGGGTTGGGGGGTCTCACTGAACCACCTTGATTTTCATGCAAACCTGCTCCTGGGTTCGCATGTGGCCTTTGGTGGCCAGGCCGGCAGCTATCCTGCCCTAGACGGCCACTTTCCTGTGCCTAGTGCAAAGGTCATGGATGTTGGAGGCCTCCCCCCAAATCTGGATGAGGTCTACAAACTCCGCACTAGACCAGACGGGTGCCCACCTCTTGCGGACCTGGGCAGGCTCCTGGGAGCCGCCAGCTTGGTTCCGGGAAGAGGTGGAGGGCTGGGTGGCAGCGGGTGGCTGGCTCGTGCCATGCCAGGTGCAGGGTCTGCTGGCTGGGTGCTAGTAGGCTTGCACTTGGCATGGGCACCGTAGCCAGACTGTGCCCCTTTAAGGGCTCCGGAGCCGGGAGGGGGGCAGACGAGTTTCCCTGATGGTGCCCAGAGTGGCCACCAGGGAAAGCTGGGGAGGGCTAGCCTCCCACTAGTTCGAATTAAGTGGCTACACAGCTCTTGATTCGAACTACTTAATTTGAACTAGACGTTAGTCCTCGTAGAATGAGGTTTACCTAGTTCAAATTAAGCGCTCTGCTAGTTCGAATTAAGTTCGAACTAGTGGTTTGCCTGTGTAGCACCTATCAAAGTTAATTCGAACTAACGGCTGTTAGTTCGAATTAACTTTGTAGTGTAGACATACCCATAGTGAATATAGTTCCATTACTTTTTTTTCCTTTTTCTTTTTTAAAGAATAGTACTTTCCTGATTTCTTATGAGAACTGCTTGAAAGATGGGACATTTTTTTTCCTGGTGGGATTTTTAACAGGAAGAAAAATCCTTTCTAACTTTCTTACATGATTTGCTTCGAGAATACTCATTTTTACCATGAACTCCCTCTCCACCTGCCACATGGCCTGGATCGAGCAGCCCGTCCCGGCCACCAGAGCATCCCCTCCCTCCCCCTGTGCTAGGGACTCTTCACAGTAGACCCATTGCATTGGATTTCCATAGTCCGCTTGGGCCATGTGATGTCTGTATCCTGGTGGGGCTGTGGTGCTATTTTTAGTACTGCATGACAGGCTCCAGCTCCAGGCTGCTGCTATATGGTGGCTGTTCCTGGGGTGGGGCAATGATCCACCACCTGACCCCGCCCTAGTGAGCAGCTAGGATGTGTTTCTGCTGAGGAGGTGAGCAGGACTGAAATGTTTGGTATGGGCTTGCACAAGTGTGCACCTCAGAGGGCATCCCGGTGTACACTAAAAGTACCCCATTGTCACAACTGTAACACTGTAGCAAGTCTGGTGAAGATGCTGTAAGTAATGAGAGATTTTGCTCTGACTTGTTCTGAGACACTTTACACCCCCTGAAAAGATGCTTGCAGAAAACCCTCAGAAGGATTTTAAAACTACTGTGAATTCCCTGTGGGATGACAGAGTAATATAACCAGAAGAACATAAGAATGGCCATACTGGGTCAGACTACAGGGCCATTTAGCAAATTATCCTGTCTGCCCACAGTGGCCAATACCAGATGTCCCAGAGGGAGGGATCACAACAGATAATCCTCACATGTTTCCTTCCCTTTCACCCACCTCAACAGAATCAAAATCTAGGGACACCATTTCTAATAGCCATTGATGGATTTAACTTCCATGAATCTATCTAGCTCTTTTTTGAAACCTATTAAAGTCCCAGCCTCCATCACATCATTTGGCAAGGAGTTCCAGAGGTTAACTGTGCACTGAGTGAAGAAAAACTTCCTTTTGTTTCTTTTAAACCTGCTGACTATTAATTTCATTTGGTGATCCCTAGTTCTTATATTGTAGGAATAAGTAAATAACTTTTCCTTATTAACTTTTTCCATTCCAGTCATGATTTTATAGACCTCTATCCTATTTCTCCCCCAATCTTCTCTTTTCTAAGCTGAAAAATCCAAGTCTTTTTAATATCTTTTCATATGGGATCCATTCCGAACCCCTATTCATTTTTGTTGCCCTTTTCCAATGCCGCTAAATTTTTTTTGAGAGGAGGCAATCACACCTGTACGCAGTATTCAAGATGAGGGTTTTATCTAAAGGCAATAAGATATTTTCTGTCTTATTCTCTATCCCTTTTTAAATGATTCCGAGGATAAGTCTACACTACAGAGTTCATTCGAAATAACAGACATTATTTCGAATTAACTTGAATATCTGTCTACACATACAAACTGCTATTTCGACTTTAATTTGAAGTAGCGGAACCCTTATTTCGAATTTGGTAAACCTCATTCTACGAGGAATAACGCCAAATTCGAAATAACTAATTCGAAATAAGTGCTGTGTAGACACTTAATTCGAATTAGGGGGCCTCCAGCCCTTCCCAGGGAGCCCTGGTGGCCATTCTGGGCACAACCAGGAGAACTCGTTTGCTCCCCTCCCAGCCACGGAGCCCTTAAAGGGGTAGACTGTGGCCATAGTGCCTGTGCCAGTTGCCAGCACACCCTGCACCTGGCACAGGATGAGTCAGCCACCTGCTGCCACCCAGCCCTCCGCCTCTTCCCAGGACAAGGCTGGTGGCTCCCAGTAGCCTGCCAGGGGCCACAAAAGATGGGTGCCTTCCTGATCTAGTGCGGAGATTGTGGGCCTCATTGAGATTTGGGGGGAGGCCTCCAACACCCATGAGCTCCTCATTAGGAACAGGAATGTGGCCGTCTACAGCTGCATGGCTGCCAGTCTGGCCACCAGAGGCCACATGCACGGGCCCACATGCAGAGGCCACATGTGCGTCCCGTCGATTGCCCGCCCTCCCCCCGCAGTTGGAGAAGCTGAGGGTGTTGAACCCCTGGATGACCGCGTCCAGGTTGGTGAGGCGGATGACTCTGCGGAGCAGCACTCTGTTGATGGCCTTGACCACCTGCAGAGAGACAAACAAAACCGAAGGTCACTGGGGCACCTGGGTGGCTGGGAGTGTTCTTTCCCTGCCACTGCCCTGTGCCCCACTCCCAGGAGCGACCCTCCCTGCAGTCTTGGCCACTGTGGGTAGTTTGTAGTGGGGCCGGGACAGACCGAAACCTCCTGGGGAGGGCGCTTACATCACCTCCCCCCCATTTTCCCTGGGGCAGCCCACATCCTCCTTGCAGCCCCCTGTCCTGGCCCAGTGGCTGGTGAGTGCCATACCTGCATGAGCACTGCTCTGTCGGTGGCTCTCCCCATGCTGAACTGGTTTCCGATGGATCGGTAGCTGTCCAGCGTGGAGAGCTTCCAGAGAGTGATGGCCACCCGCTTGTGGAGGGGAATGGCGGGCCTCATGCGAGTGTCCCGTCGCTGCAGAGCAGGGGTGAGCCACTCACAGAGCTCCAGGAAGGTGTCCTTCTTCATCCTGAAGTTCTGGGTCCACTGTTGGTCTCCCCAGCACTCCAGGACGATGCGCTCCCACCAGTTGCTGCTGGTGTCCAGATGCCAGATGCGATGGGGCATGCTGACGTCTGGGTGCTGCTCCTTCAGGGAGAGGGCCGGGGGGCTGGACTCCAGCAGAAGGTGCCAGGCAGCCTCCAGCAATTGGTGCAAGGCGTTCAACATGAGCACCAGAGTGCCCAGGGGCGGCTCTGGCTCCATGGTGCTGAGTGCTGCTTTGTCCCAAAGGAGAGCGACCGAAGCAGGCGGAGAGGAAAATGCTTTGCTGTCTCTCAGCGAGGTAGGCAAGCAAGCGGGAAAGCTGAGAACCGGCTGTCCAGGGGGTCCCTTTAAGCACGAGCCTCAGATAGCCTCAGACAGCAGCCACACAAGGCAATGAGGGTATGTCTACACTACCACCCTAGTTCGAACTAGGGTGGTTAATGTAGGCATTCGAACTTGCAAATGAAGCCTGGGATTTGAATTTCCCAGGCTTCATTTGCATCTTGCCGGGCGCCGCCATTTTTAAATGTCCGCTAGTTCGGACTCCGTTCCCGCGGCTACACGCGGTACGAATTAGGTAGTTCGGATTAGGCTTCCTATTCCGAACTATCTGTACACCTCATTCCACGAGGAGTACAGGTAGTTCGGAATAGGAAGCCTAATCCGAACTAGCAAGTTCATGCCGCGTGTAGCCGCAGGAACGGAGTCCAAACTAGCGGACATTTAAAAATGGCGGCGCCTGGCAAGATGCAAATGAAGCCCAAGAAATTCAAATCCCAGGCTTCATTTGCAAGTTCAATGCCTACATTAACCACCCTAGTTCGAACAAGGGTGGTAGTGTAGACATATCCCCACTTACCAGATGCCCTGCTGGAACTGGTTTCAGCTGCCCTTTCAGAGAACTATCCACAATGATTCCAAGATCTCTCTCTTGAGTAGTTGTAGCCAAATTAGTCCCTATCCTAGGTGATAGGTTAGCTATCAGGCCCTATCCTAAAAAGGAATCATGCCAAACATTTTCAAAAGAAGTACCTAGGAGTTCAAATTAATAAAATTGTTAGACACTAAAAATCACAAATATAACGGAGGTGCAGGATTTGTCTTCTTATAACAATGTATGACGTTAATTTCCCCCCACCATCTACCTTTACAACTTGTCCCTTCTGTACCCCCTCTGAATTAGTTTCTCAGAACTGAAGAAGACCTCAGTAAATGCAAAGAGCTTGTCTCTCTTACTAACAGGACTTTGCTTGATAAAGGAACACAACAATGGTCACACAACGCTACTGGAAAACTAAGCTGGAATTTTCGAAAGGACCCAACCTAAAATGGGTGGAACTTGGATGTTCAGCTCCTTTTGCTTCACTTGAAAAATCCTGGCTATAAAACAGGATAATTCTGTAGTTAAACATTACTCCTGCTACACAGCATTTTTGTATGATAAGACTGAAAGTGCAGCTCAAATTGTCATCCCCAGGGTCCAGAGGATAACAAACAAATAATCCAGGCATGACAATAGTTCCTCAGGGGAATTAGGTGCTTGCAGAAGCACGTGTCAGGATGTCTGCTTCACTCCGTTTTATTCTGCAACTTCTGCTCTGGGTTTCAAGCACCAGATAAGTCTTCATGGTTGGCTGTCCTAGAGTTGTAGGTCTTGGGATCTTGTCTCAAGACTTTCAGACAGCCACAACTGCTGCAAGGAACTTAGAAAACTTGACAGCCTCCTTTATTTTCAGCATCCCAGTTACAGCGTTGGAAGCCTACATTCTGAGGGCATGTCTACAGAGATTGATCCTCTAGAGGTTAATCATCGAGGGTTCATTTTAGTGGGTCTTATGAATTAAATTGAATGCTTAAGGCAGCCCCTGCTGGTGTTCCTGAACTCCTCATTCTGTGAGGAGAAAGGGAAGATGATGGGACTATGTGCTTCCATCAACCTCCTGTAGTGAGTGTGCCATGGAGGCTTGCCATAGGGTAAGCAGATTCCAGCTACACATTTTGAGTAGCCAGATGGTGTACCTTAAGCTGACCTGCCTAGTATAGTTGGGTATGTCGATACTGCAGGGCAAAAGTCAAACTAAGCTACACAACTTCTGCTACGTTAATTGTATAACTGAAGTAAAAATAGCTTAATTCACGTTTGGTGCTGTCTACACAGCAGGAAGTCGAAGGACAAGCACTCTTCCTTCAACTTCCCTTACTCCTCGTGAAATGAGGGTTACATTGAGACAGAACCATTTTTGAAAGAGAGGTAGATGGATGAATTTTGTCCATAACTTTTGGCTGAGAAACAGATTTTGGGACCACTGGAGTATCCTCAGAAGACGGTTGGAGAGACTTTTCATAGATCAAAGTCTTTAGCCTGTTGGCTCGGTGGCGGCATGCTCTATCTGTCAATTTAGTGGCAGTGAGGACATTTGTGTGTCTGGTTTGACTCAAGACATTTTATGCAGTTAGAGTGCCCATCAGACATAGGTATAGCATCCCAGCATGACTTGCGTCTCTTGAAGCCGTGCATGAGGCACGGCAAAAAGTGGTGGGCCACAAAAGGAGAATTTTTCTTTTTGGCACTGGTGTAGGGTTAGGGAACTAAAAACTTGGGGAAAATGAGGTAACTAAGGATAATAGATTTTTGGTTTTTTTTTTTTATAGAAACGGTGGAGAGAAAGAAGCTCCGTCTGCTACCAAGAACGGTAGAGAAGGAACTGAGGGGCCATGCTGTGTGCATGCCTAATGGACACCAACAACTCAAGGGGGTGCCATGGCATGTGTGTGGTGCAGTGGAAAACGCTAGAAAAAAATCTCTGGTCACCAGTGTGAGGATGCACCAGCACCCAGAATGGAGTACCCACAAGGACACATATCTCAAAGAACCACCGTTACTGCACAAGGTAAGTAACTCTTTCTTACAGCAGTCGGGGTAAGAAATCTGCCATCTTGAAATTATTTTGAAATAATGCCTTGCTGTGTAGACATGCACTTTATTATTTCAAAATAACATCCTTTATTTCGAAATAATGCTGCAGTGTAGATATACCCCTATAGACCAGGCCTGTGAGCTCTAGAGTTTCTTCTGTAAAAAGATCAGCTTGATCAATAAATATTAACTTTGCCCTTAAATTTAAGAGCAACATGTCAGAACTCAGAACACCACCTAGTGGGAGGGTGATCGATCACTATCATGCCATCATCTCTACAGAGGGATAACTCCACTTGACCTACAAATACCCATGATTCCTTTCACATATTGCACCATCAGGAAGCAGTTGGGTAGAAAACAACTGAAGAATGTAAGGATACACAAATATTTGTTTTTGAAAAGAATATTTTTCATTAAAATATTGATTCAGTTAAACTATCTCTTCTGTTTAAATTTTGCTTAGATCAAAAAGATGTATTTAGCTCTGTTAGGGTACATCTACACAGCAGTGTTATTTCAGATTAATGGGCATTATTTTGAAATAATGTAGTGCACATCTACACAGCAATCCCATCATTTCAAAATAAATTCAAAATAACAGGCTTCTTACTCTGACTTCTGTAAACCTCATTGTATGAGTAAGAGAAGTTGGAAGAAGAGTGCTCTTTCAAAATAAGTGCTGTGTAGATGTGCCCAAAATCAAAATAAGCTATTTCGACTTAAGCTACACAATTGACATACTCACGTTATGTAGCTTATTTTGAGTTTAGCTCTGCTGTATAGATGAGCCCTTACTGAGCAGGAACCCTGTGATGAAATTATCATGAGATAAGGCACTGAATATATTAACTATACTGTATTATAATTCCAAATCTCTGGGACATTCCCTTGTCAGTGACAATCTACAATTCCCCAACTGCAAGCACAAACAGTAGTGGTCCAAATGTGCTCAGTGCGTCTCTGGACAGAACAGATGGAAACTAGACAAACCACTGGGAAAACCTGTGGGGAAAACACTACTAAAAATACATCGTAACAAGTGCTGCTAGTCTCAAGTGGAGCAGAAACGAATAATAATATGAGACTATCATTAATATTCAGACTCACGTTTGTCTGGCATTCCAATCTGCCTGTTGGCCTTATAGACTGTTCTGGAATGTAGCTAATTCTCTATTAGGGATGTAATAGTGTAGGCAATTAACCGATTAGTAAAAGCTTATAGGTTAATGCTATAGACTACACATATCCTGCCCCTCCCATGCCTTGCCAGTAAATTTTTTAGCAGGCTGGTCAGCAGGACAGCTCAGTCTTGGCTCACGCTGGGTCTGGGACCTACCCACACTGCATTTAAAGTGTATTAGGAACCAGGCGGGCAGGCAGCCTGGCTCAGTTCTGGCTCATGCCGGGGCTGAGCTCCCAGCCCCACCCCCTGGACCACCTCAGCTGCTACCACCCCATACTGCTGCTTCCGTATCAGAGGCAGCAGTGCTGGGAGATAGGAAGCTTGTTTGTGAGGGGAGCTGGTTTAAAACTGGCTTGCCTTGTGGACCAGCTCCCGTCTGGCACCCTGCGCTGCTGCATCTGATACACAGGCAGCAGCATAGAGTGGTAGGGGGCTCCTCTGGAGTGGGGCTGGAGCACACTGGCTGCCAGCCCCACCCCGGGGACTGTAGAATAGTTGAGTAACCAATAAGAATTCTTGAGGTCAATCAACTATTCAATTAACTGATATTTAACATCCCTACTCTGTATTCTAATTCTCTCTCAGGCTGTGTCTAGACTACATGGCTCCATTGATGGAGCCATGTAGATGAGGGTTGTAGGCAAAGGGAAATGAAGCGGCGATTTAAATAATCGCCGCTTCATTTAAATTTACATGGCTGCCGCGCTGAGCCAACAAACAGCTGATTAGCTGTTTGTTGGCTCAGCGCATTAGTCTGGATGCTCTGCAGTCGACAAAGCCCTTTGTCGACCGCCCCCTTATTCCTCGTGTGATGAGGTTTACCGGTGCAGTCGACAAAGGGCTTTGATGTCGACTGCAGAGAGTCCAGACTAGCGCGCTGAGCCGACAAACAGTTGATCAGCTGTTTGTCGGCTCAGCACGGCAGCCATGTAAATTTAAATGAAGTGGCGATTATTTAAATAACCGCTTCATTTCCCTTTGCCCAATAAACAAATCTACATGGCTCCATCGACGGAGCCATGTAATTTAGATGTACCCTCATAGAAAATGATTTTCAGTATTTGATTGATGAATAGCTCTAGACTAGATGACAAATCGCAGTGCAAAGGTACCTAAGGGCTTAACGTTTGTAAATCTCCCCTTCCACCTGTGCTCCTGCAAAGCCTTCTGAACTTTGAATCCAGACATGTGGACTTAGGCTGCTGCTGAGCACCTGCTATTCCTGTCTGATCAGGGAGTGGGCAGATCTCTGGCTCTGACAAGCACATCTGAGCCAGTAACACTATTAGGGGAGTACTTTCCTATTGGCAAAAGTCCTCTGAACAGTTCCTAGTGTTATGTTCATGGCACAGACACAGAGAGATTACCTAAAAACATACAATATGCGTCTAGTAAGTTCCAGTCTAACCCTGCTCACTGCTTAGAATCCGGAACGGTAGAATACAAGAACCCCAAAACAGAGAGAGATAGAGCAGGCTGTGCCTTGAACAGAGAAGCAGAACTCACCGCACCCCACTTTAGGCTGACTGTCAACGAAACTGCTGAAAGTTCCAGATTGCAACACTTTTCTGCGGAGCCACGTAGCATGCAAGCACAAGGAGGAAACCTGTTACAAACTGAAAGTGATAGCCAGTACTTTATATAGTGAGGCAGGGATACTAGTGATTCTTAGTCACATGATGTTTTTCTTGCTGCTCCCGTGCCTTGTAAAGAAAAATTTAAAAAAGTTAACTTCTCCCTCACAAATAATGTTTTTTTAAAAATAAAATTGATGAAAGCCACAGCCATAGAATAGAGGACACAGAGATAAGGGTATGTCTACACTGCATTCCTCTTTCAAGAGAGGAATGCAAATATAGACATCCAAAATTGCAAATGAAGCGGGCATTTAAATATCCCATGCTTCATTTGCATAATTGCAGACAGCCGCTATTTTGAAATAAAAAAATGCTATTAAGATGCAGTAATTTCAAGAGAAAACCCTCATAAAATGAGGTTTAAGGGTTATTTCGGAAGATGGGTTTTCTCTCGAAATAACCATGTCTTAACAATGTTTTTTATTTCAAAATAAGGTATTTCAAAATACTGGCCATCCACAATAATGCAAATGAAGCACAGGATATTTAAATCTCTGCTTCATTTGCAATTTCAGATGCCTACATTTGCATTCCTCTCTGGAAAGAGGAACACAGTGTAGCCATACCCTAGGGCTATGTCTACACTGGCAGCTTCTTGTACAAGAACTCTTTTGCGGAAGAGTTCTTGTGCAAAAACTCTTCCACAAGGTTATGTCTACACTAGCTTATTAGTTCGAGCTAGGTAGGCAAATCAGGCAACCGGAGTTGCAAATGAAGCCCAGGATTTAAATATCCCAGGCTTCATTTGCATCTTCCTGGGCACCGCCATTTTTAAATCCCCCTTATTCCGAACTCCGTGCCCGCGGCTACATGCGGCACGGAGTAGGTAGTTTGAATTAGGATCTCTAATTTGAACTACCGGTACATCTCATTCCAGGGCAGTGGGATATGCCAACAATTTGGTTGTTTCTCATAAAATGAACAGGAGGAGTCTGTCAGAAGGGAGCTGTTATCACAGGAGTTCAATGGGAAGATTTCCTGGGATCTGAAACATGGTAAATACTGATGCCTTGTGAGGAACCCAGACTGGACCCTGGAAACCACAGGTCATAAGTGAGATGCAGCATTAAGGAGGCACCATGCTTGAGCTGCTGGAGCTTCCTCTATTCCTGAGGGCACCCCCAGCTGAGTAGGGTCCTGTGCTGAAGCAGTGGGGTGAAGGAGTTAGAGGTGGGAGTTCTCCCCTCTCACTCAGTGCTGATCCTGATGGGGTGCTAGCAGGTTTAGTGCTGCATTAAACAACCTTTTCTCCCCCATGAGACAGAAAGCTCCAGTCCACAGGTCATGGCGGTGCTGTGTGAGGGAGTGAAATTTTTACCCCCATATTCTGCCCAAATCCCAGTTCAGGTGCCCAAGGACTGAGATATTGTTTGTGATTCCCTGGCCCCTGGCCCTGTTTTCAGTGCAGCACAAGGGCAGTGGAAGAGATGGTCTCTGCCTATTTAGCTCACTGAGGCTATATCTAGACTTCAGGCTTCTTTTGGAAGAAGCTTTACTGGAAGAGATCTTCCGAAAAAACTTTTTCCGAAAGAGAGCATCCATACTGCCAAAGAGCATTGGAAAAGCTCTGATTACTATGGATGGGGTGGCCACCGGGGCACCAGTGGTATTTCCTCTTTTCTCTTCTTTCAAAAGAACTCCCTCTTTCCCACAGGCCTCTTTCCAAATGAGCTATTTCAAAAAAGGCTTCTTCCTTGTAGAAAGAAGTTTACCAATGTCAGAAAACCCCCACTGTTTTCGATTTTTTCCAGAAAGAACGTGATTGCAGTATGGATGTAGGTGGATTTTTCCCCCCAGAAAAATGGCTATTTTTCCAAAGAAAAAACCCTCTGCAGTGTAGACATGCCCTGATTAACATAGCCCCAGACAGTGCAGGTCAGACATATCAAGTCCCAGGTGAGGGAGGCCCCTCATGTGGTAATGCAGAGCCCTGAGATTGTTTTAAATCAGCTCCCATCTTAGGTGGCTTCTTGTCCAAATGTCCCCAGGAGATGTTTAGTTTTAGGGGGAGATTTAAATGAGAGCAGAGTTGTTGTGTGCAGCTTAGGCAGAGAGTAACTGAAACATGAGGGGAGACTTGGCCTCAGGCAGTGTTATCACAGTAGGAGAAGGACACCAGAGGAAATAGCATCAAGGAGGGTCACAGAGGAGCAAAGAGTTAGACTTCCTCACTTTCTGCTCTCTATTAAAGTGTCATGATCTTGACACCAGGGGTGTGTCTAGACTACAGGGTTTTGTTGACAAACGTGGCCTTTTGTCAACAAAACTATAGCTGCGTCTACACTACCGCCGAGTTCTGTCGACAGAATGAGGCAGTTTTGTCAACGGTGGTAAACCTCATTCTACCAGGTATAATGCCTTTTGTCGACAGAACTCTGTCGACAAAAAGCGCTATTGCATTCATACTGTGCTTTTTCAAAAGAGAGCGTCTAGACTCTCTGTCAAAAAAGTGGCTTGCTTTGTCAACAGAACTGGACGCTCTTTGTCGACAGTATCTGTTGACAAAAGCCTGTAGTCTAGATGTACCCCTGCTGGGTTCCACCCCAGAAGTGGCTGCATTTCAGCAACATGTGTAGCAATCTCTGTGCAGCAGTCTAACCCCAAATGTTCCTGAGTGAGACCTCAGGTCTCAGTGTTCTATGGAAATGTAGGATGATATTACATCCTCAAATGTCAAGCTGAGGGATTCCAGAGAAGATCTGACCTAAAAGAATGGAGCTTTCCAGCCACAGCCTGGGGAATTTTCTGATGCACACACTCTCTGTCTCTCCCTGAAGCATTGAAGTATTGGGCCCCCAGAACCAAGAGATCAGGCTGACCTGTAGACATGCAGGCTGGTTCCTCAAACCTGAACTCCAGTGGTTTAGAAAGACAGAACTAGCAGAACCTGACAACAGAGACTGACAGGACTCAGGACATGGAGAACCTGTAGTGTTGTGAGTCACGTCACTGTTACAGAGGAAGACGACAATGGAAACATCAGCTGAGAGTGGGGTGTGTGTGGCCAGGCTGGGTCATTTGTGAATGTCTCAGCTAGAACCTGTTTCTGGTACTCAAACAAAAAAATATCCTTCTGATGTGTTCTGTGGGACCATAAGTGATGGAGATTTGTGTGATTTGGGCAAACTGCTTGCCAGGAGCTAGCGTTAGTCTTGTGGTGGTGTTCTTTGCGGAGATGACACATTTAGTTACTATGCTGACATAATAGACTCAAAAGTGTGCACTAGACACTAGAAACACTACAGCAGCAACACTGCAGAGTAAACATTTACTACGGCAACATAAAGTACTCTTCTGTGGCTGTAGTAAAATTTAGCTCTCCAGAAGAGGTAGCTAGGTTGACAGAATAATCCTTCCATCCATTTACTAGTGTCCAAACCGGAGCTTAGGTTGGCTTCCACATGTCACAGAAGATGTGATTTTTTTCACAGCCCGAGCAATGTAATGCCAGTCTATCTGTAGTGTAGACCAGGTCTCAGGCTCTGAAAGGAGTTTGACTTAGTCCTGAATGAAACTCTGTTTAAAAAAAAAAAATTTAGAACTGTTCACAATCCAGGTAACCTACTGTGAGGGGGGGGGTTCACTCACCACCATAGCGGGGGTCCGTCGTCTGTCCCCGGAATCAGTCCATTTCGCCCGCACGGACCTCCGCTCACGTGGCATTTCCCCTCTGGAATCCTCCGGTCATGTCGTTCTCTTCGCCGCACTGCCCTCTGGCAGTGCTCAAGTCACTCGCTCTGAGCCCCCCTTCCGGGGGTTTGGTGTCTCTCCAGCAGGTGTCTTTGTTGGTCCTCAGATTCATGAACTTCTTCGAGATGATGCATTTGACCATGCACTGCGCGGCAAGGAAAAGACGGCATAGAAAGCCTTCCAGTTAGTGCCAATACATTTTCTCGGAAACAACAAGGCAGACAACTACAGGTTGTTGTTGGAAAACCTCCTCAAGACATACAAAAGCCTTGGTAGCAACATGTCAGTAAAGATACATTTTTTGCACTCTCATCTAGATTTTTTTCCACCGAACTGTGGAGCAGTGAACGACGAGAACGGCAAGCGATTTCACCAGGACATTGCAACAATGGAGAAATGCTATCAGGGCAAATGGAGCCCATCAATGCTTGCAGACTATTGCTGGACAATGACAAGAGATGCTCCATTTAATGAATACAAGAGACAAGCCAAGAAGCGCCGAGTAGACACTGAATAGGACTAAGCTATGTACATAATAGTTTTTTGCCTTTTGTTTCGTAATACATTTTATTTATATAACCCTTTTGCTGATTTTTAAGTGTTACATAAACAGGACAGGTGAAATATTATCATGTAAAGCAACCATAAACACATGATTTATGATTAAAACTCTACTATCTACACAATATACATAGACGTAAAATGTACAAACTTAAATATCTTGGAAACAGTAGCCAATCAGTTGTTTTAATTGTCATATTTGAATTCAGCACATCAAAATACATAATAAATAACACATTTTATCTCTGAAGCAGACGACTTCTAAAAAATTGTAGACCAGTGTAATCAGTCTGTCACCGCTATGCACAACAGTCCATAGACAGGCGAAATACTTGGTCCACCAAATCTTCAACCCTTGATGGGTTAGGCAAAGTTCATGTAGGACTGACAAGATTATGGTCCATCCAACTGTCTGCTGATGGTCAGGGCAGTGTGTGAGTGTGTGATACACCCGAGTCTTCAACTGCTGGGACACAAGGTCCTGTAGCAGCGGGCGGCCTTAGGGAAGGCCAACGGGCACCCTGAGAAGTTTAATGTCCATGTCTTTGACTGGTAGCACTGGGGTCCCTCCGCGGCGGGCAGCCAACAGGCTGACAGACGCCCCAAAGTTTACAGGGAGAGCTTATTACACCTCAGATTTTGACTGTTAGGACACACGATCCCTTCGCAGCGGGCAGCCTAGGGAAGGCTGAGAGGTGCCCCTACGGATCTGTCCCCTGGAAGCGACATGATCCAAATGCCCAGCTCTGCCTGTATCTGTCCCTTATGACCAGCTGGAGTTCTTTTAAATTGTGCTTGGTTCTATTACAGCAACTGAAGGAGACAGGTTAAAACTTAACCAGTTACAGGTTTATTAAGGACACTTAAGAAGCATGTGGTTACAATGACTATTGCTCTACTTCTTAGTGTTGGCAAATACAGATCTTGAAGAAAAATGGTTACAAAGGAAAAAGAAAGATAGAGAGTAATGGTACCAAGTGACAGCTTAATCTTTAAAGAGCTCTATTCTATGCATGCACTAAAACAAAAGGACACATACAAGTACAATTTTTACCCCCTTCTGTGCCTCTCGACTCCAGCGTGTTAGGCCAGAGCCGTCCCTCAATTCCTAGGAAAGACAAATACGAGATGGGCGTCCCCATAGACCTCAGGAGGCAGTTCACCTGACCCGACCAGCAGGACAAGGGTACATTGGCACTCAGAGTAAGTGTGCTGATGGACCCATCTTTATATCTATAGGGGCCCATATAATCTTTCTTAGCTAAGATGCCAAATTATTGGTCCGTTTTTGGGACGCCAGCTCTTACAAAGTAATTGTGAACTTAATTTACACTTGCAAGAGACATAATTAAATTGGGAGTACTGGGCATTCTTTTCTCAGTGGGCGATTCCTCCCCCTGAGTACGGCTGTGTGTTCATATCAATATAGGTGCCAGCCAAGGCAGTTCTCGCAGCCTCTAGGTCAACTTATTGGCTTGATCCCCTCTCTCTGTATCTATGTTTTCAGCCACTCAGGGTCAGATGAGCCAGCATATCCGGGCCTCTGTCAAGGCTTCAAAGACTATGTTGATTTTATGGCTTTGTGTGCCCTGTGTGCTCCAGGCATCTCAGAGAGGGGCAAGCAAGATGGATGTGACGGGGCGGGGGTTCCTGTCTGGCTACAACAACAAGTCTTGGGAATTGCCAAAGAACACACACAATTTAGTCTATTGTGGGAGTTCTTTTCAAAGTACACTTAAGCTATCTGTAGACTGCAGGCTTCTATTGGCAGAAGCTTTTCCAGAAGAGATCTTCTGAAAAAACTTCTTCTGAAAGAGTGTGTCTAGACAGCTAGATCTAGCTTGATTCATCTGGATCTAGCATGACTCTAGATCCGTGGTCATCAACTGGTCGATCACGATTGACTGGTCAATCGTGAGACCTCAACTAGTCAATCATGAGGCATTCAGGCTCTCCCACCCCCCACTTTTCCCCAACCCCCGAGAAGCCCCACTACCTATCTCCAGCATAGTGCCAGCTTCCTGGAGGGTGGATGGAAATCCTGCCTGCAGCTTCGCACCACTTCTGGGGCTTCCGGAAGTGCACTGGCTGCTCCCCTCCCAGAGCTCTGTGATGTGCTGGGCACACTGCAGGAGGTGGCGTCAGCCCCAGAGGAGGAGCACGACAGCTTCCTTGAGCCGCAGGAGGAGTCAGTTGAGTGCAGGGAGGTTAGCCCCCCCTGTTTGGCCCTGGGGCAGGCGCACACGCGGGGGTTTGGCTGCACCGTGGGGGGGGGGTGTCAGCCCTGGAGCAGGCGTGAGCCGACTTTCCTGGGGGGGGGGATCCTGGGAGAAGGTGAGTGCAAAAGACTCCCTTCCCTCACTGGCACCCCGCCCCCTGTCCTCCCTGTTCCCTGCCCCCCTTACCACTCACAAGACAAAGAACTCTGTCCCCACTTCCGTCCCCAGCCACAGAACTCTGTCCCCAGTGGTACTCTGTCCCCAGATGCAGAACCCTGTCCTCTCCCCTCCCAGCACCCTGTTCCCTCTCCCCTACTCCCAGTCACAGAACTCTGTCCTCACTGGCACCCTGTCCCCTGCCGAAGCACCCATTAGCACTCTTCTCCAGTACTATGTCCCCTGCTCCCACCAACGCAGTTGGGGCCACATTGGTGAAGCTTGAAGGGGAAGGGGGGTTGGAGGAGGGTTTTTTTTGCATCTCATTTGTGTGGCCCCAACTGAATTTTCTGTGGGTCAGTGACCCCTGACTCAAAACAGGTTCCTCACCCTTCTCATAAATAAAGACAACGTAGAAACTTTTTGTGTTTGACATAGTCTTTTATTTAAAAATGAAGCCTAACCAACAAACCCCCAATTGGGGCCAAGCCCCCACGTGGCCACAGCATCATAACACTCCCCTTTCCCCCAGACCTTACATATGAGCCTATCATACACTGGAACCCCCTCCTCTGAGCACCTCACATACCCCAACCCAAATTCCTGAACCTTCACATCCAGAAGTCTGTGGCTTGCTTAGTACCCTAACCCTACATCTGACCCTAACACTGCCCGGCCTGGAGCCCCCTCACCGATCCAGCATCCCCTTATCCACCTCCTCTTGTATCCAGAATTCCTCCCAAAGCTTGCACCTCTCACCCCTTCCCACACCCAAATCCCTCATTCCCACCCCGGAGCCTACACATCCTGTCTCAACCCAGCGAGGGTATGTCTAGACTGCAGGAGTTTTTCAGGATACTGGAGCTATCCCAGAAAAGCTCTTCTCCATCCAGGGATGTATTTGTTCTTCTGCTTCTTTTAGTGGAAGAGCAAACTTGATCTTTTGGTCACCTCTATATTCTCCTTTCCACGAGGAATAAGGGGGCTTCCAAAAGAAGGTTTTTTTCTGACATTTGGTCCAGTCTAGAAAAGGCCAAATGTTGGAAAAAGCTCTTCCTACAGAAGAATTGGGAAACAAAGCAACAGTATAAGGGTGGGGGATGGCAAGCGATAGAGAGGAGAGCTGTGTCTACACTGGCCCCTTCTTCGGAATAGCCATGCTAATTTAGAACTTTGGAATAGGGAAATTCGCGGGGGATTTAAATATCCCCCGCGGGATTTAAATAAACATGGGGAAAAGCCGGAAAAAAGCATCCAGACTGGCGCAATCCTCCGGAATAAAGCCCTCTTCCGGAGGATCTCTTATTCCTACTTGCAAGAGATGCTCTGGGGCCAGAGTGGGAGGACGCGCGGGGGGGGGGGGGGGGGGGCGGGGCGGGATCCGCTCCGGCTCCAGCTCCAGCTCCAGCTCCAGCTCCAGCTCCAGCTCCAAATATTGCTGGAGCGTGGGTACCACAAGCCCACACAATTGGCCGCCCACGCCTCTGCTGGCTATCTGGCTTTCTCTCTCTCTTTTTCAGAGGGGGTGGGGGAACGCCGGCTCCTCGCGGAACCCCTCATTTTGCTCCGCGGAACCCCAGGGTTCCACGGAGCACCAATTAGGAAACACTGGTCTATAAGGTGCCACAGGACTCCTCATCGCTTACACAGCAAAAGTGCATCAAAAATGCAATCTGCTTCTTTGAAAGAGAGCATTCACACTCATTGGATGCTCTCTCGCATGTAAGCTGTGATTATTGTGGACAGAGTGGCCACCAGGGCACCTGTGCTTTTTCCTCTTTCCTTTTCTTTCAAAAGAACTCCCTTTTCCCTGTCCACACAGACCTTTTTCTGAAAGAGCTCTTTCAGAAAAAGGCTTCTTCCTCATAGAAAGAGGTTTACCAATGTCGGTAAAACCCCCTCTGGTCTTTTGATTTTTTTTGAAAGAACACAATTGCAGTGTGGACGTAACTGAAGTTTTTTAAAAAATGGCCATTTTCAAAAAACAAAAACCCTCTGGGCTACGTCTAGACTGGCATGATTTTCCGCAAATGTTTTTAACAGAAAAGTTTTTCCGTTAAAAGCATTTGCGGAAAAGAGCATCTAGATTGGCATGGAGGGCCATTTTCACCATAGGGGCTTTTTTGTGCAAAAAAATAAGTGCCTGTCTATACTGGCCCTCTTGCTCAAGTATTCTTGTGCAAGAGGACTTATCACTGAGCGGGAGCATCAAAGTATTTGCACAAGAAGCACTGATTTTGTACATTACAAAGTCAGTGCTCTTGTGCAAATCCAAGCAGCCAGTGTAGACAGCTGGCAAGTTTTTGCACAAAAGCAGCTGCTTTTGCATAAAAACTTGCCAGTCTAGACGCAACCCTGCAGTGTAGACATACCCTTAGAAATCCAGGCTTAATACCAGGACTTAATTCTGACAACACCCTCAATGAGCTGACTAGGGATTATTGATTCTGCCTCAGACCTTGATTCCTAACAATTTTCCAGTAACCTAACATAATCAGCTGGTTGCTTGATTTGTTGGAAGAGTCAGATATCAAACTCTTAAAGCCAGCAGCTGCAGTTCAGTGGCTGCTCAAAGAATTCACCCACAGCTGTGATAGTTTTTGGACATGGTTTTTTCTACCCTTGCCCTGCCTTTCAATTCTGACCCAGCACTTTGAGTTAAGGCCAGAGGAGTTCAAATGAGAATGAGGCACATGTTTCTTAGCATGAGAGAGATTAACCACTAGAATAAGCTCTCTAGGGAGGTAATGGGTTCTCCATCTCTTGATGTCACCAAGTCAAAAGTAGAAGCCTTTCTCATGGATTCATAGGCTTTAAGGGACAACCTTGGTCATCTGGCTTTAGCTAAACATCATTTGGTGGATTCAATACAGGGGTATATGGGCCAAATTCTATGGCTCATGTTACACAGGTGATGAGAACATAGGATACATTTTGGCCTTAATATTTATAAATATGTGACTCTAGATCCAGGTTCATAAAGGTATTTGTACACCTGACTCTTAGTGAAATCAGTGAGATTTAGGAGTCCAAATACCTTTGTGAATCTGGGCCCTAATTTTTATATGGCTTGTGCATCTTCCTATGAAGTGGCGCAACAGCAATTCTATAGCTTGTTGAGTCCTAGCAGCTTTGCAACTTGGAAGGTTGGGAGGATGGGCATGGCTCATGGTTATGTGTATTCATAAGGCTTTCAAAAAGTTTTTATTTCAAAACAGGTGAATCTGCCACTTACAGCTTTGTGCTGGGTAAGGATAAATATTCAGAATTCAATAGAAACTTAGGCTACATCTAGACTGGCATGATTTTCCGCAAATGATTTAACGGAAAAGCTTTTCCGTTAAAAGCATTTGCGGAACAGAGCATCTAGATTGGCAGGGATGCTTTTAAGCAAAAGCGCTTTTGCGCAAAACAAATCTGAGCTGTCTACACTGGCCCATTTGCGCAAAAGTTTTTCGTCAAAAGGACTTTTGCCCGAACGGGAGCGTCAAAGTTTTTGCGCAAAAAGCACTGATTTCTTACATGAGAACGTCAGTGCTTTTGCGTAAAATCAAGCGGTCAGTGTAGACAGCTGGCAAGTTTTTGCGCAAAAGTGGCTGCTTTTCCGTAAAAACCTGCCAGTCTAGACGCAGCCTTACTGTTTTCATCATAGTTTCGGCCTGAAAAACACAATACATGTTATTTTATGTAGATGCTAAAAATGCTAATGGAAAACCTAATAATAAAGGTTGATTAGCTAAATATATTACCTAAGTACCTTATACATCAGAACCCTCCCCTTCCCCCCCCCCTCACTGAAGAGCCAAAAAAGCAAAAAGGTCAGATTCTGCTTTGGGTTACACAGGTTTAAACATAAAGTTCATTCACTTACCCGTTCATTCAGTTACCTGTACAATAGATTTTCAGAAATAAACATTGAAAAATTGAACCCTGTATTTTTTCTCGCTGGGTCCTGGTTTTGACTGTTGGAGGCAAAGGAATAGAATCTGCTTTTAGCTGGACTTGTGAAGATTTAGGAAAAAGGACTTGCAGTCACTAGAATAACACTGTTTTTGAACTTATGGAACAGAGCTCAGACGATGGGCTGAGAATTAGGTACACACTTTACACTGCAGGATTTTTGTGTAAGAAGTCTTTTGCAGAAGAGTTCTTGTGCAAAAACTTCTTGAGCAAAAGTGCATCAACACCTCAAAGTGCATCACTTTTGCGATGTGTTTTTGCGCAAGAGAGCATCCAAACTGCATGGATATTCTTGCGCAAGAAAAGCATCTGTGCTTTTTCGGATAGGATCTTATTGCACAAGAAACCCCTGCAGAGTGTTCACATATGTCTTTTGGTGCAACAGCTGTAGCACAAAAAGGAGTTATACCTACACCACAAAAAGCCCTCTGTTCTGCTGTTTTACTGTTGATTTACTTGCACAAAAGTACACATGAGATGTGGATGCTCCACGGGTTTTTGTGCAGAAACAGCCGTTTTTGTGCAAAAACCCTGCAGTGTAGACATAGCCATAATGAGCCATTAGGATGTCTGGGCAGCAGTGTCCATGGGGATTACTCACCCTCATCTATTGTCCCCATTCTGGAAGATTCTCAGGATGTCACATGGGAAGTGCCCCCAAACACCTTTTCATTCCTTCCCGTAATTTGAAAATTCACAACCTGAGACTCCAAAGAAGTAGGTGGGAGAGAACTATGAATATGCAGAGGCCCATCCTGGAACACAAGTTATGGGTAAGTAAAGTGTATTTCTTCTTCAAATGGCCAAGTGAAGGTACATTTTTTGCGTAGAGATCTCCAGGGTGCGGAGGCATGTACAAAGAGGCAGATCCATGCATGAAAATGCTTATGCCCTCATTTTTCTTGCTGCTTGTAGTTTTAAGGCACCATGGTACAGAAAGGAAAGTGCCTCATGAACATTTCTGAAAATGAGAAACAGCCTGTGGACTCCAGAGTTGTCCCTTAGGGTTCCTGTCCAGCATTTTGTTCTATGCCAGATAACCCAGATTATATGCTGCACTAAAACCAAAGCAAATCTGTAGCACTCAGTTTGTCTCGATAGATCCATACAAAGGCACCATTCATTCCCAACACCTCTTCTCTCCCTTTCAAAGAGGTTTTGAAAACAATAAGCAGTCCTTTTGTAAACCATTGGTCATATCCTCGGACACCAGAACTGATGCCCGCCACTCCTACAGACACTGGACTGTTGTATAAATATTTGGATCCATGAGACATCTGACAATCAACAAAATTGAGTGAGGAAAAGACGCAACAACAACCTCACATCCCAAGCAAACCTCTAATTCAGGCATCAATTCTTAGCCTGTCAGATCTTCAGCAGCTATAGTCTTGCAAATCCAAACCTAGGAAAATGATTTTTGTGAAATACTTTAAGTGGGCTAGTAGTTTTCAAATCTCTAAAAAGCTGTTACAAGGAGGAGGGAGAAAATTTGTTCTCCTTGGCCTTTGATGATAAAACAAGAAGCTTAAACTGCAGCAAGATTGGATGTTAGGAAAAACTTCCTAACTGCTGGGATGGTTAAACACTGGAATAAATTGTCCAGTGAGGTGTGGAATCTCCATCACAGGAGATATTTAAGAGCAGGTTAGATAGACATTTATCAGGGATGGTCTAAACAGTGCTTGGTCCTGCTATGAGGGCAAGGGACTGGACTTGATGATCTCTCGAGGTCCCTTCCAGTTCTAATATTCTATGATTCTGATTACAAGAAGCTACATTGTAACATTGACAAATATATTTGTTATTTTTTATATTAACTTCTGGATGGATATAAGCTGTAAGATAACTAAGCTGAAAGTAAACATGTTCCAAAGATCAAAAATAAAACCACAGAGCAGAGTTTTCTTTTAACTGGATACACAGAATATATGCAGTTGTCTTCCATTTTTGTCCACTTTATATTTTTCTTCTAAGTATGGCTTGAAAAAAATAAAGATGAAGATATAGTGAGTAACGTATATTTTACTATATATTTTAGAAATATGTGCCTGTCTGTTTGTGCATCTGTGAGTCTGTTTGCTAAAGAACTCCTAAACAGTCAGAACTAGGACCACCATATTTAGTACACAGCCTCCTCTTATCATAACTTAAGCCAGAACAATGGGATATGCCAGGAATTTGTAAAGGAAGGGATAATGATACTATAGAATGACCACAGGAAAGGCAGAAACAAGCCAGAAATGGAGACACGGACAGCAATAATCCCATTGGGCCAGCAGGGGGCAGTGATGGAGAAAGGGACAGCTATCTGCTATATATTTAACAGAGTTGTTTCTTAGTCTGTTTCTGTGTCTGTATGTCCCCTAGCTGGAGAACATACACCCTTCCCCTAATCCTGCAGCTGTACTTGCTGCAACTATAGCAGTCATGGACATGCACTCCTTACCTGGTTCCAAGATCTATAGTGAATCTAACAGCAGTCCTAGAAGATATCTCTAGCATTCCTTGGGTCCTTTAGGTCAGGAGGCAGGTGGCATGTGGGGTGCAAGAGTCAGGGCAGGAGCTCAGGATATGTGGGGAGGTGGAATAAAGGCAGGAGCTTTGGTGTATGGAGGGTGCAGGGGTCAGGGTAGGGGGTTGAGGAGGGGCTCAGGGCTGGGGAGGGGGTTGAGAAGAGGGGGAGTTCAGAGAAGTGGGTGGAGAGGTTAGGGTGGTGAGGGTGGGATGGTGGTGAGAGTGGTTACTGGTTTCCCTGGGGTGGGGATTACACAAACTGCCTGCCAGCTTCTGAGTGGGAGGGACTGTGCTCCACAGTTACTGGCTTCTTCTTGGGGACAGCTTGCGGGGGGGGGGGGGTAAGAAAGGCCACCCACTGGCAGTCCCCAGGGCTGGCCTAGGAATGGGGGGGTATGCTGTATCCAGAAGCTGCTCCCTGGGACAGGCTGAACTAGAGGATTCTGCCAGCCAGTGGTTACTCACAGGGGTGATTGCTGCCCCCTTGTGGTCATGCATGAATATAACTGTCTTTGCCATCACACTCCTCCCTTTTCATTTGATAAGAAACAATCACATTTCATGCACATCTCATTGTCCTGGCACAACTGAACCCTGACCTTTCTTTAAGTTAGGAGAAGAGGAAGATGCCTACCACATTTGGTGGTTCTAACTACTATTGTTTGGGAGGAGTTCTTGAACAAATGAATGGATGAACAGACTCATTCATTCACAACTGTCTCGAATATATAGTAGATGTTATGACAAAACCCGGACAGTTGGCTACAGTAGTTTGGTGGAGGGCAAATGTACAGGAAATTGGGAGACTAATTTTCTGGTCCCTGAATGAACTAGCCAGGCACTGACACCATGTAATCAAGGCAGACAGGCACCTGGGGTCAATTAAGAGCTTGCCTGAAGCAGCAGGCTACTCGGAGCACTTTCAGCCAATTAATCCTGTTGGGGCCACTTTAAGAGTCTTCCCCTCAGGAAGGACATGGATGAAGCCAAAGACTGAGAGTGAGGAGGTGCACTGAGAGAGCTAAGGCCTGGGGGTGATGGCTATGGAGGGGGTGGCAGGAAGGACTGCTCAGGTACTAGGAAGAAGGTACTGGGAGGGATCGTTTTGGTAAGTGGCCCAGGGAAAGATTGCAAGACTGGGAGTAGAGGGAATACTGGCAATTACCACTACCTTAGGCTTTTTGAGCCAGAATTTGGAGTAGTGGGTGGACCCGTTTCCCTCTTTACGCATAGGGTACGTCTAGACTACATGCCTCTGGCGACAGAGGCATGTAGATTAGACTACCAGGCATAGGAAAATGAAGCGACGATTTAAAAAATCGCTGCTTCATTTAAATTTACATGGCTGCCGCGCTGAGCCGATCAGCTGTTTGTCAGCTCAGCGCAGTAGTCTGGATGTTCCACGGTCAACATCAGAGGCATTTGTCGACCACCCAGGTATGCCTCTTTCCAGGAGGCATACCTGGGTGGTCAACAAATGCCTTTGATGTCAACCCCCGCGCGTCCAGACTACCGCGCTGAGCCGACAAACAGCTGATCGGCTCAGCGTGGCAGCCATGTACATTTAAATGAAGCGGCAATTAATTAAATTGCCGCCTCTTTTTCCTATGCCTGGTAGTCTAATCTACATGCCTCTGTCGCCAGAGGCATGTAGTCTGGACGTACCCATAGATTCTGCCCCTAAGACAGGGGGACCATAACTACAGAACTATGAACTCCAAACTATGAACTCGCCAGTGATGAGGATGGCTCAGTCAGCAGTGACCTTTGCCTCTAGTAAAGGGCCTGAGGCCATGTGGAGGGTCACAGCGAGCCTCTGAGGCAAATACTAGCCATCAGGAAGTGCAGGACCCTCGGGGCATGGCCAGAGCTTTGCTGCAGTAAATATATCTTTTAAATTTATTCCGAGTCTGAACTTGCTTATTACTTTGATGTTTATTTTAATACTTTCTCTTATGTTTGTAGTTCTAAATCATTTTAAGAATGTAGATAATTGTCTTACACATTCTAAGTCTCTCCCCATTCTCACACATTTGAAAACACTCTTTTGTCTTGCCTGTATGATGCGAATTCTGCTCCAGCAAAGTGTTCAAGCACGTGAGTTAGTCACAATGAGATTAGTTTACCTAGTTAATTTTGCATAACCAATGAGAAGTCTTGTGGCACCTTATAGACTAACAGAAAGGACATTGTCTCAATGACTTGATTACCTTTATCCTGCTTCAAAGACCTTTTAAGACTTCACTTCAAAGAGAAAGCTTTGAACTGTCATTCATGCTTAAATTTGACACTTTACATTCAAATTTGAATAAAGACGCTAATGATCTTACCCATTACAAAGATAGCTTCCCCAATTATCACCTCTAATATCATTAGCTCACAGACATTTACCTCTCCCCCTTCCCCTCCTCCATCCCCGTTCTGTTCTGAAATGTGATTTGTCCTTTTCATATGTGTTCATTTTTTTAATTGTATGCTTTGGTATATATGGTTGTGACAATTTTCTTCCACTATTTGATCTGAGGAAGTGGGTCTGGCCCACGAAAGCTCATCACCTATTAAACCATCTGGTTAGTCTTTAAAGTGCTACACAGTCCTGTTTTTTGTTTCAGCTGCACCAGACTAACACGGCTACATTTCTACCACTAGTGGTTCAGAGGCACTCAATACACTCTGCATAGGACATATAGAAACTAGATAAATTGAAGGAGAAAACTGAGAGGAAAACACATCTCAACAGGTTGCTTCATATACAGCAGAAACAGAATAATAATTGAAGAGTACCGCTAATATTCAGACTCACTTTTGCCTGGCATTTCAGCCCGCCTGTTGGCCTTATAGAATCTCCTGGAGTTTAACAGACCCAAGCAAAGTTCTGTAGGCTGCCTGATCCCTTCTCATAGAAAATGTTTTTCAGTTTTATTGCAGTATTGGGTTGATTAATAACAATAGTCTGGATGATTAAAGGTTCTGAAGGGCTTAAATTCACTTCCCTTTCTTCCTATGCTCCTTGCATCTAGGAGTGCAGATTGAAGTTGTTGCTCTGCACCTGCTATACCTGTCTGGGCAGGTGAGCAGGGAGTGGGCAGACCTTTGGTACTGACAAGCATATCTGAGCCAATAACAAAATGAGGATAGCATTTTGTTCTTGGCAAAAGAACAATCACCAGTTCTTAGAGTCCTGTTCATGACACACACAACAAGATTAGAGAAAATATTCTTGTGGTAAAGTTGCAACCTGATATGCTTATTGCTTGGAATCCAGAACCATCGTGAACAAGAATTCCCAAACAGAAGGGCAAAGCAGGCTGCCCCCGAAAACAGAGAGACAGAACTCACCACACCCAGCTCTAGGATGGCTCTCTGTCAACTGACAGCTGAAAGATCAGATTTCACATCTTTGTACAGAGTCACCTAGTGTGGCAGCAGGACCAGGAAACTTTTTTTTACAAACTGAAAGTAATAACTTGGTCCTGTTTCCTTGTCACACACTTTTTTCCATGCTGCACCTGTAAATTGTTAATGAAAGATTTAAAAGTGCAAGATACTGTTAATCTCTAACCCCATTTTTAATGTTTAATAAATAAATGAATAAAAGACAAATGACATTGAGAACAGGATATGGAGATAAGACACCTGTCTTGAGTTTTAGGATTATTTTGATAAATGACTGAAAAAAATTGTTTTTAGTGAAACAATTTTGTAGACAGCCATTCTTTGTTAGTTGTTATTCTTTAGCACAGGCAAACATTTGTCATCCAGGAACACATTCTAACCTTATGCAGTAATATCTCCCACTTCCAATGGCATATCAGAAGTAATACATAAATAAGATTACTGAAAAAAAACATTGTGGGGAAACATGCATGGAAATAATTTGTAGCAGAGACTGCAAAACAGCAAATACACATTTGTTAAATTTTGTCTTTTGTAGGTTCCCTAGAGAGTTATTTGTTTTATGTAATAATTTTATGTAAACTATAACCCTAGATGTTGTACAACATTAAATAATATGAACCAGTATATGAGAGACCTGAGACCTTGATGAAAACAGAGGTGTTATGATCATTAAAGTCCTTATGCAGAGGTCTTGGGGGCGGGAGGGAAGGGGGTTGGAATGGAAAGGCACAGTTAAAGCAGAAGATATCATTGCATTGCTCAGGTGCCCCAAGGGTCTATATCCCTTTAAGTAAAAGCATATAGGAGCTCATGTTACACAAACAGGTATATTTATATACCTCTTGTTCTTGCTGACACACAGTAACCTAACAACAAATATACTATGAGAGCAACTTATTTCCTTTTTGACAACCAACCTTCCCCCCAGTCCCTCAGGCTCCATAAAATCACACTTCACATTGTCATTCTCAACTGACCTTTTATTTAAAACACGTGGGATTTTTAATTTTAATTTTACAACACACTCTTTTGTTGTTGTTCCCAAACCATGCTCTAACTAATAGTTAGGTTCTCTACCTCAACACAAAATGAGAGAGGAGAAGAGGCAGAAGGAGGAGAAAGAAGACTTGTTCTATGCTGACTGACTGTTTATTTCAGCCCCTTCCATGTCCCTGTGACGGCGCGTTGGGGGTTCCCCGTCTCCTGCACCCCGAAATGGCACAAACAGACTGCACCAGCCAGTGGAATTGAGGGTGGTTTATTGCTCCTCCAGCACAGCGCAGCACAGATGTAATCTGGTTACAGGAACTGGGCTAGGATGCCTCAGGCCCCCTTGAGATGGGGGAGACTGGGCCCCTAAACTCCAGCCCCTTCCCCTAGGCTCTCCTCCATGCCCTCCGACAGCCAGCAACCAACTCACTCACTTCCAGCCCTGCCCCCCAGCCAAGGCAGCATCCACCTTCCTTTGTTCCTCTCCATGGGGGGTGTCTGGCCACTGGTTTGCATAGTGACTCATCCTGTTTTGCTGGGTCGTGGTCCCCACGACAGCCAGTGGGGGTTACCCCAGAGCCAGCAGCATAGAAACCAGCCAGGTACCCCCACTACGTCACAGTTCTCCCCCCTCCGAGAGCGAACTGAGCAGGGTCACTCCGCTCGTGACCTAGGGAAGTTCGGGTCCTCTGCGTGGGAACCCGCCCTGGGGACATGGGTGCTCCCCTTGACTCGGGCCGGCCGTGGCGAGGCCCCACATGAATTGGCTTCCCTCTGTCCACTCGCCGCCCCGCTCCAGGGCGACTGGCAGAGGCCTGTCCTCGGGGGTCACACCCACCCTTCCACTGGCCTTGATCTCTGGCCAGGGTCTCTCGGGCCGGGGCCATGAGCCCAGCGAGCCTTCTCTGGACAGCCAGGGCGGCTTCCACCCCCGATGCTCCATCCAGGGAGGACTTCCCCTCCCATAACTCTCTCAGCAAGCCCAGAGGGTCTATCTGGGGTAGAGACCCCCAAGCCGCTTTCCTCCTGTCTTGGGCCTTCCCGCCCCTCTGGCAGGAGTCACAGGACCGGCAGTACCGCTGCACGGCTGTAAAGATTCCCGGCCAATAGAAGTGCTGGAGCAGCCTCAGCCGGGTGCTCCGGATCCCCCGGTGACCCCCAACGGGGGAATCGTGGGCCAAATACAGCAGCTTGAGGCGATACTTTCGGGGGACGACCAGCTGCCGCTGGACCCCCCATGCCCTCGCCTTCCTGGGGGGGAGCCACTCACGGAACAGGAGCCCACGCTCCCGCAGGAATCTCTCCTGGCCACCTCTCCCCCGGGGCTGAGCTGCATGGAGGCCAGCCTGGTCCCTCAGCCTCTGCAAGGAGGGGTCTGCCTGCACCTCAGCCTGGAATTCAGCTGCTGAGGCAGGGATCGGGACCTGTCCCCCACCTCTGCCTAGGTCCGGAGTCCCAGCCTGGCTGGACCCCGTGTCCACTGGGATGGGACCCTGAGGATGCTGCCAGGAGTCCTTCCCTGGACCCACGTTGTCAGCCCCCCGCTGGCTCTGGCTCCAGGTAGTGACTAGAGCCCGCTGGGATTCATGGGGCCACTCCTCTAGGTCATTCCCCATCAGCACCTCGGTGGGCAAGTGCGGGTGCACCCCCACTTCCTTGAGGCCTTCCTTCGCCCCCCATTTCAGATGCACCCTGGCTACAGGCACCTTAAACGGGGACCCGTCTATGCCCTTCAGGGTCAGCTGCGCGTGGGGTAGTATCCGCTCCGGGGCCACTATGTCGGATCGGGCCAGAGTCACCTCTGCCCCCGTGTCCCAGAAGCCCGTCACCTTCCTACCATCCACCTCCAGGGGTATGAGGCACTCGCTCCGCAGGGGCCGTCCTGCCCCCACCCGGTACACGGAGAAATCCGCCTCCTGAGAATCAGACCTCCCAGGGGAGGTGCACTGAGCATCCTTCCCCTCTCTCTGAGCTGAGGTTTGCCTGCCAGCCCCTGCCTCTGGGGCAGCCTGCCCTTCCTCCCGCCCCAGCCAGTTAACCCTGGAAAGTCCCCGGTCCTGGGACCTGGTGCACTGAGCCCTCTTGTGGCCTTTTTGCCCACAGCGATGGCAAGTTAGGCTTTGGGCTGTCTCTGTCCCGGCCCTGGCTGGTTCTCTGGGGCACAGATGACCTGTTCCTTGGTCTCGCCCCGTAGTTGACTCCCTCCGTCGCTCAGCCGAGATCCGGTCTCTGCGCGGTTCCCTCTCTCTCCGGGACTCCCGTTCACACCCGGACCGGCTCTCCGTGAACTCATCCGCCAGTCTCCCGGCCTCCTGGGGGTTCTCTGGTCTCCGGTCCTTGAGCCACAGCCTCAGTTTGGGTGGGCACGCTTCATAGAACTGCTCCATCATGACCAGCTTGAGCAGCTCCTCTGCGGTCTGGGCTCCGACTCCAGACACCCACTTGCGGCAGTATTGCGCCAGGCGGGAGGCCAGGTCCACATAGGTCTCCCGTGGCCCTTTCTGTACCCCCCGGAACTTCTTCCTGTACATCTCGGGGGTCAGCCCGAACTTGTGCAGCAGGGCCTCCTTGACTCGGTTGTAATCCCCTGGCTGTAGGTCCTCCAGCTGACTGAGCACTCCGGCCGCCTCCTGGCTCAGTGCGGGGATGAGCTCCTGCAGCCAGTCAGCTGGGGGAACCCGTTGCAGTCCACAGGCCCTCTCAAAGGTACTGAGGAACCCGTCTATGTCACCCATGTCCTTCAATTGGGCCACCACGGGCCTCTCCAAGCATCTGGCAGTCCTGGGACCCTGGGGCCCATCCGCACTTGGCGCAGCCGGTGCCCCGCCGGTTCTCCGCTCTGCCATGGCCAGCTCATGCTGCCGCTGCCTCTCTCGATCTTGGCGCTCCCTCTCTCGGTCCTGGCGGTCCTTCTCTCGGTCCTCTACTTCCAATTCCCTGATCCGCAGCTGGATCTCCAGGCGCCGCAGCTCCGCTGGGCTGTCCCCTGCCCTAGATGGGCTACGGCTTGCAGGCCTCCCGGGAGACGCTGTCTCATCTCTCCGTTGGGTTCCAGCACTCCTCCCCCTCTCTGAGCCTGACACACTCTCAGGGGGGGTCTGGCTGCTTCCCCTGGGGACAAGATCCTGGCCCTGTGGCTGGTCATTATCTTCCAGCTGGGCAATCAGCTGGGCCTTGGTTGCTTTCTGCACAGGCAAGCCCCTCTCTCTGCACAGCCCCACCAGCTCTGCCTTCAAGAGTCGGGCGTAGGCCATCTGCCCGCTGGTCCCCTTGGTGCAGACTCACCAGTCTAGTGCTGCAGCGCCCCACGATTCCCAGGAACCGCTTCGCTCTGTCTCCAGCACGCCTGGCTCCAGGGCTCTTGCTTCTACTGCACCTTGTCGCTTGCCGCTGGGAGCTTCATCCACGGGGTGCAGTGCATCCCACTTCTGACACCAGTGTGACGGCGCGTTGGGGGTTCCCCGTCTCCTGCACCCCGAAATGGCACAAACAGACTGCACCAGCCAGTGGAATTGAGGGTGGTTTATTGCTCCTCCAGCACAGCGCAGCACAGATGTAATCTGGTTACAGGAACTGGGCTAGGATGCCTCAGGCCCCCTTGAGATGGGGGAGACTGGGCCACTAAACTCCAGCCCCTTCCCCTAGGCTCTCCTCCATGCCCTCCGACAGCCAGCAACCAACTCACTCACTTCCAGCCCTGCCCCCCAGCCAAGGCAGCATCCACCTTCCTTTGTTCCTCTCCATGGGGGGTGTCTGGCCACTGGTTTGCATAGTGACTCATCCTGTTTTGCTGGGTCGTGGTCCCCACGACAGCCAGTGGGGGTTACCCCAGAGCCAGCAGCATAGAAACCAGCCAGGTACCCCCACTACGTCACAGTCCCCTCCATCAAAATGTCTGCCTCTCAGACTCAATACACCCGGCCATCCTCTATTCCACTGTCTTTTCTCCCTCACTCCCCTCCTTTTAACAACTGGTATGAAAAAGAAAGACTCAGTTTTGCCAAATATTCCAGTGGTTGTTTTGCAGTGTGATGACAGTATGCTCAAAGTTCTAATATTTGTCCCCCCAAACCCCATGATATTCTCACATATTGAAGCTTCACTTACCAGAAGCACTGGAATTTGCATTTGAAGGATTTGGAACAGGATCTGCAGAACTACGTCTACGTCTACACTGCAGCTCTTTTGCGCAAAAGCCTATGCAAATGAAGCACGAATTAGCATATTGCTGTGCTTCGTTTGCATAATTTATTAGGGGCACTTTTGTGCAAGAGGGTGTTTTTGCGCAAAAAGGAGCTGTGTAGATGGCTCGTTTTTGCACAAAAGCCTTTTGAGCAAAAACACCCCCAAATTAATTATGCAAATGAAGCACATCAATATGCTAATCCACACTTCATTTGCATAGGCTTTTGCACAAGAGGGATTCAGTGCAGACATAGCCAAAGGTGGGCAAAATGTAGATGAAGTGCATAATTCAGGATGATGCATTTTTCCATTGCTTTGACAGATGAGTGATTTTATAGATAATAATGTACATTACAATTTTATAGAGACAATACAGATTTGGAATGGAAATTAAACATCAACACTAGCATTTACACAGAGAGACATCAAAGAGGCATAGAATTTACAATATACTTTGCAGAGTATTGACTGCAAATTTTTACATGATAAATGACAACTCACCCAGTAATCTCTTGGGCTATGTCTAGACTGCAAGCCTCTTTCGAAAGAGGCTCTTTCGAAAGATACTTTCGAAAGAGCCTCTTTCGAAAGAGAGCGTCTAGACTGCACGCGGAACTTTCGAAAGAGCAAGCTGCTTTTTCAAAAGAAAGCACCCAGTGAGTCTAGATGCTCTCTTTCGAAGAAGCCCTATTTACATTCAAGAATGCCTTCTTTCGAAAGAGCACTTTCGAAAGAAGGAGTTCTTCCTCGTGAAATGAGGTTTACCACCGTCGATTTAATTTTGAAAGAACGCGGCTGCAGTCTAGACGCAGGTGAAGTTTTTTCGAAAAAAGGCTACTTTTTTTGAAAAAACCCCTGAGTCTGGACACAGCCTTGGGGGAAAAACCTCTCTGATGCCCTGTGGGAAAGAAACAGGTGCCTGCAGTGGTGTTTCTTGAGTTTCATTGTGCTATGCAGAGCTGCCAAAACTCCAGATTTCTGGTTTATTCAGTTTCACTCTGCAGCTTCTGGAGTTCCCAAGGCCTGTGCCTCTAGTGCACCTAGACACCCTGGGTCTCACTCTAATTTTTTCCATCCATGTGTGGGATAAGTTTTGTTATGTGCACTACTAGTAAAATCAGATGCTGCTGATTGTGGATGCTCTGCTAATCAGCTTGGCAGTATTTGAATCTTTCCTGGGTGGCTGCCCATGTGCTCAGTTTATAGGGAACACTGTTCTCATACCCAAGATCAGGCTGCATGCCTGGCTGTCCAAGAGTTACAGACTGGGGAGCCTGTTCCAGAATCTCCAGACTCCAAGCCTTGCAGCGATGAGTCTAGAAAACTCAAAAGCACCCTGACTTTCCAGGCTCCCTGCTGCAGAGATGGGAGTTTAGACTCTTAAGCACCCAAGAGTTTCTGCTATGTCCAGAGCAGTTCAATCTCTCAATACAGGTTGAACCTCTCTAGTCTGACCGCCTCAAGACCTCACTGGTGCTGAACAAGAGAATTTGCTGGACCATGGGAGGTCAATATTGTCTAGCAGCATGACCAAGAGCTTGCTGGGGTAAATTAAAGCTAAAAACAGCACAGAACACTTCTAGGCAGGACTGGTGGCTGTAAACAAACTTTATGGATTATAGAAAACTTGGCCACACCCATGGTAAGTGGGCATTTGGCTAACTAAAATCATGCTGGACCACAGATACTGCTGGACCAGATAGTGCAGTACTAGAGAGGTTCAACCTGTATATTCCCCTTCAGTGTAAAGGCAATGCATCAGAATGCAGAGTAGCACCAATTAGTAGCGTGATCTAGCACTGTACTGATGCCAGCTGTACACACTACTGTTTATTGCCCTACAAATAACCATGGTTCTACTTCTTTACTGCAGGTACTAGCAGGGGATAATATGGCAGAAAGCCACTGAAAATATAAGAAAAAAAAAGTTTTTTTTTAAATTATATATTTCATTAAATTATTCATCTATTGAAACAACAGTTTTGTTGTTTCAGTTTTGCTTTGATCAAAGAGATTCAACTTGTTCTTTTACTGGGCAGATGCCTTATGATACAAATAACCATAAGACGAGGTAGTTTGTTTTATATATATATATAACAAACTACCTCGTCTTATGGTTATATATTTATATATATATATAATTAGTACATTATAATCCCAGGTACAAAATACTGAAATACTCTGGGTCATCCCTTTGTCAGAGACCATCCATAATTCCACAAATGCAGGCAGACAGAATAATGGTTCAAATATGCCTAGTGCACATCTAGTCAGGATAGATCAGAGAAACAAAGAGAACTGGAAGGGACCTGAAGAGGTCATCAAGTCCAGTCCCCTGCCCTCACAGCAGGTCCACGCTCCATCTAGATCACCCTGACAGGTGTCTGTCTAACCCGCTCTTAAATATCTTCAGTAATGAAGATTCCACCATGTCCCTAGGCAATTTAATCCAGTTTTTAACCACTCTGACTTTAAGTTTTTCCTGGCTGCAATTTAAATCCATTGCTCCTTGTCTTATCATCAGAGGTGAAGGAGAACAATTTTCTCCCTCCTCCTTGTAACACCCTTTTAGGTACTTGATATCGAAACTAGATAAGCCACAGGTGAAAACTGAGAGGAATATGTCACTGAAAAAATACTTCCTAACAGCTCCTGCTCATCTCAAATAGAGCAGAAATAAAATAATAAAATGAAGAATAGTGCTAATATTCAGACTCACATTTTCCTGACATTTGAGTCTGCCTGTTGATCTTATAGAATCTCCTGGGCTATGTCTACAGTGCCTCCATTTTGTGCAAAAAATATGCAAATGAGGTGAAGCGTGGAATATCACCTGCCTCATTTATGTATTTAATGAGGCTCCATTTTTGTGCAAGGGGCTTTTGTGCAAAACCGAAGCCTCTTTAATTATGCAAATGAGGCATTGCGATATATATTCACTTCACCTCATTTGCATATTTTTTGCACAAAACGGGGGCAGTGTCGACATAGCCCTGGAGTTTAACCAATCTGGGCAAAGCTTTTTATTCTGTCTTGATTTGAAGGCTTATGCTGCTGCTGTGCACCTGCTGTTCCTTCAGAGCAAGTGAGCAGGGAGTGGGCAGACCTTTGGTACTGACTAACCCCTAAGCCAGTTAACATAATTAGGGGAGTGCTTTCCAATTGATAAATGACCATTCACCAGTTATTAGCATTGTGTTCATGGCAAACACACAGAGAAGTTGGCTGAAAAAATAAAATATTATTGTGAAAATATTGCACCTAACACTCGTCACTGCTTAGAATCCAGAACCCTACCAGAAAAGAACCCCAAAACAGAGAGACAGAACAGGCTGGTCCCTAAAACAGGCAGAGCTCATTCTGACTTGCTCAGGGCTCACTCTCTGTGCACTGTGTGCCAAAAGACCCAGATTGCACACCTTTCTGCAGAGCCACCTAGCATGCCATCATGAGCAGATAACTCTTTATAAAATGAAAGTAATAATTTAAACACAAATTTTCACACATGACAATTCTTCGTTGGAGGAACTGGGGGGCAGGGATAGTATTTCTCCTTTATCACATGATTTCTTCCATACTCTGACTCCTCTGAGTAAATTGCTCAAACACAAACTAGGATTAGATCAATACCGCAGAGTAAAGGACAAAGTTCAATAGCCATAAAAGGGATTGTAACAGAAGAAAGGTGCGGCTCAGCCCTAATCCCTGTACAGCATGTAATGGCTGTCCTGGAGTCTGCTGTTCAGGTAAGAAATCACTTTTTAGCTAAAACAGGCAGAAAACTCACCAGGTTTACAGAGATATTCAGATGGATGTTGGGTGTTGGCCCAGTCATCTGGTAAAACCAAGCCCCTTGGTGGATTGAATTTGAGAATTCAAATTCGGCTTTTCCAAGGTTGAAACTACATGAGAGAGAAATATGACTGCCATTGTCAGGTTAGAAGGAATTTGCTCACAATAGTTTGTGTTCCACCTTATTTCAAGCATTCATTTCAGGAATGAAGTGAACTAGCCAACAGATGTGAAGAAAGATGAGGAATTTAGGGGTGTTTCTCTATAGGAGAGTTTTCTGACAGCTCCTTATGTGATTAGGGGTGTGTGAGCTTTGTGCTTTTGTTATAAACCAGTAACTCTGCTTAAAAGGGCTGTGTTGGCAAATCAGTCAAGACTGTGTTCTCCATGGCAATTCATCGATTTGCCACAAGCAGACACAGAAACCTTCTTTTCAATCTTTCCTTTTTGATGGAAAAATTAAATATGTTCAGTGTTTTCCAGGAAGATTATACACAAATATATAGATGGCCAACCATTCTGTGTACATATATGTATTAGATTTGTATGTTAAATAAGATCCATGAGTGCTTGAAAGTTCATGAAAGTTCATGAGTGCTTGAAAGTTTTCTGGTCTTTAGCGTTTTGTCTGTGTGCGTATTCCCCTTTCTGGCTTATTTGGCAAAAGGGAGGAGAAGAAAATGATAGTATCTGATTTCATTTGAAAAAGAGAGTAAAATATTCTGAAAGCTGAGACAGAAAAAGGTTGGTCTTTAAAAAAAACGCATGTTTGATTCTGGTTTCACATAGGACTAACTCTATGAATTACACAAAAAAAGAATTTCCCCCCTTTGCTTCTTTCCAAACCTAGGGAAAAGCAGATTCTGATCTTCACTTTACTGCTCTGTGCAAAGAGAGCGAATAAACTGATTTAACAGGAAAATAGATCAATAGGATGGAGAAGTAAAGTAGTGGGAGCTGATGAGTAGTTCCATTTTGTTCTGCAAGAGATGAGGCCTCCATTTGAGCTCTGCTCTTTCATTTTCCTTTGTTGGGAGAACTCTAGAATGCATATACTCACCCCTACCCAGGATTGAGTGGCTAGTGTCCTTTGCAAGGTGCCCTTGTGTCTAGCAGCGTTACTAGACTCCAAAGAGAGGGGAGGAAATGAGAGACAGTTGTATGGAGGCCTTGAGGTTGGGGGATAGGGGGGCCCAAAATCAACTGTAACATCTACAGAAATACAGAGACATGGGAGGGAGGCCCAAAATTTCTCCATTGAGACCTATTAGCAAAGAGATAATTTACAATGAATCTACTAGCTCTGGATTGAAAGCCCTAATAAAAATGTCTCTGAATACAATGAGCTTTGGGTCAGGCCTTCTGTGAGAGATTGTGTGTGTGTGTGTGTGTGTGTGTGTGTGTGTGTGTGTGATGCATTCCCTCTCTGATCACTTCTTAGATGGCATAGAGCTGTTACCTTTCTCCTGTGAAGAGCTCATCCAGTTAGCTCAAACCGGAAACAGTTTATGCTTTCAGGTCATGACTCTTCTTACTGGAAAACTGACACTCTGGAGGGTGATCTACTGGAGTTTGATTTAGTATAGACCCATAAATTGAATGTTGAGAGCAGCTCCCACTGATGGCCAGTACTCCTCTTTTCATGGGAAGAAAGGGAAGCGGATGGGAGTGTTTGCTCCTGTCAGCCTCCTGCAGTGTAGATGCCACCAAGGCTCAGCTTAAGGTAAATTGACTCCAGCTACTCATTTTGCACAACTGGAGTTGTGTACCCTAAGCTGACCTTCCTAGTCTAGAGTAGTCCAGGTCTGTGTTCTGTAAATCCTCACATCAGTCTCCAGTGTCAGTCAAAATGGCAGGTGTCTTCTGAGCAACTTGTACCATGGAGAACTTTATGTAAATAAAGATTTTTAATTTAACAACAAAAAAATATGTATCTGATGAAATCTCTTTATAAGCTCGCGGCATGTTCCAAGGGCTCTGGTGAGCACTAACTACTCCCTTCCTCTAAAGGAAAATGATCAATAAAATTAACAAAAGTTCTGTGCAAGTTAGAAGGCTGAGTAGGATCTCTAAGTGGTGTATTTTAATAGTTTGGTGTATATAGCAACACTGATCCCAATTTTGCATCAATTGTTAGCAGGTTCAGGCCCTTTGTCAATATGTTTCTGTTCATTTTTCCTCCCACATTGATCTGTACCTGCCCTCATTGTGTCATTTTGTGTTCTGCATTTGAAGAGACTGCAAGACTCATAAGGATTTCCTTGGGATGTTTCCATTCACTTTTCTACTGATGTCATGAAAGCCTGCACAGCGATGGAGTCCACATTTCAGTGGGTGTCACCTCTTCTCCTATTGATTTTTCTACAAATGCCCCATTTGATTGCAGGTAAATATAGTTCTGTGTTAAACACATGCAATGAAACAATTAATCATTATCAGGGACAATGGAAAAGCATGGATGCCAAAATGATGAAGTCCTGTGTCTTCCTTTATTTTGCAAGGTATAAGGTTTCATTTTTAAAAAAATCTCTAATATTTTTATTTTATTGGTATATTCCCATATAACTATCCCCTCTGTCCTGTTCAACCTCATATCAAATGAAAGCAAAACCACCACATGACATTCTACTGTAATATATCTGATTTGCACAAACAAACATATTCCTTTTTAGAAACACGTCACTTCTCTATAGGGGTCAGTGCAAGGCCAATGCACCATTCAAGTCACACTCAGTCTCGCACTGTAAAATTAATATGGAACATTCATTGCTCTTTGGCCCAAAGTATTAGGCAGGTTCTCATGTCCATTCCCAGGGCTACTCTATGGGTTCCTTACATGATCATTAAATTCACAATCAATAAGGGCCCACAGCACTGAAGCCTGAATTAAGGAAGAGCCATGCAAAATGTATAAGGACAAAATCTATTGGGAACCTTTTGATACACAAACCGAGGCAGAGCTACAAGTCACAGGGATAGTCACAGAGAGAAAGGATGGCAGAATACGGCCTCTGTGTCTAAAACAGCTCACATGATGAATTGTCTGTCTCTGACAATTTCTACAACAAGACTGGAGGCTTTTTTCTAAAAGATCTACTCTAGGAGGGAACTTCTTTGGCCTTCGTGATACACGTCAGGCTGGATGATCACAGTGGTCCCTTCTGGACTCAGAGTCTCTGGTCTTATGTACATGTATTTCCTGTGCATGCTTGTGCAATCACCATCCCAGCTCGTGGCTCTTCCCAAGAGGTGCTGTGACAATTCATTACCAGCTCCATTGTTTTCCTGTATGAAAGAACAGCTGGCAAGGGGTGAATTATTTCAGCCAAATAGTTTATTTAAGGGAAATGGTTGTTTCAGGTGATCCAAAACAATTTACTTAATAGTTTAGAAATTGATCCAACAGCAGGAGAATGTAGGGTGGTACTGCTATGCCCCCCCCCCTTTTAATAGTATGATCGGTTTCTTCTTATAACATTTAGCTCCCTGGTTAGGGCTCTCCCGTGGCAGGTGAACGGTCCAGATTTTAATCAGTGCTCTGGAAAAACCCCAAAAGGACTTTTCCGAGTCACCAAAAATTCCAAAAAAATACCCTTTGATTCATTTGGACCCAAAGCAAATTCTTTCTTCAGTTTTTCCAAATTGCTACTAGAATAGAAAATCTGTTATTTGTCCAACTGTGTGAAACATCCAGAGCTGTAGAAGCTTTTATAAAATCAATCAAGCTCCTCCTCTTTGCCTCAGTGATCATTGTGAACAGTAATTCCATTTAATGGATAATGAATTGTGGAAAAAAAATGATGGTAGCCCCTGGATTTCTGTTCCTCTTCAATACTGTTAAGTGAGAGATCAAAGTTCCTTTCCTTCTACTCTTTCTTTCAAGAGATCTTGGAGTTATCGTGGACAGTTCTCTGAAAACTTCCACACAGTGTGCAGCGGCGGTCAAAAAACCAAATAGGCTGCTAGGAATTATTAAGAAAGGGATAGAAAATAAGACCCAGAATATCTTACTGCCCTGTATAAAACTATGGTACGCCCACATCTTGAATACTGTGTACAGATGTGGTCTCCTCATCTCAAAAAAGATAGTTTGGCCTTGGAAAGGGTTCAGAAAAGGGCAACTAAAATGATTAAGGGTTTGGAACGGGTCCCATATGAGGAGAGGTTAAAGCGACTGGGACTTTTCAGTTTAGAAAAGAGGAGACTGAGGGGGGATATGATAGAGGTCTATAAAATCATGAGTGGTGTGAAGAGGGCCGATAAAGAAAAGTTATTTATTAGTTCCCTAAATAGAAGAACTAGAGGACACCAAATGAAATGAATGGGTAGCAGGTTTAAACTAATAAAAGAAAGTTCTTCTTCACACAGCGTGTAGTCAACCTGTGGAACCCCTTGCCAGAGGAGGCTGTGAAGGCTAGGACTATAATAGAGTTTAAAGAGAAGCTAGATAATTTCATGGAGGTTAGGTCCATAAAAGGCTATTAGCCAGGGGATAAAATGGTGTCCTTGGCCTCTGTTTGTCAGAGGCTGGAAAGGGATGGCAGGAGACAAATCGCTTGATCATTGTCTTCGGTCCACCCTCTCTGGGGCCCTGGTGCTGGCCACTGTCGGCAGACAGGATACTGGGCTAGATGGACCTTTGGTCTGACCCAGTACGGCCATTCTTATGTTCTTATGTTATGTTCTAATGTTCTTATGTACCATCTTGGAAAGGTAGGAGGGGGTCTCTTGCATTGAGGGCGATTTGTGAAGAGGGGATTCTTCCTGGAACAGTGGGAAATAAACTGGAGCCATTTTCATACCTTTTGATTTAAATTTTATATCTGTCTCCTGAATGGAATGGAAGCGGATTATCCTGGGCCAGATACAGACAGGGGTTATGCACCTCTACAGGAGAGTTAGGGTACGTCTAGACTAGGGTACGTCTAAACTACAAGCCTCTTTTGAAAAAGAGTGTCTAGACTACAAGAAGATTTTTCAAAAAAGTGAGCCGCTTTTTTGAAAGGGAGTCTAGAGGCTCTCTTTTGAAAAAGCCCTATTTGCATTCAATAGCACCTTTTTTCGAAAGATGACTTTTGAAAAAAGGTGTTATTCCTCATAGAATGAGGTTTTCTGCGGTCAGAAAAACTGCCATGTTCTTTTTCGAAGAAAGGTACTTTTTTTGAAAAATCCCTGTAGTCTAGACACACCCTTACGGGGTGTGGTGACCCAGTTATACCTCTATGCAGCCCATCCAGACCTTCAAATCTGGCATGGTGGTGTATGCAGAAACTATGCTTATGCAGCCAATTCGAGAGCACCAGGAATTGGGTCATGGCTTCTCCCCACAATACATCAATCAGAGGAACTGACTCAGCACAGCCATTTTAATTTCTGCTAGTATAAAATATCTGCAAGTGACTAACCCTTCTGCTCCAGATTGAGCAGGAAGCAAGGCAGGAATTGTGCCTCCTCTACATACTGTTCCTACGGTGCCACAGCTACACCCGGCCTCATTCCCATGGCCTGAGGCAGATCCACACTCTAGCCTCACGGAGTTTCCTGTAAAATTCACAAGCCAGAGCATCTGCAGTTGATGCAACTTCTGCCTCTGTCTACACAGGTCGGTTTACAATCATCCCTCCTCAGAATCCTGTCATTGCTGTCATCGGAGAAGATGTTGTTCTACCCTGCCAACTGACACCGGCAGATAACCCTGACACAATTACTGTCCAGTGGATACTTTCTAGACCCCCAAACAAAATAGAAGTAAGCACCTATGATGGACAAATAAAAGAAGTGAGAAGGGATGAGAGATACCGGGGCAGAACACAATTCTTCCAAACTGAATTTCAAGCAGGAAATGTGTCCTTAAACCTGAAGGATATCAAGGTCTCTGACAAAGGGAAATACACCTGCAGTGTCTCTTTGAATACGTGGTACGATGAGGTGGTGGTTGAACTGGATGTAACAGGTGAGTGGCCCTGGCTCTCATTCATCAGCCTAAGGTAATACAGAATATCATAGAATCACAGAATGCTAGAGCTGCAAGAGACCTCAGTAGCTCATTGAGTCCCTCTGCCCAAAGCAGTACTAACCCCAATTAAAATATAATCATGTGAGGCCAAAAAAAATGAAGGAGACCCAGTGTCATTCTGCTGAACTGAATGAAATTCTATGGAGGGCGGGTTTGATTCAGGGAATACAGGTGTGGATGTGAGACAGCTTTTGTACAGAATTAAACACATATGTAAAATGTGACCTGACAAATCTCTGTTATCCCATGGTGCAATCCGCTTAGCTGTCAAATGTTGTGTTCCTGGGGGGAGGAGGGGAAAAAAGTTAGAGCATTCTTGGGGGTTTGTCTTTCTGAGAGGTTACAGATAACATCTCTTAATTTTTTAGATTCCAAAACCCTAACATACAATAACAGAAAACCAAAGAGAGACAAAGCAGGCTGCTCCTTATGCTAGAGAGGCCCAACACACCTCACCGTTCTCTAGGCTTCTTGTCTGCAACAGCCACTAAGGCCAGATTGGCATTTCTCTACAGACACCATCTCCAACAAACAGGCTGGAAAAAAAAGCCATGACATTTGAAGTGACAACTTCTAATTTAAACTGAGTTTTCACCACACCCACACACCAAGATAAACATGACTGTGTCCACAGAGAGGTCTTTGACAGATTCTGAACTTCAATGGGTAAAGAAGAAAAGCTCCAGTGGATAGATTTCTTCTGATATACAGGCAGTCCCTGGGTTACATGGATCCGACTTACATCGGATCCCTACTTACAAACGGGGTGAGGCAACCCTGCACTAGCTGCTTCCCCCCAGCAGACCAGGGAGACGTGAAGCTAGCGCCCCCCCCCCAGCAGACCAGGGAGACGTGAAGCTAGCGCGCCCCCCCCCCCCAGCAGACCAGAGAGATGCGGAGCAGCTTTTCTCAGCAGACACCTCAGTTTGAGAATAAAGGACTGAGGGAAGTGAGGTGTGGGAGAATAAAACTGAGCTCTGGAGAAATGTTTGGCTAGAGTTTCCCCTACAATATGTACCAGTTCCGACTTACATACAAATTCAACTTAAGAACAAACCTACAGTCCCTATCTTGTACGTAACTCGGGGACTGCCTGTAATGTCACTATTTTATCTTAAACTGGGAAGAGGTCTTGTCCTGCAGTTTCATATGAAGGGGGTGACAGATTCTGTTAGAATTCTGAGGCAGCATGATAAAGCTGCATAATTCTCAGGCAGCATTGTTTGGAGAGGAAAAGACAATTACAACATTTACTCTTTCTTTATAGCAAGAGGTGCTAAGCCTTCCATTTTCCTGGAGGACTATGCAGGACAGGGGATCGGCCTCACTTGCAAGGCAGAGGGATGGTTCCCTGAGCCCCAGGTGCTCTGGCTAGATAGTAAAGGAGAAAACAGAACAGAAAAGTTGACAACCAGCAAAAAAGAGACACCTGCTAAAATCTACAATATTGAAAGTTCCATTATCATAGAACCAGGATCAGACAATGAGGCCTCCTGCAAAATAATCAACCATGTGCTAAAAACAGCGAGTGAGTCCAGAGTCCTAATTTCAGGTGAGTGCAAACTGGGGTCAGAGGCTGCTTGGTTAATGAGGTGGGTCCTGTTTGTCTCTCTCCACCATGGTAAGAAGTAAATGTTCAGTGTTTGTCCAGCTGAGCAGATGGAGCACTGTGTTAGGATTCAGGAGGCCTGAATGCTATTACTTACTGTGATGCTGATCTGCTGAGTGACACTGAGCAAGTCCCTTAACTGTGCCTCAGTTTCCCACATATGGGGCTAATGAGATTGACCTCCTCTGTAAAATGTTTTGAGATCTACTGTTGAAATGCCTGATATCAGAGCTCAGGATTGTTTTCTTTTTAATTCTTGCCTGACAGTTTCCAGCAAAAAACTTTTTGATTAGATTGAGTTAAAATATTTTAAAAGTCATAATTAGGTGCTTTCATTCTAAATAATGATCCACTGATCAAATAGCTTACTTTGCGCATGCATATGCAATAAAGTTGCATAAAATTTTCAATATTACTAAAGGTACAGAAACTGCTTCATTCAATGTAGAGATGCATTGTTGAAAAAGAGGTTAAAGTGAAGGTGTTATATATAGCTTTCATTTTGGTCCCTCCTGAGTCTTGCATGCTTAATTTTTCAACTTTAATGTTACTTTAAATTTTAATGTGACTTTAACATTGATATTACTTTAACTTTTCATCATTATTCAGTTATTGGGTAGATTCTATAGTCCTTCCTATGAGGCTCTGTCTACACTAGCCTATGTCTAGACTTCCCCGGCTTGTGCAAAAAAATGCAAACTAAGAGAGGCATGGAATATCGCCACACCTCATTTGCATAATTAATTAGGCTCCATTTTTGCGCAAGAGGCTTTTGAGCAAAAAGGTGCCATCTACATGGCTCTTTTTTGCACAAAAAAAACCCTCTTGCACAAGAGCTATTCTTCCTGAAAAAAGAGGGAGTTTCTTGCACAAATATGGAGTCTAATTAATTATGCAAATGAGGCATGGCAATATGCCATTTGCATATTTTTTTGTGCAGGAAGGGGCAGTCAAGACAGCCCATGGGTTTTTCCACAAGAGGCAACGCAAGTGAAGCGCGGATTATCATTTTCTCTTGCTTCATTTGAATTGTCTCTTCCATTGTGTTTTTGCACTATGGGTTTTTGCGCAAATCCAGGCAGCGTGGCATAGCAGTTTTGCACAAAATTCCCTTTTTCTGTAATATCCTTATGCCTCTTCAGGATAATGCATTGGCTATGCCATTGGTGTTCCCCTTGACATGGATCACTTCCATGTCGTAATCCTGCTGGAGCCGCCTCTACCTTGTTCAGCTACTGGATAACCGGGGCCAATGTGGGCTCACTCTCTGTGGTCACACCAGTCCTTCCTTTTCCCTTAGGCTCTGTCCAGGGTCTTTCTGGCCAGGCCCAGGAGCTCAGCGAGCCTTTTCTAGAAAGCCAGGACATCCTCCCCCTCCCATAACTCTCTCAGCAAGCCATGGGGTTCCCCCCCCCTTCACCACCATGGCTCAGTCTAGGAGAACCTGGTGGACCCTTGGGGCACCTCTCTGTGTGCAGAAAGCAGGTGAGGATGGGACTTGTCCCAGTCTTGCAGGTGCTGGTGCATAAAGGCCTTCAGCATCTGCTTCAGAGTCCCATGGAACCTTCCCACCAGCTGAGTGATAGTCCGAGGGGAACTGGACCCCATGCTTCTCCCACAATTCCTGGAGCAGGGCAGACATGAAGTTGAACCCCTGGTCCATGAGGACCTCCTGGTGGACCCGCACTGTGCTGAAAATGGCCAGCAGTACATCAGCCACCGTGTCTGTCTCAATAGAGGGCAGAGCCATGGCCTCGGGGTAATGGCAGCCAAATCTGACACCACCAAGATCTGGAGAGGCTCCTCTATGATGAGCAGGTGCCTCAAGGCAGCTTTCCCCCAGTCTCAGGCTTTCCCTGCCCTCTGGCAGGAGTCGCAGGCTCCAAGTGGTGACCAGAGTACTGTGGGGTCCTTCTGGCCACTCTTCTAGGTCACCCCCATCAGCACCTCTGTAGGCAAGTGCCGGTGCATCCCCACTTCCTTGGGGCCCTCCTCAGATCCCCATTTCAGATGCACCTATGGGACTTGAATGAGGTCCCATCTATGCCTCTCGGGGTCAGCTGGGTGTTGGGCACTATGCAGTCTGAGGCTATTATACTGGGCTGGGCCAACATCACCTCCACCCCTGTGTCCCAGTAGCCCATCACCTCCCTACCATCCATCTCCAAGGTATGAGGCACGAGGCACTCGCTCCACGGGGCCACCCTGCCCCCACCTGGTATGCGGACAAACCTGCCTCTGGAGTGTCACATCTCCCGGAGAAGCTGGCCTGGATGGCTTCCCATCCTTGAGCAGAGTTTTGCCTGCCAGCCCCTGCCCTGGGGCAATCTGCTCCTCCTTCAGCCCCACCCAGTTAACCCTGGGAAGTCTCTGGTTGTGGGGCCTATCCTGATGCCTGGGGTACTAAGCCCATTTGTGGCCCCTTTGCCCACAGAGATGGCAGGTCAGGCCCACTGGGTCTCCTTGGCTGGCTGCTCCATCCGGGTACTGGCTGGCCCTCTGGGGGGAGAACTGCTGGCCCCATTCCCTGGGCTCCCCCATTAGGCATTTCCCCTAGTTGCACAGCTGAGAACTGGTCTCTCTGGGATTCCTTTTCTCTCTGAGATTCCCTCTTACACCCAGACTGGTCGTCCTTGAACTCATCAGCCAGCTTCCCCGTGCCATGGGATCCTCTGGCTTCTGGTCCTTGAGCCACAGGCTCAGGTCAGACGAGCACATTTCATAGAACCATTCCAGGACTTAACCAGATCCTCTATGGCCTGGGCCCCAGCCCACTCACTTGAGGTAGTATTGCATCAGGAGGGAGACCAGGTCTCCTCTGGCCCCTTCTGCATCCCCTGGAACTTCTTCCTGTACATCTCAGGGGTCAGCCCGAACTTGTACAGCATGGATTTCTGACACATTTGTAGTCCCCCGGCTGCAGCCTCTCCAGCTGGCCGAGCACCCCTGCAGCCTTCTGATCTAGCAAGGGGGGAGGGGACCTTGCCTGAGACGAATGGCTGCTGGTGGAGTGTGGCCTGGTGGGCACTGAGTCTGTCTTGCAGACTCCAGCCCTCACTCTGGTTTGAGAGTCTGAAACGCTCTCAAGGGATGTCTGGCTGCTCACCACTGGAACAGAATCCAGGCCCCTGACATGGTCATTCTCTTCCTGCTGGGCAATCAGCTGGGCCTTGTTTGCTTTCTCCATGGTCAGGTCCCTCTCCTTGCACCACCCTGCAATGTCTGCCTTCAGGAGTCAGGTGTAGTCCATCTCGCCACCGTTCCCTGGGGTTCAGACTCACTAGCTGATGCTGCAGTGTCCCACGACTCCCAGGAATCACTTTGCTCTGTCTCCAGCATGCCTGGCTCTTGCAAATCCCCTTCCTTTGAGATCCAGCTGTGACTAAAGGAACCTGCTTCGGCCCCCTCAAAGTTATCCGGCAGCCAAACAAGATAGAGCCTGCTCTGGCAGGATTATGACATGGAAGTGATCCATGTCAAGGGGAACGCCAATGTCACAGCTGATGTGTTATCATGGAGAGGCATAAGGATGTTTTGGAAAAAGGGGGTTTTGTGCAAAACTACCACGGACATACTGCCTGTTTTTTCACAAAAACAGAATGAAAGTCTATGCAAATGAAATGTGAGAAAATGCTAATCCGCACTTCATTTGCATTACCTCTTGTGGAAAAATTCATAGTCTATATCTACACTGGCACGATCTTGCACCAGAAATATGCAAATGAGGCTCAGCGTGGAATATCGCCGAGCCTCATTTGCATATCTAATGAGCCACCATTTTTGTGGAAGAGGCTCATGCGCAAGAAGGAGCTGTCTACACTGTCCCTTCTTGCACGAGAAAAACCCTCTTGCACAATGCCGTTATTCCTGAAAATAATCAGTGTAAACGGCATTGAGCAAGAGGGTTTTTCCTTGCGCAAGAAGGAGCAGTGTAGAGAGCTCCTTCTTGTGCAGGAGCCTCTTCCGCAAAATGGTGGCTCATTAGATATGCAAATGAGGCTCGGCGATATTCCATGCTTAGCCTCATTTGCATATTTCTGGCACAAGATCGTGTCAGTGTAGACATAGCTCATTTGTTTGGCCTTGTAATTGTCAAGATGTTTGTTAAGATTGAGGGGAACATTCCTGACATTTTCCCATATTTTTTCAGATGTTTTCTTCCCAACCACCTCCCCTTGGATGGCTGCTTTCCTGGTCATTTTATTTCTTAGTATAGCCACTATTGCTGCTGTGGGGTATAAATTGAAAAGTGAGTATTTCTTTGTATGTTATATCAATAAATAAGATAAAAGACTTCCTTATTTGTATCAGCTGTTTTGAGAACAAAAAAACTAAAATGAGTTTTTGAGGGGCAGATTGAGGATATGAAATATCAAAGTCAGGAAACTATCATTCTTACCAGATACACCCCTTGCTGTGACAAAACAATTTTTTAAATTCCTCACATAAATTTATTCAAGACCAAACTAATACCCAATCAGAGGTTCAGGATTATAGACCTAGCATTCAGATCAGTGGCTTTCCATCAAAACTATTGTAGGATGCTATGAAAAGTGTCTTGTATTAAAAAACAATTTGATTTTTTTTCAGAAAATAACGATACAACATCTCACTCCGGTAAGTATTTGGGATTATGAATGCAAATTAATATGAACATATTTTGTGCCTTGATTTTGACACAGTCTCAGGAAGTTTGTGGAATTGGTACTGGATGACCTTCTAGCCCCTACATTTCTATCATTCCAAAAGAAAATGTTAACATGGCAGTTGCTGTTCTGACCTGAGAAGCTGCTGATAATGTACAAGGAAGTGTGGGTGAATTCTGTCTTAATTGTGGTCAACAGCTGTGTACATTGACAGTTTGCAGTTAATGGGAGTCAGGGATCTGTATCTAGGCTTTGAGCAACAGTGACTATTGCCATTGGTGGCTCATCAAGAAAGTTAGTTTCCTCCTGTTGTAAACAGACCTTGTCATTCTCATCATATGCATACAACCCTTCTGCCAGTCATTCTTATGTGAGCATTCTATGACATTGTTCCAGAATCATTAATAGCTGCCATAGCTGCTGAATGGAGTTGCTCATGTGCATGCAGAAATAACTACTGCTTCCATGGTCCATGAGGTTCATTCAGGACTAGGGCTATCCTGGACTTTGTCAATAAGCTGTGACAGGATCTAACTCCTTTGTTCACTCATTCCCCTTGTGGGTATTCATGGGGTCTCCTGGAAATTTCAGCATCCCATAATATTTATTTGGTTAAAAAAATTTCTTTGTCAATTATGGTTTCACTTCACTCTTTCAGTAGACTGTGGGTTTCATGCTTGGTCCTATTTATTACACTTCATGTACATTTAATTGTTCTGAACTGCCCCTCTTTTCCCAGGCTAATCACCCCACCTATTAATATCTGGTGATGAGGGTCCGGTGAAAGTGCTCAAGGAAAGGGCCTCCACAAGTATCTTGACATTCTCATCACAGAGGATGGGCCATTCATTCCATTATGTGGTCCAGATTCTCTGCATAATCAAAGACCTGGCAGAAACTGTCTCCCATTCAAATGAAGGGGGAGATAATCTGCAAGTGAAATCAGCCATTTCCTGTTCCTGTTCCCCTATATGGAGAGGATCTGACAGTATTTTAAAACTGCTTTGTTGCTGAAATAAGGATTTGGGATGTTTATGAGCCATTCACATTGCTATGTGATTCCTTGTGTTTGCAGTGAACGAAAAGAAAAAAATGGAAGAAGGTAAGTATATTTTTGATGTGATAAAAGAGAAGGTGTAAAGATTATTTTTCTGAGTCCAATTAATGGAGACAGTATTATGTAGAATGCTGAAATTTTTCAAGACATAGATCACAGAGGTGTCAGTCTTTACCTAGGAAAAGGAATCACTGAAGACTGGGACCTTTGTTAATATAAGAATCTATGCATCGATTTTTCATTAAGAAATTATACAAAGGCTATGTCTAAAGACATGCTTAGTTTGTCAAAATAAGGTTTAAGTGAGAATTAGGTTATTTACAGACTTCAGTTTAAATCCATATAATATATGTTTTCAAGGCTGTTCCCCACTCTGGCATGACAAATGCAGAAGTTGGGGGCCTGCAAGGACACTCCAAAACCTTGCCTCCACAGGTTCTGGTAGAAAAACTGCCCCCCCCCCCCCCCCAAAATCCAAATACCTAGGTTTTGCGGGACCTGCTGCCAGCACCCAAGTAATTCCAAGAAAACCAGGGAAGAAATCAGTTGGGAAATCCCTTCCCTAAGGTAAAACTCTCCCCCCTGCCCTAATTTCCATTTTGCTTGGAGTTTGGAAAAACAGAAGGAATCAACAGACAACAATGGACCCTGCCCTTGTAAGTAGGCACTGAGACCTAAGGACACAACAATGAACCAATATCAGTTAATTAGGAAAAACACAATCTTTTACTATTAAAACAAAGACTACAGTTGCAAGCATAGTAGATTGGCTAGATGGAAAGAGCCATCAGTTGATATAGATACTCAGGGAAAAAACCCTGAGTAGCAAGACTTAGTTACAATAAAATAATTAGCAAGATCAGACATTATTTCCAAACCCCCAGACAAGGAAAACAATAAACTTTTCCCTACTTAAGCATTTCAAGAAGTCAGTTCTTGGAGAGAGAAACATCTCCCATCTCCCTCAATACCTGAGAGAAACTGCTCTGATCTCAATCAAAGAACAGAGAGAGACCCTCCCCCACACACACTTTTTCAGTTTGAAATTTCTACCTGCATTGTCAGCATTCTTGCTTATGATAGATGTCACTCAGAGATGTGACTATGCCACCCCCTCCTGAGCAAAGTCACTTACACCGACTTAAGTACCAGTGTAGATATTGCTATGTCAGAGGAAAGCTTGTGCTGACTGTATCCGTGTATGACCCAGTCCGTTTATTAACTCCTTTTTAGGATAACCCCTAAAGTCCCTTCACCTCACTCCAAGTCTGTGTGCTTCGAGTCTTTTTTGCCAGTTTTTACCCCAGTCAGTAGTACCGGCTCTCGTCACTGCTGGACACAACAATTCACGAGCCAGTCACCAAGATATTTCCTCTGGTGACAGTGGGGAGAGGGGGGCCCGCCCCCACCCTCACTCATGGGCCCCAGCCCAAGGCCCTAAGGATAAGGACTGGGTCGTAGTCCTATCCGGCTTATGGGGCTTCCTGCTGCAACGTGCCAGCCCTCGGGCTAATACCTGTTGCCCTGCCCTGGGCTACTTCCTCTCCCTGGTCTTTTCTTGGGTGTCCGCTATCATCCATGCTCCGTCCCTCTGCCCTGTACGATAGCTTGGTTTGCCTTTTCTTTTCGCTTCTCTTCCCCCCGAGCGATCATCCACCATGGTTTAAATCACCCGCTGTCCCTTGTCACTCTTGCAGATGTCAGTACATCTTGGCTGCGCGGCCCCCCCACCTTCCTTGTGTTCTTCCGTCCCCGGCGTTCATTTATGCCATCTCCCAGCAGCCTTCTCCTCCTCCCTTGCTGCTTGCACAAAGCGGCGTCTTGCTGCAGTGTGCTTACTTGGCGGCGTGCGAGCAGCCAGCGCAGCTCCGGTACCTGGCCCCCTGCACTGCGAACAGCTAGTGGCAGGGGAGTCTGGAGTGCGGGACGGCAATGCCCCGTCACACTGACAAAGGTATGGCCTTGTTGTATGGTGTTTCTCATCACCCTAGAACAGCTACATTAAAGAGCTTACAGTGGTGTCGACCAGCATCCCCTCTGAGCTGCTGCCAGGCAGCGTAGAGGGAATGCTGGTGTTAGCATAAGCCCTGTGCCTCAGTTTACATCTCTCTTAGTCTGAGGTCTTAAACAGTAATTAAGATGTTGGCTCTGCATCAGGAGAAATTTTGCATAGGTGAGCTTTGCTATCAGGCATGCCAACCTTTCTGCATAGGAACCGTAGAAGAAACAATAATTAGAAAGCGACAAGGAGTCCTGTAGCACCTTATAGACTAACAGATGTATTGGAGCATAGGCTTTCCTGGGCAAAGACCCACTTCATCAGATGCATGCAGATGTTGCTTTTACGGATCCAGATTAACACAGCTACCCCTCTAATAATTAGAAAGTCAATAAGTGGATAACTGTGACTAAACCTAGATCTGTGGCTGTCCCATCTTTCAGAAGGTGAGAAAATTTCAAATAAAAATTTAAATTTCAGTCCCCCAGTACTCTCAAAAGATACTTTATAACTACAGGAACATTCATTTGATCAGTGATGCATTTATGAAAAAAATCCTAGGCTGAAATCCACCATAATACTTAAGCATTTGCTCAATTTTAAATACATAAGTAGTCTCAGTGAATTCTAAACTCACTGGCTACGTCTAGACTACATCCCTTTTTCATTGAAATGAGGGATGAGGGATCTTTCAGAAAAGGCTTTATTTTTCGAAAGATCAGTGTCTAGACTGCCTTTTTTCTCCAACAAAGCTCCGTGCCAAAAAAAAGTGGCAGCCATTTTTATGCTACTGAAGCGAGGGAGATTTAAATCCCCACTTCATTAGCAATTACGATACGTCTAATTTACATCCCTTTTACGAAAAAGGGATGTAGTCTAGACGTAGCCATAAGGTGTTAATCTCTTATCAGATGAAAGTAACATCAGCTTCTGTAGGTCACCACAGACAACCAAAGTAAAATCAGCCAAACATGGATACGAACTATCCGAAAAAATGTAAACAGTGAATTTTAATATTCCACAAAAAAATTAGAAGTAAACAAAGCAAGAGACTATAATTTAAACCAAATATAATTTATGTCATATCTGCATATGAAAGATTAGAAAAGAGTAAAAGCATCATATGTAAGCACCATCTAAGTGTAACAATTCTGTGATTTACTTCAAAAAAATTACTACAGATTGAATCTCTCTAGTCTGGCAATTTCTGGTCCAGCATCATCCATGGCTGGCATGATTCTAGTTAGCCAGATGTCCATTCATCATGGATGTGGCCAAGTTTCCTGTGGTCCCGTAAAGTTTGTTTACAACCATCAGTCCTGGTTCTCAAGTGTTCTGCATTGTTGTTTATCTCTAATTTGCCCCTAAAAGTCCTCTAAGAGACCAGTGGAATTTTGGTAATGCGGCTAGACAACAGTGACTTCCCATGACTCAGCAAATTCTCTGGTTTGGCACCAGTCAGGCCTGAGTGCTCAGGACTAGAGAGATTTGACTTGTAATAGATTGAGATTCATGAATGCTGGAGATCTCTTTGGCACTGGTTGGTTATAATAATTTGATTGATACACAGAGAGGCAGATAGGGCCATCATCATAGACTCTTACTATTTTGGAGAATGTCCAGATGGACTGAAAATATATCATATCAGTATATGATGACTGAGATAAACCTTGGTCCGAGGCAGTACTTCTCTGTCAGGATGTGTCTAGACTACAAGCCTCTTTTGAAAAAATAGCATCTAGATTACAACTAGTACTTTCGAAAAAGCAAGCTGCGTTTTCGAAAAAGACCACCCAGGCAGTCTGGATGCTCTCTGTCGAAAAAGCATAGTTTGCATTACATAGCACTTTTATCGAAAGAGCATTTTTGAAAAAAGGTGTTATTCCTCATAAAATGAGGTTTTCTGCGGTTGAAAAAACTGCTTCATTCTTTCGATTTACTTTTGAAAGAACGTGGCAGCAGTTTAGACACAGGGGAAGTTTTTTCTCAAAAAGGTGACTTTTTTTGAAAAAGCCCTATAATCTATACACACCCTCAGTAAAATATATTCTGTTGTCCAAGGGTGCATCTACACAGCTCCCTAAACTTAAAATAAGATACTCGGTTTACAATATGCAAATTTCATATCTTATTTCATGTCTATTGTGAAATAGCTTATTTTGAAATTTGGCACATCAACACAGCACCGCATTTCAAAATAACATGTCATTTAGAGCCATCCTTTAACCCTCATGCAATGAGCTTTACTAGGATGCCAAAATAGCACACCTGTTATTTTGAAAAATATTTGAAAAATATTTCAAAATAATGGGCGACTTGTGTAGATGCAGGGTAGCTATTCCAGTATCCCAAAATAGCTGTGCAGTATAGATGTACCCTAAGCATATGGGAGTGATATGTCAAAGTACAGAAATAGTACATTTTCCAACAAGAACAGAATAGGTCACAAATTTGGAGGTTTTCCACTTTTCTTTCAAAATTGTTCATATTCTGTGGAAAACCTACAGTAGTCATATAAAAACTGAGCACTTCTAAACAAAATTAAAGCGTTTGCCTGAATGTTTTAACATTTTGACTTTTAGACAAAAAGTCAACTTTTTCCATGAGAATGGACAAAGCTTACAAAACAGGCTCATTTGAGCCTAAAAATGTAGTGAACTATGCAAAAAGTCCATCAAACTGAAAACATTGTGTTATGTGATGTGATTAAATCAGAGGGTTTACACTGGATTTGCATGCAGTGTAACCAAGAAAAGAATTTGACCCAAAATATAAATGATTGTTTTTTAAAACAAATTATATATATAGATGTAAACTGTAATGTATATTTCATAACTGCCATAAAATATACAAAGTAATATTTGACTTTGATCTTCTAACAATATTAAATATTATTTCTTTCAGAAAAAGAACTTCTGCTGAGTGCACTAGGTGAGAATACAAGCACTCTTAGGCTATGTCTATACTGCAGCCTTCTTCCGGAAAAGCTTATGCAAATGAAGTGCAGAGTATAATATCACTGCATTTCATTTGCATAATTAATTAGCAGCTGTTTTTCTGCAAGAGGCTTGTGCGCATAAAGGAGCTGTGTAGATGGCTCCTTTTTGTGCAGAACCCCTCTCTTGTGCAAGAGTTCTTCCTCGTTTTTTCAAATGCAAATAAAATCTGGTGATATTTTACTCCACGCTTCATTTGCATTGGCTTTTGCGGAAGAAGGATGCAGTATAGACATAACCTTATAGTTTGTCATTTTCCTTGTGTATGAAGAAAGGCCAACATTCCCAAGTAATTTTTTTCTGAGACAGGCTCAAGTTCTTATATAAGCTTACATTTTCAAGATTAAATACATTTTCATGTTAAATGCTCTTTTATGTCCATGGAGACATTTAGATTTATTATGTTAAAAATCATGGGTTATTAATTATTGTAGAATCTGTTTTTAAATCCATTTTGCAAAACATTGCAGCTGGTCTCACAATGGAATAATATGAAAAAAGTCTAAGAGCCCTTCTCACAGCTTTTCACTCAGGACTCCAGGAATTATTCTCAAGAATTTTTCTGGTGGCCTATGTTATAAAGGTGGTCAAACTGTGTAATCACAATGACCGCTTCTGCCGTTGGAGTTAATGAATGTACGAATCTCTAAATTAAAGCAAATAATTACTTCAGTAACATGTATGTTTCTTGTTTTGCATTCATTTACTCTTTCAGAGACAAACAAAAGGACAGATACAACAGGTAAGTTTCATGTTATTAAAATGCTCAGAGTAGAAGACAGTGCCTTGCCATAAGTAGCTTTATAAACATGAACAGCAGCATATTTTTTTGTGAATGACTATGATATCTATTTAAATATCAATCAGTGATTAGAGATTAATAAATGTGACTGGTCGACAGAAAAGCTGACCACATACACCTGCCTACCCCTAGTCCCCCAAATCATCAGTCCATACTAGGAACTGACTAACCATTTCCATGGGCGTATCTAGGTCTCTGATTTTCTCTTCTCTCTTTCACTATAGCACATCACTTGCACATGGAGCTCTTCTAAACCAAAGTCATCTTCACATCTTATCTCTCACCTCATCTTACATCTCTGATTGCCTTTTACCACTTTCTGGCTGTCCTTCCAGTAGCAATTCTACCTGCCTTCTCTATTGCCCTTGACATATAGATTTGCCTTCATTTCCCTCTCCTCTCACTTCATTTTCCCACAAGTTGATGGAGCTGGCAGGATATTACTATTTTGCATTCTTCTGTAATGACATTCTATGCCATTCCCATCACCAAAAGCCTTCTCCATCTTTCAGATTGGCCACTGTAACGTCCACATTTGCAACTTACTTAATCATTACAAAATCCCTTCTCACATTCCATCAACCCAAATCTCCTAATTTCTCCCCTGATCAAAGTCCACCCTTCTCCCCAAATCCTTTCACTGGCTTTCTCCTGCAATCTGCAATATTCAGATTGTTGTCGTAAATTTCATCACCTGTCTGACCTTTCCAGGACAGTTTCTCTTCTAGCACCTTGTTTGTTCTACCTGCCACTGCAAATTTCCTGTCCATTTTATCTATGATTTCTTCCCACGTGTCCCCTGTTCATCAAACCTCACAGTCTAGTTATAGATAAAGTGGAGAGAAATTCTACCTGCAAGCCTTTTATTAAAACAAATTTCACTTTTAATCCCTCTGAAAATTAGTCTTCCCTACAAAGAAGAGCTGTTTGGAAAAAATGCATACAATTTTCATAATTTTTTTTCAATTTTCCTTTTTTTGTTACAAATTTGTCACTGTCCTGAAATAAACAAAAATATTGACCTACATTTAATGAGAAAAAAAATATTTAAAGTAATATACAAACATTTAAAAATAATTATGGAATTAACTATATGGAAGCTGCCAAACATCTCCATCAATCTAACTTTTTCATGGCATGTTTCACCTCTGTGAATATATATTGCGTGCTCCTAGTTGCAGAAGACTCATTGAGTTAAATGTCGTAAAGCAAGTAGCATGCTGTTGGCACTGTGTGAATAATAAACATAACAACAGAGATAACTCAAAGCCTCTTCAAGTGTTTTTCACAGTATTGTTTGCAATAAATAACCATAGACCGAGTCATAAAAATGGATGCCTATTGAATACTGAGTGAAAATCTATCAGGTTTCCTGCCATGCATGGGTTCTAACAGAATTCTCCACATGTTCTTCATAGATTTCTAATTATTTGCTTTCTCTTTCAGTTCATATTCTCTCTCTCGCACATTCAATGCACTAATTTTAATTACTATTTCGCAGCAATTCAAGACATACAAGAAAATATTGGTAAGAAAACCTATATTCTTATTTGTCATAAATTACAAAAGGTGTGTGTTCTGGTGAGTCTATTCCAGGCACCTTAAAGGTGAACCCAATGAATGTGGTCAAATGACAGCCTGTCAGACTCTGTTTTACAACAAGAACATAAATTCTGCCAAACTTGGTCATAGCAAAGGCCTGTTTAGTCCATAATCTTATCTCCAACAGTGGCTGGTACCAGAGCATCAGGGGGACTGTACATGGGCAGCCATAGCACTTGCTGGTGATTAATATTACTGGTGTTTTACAGTAGCACTTATGATCCTCAGGCATAGCCCATGATCCCACAGTGCTAGGGGCTGTACATCATGTATTAGGTTTTTTATGCTGATATCTAGGAACCCCAATCATGGAGCAGGACTTCATTGGGCAAAGTGCTGTACATACACAGAACAAACAGCCCCTGTTGAGAGGCTCTTATCATCTAGGATGTCAGATGTTACAATTCTACACACTTGGACTTTCGTGTCAACTGCAGAGATGGAACCAGACTTCTTTTATTTCTACATCACTGGCCCCTCCCTACTGCTTCATCTAAGCAAATGTCTTCAGTAGGGAATTGTAAGGGTTGTGAAATACATTTCAACAACTCTGACTCCATCCAGCAGAAGGCACTGGTGACACACCTGCAAAATTCTCAAAATGTTCTATTCCTCTCTTCCTTCACTCCGTAGCCTAGATGCTAAGCGTAATGGCTCTGTACTTATGCAGGTTCGGGTATATAATTCTAGTATATGCACAGACCATTGAGCTGAGATTATCAACGGTAGTTCTTGTGAGTTTATTTATTCATTTATTTTTAAGAAATGTGTTTTAAATCTGTGACAGTCATTAGAACTGTACAAGGAATTAATTTAGCTCATTTAGTTTTTGCAACAGTGTTAGGAGGGAGACAACAAACATACAGGCTAACACATTCTATACAGCACTGCTGTATCATAATTGTTGTGTGATACTGGACTGAACAGTGCTAGCCATTAGCACTAGTAAATGATATATTTAAGTTGAACTCAAAACATTTATTTCCATGCCATTTTCAATGATAAAGCTACAATAATTTACTTAAGATTTATCAGGCTACAACTACAAACACAGAGCATGGCAGTCACTCTTGTACAGAAGTGCCCTGAATGGTCGAGTTAGTGGGGGACTGCACTACAGCCAATTGATCATAAAGAGATTAGAGCAGTATTTATATAAAGAAATGAGCTAATATTACTAGTTGCTTTGTGTCTGTGATAGTCCCAGCACAGAGATTGGAATATGCCATTGCTATGGACACTTTCAAGGAATCGTATGACTGAGCTCTATTATCTGAGCAGTGTTTGAACAGAGTTCTAAAAATTTTAAAGACCATATCAGAAAAGCACAAGGTAGGGTCAGTGACTGGCGTATCCTTTCATTTCAGATCAACTCTCAAGAGAGCTGGGTAAGTAGACTTGTTTTAAATTATCCAATTATTCTTGAAATGAAAAATATAATAATCACATATTAACTAGATTAAAGCAGTATGGAGGTGAGTGTGCTATATATAAACACAGGGTTAATCAGAAAGAAGATAGTTAGTGAAATATTTATTTTTCTATGCCATAGTTCAGAGGTGGGCAATAATTATTTATGGGGAGCCACCCCAAGAAATTTGGTAAATATTCAAGGACTGCACTTTTCCAAGATATTAATGGAGGAGGTGCAGAGTCTCGGATGGAGGCTGAATGCAGAAGGGAGCTCAGTATAGAGGATTGGGGTGTAGGAATAGGTCTGGGGTCTGAAGGAGCTTGGTTCAAGTTTGTTAGTTGGGGCAGGGGATTGAGTTTAAGGGTGTGTCTAGACTACATGGCTCTGTCGACATAATGTAGTCTAGATACACCCATAGTGTCTGGGAGGCTGTATGGATTCAGGAGTGGATTCTGACATGGAGGGTGCTGCAAGGAGGAGCATGGGTGTAGGAGAGGTTGTAGAGGATTTGGGTTGTGCTCTTGGGCAGTGGGGCAGAGGTAGAGCAGAAGATTGGGATGTGGGTGGAGGGTGGGGTGCCAGAGGCAGACTGGCTGAGAAGTGCTTACTTAGGTGGTTCCCAGTCAGCAGCCCTGCAGGACTCTCAGGCAGGCTCCATGTCTACTTTAACCCCCACATGCCAATCAGAGCAGTTGGCTGTGGGGGCCAGTTGCTTCTTGAGACTGACAGCCCAGGTGGAATATTTCATCCTCTGCCTGCCCTGCAAAGATGCAGATCCCATTGGCTGGTTTCCAGCTAAAGAAAACTGTAAGATTGTGCTGAGGGCAGGGCAACATGCAAAGTCTCCCCAACATCACCCCGGAGCTCGCAGCGCTCAGAGAAGCACTTGGGTTCCTGAGCTAGCTGCTCTGAGCAGGTGCACAACAAAGCAAGCAAGGAGCTTGCCTGAGGGTCCCCCTGTGCTGCAGGATGGATGTGGTGGCTTGACGGGCCAGATTTGACCAATGGGCTGTATTTTGCTGACCCCTGTCATATGTTGCCCAGACATTATTTTTTTCCCCCCTCCTGTAGATTTCAGAAGATCTCAGAGCTATGCAGGTAAGCTGGAGAACATCCAGTAAAAACATGTACTTGTAAACAAACTCAGCTCAGTGAATTCTCTGCTCTCCATTAGACTACACAGACATCCCCCCTCCTGCCCTCGTGACCTCTTTATTGATCCCACTGTCATCCTGGCTTCACCTTTAGTCAGTATTGGTGTATCCATGGAGGCGGTCTATCCATGGGAAGGGGTGTTTACACCACAACCTTGTATCAGTCTGGGCTGGTACTGCCAATCTGGGATGTGTTTACGTGGATACTTACTGCCCATGAATGCTTGTGTTTACCAGTCCTACCCTTGTCCTTGCCTCATGAATTTGATAGTGAACCTGCAAGCAGAGGTCTGCTTTGTAACAGGGCTCACCTTGCTTTGCAGCAGCTGGGACTGATTTTACTTAAGGCATTAGGCCTCATACCAGCCCATTTATACCAAGGCCTTGTGTCTTGGGCTCTCTTTCTACTACAAGCCCCATTATTGGTGCCTAAATAAATAGAGAACATTATTTACATCCTACATGCTCTGCATGAAACCTAAATGATAGTCTGTATTATAGCATGAGCATGCAGAAAGGTGCCAAAAGGTGAGGGGTGAAGAATAAACAGTGAATGGTGGGGTGGGAGCCTAGTGCAGGTGCCCTGTGCAGAGCCTTGGAAGGACTCACAAAGGTGACTGAGGTGACAATGTGACACAGAGCAGTAGAGGAACCTGATTTGACCTGATGAGGGTTAAATGTAATTTGGGACATGAGGTACAAGCTGGGGAGGTGAGAGAAGAGAAGGTTGAAGGAAATGTGGAAGCGTGAGATGGCCAAGGGCTGAAGAAGCATTTTAGTCACAGTGCAAAGAAGGGAGGGAGGTAGTTGAGATATTGCGGCGCTTTTCTGGAAAAACTTTCCAGCTGTCTACACTGGCCGCTTGAATTTCCGCAAAAGCACTGACGATCTCATGTAAGATTGTCAGTGTTCTTGTGGAAATACTATGCTGCTCCCATTCAGGCAAAAGTCTTTTTCCGAAAAACTTCTGCGCAAAAGGGCCAGTGTAGACAGCAGAGATTTGTTTTCCGCAAAAAAAGTCCTAATTGCGAAAATGGCGATCGGGGCTTTTTTGCGGAAAAGCGCGTCTAGATTGGCCATGGACGCTTTTCCACAAAAAGTGCTTTAGCAGAAAAGCATCCTGCCAATCTAGACGCGCTTTTCCAAAAATGCTTTTAATGGAAAACTTTTTCGTTAAAAGCATTTCTGGAAAATCATGCCTGTCTAGACATAGCCAAGGTGTATCAGGAGGGAGCCAAGGTGAATGTAACAGCAGGGCTGTGAGTCTGGGCACCAGGGTTCAAGCAGAGCTGTCACCAGCTGTGGAGAAAGATCGTCTGGCAAAGCTGTGGTTAAGAATACAGAGATGTTGATGATCCAGAGCTCTCCAGGCAGAGCGGGGGACCCAGCAGCACCATCTCACTCAGGGGTGCCGGTATAATAGGCAAGGAAAGCATTGCCTTCCCAAACCGCCAGCTTGGCCCCACCCATTATATACCCTCAGAGCAACTACTGCAGGCATACTGGGGGGCAACCCCATGATACAGGGCTGTGGTGGCTGGGACCACATACCCCACTTCCTCCATGTGCTCTGGGGGTGGGGAGGATGGGGATGCCCATCTCCCACTTTCCACCCTCCCTGTGCTCTGGGGTTTGGGGGGGCATGTGACCTCCTCCCTCTCCATGGTGCTGGGAGAAGAGGAAGCTTGGCTCCCAAGGAGGCAGGGCCTGGGGAGAGGGTGCAGGGCTGCGGGTGTGGCTGCAGGCTTGCCTCTCCCAGGCCTGCCTTCACCCAGCACCTATGATACCTCACTGAGCTACTTGGATCTCCCTTTCCTCCTGGGAGCTCTGAGACAGAAAATGCCTCTGGCAGATCAAGGATCATGCTTGTTCAAAGAGAAATCAATTGCAGAGCAGAGCTTCAGTGCTGGGTAGGCTCAGCCATCAACCCAATCCTTAAAGTGTTTGTGGTGAGCAACATTGCACTGGCATTTCACATCCCTCTGGCCAGCTGTGATGCACTTTAGCATGTGACAGGTGTCTGTGTCTATGCATATGTGTGGCAGGTGTGTGTATGTGTGTGAGAGAGAGAGATACAGCATATAGGGTTTTGTTCCTGAGGATGCTGAGCTGATCCACTGAAGCAGTCAGTTGAGCTGTTTCTCTTCGGATGTGCTTTGCTGGCCAAGAGAGCTCAGCACTGCTCAGAATGAGACCCCAGTAATTTCCTTAATGTTTTTCCAAGGTCACACTTGGGTAGAGCCCTGCTTGTGCTCACTAACAGGTTGGGAGCATCCTAGTAGCAGGTGCAGGAGCCAGCCAGCTACAGCAGTGCAGGCAGATCAGAGCAACATGCAGGCAACAAACTGCACATTGCCCCTGATTGCTGCTCACAAAGGAGCAGCTTGTATCTCACCTCCAGGCATTGCCCTGCCCAAGCCAGCTGGCATCACCACCTTAGAGTAAGGAGAGATAGGCAGGGACTTTGGCCAGGGCCCTTGCCACTGTCCTCCTGCTGTGGAGGGTAAGAGTAGGAAGAACTCCCCATGTCCTCTGCCTGCCCCAGGGCTGGACTTTTCCCCCAGAGTGTGTAAACTGCTGTCATTGGCTACTGCTTATGTGGAAGTTTCTCTTCCAGTTTATTCTCTGTTTCTGCTTGTGTCTTTGAGTGTCTCCTCACTGACCAGGAGACTGTTCCGGTTTCTCTCCCCAGTTCCCATCACTCTGGACCCGGGTTGCAAACACCCAGAGCTCAGACTGTCGGAGGATAAGAAAAGAGTCTGGCATGAAGTTGCATCTCCAGAGCCGGCTGCGGCCTCCAGGGCCCTGCTTGTGGTGGGGAGCGAGGGGTTTGCATCTGGCAGGAAGTACTGGGAGGTGGAGGTGGGGGGCAAAGGGGACTGGGAGCTGGGAGTTCTGAGTCAGGCTGTGAGGGAGACAGTGAAAAGAGAGAAGGCAGCGACACTGCCTGGGGAGGGATGCTGGTCTCTGCAGAGATCCCAGGGAGACCTTTTTTCAAGCACAGAAAATAAAAAGATAGAAAAGAAAGATGCACCCTATGCAGTGATTGGGGTATTTCTGGATCGGGAAGAGGGAAGAATCTCATTTTATGAGGCAGGGGTGATGTTCCACATTGTAACTATCCCTGCAGAGTTTTCTGAGAAATGTTTGTATTACCCATTCCTTAGTCCTGGGAACAGCACAGGAGAGCAGAGACCGCTCACAATCCTCCCTGTCAGAGTCCCTGTCCCTTTACAGCCTCTGAGAAAGGAAAAGTGAGATCTGGGTACTTTAGAAAATTAAAACTCACTGTGGAGGGGAGACGGGAATGTAAACATGTGGAAACACCTGAAACAGCAAAAGGAGCAATGGGGAAATTGGAGATTAAATATAAGGGACAAAAGACAAGAAAAAGACAAACAAGCTGGTCACAGGCAGGGAGACTCCAAAGTTGAATTGAATAAATAATTCTGAAAGGAATTAGACTTGTCCTAATAGAAATATTTTATTTAATTTTTGTTGCATTTTTTAAATAGGATTACATTATAATGACAAAATCTTAGGGGGATGAGTTCAGATTCAGGGGAAATGAAAGTACGATACTGAGAAGCAATGTAGCAACAGTTAGGAAAGGTGTAATTATGGATGGCTGCCCCCAAGAGAAGAAGCCATACAGTTATGAATAATGACATTTCCAATACAATATGTCCCATGTGACATCTAAAGCAAGGCAGAGGCAGTTAGATTTTTCGATATAGAAAAATGAAAATGTAAGATCAGTAAAAGAATAGGGCTACGTCTACACTGGCATGATTTTCCAAAAATGCTTTTAACAGAAAAGTTTTCCGTTAAAAGCATTTTCGGAAAAGCGCATCTAGATTGGCAAGATGCTTTTCCGCAAAAGCACTTTTTGTGGAAAAGTGTCCATGGCCAATCTAGACACGCTTTTCCACAAAAAAGCCCCGATTGCCATTTTCGTGATCGGGGCCTTTTTGCGGAAAACAGTACTGTGCTGTCTTACACTGGCCCTTTTGCGCAAAAGTCTGTCGGAAAAAGACTTTTGCCTGAATGGGAGCAGTATAGTATTTCCGAAAAAGCACTGACAATCTTACATGAGATCGTCAGTGCTTCTCCGGAAATTCAAGCCGCCATTGTAGACAGCTGGCAAGTTTTTCCGGAAAAGCGGCTGATTTTCCGGAAAAACTTGCCAGTCTAGACACAGCCTAGAAGTTTATGCCTTTATGAAAGTCTTGGGATTTTTTTTTTTGCTGCCTTTTCGACTATACCATAAGGATTTGTGTTGTCATTTGCTGTATTTTTTTTATTAAATTGTCTAATATATCGGTAAACTTTGGACCTGCCTCTTGGTGTATTACTCCAATAGGAATAATTTCCTAACTTTGGCTCTGTTGAGTCCAGTACACATAATAGTTTGCTAATTTACTGTGGGTATGTCTACGCTACAGCACTAGTTTGAACTAACTTAGTTACTTCGAATTAGCGCATCTAGACTTAAAAACTAGTTCAAATTAGCGTTTTGCTAATTCGAACTAGTGCGTCCACACCGATTGGACGCTGGGGCGCACTTAAGGGCAGCTGAAACCGGTTCCAGCAGGGCATCAGGTCAGTAGTTGCTTTGTGTGGCTGCTGTCTGAGGCTATCTGAGGGTATGTCTACACTACAGCACTAATTCGAACTAACTTAATTCAATCAAATTAGTTAATTCGAACTAAGCTAATTCAAACTAGTGCATCTAGACCTAAAAACTAGTTCGAATTAGCATTTTGGTAATTCGAACTAGTAGGTCCACATTGAGTGGACCCTGAACCGTTAAGGCTGGCTGGAAGCAGTGCCGGCAGGGCATCAGATTAGGACTTAGAGCATGGAGCTGCTGCCTCAGGCTAGCTGAGGGCTGTGCTTAAAGGGACCCGATCCCCACCCCGGACAGACAGTTCTCAGGGGTTCCCCGCTCACTTGTCTAACTCGATGAGGGACAGCAAAGCAGTCCTGGCTTAGAGTGCCCTGAATGCCCACACTCGGCACATCACAGCACTCGGCCATTAGTCCGGCTACATTTGCCGCAGGCTGCCATCTGGAGGGGGGGTCAATCGGGGGGCTGCAGGAGAGCTTCCACCCCGAGGAGCCCGCAGAGCCACCCCAGTCCTCCCCGTTGGGGGCTCGTACCCCATTCCTCCCTCACCTTCTTCCACTTACCCCTCCCTAACCCCCTTTCCTGATGTACAAAATAAAGGACACGTGTGTTCAAAAATAGAAACTCTATTGAACAAAACTCAGGGAGACTGGGAAAAGGAGGTGGGAGAGGGGAAGAGGTGGGAGAGGCAACTAAAATGATCAGGGGTTTGGAACAGGTCCCATATGAAGAGAGGCTAAAGAGACTGGGACTTCTCAGCTTAGAAAAGAGCAGACTGAGGGGGGATATGATAGAGGTCTATAAAAGCATGAGTGGTGTGGAGAGGGTGCATAAAGAAAAGTTCTTCATTAGTTCCCATAATAGATGAACTAGAGGACACCAACTGAAATGAATGGGTAGCAGGCTTCAAACTAATAACAAAAAGTTGTTCTTCACAAAGCAAATAGTCAACTTGTGGAACTCCTTGCTGCAGGAGGCTGTGAAGGCTAGAACTAGAACAGAGTTTAAAGAGAAGTTAGATAAAGTCATAGAGGTTGGGTCCATGGAGAGGTATTAGCCAGGGGGTGGAAATGGTGTCCCTGGCCTCTGTTTGTGGAAGGCTGGAGATGGATGGCACGAGACAAATGGCTTGGTCATTTTCTTCGGTCCATCCCCTCCAGGGTACCTAATGTTGGCTGCTGTTGGCAGATAGGCTAGTGGTCTAGATGGACGCTTGGTCTGACCCAGTATGGCCATTCTTATGTTTTTATGTTCTAAGCTCAGGGCTCAGGGTCGGGGTCTCACTTGACCACCTTGATTTTCATGCAAACCTGCTCCTGGGTGGCCAGGCTGGCAGCTCTCCTGCCCTAGACGGCCACTTTCCTGTGCCTAGTGCAGAGGTTGTGGATGTTGGTGGCTTCCCCCCAAACCTCGATGAGGTCCACGATGTCTGCACTAGACCAGGCGTGCGCCCGCCTGTTGTGGACCTGGGTAGGCTCCCGGGAGGGATAGCTCAGTCGTTTGAGCATTGGCCTGCTAAACCCAGGGTTGTGAGTTCAATCCTTGTGGAGGCCATTTAGGGATTTGGGGCAAAAATTTGTCAGGGAGAATACTTGGTCCTGCTGAGAAGGCAGGGGGCTGGACTCCATGACCTTTCAAGGTCCCTTCCAGTTCTAGGAGATAGAGAATCTCCATTATTATAGCCTGGTTCCGGGAAGAGGCAGAGGGCTGGGTGACAGCGGGTGGCTGGCTCGTGCCATGCCAGGTGCAGGGTCTGCTGGCTGGGTGCTGGCAGGCTTGCAACGGGCACCGTAGCCAGACCGTGCCCCTTTAAGGGCTCCGGGGCCAGGAGGAGGGCAGACGAGTTTCCCTGTCCAGAGTGGCCACCAAGGCAAGTTGGGGAAGGGCTAGCCTCCCACTAGTTCGAATTAAGTGGGTACACAGCCCTTAATTCGAACTACTTAATTCAAACTAGGGGTTAGTCCTCGTAGAATGAGGTTTACCTAGTTCGAATTAAGCACTCCGCTAGTTCAAATTAAGTCCAAACTAGCGGTTCGCGTGTGTAGCGCCTATCAAAGTTAATTCGAACTAACGTCTGTTAGTTCGAATTAACTTTGTAGTGTAGACATACCCAGAGAGAGTTAAGATCCCAAATCGCTGGTCCCTTACTGGGGGTAGCAGTGGACCTGCCAGGTGACATGGCAAATGATTATGAACTGTTTAAGCAGGAGGCCAGACTCAGGATGGGCCTCACCGCTGAAGAGGCCCGGTGTCACTTCAGGGCCTCCAAGTGGACCCCAAATACAGCATTCCCCGAACATGCTAGTCGTGTCCTCAAAAACTGGGAAACGTGGCTCTCTGGAAGAAATCTCTCTCCTGATGCAGATGGAACAGTTCCTCGAGGGTGTTCCAGGAGAGATTAGAGGGTACATCCTGGACAGAAAACCAAAAAACCTCAGAGAGGCAGCAGTGCTTGGGGTCAGATGGATGGAACTGAGGGGCCACAGCAACCTGGAAAGCAGTCTGAGGGGGCCCATCAACACCTGGGGATCCCCCTGGCCCCCACCCCGCAGAGACAGGCCCTACATACACCCAGGAAGACCCCAGATCTTTCCCTGTTCCTCCATACCATCTGCTGGGAGTCCCCCACCCGTTCCAATGATACCGCAGTGAGGCGATGCTTTAAATGTAATGAACCGGGGCATGTAAAGGCCGACTGTCCCCAGAGCACTAACCGGCTACTCCAGGGTTGCCACAAGGAGCCTCAGGCAGAGGGAGACGGTGAGAGTGGGGGGACGGGAGGTTATCGCATGGAGAGACACCGGAGCACAAGTGTCAGTGATTCACCACGCTCTAGTGGACCCCAAGGCCATTGACCCAGAGACTCTAGTCACCATTCAACCCTTCAAGGCCGACCCCTTCGACCTGCCTACGGCCAAGCTACCAGTTCAGTACAAGGGCTGGTCGGGAACTTGGACTTTCGCAGTCTTTGATGACTACCCCATTCCTATGCCGGTCGGGGAAGATTTGGCCAAGCATGTAAAACAAGCTAAGAGGGTGGGAGTGATCACACGTAGCAAGGCTATGCAGGCTGTACACCCAGACACCCCGAACCCTGCAGTTATGGCACCCAAGCCCGGACCAGCAGCTGCAACCTAAACCCGTGATCCAATTCCTGAAACCCAGGTAGGGCCAGCCCAAGAACTGGAAGGACAGGGGCTGCCGATATTAGGATCTAAGTCAGCCACTAGGGGCATCATGGAGTCGACAGCCACAGATGAATCTGCACCGGCAGGAAGTGATTCCCCACCTGTAGAGGTACTACCTGCTCCCGCAGTGCCTCTTGTGGGCCCTGGTTGGACGTCTCCGGTGGTAAGAGAGCAGTTCCAGGCCAAACAAGAAGCACATGAGAGCCTCCAAGGTGCTTGGACGGCAGCCAAAAGTGGACTCCTACCCCTCAGCTCTTTGAACAAAACCAGGTTTGTGGTAGAAGGAGGACTTTTATACCGAGAGTCCCTCAGCTCTTTGAACAAAACCAGGTTTGTGGTAGAAGGAGGACTTTTATACCGAGAGTCCCTTTCTAGTGGACACCAAGGGGACTGGCATCCTCAGAGACAGTTGGTGGTTCCTACTAAGTACCAGGAAAGGCTCCTAAGCTTAGCCCACAATAACCCTAGTGGCCATGCGGGGATGAGCCAAACCAAAGACCTGTTGAGAAGGTCATTCTACTGGGAAGGGATGAGCCGGGGGTTACTGACTATGTCTGTACGTGTACGGTGTGCCAGCGGGTGGGGAAGCCCCAAGACCATGCCAAGGCACCCCTCTGGCCCCTCCCCATCATAGAAGTCCCATTTCAGCGTGTAGCTGTGGATATTATGGGTCCTTTCCCTAAGAAGACCCCCAGGGGGAAGCAGTGCATATTGACCCTCGTGGATTTTGCCACCAGATGGCCTGAAGCCGTGGCTCTAGGAAGCACTACGGCTAGGACCGTGTCCCAGTCCCTAACAGATATTTTTGCCAAGGTAGGTTGGCCCTCAGATATCCTCACAGATGCGGGGGCCAATTTCCTGGCAGAGGTTATGAGACACCTCTGGGAAGCCCATGAGGTAGAGCACCTAGTTACTACTCCCTACCACCATCAAACAAATGGCCTGGTGGAAAGCTTTAATGGGACTTTGCGAGCCATGATACGCAAGTTCGTGAATGAACGTTACAACGACTGGGACCTGGCTTTACAACAATTACTGTTTGCTTATCGAGATGTCCCACATCCCAGTTTGGGAATTTCGCCTTTTGAACTGGTGTATGGCCGGGAAGTTAAGGGTCCCTTACAGCTGGTAAAGCAGCAATGGGAGGGGACTAACCCTTCACCAGGAACTAACGTTTTGGATTTTGTTCACAACCTCCAAAATACCATTTGAGACTCTCTAACTCTCGCACAAGAGAGCTTGCAAAATGCTCAGCAAGAGCAAAAGGCCTGGTATGATAAACTTGCCAGGGACCGGTCCTTCAAAGTAGGGGAGCAAGTCATGGTTCTGAAGGCACTCCAGGCAAACAAAATGGAAACATCCTGGGATGGGCCCTTCACGGTCCAGGAGTGTCTAGGGGCAGTTAATTATCTTATAGCGTTTCCTGATCCTGACTTTAAGCCTAAGGTCTATCACATCAACTCTCTAAAGCCCTTTTTATTCTCGAGAACTCAAGGTTCTTCAATTCACCGCCCAGGAGAAGGAGGAGGTGGGGTGGCCTGAGGGAGCCTACTACAACGGGAAGAGCCAGGGTAGAGTAGAGGAGGTAAGCCTTTCCCTGACTCTCGGCCGTGAGCAACGCCTACAGATCATGCAGCTGTGCACCCAGTTCACCCCAATGTTCTCAGCCACCCCGGGACAGACCGCATGGGCATCTCATTCCATTGATACTGGGGATGCTCGCCCAGTCAGGGCCCAACCCTACCGAATGACTCCTCCAGCCAAATTGGCTATAGAGAGGGAAATCAAGGACATGTTAGAGATGGGCATAATTCACCCTTCAGGGAGTGCATGGGCTTCTCCAGTGGTCCTAGTTCCCAAGCCAGATGGGGAAATCCGGTTTTGCGTGGACTACCGGAAGCTAAATGCTGTAACTCGTCCAGACAACTACCCCATGCCACACACAGATGAGCTATTGGAGAAACTGGGGCGTGCCCAATTCATCTCCACCCTAGACTTAACCAAGGGGTACTGGCAGGTACCACTGGAGGAAGAAGCGAAGGAAAAATCAGCCTTCATTACACACACTGGCCTATTTGAGTTTAATGTTCTTCCTTTTGGGCTGTGCAACGCACCTGCCACCTTCCAAAGGCTTGTGGATACCCTATTAGCTGGTTTTGGAGAATTTGCGGTGGCGTATCTAAATGATATAGCCGTATTCTCTGATTTATGGGGAGAGCACCTAGGACACCTCCAAGCTGTCTTCCAATGCATAAGGGAGGCAGGGCTAACAGTTAAAGCAAAAAAATGTCAAATTAGCTTGAACAGGGTGACCTACCTTGGACACCAGGTGGGGCAAGGAACTATCAACCCTCTACAGGCTAAGGTAGAGGCTATAAACAACTGGCCGGTCCCCAAATAAAAAAAACAGGTTGTCAGCCGACGGTCAGGGCAGTGTGTGTGTGTATGCTTCTAAGAAAAGGTTTAACGTCCGTGTCTTTACTGCTAGGATTGGGGTCCCATCGCAGAGGGTGGCCAGAAGGCCAACAGACGCCCCGTTATATAGGAAGAGCTTATTACACCTTAGATTTTAACTGCTATAACACAAAGTTCCTTCGCAGCGGGCAGCCTGGGAAAGGCTGGAAAGGTGCCCCAACGGATCTTGTCACCTGGGAGTGACACAGATCCAAACGCCCAAGCTCTCCCTATGTCTGTCCCTTTATGACCGGCTGAAGTTCTTTTAAATTGTGCTTGGTTCTGTTACAGCAACTGAAGGAGTCAGGCTAAAGCTTAAACAGTTACAGGTTTATTAAAAGACTTATAAAAGCATATGGTTACAATGGCTATTGCTCTATTTCTTAAATGCTAACAAATACAGATTTTAAAAATGGTTACAAAGAAAATAAAGATAGAAAATAGAAATAATGGTACCAAGTGACAGCTTAATCTTTAAAGAGCTCTAAGTCTATGTATATATATACTTAAGCAAAGGACCACATCCAGGTACAATTTTTACCCTTTTCTGTGCCTCTCGACTCCAGCGTGTCAGGCCAGGGCCGGTCTCTCAATTCCTAGGAAAGACGAATACGAGGTGGGCGTCCCTTTGGAACCTCGGGAGATCAAACACCAAACCCGACCAGCAGATAGATGGTAGATTGACACTCAGAGAAAATGCGCTGCTGGACCCATCTTTATACCCCTGGGGGCCCGTATTCTCTTTCTTATCTAAGATGCCGAATTGTACTGGTCCGTTTTGTGGCGCCAGTTCTTACAAGCAAGTTTCAAGTTAATTTACACTTGCAAGAGAGATAACTAAATTGTGAGCACTAGACATTTTTTTACTGGGCGAGAGATTCCTCCCCCTGCGGATGGATGTGTGTTCGTATCAATATGAGTTTGAGTCAAGGGCACTCCTTGGCAGCCTCTTGGTCAGCAATTGGCGTATCTCTGTTTACAGCCATTCACAGTCACAGCAGCCTGGGCCTTCTGCTCTGTGTGCCCTGTATGCTCCACGCAAGCAAAAATGGATGTTACAAGGGGGTTCCTGTCTGGCTACATTCCACCCCCTGATATGACACACCACATTCCAGGATACAAGATGGCGGTGATACCAGCACCTCTTGCCCACCTTGGGGGAATCTAGAAGTGCCCGATGGCCGGAATAGAAGGTTCAGGATCTAGGAATTGGCTAGGGTTCTTTCCTAGTGCTGTGTATCGAATGTGCACAGAAAAGATAGCTGCATTAACTAGACATTGCACAATACATAGGGTTATGCAGAAAATGATTACAAAAATTACAGTGGTTAGAGCAGTGGTTAAAAATAAAGTGTAGGAAAGGAGTTAGGGAAAATTCTAGCTCTTGGGCTAACCAATTTAGCCATAAGATGTTTACATTCTTAGTTACAGCATGTCTTACCCCATACTATCTGTTGCCACTTTTCTTGCCTCCCCCCCAAAGTTATTTTGAGGATTGCGGTGGTCGCTGTCATCGAACCATACCGGCCTCCATTGGAAGATGTCACTCTTGTTCTATCAGTTGTTTTGGGCTGAGAAGGACAAACTTGATTTCTAGTCTAGTAGAGGAGTCAAGTAAGGTGTTCTGGTACAGCAGTAGCAGTTGGGATGAGGAAGAAGACCATGGCGAGTTGGAGTACTACATGTCTTGCTTCAGCTTATGTTTTTTCTTTTTCTATAGTTCAGTCTATAACCAGCAACAGCGATTGCAAGCGCTATAACAGCAAGCGGTATATATACAAAAAGTTCATGATGGTTTCCCGGATCCACACCAGCGCTGGGAGGGATCCATCCCACTGGAGCACTGTTCAGGGCCATTGCCTCAGTTTCCTGTAATAAAACAAAAGGTTCGCCGGTCTTGGATACAATCCAAGCCTCAGTAATGGTTATTGGTGTTAGCCCAACGTCTGCAGTGGTCCAGACTCCTTTTCCCTTGCAGGAGTGCAGTACGCGGGTTTGCATTCTCAAACTGGGGTGTTTGATTACTACAGTGTTTTCAGGTGCATATTTAGAATCTTTGAGTGGCACAGTGTGGCTAGGAGAGGTTCTCCCTGTAGGGAAAAATTCTTTACTGATCGGACTGCCCGTAGGGGTCTGCCGATTGTTTAATCTTTGCACCACAGTATCTAATCTGTTTTCCTATTTGCCATCTGTGGGCCTTTGGGTCTTCATGGATTCTTTACTTCCCCACTCCCATGGGTAGGCACAGGGGAGATGGGGACTCACCACCATAAGGGCTGGGTGGTCAAAGCTATCTTATTCTTCAATACTGGCCTTCTAATACCTTTAATTTAGTTCCATTAATTAACAATCTAATTAGTCTCTGGTCCAAATATCTGGTTAGGTTTAGTGAAATGGACACAGAGCTGGACAGATCCTTCAAACTATTCAGGATCAGTCGGTTAGCTTGGCTGGTGTCTAGGCCTTTACAGGCATTGGATATTATTGCATCTACCAGCCTGGATTCTATACAATTTCTGGGCTATGACATAAGTGTTGCTGACAGAGTTTCCAGGCCTAAACCAATCTGCGATGGTATCTGCTAAGCCCTGTCGTTGCCTAATTAGGCAATTGCTAATTTGATTAGCCAGTCTAGCATACAGCTGGTCTATACCAGTGTGGAACATCACCAAGGTAAGGACCAGTGACAATTGTCCTGGTTCTGGGGTCTGTTCAGGGCATAATTCACAATTGGGAGGCTTTATTTTGTCCTCAAGGACCTGGTTAATAATACGGCAAGTTAGCAATGGCCATTGTTTAACAAATGACAGCCATGCTTCAGGGGTTACCTTGTCTGGGCTTTAAGTGGTAAGCCCCAGTGGGAGTCAGTAGGTCCAACTTCAGTTGCCTGATGTCAGTGTTTAGCTTCTTTCCTACAATATTCTATACAAACTTTAACTCAGAGGACTGTGTATTCTTTGTCTTCGTAGTGTTCATGTTGTTACAATAAACAAAATGATTCTGTGTGAATGAGGGGCGGCCTAAGGCCGTGTATTCTCATTGCTATTAGCGTGTATGTAACTTGAAGGAGGTTACGTTGACTAGAGTCACTGTTTCTCTTATAGGACCAAGCATGGTTCACAGATAGTTAACTGTTAACTTATGCAATTCTATAATTCTTGAGGCCTTTTAAGGCATCAGGCACCAGTGAGTAGCAGGGCAAGTAGCTGTTATTGCAATGGTGAGGTTACTAGTTTCCTCATTGTTGTGGGCATCTTTACTTAAATATGCTGATGTCCCACTTGCTCGTGTTGTTTCTTCTAGATTTCTTATTATATCTTGCCAAACTACTTTATGGTTGGTGTACAAATGAAATGGGACCCATTAGGGTAAATTGAACCCATAGACTGATAAGTGCGTATCTCGTTATCAGCTGTCTCAGAGCTTCCTCATGAGAGGGGGGGGGGGGACTCATTCCCAGCGAGCATGCTTCCTGAGCAAATTATACGGGGAGTAGGTACAAATTAAGATTCCCCATTTTTCCAGATCTTTAATTAGTTCACAGACCGGAGCCATAGCTTCGGCTGGAATGCGGTACTGTTTTATCTTGGTTACAGTGGAAGGCGGAAGAGCGGGGGTTTGAGCCAGCAACGTTCTAAAGCCAGAAAGCTCCAAAAGCTCATTTTTCTCCATTAATTACTTTCTCCTTCCCCTCTCTAGCCTCAGGAGGAGCCGTTCCTGTAGGTGCTCCATGTCCTTATTTAGGGTTCGCACCCGGGTATCCAGGTTCTGGCATTGCTCCAAGAGTTCATATCTTTCTCTCTGCACCTTTATCAGCTCTGTTTCTAAGTTCAAGTAGCTAGAGCAGGCTGCTTGCCACACACCCTTTAACAGCCAGATGCAAGCGCCTTTCCCTAACATCTCTTTATCCCACTTAGGGTTGCCCCATCCCTCTCGGGCAAACTCCTTTTCTATACAGCTAAAATCCATGTCAATCGTGACTGGCTTCATGCTGCTGTATTTGAACCAATAGCACAATCCTGCCGACTACGCCAATTCTGTCAGCCGACGGTCAGGGCAGTGTGTGTGTGTATGCTTCTGAGAAAAGGTTTAACGTCCGTGTCTTTACTGCTAGGATTGGGGTCCCATCGCAGAGGGTGGCCAGAAGGCCAACAGACGCCCCGTTATATAGGAAGAGCTTATTACACCTTAGATTTTAACTGCTATAACACAAAGTTCCTTCGCAGCGGGCAGCCTGGGAAAGGCTGGAAAGGTGCCCCAACGGATCTTGTCACCTGGGAGTGACACAGATCCAAACGCCCAAGCTCTCCCTATGTCTGTCCCTTTATGACCGGCTGAAGTTCTTTTAAATTGTGCTTGGTTCTGTTACAGCAACTGAAGGAGTCAGGCTAAAGCTTAAACAGTTACAGGTTTATTAAAAGACTTATAAAAGCATATGGTTACAATGGCTATTGCTCTATTTCTTAAATGCTAACAAATACAGATTTTAAAAATGGTTACAAAGAAAATAAAGATAGAAAATAGAAATAATGGTACCAAGTGACAGCTTAATCTTTAAAGAGCTCTAAGTCTATGTATATATATACTTAAGCAAAGGACCACATCCAGGTACAATTTTTACCCCTTTCTGTGCCTCTCGACTCCAGCGTGTCAGGCCAGGGCCGGTCTCTCAATTCCTAGGAAAGACGAATACGAGGTGGGCGTCCCTTTGGAACCTCGGGAGATCAAACACCAAACCCGACCAGCAGATAGATGGTAGATTGACACTCAGAGAAAATGCGCTGCTTGACCCATCTTTATACCCCTGGGGGCCCGTATTCTCTTTCTTATCTAAGATGCCGAATTGTACTGGTCCGTTTTGTGGCGCCAGTTCTTACAAGCAAGTTTCAAGTTAATTTACACTTGCAAGAGAGATAACTAAATTGTGAGCACTAGACATTTTTTTACTGGGCGAGAGATTCCTCCCCCTGCGGATGGATGTGTGTTCGTATCAATATGAGTTTGAGTCAAGGGCACTCCTTGGCAGCCTCTTGGTCAGCAATTGGCGTATCTCTGTTTACAGCCATTCACGGTCACAGCAGCCTGGGCCTTCTGCTCTGTGTGCCCTGTATGCTCCAGGCAAGCAAAAATGGATGTTACAAGGGGGTTCCTGTCTGGCTACACAGGTCCAATCATTCTTGGGCTTGGCCGGGTATTACAGGCAATTTGTACCACACTACAGTGAGGTCGCTGCCCCTCTAACTGATCTTACTAGAAAAACGCAACCTAACGGGGTCAAGTGGACTGACCAGTGCCAGTAAGCGTTTACCCAGCTCAAGACAGCCCTTATGTCTGACCCTGTACTGAGGGCCCCAGACTATGACAAGCCTTTCGTGGTCACCACAGACGCATCCGAGAGAGGTGTGGGGGCAGTTCTGGTGCAAGAAGGACCAGATCAACAACTTCACCCTATCGTGTTTCTCAGCAAAAAGTTGTCTGAAAGAGAAAGTCACTGGTCTGTCTCCTAGAAGGAGTGCTATGCGATTGTGTACGCTCTGGAGAAGTTAAGACCGTATGTGTGGGGGCAACGCTTCCATCTACAGACTGACCACGCTGCTCTCCAGTGGCTTCATTTGGTCAAAGCAACAAACAAGAAGCTCTTTCAGTGAAGTTTGGCACTACAAGACTTTGACTTTGAGGTACAGCACATTTCAGGAGCCTCTAACAAGATGGCCGATGCCCTCTCCAGAGAGGCATTTCTGGACTCAACTACTTAATATACTCTCTGTATATCTGTTATGGTACTCCATGGATATGGAAGCATTTTGTTTACTTTTCATGTGTTCAACAGTCTAGTCAAGTGTGGCCAGAGACTGTCCAGCACCGTCTGTAATTTGGGGGGCATGTCATGATTATGAGGGTTAGCCAGCAGCCTGGGGATTAAGGGGTTAACTACACCTAGCCAGGTGGAGTAACCAGTAGGAATGTAGGTGGAACTTTCAAACAGGGACAAAGGAATTTGGATTTTTTCCTTTCTCCCTTTTGTATCTCTGTGTGTGTCTCTGCAGCTACACAGAGGGACAAGCATGTCTCTCTCTCTCCAAGACACCATTCCTTATTTTCTGTAAGTAGGGTAAAGTTTAGGTAGTTTCGTTAGGCTTTGTTGTTTTAAGGGTTGGGTGTGATGGACCGGGTCGTGTCTGGGCACAGCTGAGGGCGTCCACTCAGGGCGAATTGCTCAAATCCGGGGCTCCTTCCAGCCCCCAGACTGGTGACCTTTCCAAACAGGCCACAAACCAGTCCCACAGAGCGCTTCAGTAGCCTGCCTGAAGCCTCACGAGCAAAACCCCTCCGACACCCCAGCAATATCTGTGCACCAGATGGCCCCGGGCCTCATACACAGGTGGGGGGTCCTAGTACCCAATCCCACCTACCCCGAACAAGTACTGTCCGGTTCCAAGAAACCAGCCACAGATCTCTGGTCAATTTACCCTCTGGATCTTACCCACAAATCACGCTGGGCCAATCCTTTAGCATCTAACAACTAAAGGTTTATTAACACAAGAAAGAAAAGCATGAGAGTAAGGTTATTAAAGTACAGTACGTTACATGCACCGAATCTCCCAGTTCTCGATGCAGGCTCTAGCAGAGATGTTGCAGCTGCTGGTTTAAAAGTTCTTATTGCACATCCTATCATCAGGATGGGTTCACAGGTCTTCCGGGCTCTTCGATCCCTGCAGTGCTGCCTCTGGGATGAAGTGCTGAGCTGAGAACAAAATGGCATCGACCGCATGGCCTCTTTATACCTCCTTCCTGGCCTCTTCTTGTATGCAGCAAGTCACCTGGTCAGAGGCCAATCTGTATGTTCCCTGCTGGCTGCTCTCAGATGACAAACCCCATTCTTTGGGTGTGTCCATAGCCCATTGAGAGCCATTGTTCCACAGGGCTTTGCTACTCAGCCTGTCCATAGCAAGGCTTCACCACATTTAGAGAAATATTCAGCTTCCACACAGATTACAGATTCCTACCTACACACACAGACATTATATACTCACATAAATAGCGTACATAAGATCAACAAACGATAAGCTCCCATTCAATACCCTACATGGCTCCCTTTTATACCAATTTCTGGGGCCAACACCCCCACCTAGGGGTGCAGCAGCGATCTGGCTGCTTCCCTCCAATTCAGTAATGTGACATTGGGTATGGGATCTGAGATCTGGCACTGCTTAAAAAATGTTTTGGCTTTTCTTTCTAACTAAGTTCTAGGCCCATGGAGTTTCTCCATGAGTATATTTTGTTACCTTCCCATCTAGTCATTATGCTTGCAACAGGAATATTGTTGTAATAAAAAAAGTTCTTTCTTTTCTTTTTATTAACCTGGCAGTGGTTAATTGTGTGCCCTGATTTTTATTTTAGGGGTGAGATTTCCCAAATGATCTTTCCCCTGATTTCTTTATCAACATTTGGGTGGTGGCAGCGGAAGTTTTATTCCCAAGATCTAGGTTTTTAAGATTTTGGGGGAAGTTTTATACAAAAGCCTGGTAGATAAGGCTTTGGGGTACACTTGCTGGCCCCCACTTCTGCATTTATCATGCCAGAGTGGGGAAGGAGCCATGACAAGAGGGATGGCCCAAACCCCTGGGTGACCCAGTGTGGAGTCTTGTCTGCCCCTGGGCATGGAGTACAGCACCCTCACCCCACCCCACCCCACTCCCCACTCCTCCTGGGACTTACCTCCATCACGATGACACCGATGGTGGATATGCCCGCCCTGAACTGGTGTGCCACCGATCGGTAGCTGTCTGGGGTGGCCAGCTTCCAGAGTGCGATGGCAACTTGACGGGGATGGGTGTACGCAGCCGGGTGGTGGCTCTCTGGAACGCAGAGGTGAGCCAGGCGCACATCTCCAGGAACGTCCGCTTTTGCATGCGGAAGTTCCGGAGCCATTGTTGGTCGTCCCATTGCTCTAGGACCAGCCGGTCCCACCAGTCCATACTGGTGTCCAGTCTCCACAGTGGCCTCTGCACCCTGGGGTGGGGGTTCCACAGGGACGCCATGGCCTCCCTGGTGAGGGAATCCAAAGCGGTCTGCCCCTCCTGGTCCTGGAACAGGAGGGCACCAGCGTGGAGCAGCAGCTGCAGGCACTCAAAAATGGCCGAGAGGGGCCAGAGCAGGCACATGGCCACCCCTGGGTCCATGGCACAAGAAACAAGGCAAAGAAAAAAAAACAGGCAAAAGCAGTAGGTGGCACAAGGCAGTGGTGTCCAAAAGTCAGAGGGCAACCACCAAACCTGCTATGGCTGTCAGTCCCTGCAAGATGTCCTATAGCACGGAGCGGAGAGAAACAGCTGTCCGGGGAGATCCCTTTAAGCATGCGTCTGAAAGGAGCTCCAGCTCCCGCCCCCGGAAAGGGCTGGTGCCCTTGTGCCCTCCGCAAAATGGTTCCGGGCTTCTGCTTTTGCTGCCAACGTAGACGCGCTTTTGCGCAAAAGCACATCATTATAACGCAAACTCTGCGCCAATCTAGACACTCTTTTCCGAAAGTGCTTTTAATGGAAAACGCTTTTCTGTTAAAAGCATTTGCAGAAAATCATGCCAGTCTAGACGTAGCCAAGGAGTTTTACAAGTCAGTCAGAACAGCTGAAAAGGGGACTGATTGCTCGTAATAATGAACAAAATCTGCCACTTAGATTGGCACTTGCTTTTAGAAGTGGATCCAAGTTTCTGTGTTTGCCTCTTAAATACCCCAATGTGTGAGGCCTGAGAGCACTAAAGAATTCAGTGAACCAATGTTCAGTATGAGAGCACCTAATTTCTAGGCAGCTTGGAAATCACAATAAAGGTGATACAGTGTGAGGGAATAGTGGGGTGGGGGACCAAGACCCACCGACTACCCTGAGTCCTGATACAGGGAATCTCTGTCAGCAGTGTTGTCCTGCTATCACTTTCCTCCCACTGCTTCTTGTTCCATAGGCCTCTTCCCCTGTGACCCTTGTATCCTGCCTTTGTAGCAAGGCCAGCAGCCTGACAGGTACGAGCCCCCACTCAAGAGCCCCTATCCTGCCCAGCACTGCTCTCCCAAAGCTGGGAATCAGGTCCTGCACTTTTCCTGGTCCGGGCCTAACTGCCTACCCTCTGCAGATCAGCTCCTTTTATACAGGGCTGCTAAAGCAAGCTGACTGGCTACTTCAAAACCTCTCCCTGATTGGCCAAGACTCTGCTCAGGCTTCACCCATCTGCTTTAACCCCTTGCAGGCACCTTGGGGAAGACATCCCCACTGCCATAGATGGCAGCAAAGAATAAGCATAAAAATCACTCTGTGGTTTGGAGATTAAACCATCATATGCAGGAGAGGTAATTACAAACTGTCAGTGGAACAGATTCAAAATGAGAGACTTAAGAAAATCTCACATCAGATTGTCCCAAACCTGACTGGCTATAACATCTACTTAAGAGGTGGCACATCACAGCTCAAATTCCTTCTGCCCTGCAGCGGGAGTGGGGATCTCAACCATGGATTTGCTATTCCTCAGCTGAGTACCCTAACCACTGGGATAAAGTTATGAGGGTTGCCGTCCTTCTACTCCAATGACTATTTTGTGCAAGCTCACTAGAAAAACCTAATCCAAGGGGCAGCACTGAGCAGCCCTAAGAAATTGGGTCTTGAACACCACTTGGTTATTCAACTGACTGTCTTCCCTGGTTTGTGAAAAGCTCTGGGGCTTAGGTTCGCTCATTGGACATGCAGGCTGTGTCTAGACTGGACAGTTTTTCCGGAAAATCATGCCAGTGTAGTCGTAGCCTAGGAAGTCAGTGCTTTTGTGGAAATTCAAGCGGCCAGTGTAGACAGCTGGTAAGTTTATCCAGAAAAGTGGCTGATTTTCTGGAAATGCTTTTAACGGAAAAGTTTTCTGTTAAAAGCATTTTTGGAAAAGCACGTCTAGATTGGCAGGACGCTTTTCCAGAAAAGCACTTTTTCCGGAAAAGTGTCTGTGGCCAATCTAGACGCGCTTTTCTGCAAAAAAGCCCCGATCGTCATTTTCGCGATCGGGGCTTTTTTGTGGAAAACAGTACTGTGCTGTCTACACTGGCCCTTTTCCGGAACTGTTTTCCGGAAAAAGACTTTTGCCCGAACGGGAGCAGCATAGTTTTTCCCGAAAAGCACTGATGATTTTACATTAGATCGTCAGTGCTTTTCCGGAAATTCAAGCGGCCAGTGTAGACAGCTGGCAAGCTTTTCCGGAAAAGCATCTGATTTTCCGGAATAACTTGCCAGTGTAGACACATCCCTACTATAAGAAATCAGTGCTTCTTACAGAAGTACTATTCTGCTCCCATTCAGGCAATCTGTGCAATTTGTACCCAGCCAGCAGACCCTGCACCTGGCACGGCTTGAGCCAGCCACCTGCTGCCACCCAGCCCTCCGCCTCTTCCCGGGACCAGGCTGGTGGCTCCCGGGAGCTTGCCCGGGACTGCGAGAGGTGGGCACCCGCCTGGGCTAGTGTGGACATCGTGGACCTCGTCCACGACCTCCATACTAGGCACAGGAAAGTGGCCGGCTTGGGCAGGAGAGCTGCCAGCCTGGCCACCCAGGAACAGGTTTACATGAAAATCAAGGGGGTCCACTGAGACCCCCGACCCTGAGCCCTGAGCTTACAATGGCCGTCCTGGGTCAGACCAAAGGTCCATCTAGCCCAGTAGCCTGTCTGCCGACAGCGGCCAACCCTAGAGACCCTGGAGGGGATGGACCAAAGACAGTGACCAAGCCATTTGTCACGTGCCATCCCTCTCCAGCCTTCCACAAACCTTGGGCAGGGACACCACTCCTACCCCCTGGCTAATACCACTCCATGGACCCAGCCTCCATGACTTGATCTCACTTCCCTTTAAACTCTGTTCTAGTTGTAGCCTTCACAGCCTCCTGCAGCAAGGAGTTCCACAGGTTGACTCTTTGCTTTGTGAAGAACAACTTTCTGTTACTAGTTTGAAGCCTGCTACCCATTCCTTTCCTTTGGTGTCCTCTAGTCCTTCTTTATGGGAACTTATGGGAACTAATGAAGAACTTTTCTGTATGCACCCTCTCCACCCAACTCCTGCTTTTAGAGACCTCTATCCTGTCCCCTCTCTGTCTCCTCTTGTCTAAGCTGAAAAGTCCCAGTCTCTTTAGCCTCTCTTCATATGGGACCTGTTCCCAACCCCTGATCATTTTAGTTGCCCTCCCCTCTCCCAGCCTCTCTCTTCCCCTCTCCCACCTCCTTTTCCCAGTCTCCCCCAGTTTTGTTCAATAAAGACAGATTCCATTTTTGAACACAATTGTCCTTTATTTTGTACATCAAGAAAAGGGGCTAGGGAAGGGTAAGTGGAAAGAGGTGAGGGAGGAATGGGGCACGAGCCCCCGATGGGGAGGACTGGGCTGGCTCTGCAGGCTTTTGGGGTGGAAGCTCTCCTGCAGCCCCCCGATTGCCCCTTCTCCCCAGATGGCAGCCTGCGGCAAGTGCAGCCGGTCTGACGGCCGAGTGCTGTGATGTGCCCAGTGTGGGTACTCCGGGCATTCCAAGCCAGGACTGCTTTGCAAGCGGGGCACCCCTGAGAACTGTCTGTCCGGGGTGGGGGTCGGGACCCTTTAAGTGCAGCCCTTGGCTAGCCTGACACAGCATCTCCACGCTCTAAGTCCTCCTCTGATGCCCTGCTGGCACTGCTTCCGGCCATCCTTAACCCTGGTGCAGGGTCCACAAATGCTAATTTGAACTAGTTTTTTAGTCTAGATCCGTTAGTTCGAATTAGCTTAGTTTGAATTAATGTTGTAGAGTAGACATACCCAAAGTTCTTTATCCCAGCCCCCACTCGCCAGGGTTTCGGGCAGCAGGTGTAGGGGGGCCCGGGCCCTCCCTCTCCACCGGGCCCCAACCCAGGGCCCTATCAGTGGCAGGCGGCTCCCACCACTGGCTTGGCGGGGGCTCCTCCCCGCAATGCACCGAGCCCTCAGGGGCTTTTCCAGCTCCCTGCCCTGGGTTGCTTCCTACCCCCTGCTCCCGGCCCGTCACGGTCCCACCTGTTGGTATTGGTTGGGTGGCTGTTGGGCAAGATCGGGGTCGGCAGAGTCCAGTCCGGTGCCTGGGTCACGGGGGGTCGGTTGGCGGCTCCGGCGTTGGGGCCGAGCCCGGTTGGGGCCTGGCAGCAGCACGTGCAGCTGTCCTGGTGACTCCCTCCCTGGCGGTTGGGCGCTAACTCCAGCTCAGGCCACGGTCTGCCCCTTCTGAGCAGGCCAGCGGCCTTTTATATCTCTGCTCCCCTCGGAGCATGCCCAGTAGGGCTATGTGGGGGGGCTCTCTCCGCCCCCGGCACCACGTGGTTTCCCTGGGCTTGAGTGCGGGGCGGGGCCGCCCCGTCACACTGTCCCAGTGTAAAGGGATAACAAAGAACACATTAGCCAGATCTAATACTGAAAACCACTGGGCCCATCCTACAATGGAAGCCATCACCTCCTGGTACTTGGCCACTATGGGGGCCATAGGTGGAGTCACCAGATTAAGGGGCTGAAAATCCACCACAAGCCTCCAAGTTTTGCCATGACTCTTAAGGATGGGCCAGAGTGCAGCATTGTTAGGGCTGGGCTGTTTCACTAAAGCTCCCTAACAGTCCATAAATTGTTTCCTTCAGACTAGTTTCTGCCTCCTTTGGATAGTGATACTGTTTCTGGGGTGGAGGATCAGGGCTTGTAACTAAAATTTCTGCATCAGTTCTACCACATTCTATTTTATTTTTGGCCCACACGTCCTGGTATTTTTCTGCAATTTCTAAGACTTCTGGGGGCCAGGCAGGCCACTCCAATTCCTCAGATGCCTCAAGGGCTGAGATGCGATAGCTAGCTGAACTTTCCACAGGCTCCCAGAGGGTTCCAGGGGGTATTTCCCACAAAACCCTGTTAGCAAAGTCAACGAGTACTCTTAAGTTCCTCAAAGCATCTATTCCTAGAATACCTTCTGTTCCCAAATTGCCCTTGGCTTTTCTTTGTTCCTACACTATACGGGATTGTTTTGCAAAAGGGAACAATGCTTTGTGCCTCATTGAATCCCTGTAGGGTTTTGACTTCAGCTGGAGGTCCAAAGAGATTTTTGTTTTGGGTACTAATCAAGGAATATGTGGCACCTGTGTCTACCCTTAAATTCTGTCCGAATGCCCCTCCTGCAAACTTCAAATAAACAGTGAATCTGGTGCTGGCCACTGTCGGCAGACAGGCTACTGGGCTAGATGGACCTTTGGTCTGACCCAGTAAGGCCGTTCTTATGTTCTTATGTTATGTTATATAATCTCCCCCACTCATCAGTATTTAATTGTGCCACAATTGGGAGTTTCTGGGGTGCCCGGAATCCCTATAGGGATGAAATTGGTGGAGCACTAGGGTTTTTCCCCCTATGCTCAGGCAGCTCATGATCTGCCAGCTTTGCTAGGAGTTCGGGGGTAGGCAGTCTGTCTATTGCTTCCTTTGACTCATATTTCAAGAGCCGCTTCCAAATTTCCCCACACCATTGATCAGGGGTTCCGCCTTGACCCTTAAGGGGACTGTCTCCCCTCTCCTTTCCCTGAGTGCTATTTGGGGTGGTTATGGCAGCCACCTTATCTGGTTTCTTTTTAAGAGCGTGAAGGTCTTTTTGAACCTCATAAGCCTGCTTTGCTATCTCTGCAATATCTATTACGTGGTGGCTGCCAGATCTGTACCCACAAAGGCCATATGAATCAAGGGGAGAAATCCTTGGGTTAAAGCTTGTTTGAAAGGAAGGGCTGAAAAATCTGGATTGACAACATCTGTTTGCCCAGAATGTTTCCATGCTATTTTCTTTCTGGCTATATAACTTTCTGCTCTCTCCCCGGCTTGTTGTTTCTCCTGATGGAATATAATGGTAAGGCTCTCTCCCGGGAAGAGAGTATGGAATACTTCCCTCAGCACATTTGTGTGCTTCTCTGCATCATCTGCTCCAGGGGGGCTCCTATTTTGATATCATAAGGGAGTCCTGCAAAATTCTCAGAGGTCATACACTCCCTGCACATAGCTGCCACATCAGCTGGAGTGAATCCAGCCCTGTCAGATACTTTTACCAACCACCCCAGGGCTGTGTTTTTATTCAGCGGGCCGATGGATTTCCCTACTGCCCTAATCAGGTCTGGGGTGAAGGGTCTGGTTTCTACCCATTCCTCTGTTCCTACATCACCTCCCCTGGGTCCCTTCCTTGTGACAAAGCTATTGATTATAGGGGCTACTGGAGGTGGTCTTTGCAACTCTTCCAGTGACTTCCATAAGGGACTATATGGAGACTGCACGATAGGATCCAGGGAGAACTCATCAGAGTCCTTCCCCTCATAATTGCAATAAGAGGGATATGGATCGGGATCCTCCTCTGCTTCTGTATCTTCCTCCCAGCTGCAATTCCCTCTGATCACTGCCATGATCCTCCTTTGTTCTCCTAGCTGAGCTTGAAGGGTACAATTTGTCTCTCCAGCATTCCCCATGGTCTGCTTGAGTTCTGCCTTGGGAGTCTTTTAAAAGGGCACTTACTGCCATTTCACTCTTGGTTGCCTGCTGTTTTAACACTGACACTTCCTTCTGCAATTTGCTTCAGACCCTCTCCCAATCGCACACCTCCCTCTGAATTCCAACAATCTGAGCAGCTTGAGTCAGACTTGTGGCTCTGAGAGCGTCAGATTCTGCCGTCAGATTAATCACTTCAGTTTCCTTTTCTGCTCTGATTCTCTCTCATTCCTGCACTCTCTCTTTTAGCTGATCTATCTCCTGATCCAGTGCTGTAGCAACCATCCACAATCCTTGCAAAGCAGCTCTCTTCTTTTCCCTAACATTTGGATCTCCCCACTTTCCTGCACCAACCCGGGTATCCCAACACTTGTGGAGCTGCAGGTAGGCCCCCGGGCCAGTAAAGGCACCAGCCTTCCAGGGTCCATTACCCCCTTGCTCCTGAACAAAATCTGCCAAGCTGTTTCCCAACATAATTTGCAACTGTTCTTTCTTTCCAGATGTTTCCCTGTCTCTGGACATAATTCTTCACTCGAGCAGGCAATCAGCCTGAGTTCTGAGTCCCAGTAACAGAATGTATCCGTAAATTAACTCACGAACTGCGACATGGGCACTTGTAGGGAGCGACCCCACCCCGCCGTCTTTAACCTCCTATTGCAGTGGACAAACTACCAACTGTTTGTACCACCTGTCTCCTTCTTCTTGACCATCTCGCTGGGGTCTCTGAAATCTGTTACCCGAGGTTCTTTCAACCCAAACCTCTCAGTAACTTTTACTCTCTGCACGGTGGTGTCAGGAAATAATTCAGGGGAGACACGGCCAACTGATAGATGGATGGTACAAACAGGACAACACAAGAGTGCTTTCACTTAAAGCTAAATTTTACTTAGTCTCAAGCACTTACACATGTCCGCAAAGGTATGTCTACACTACCCCGCTAGTTCGAACTAGCGGGGTAATGTAGGCATACCGCACTTGCTAATGAAGCCCGGGATTTGAATTTCCCGGGCTTCATTTGCATAAACTGGGTGCCGCCATTTTTAAATCCCTGCTGGTTCGAACCCCGTGCCGCGCGGCTACACGCGGCACGAACTAGGTAGTTCGAACTAGGCTTCCTAGTTCGAACTACCGTTACTCCTCATTCCACGAGCACTACGAGGACCTGGACAGAATCCTGGGGGCAAGAGATCCTCTGCCTCCTGAGAGGCTCGTGGAGTCTGGCCTGGAGACCCCGGTTCTACAGCGGCCGGAACACCTGCTGGAGGACCAGGAGCATCAGGAGGAGGAAGAAGAGGAGGAGGACGGCACCCAGGAGCCAGGCACCCAGACACAGGAGGCCTCCCAGACCACCTCGGACCCCGGGGAGGGAACATCAGGTGAGTGCTGTGAGGGTCCAACACACACAGGGCAGGGCAGGGCAGGGCAGGGCAGGGCAGGCGGGAGCAAAGGGGATGGTGCAGTGCTGTGACATGTCATGCTGAGCAAGGCCCGGGGGGAGGGAAGGGGCATACCCATGGCTGCCCTCAGGGAGGACCGTGCTACCCCTCTGCACCCACACGGCTGCTAGGCACCGCTTGTTCCTGCAGGCAGGGATGCCACATGCAGGCATGGGCTGGAGATGCTGGGACAGCCTCACAGCTGCAGGCCTCTCAGCATTCAGTGGGAACCCTGACCGTGGCCCGACACTCATCCGTGCTGCTCAGCCATGGGGGATGCATGGAGGTGGGGGGGTACGATGGTGGTGTGCACACCGCCTGGGCCAGGCCGCACCATGCTTTACTGAGACACACATGAGCAGCCTCTGACCCTAGCACAGGCACTGCCTGCTGAGAAGAAGGAGGGCATGGCCTCTCAGGGAAAGGGTGAGCATGCACGACTGACGACTTTTCCCTCTTGTCCTCCACAGCCGGACCAGCTGACCAGGAGGGGGACACCCCACCTGCCCGAACACCCAGACAGCTGCAGGGCACCCGTAGGCACTGGCGCAGCTACTTAGAGCTGGTGCGCCAGCACGTTGGAGTCCTTCAAGAGATGAAGGACTCCATGGAAAGAAGGCTGGAGGCAGAGGCCAAGTGGCGCCGCCAGTTGCTGTGCGAATTTAGCCAGCAGCACAGGGACATCTGCGCAGCGATCCGGGAGGCCATGGCCTTCCCTGGTCCTTTGCCTGCTCCTGCCCCTCCTCCTCAGCCTGCCCCCTCCTCTGCCCCTGTCATCCCAGCCCCAGCCCCAGCCCCACCTCCTGCTCAGCCCCCTTCTGTGGCATCCCGCACACGCAGCCAGGCGCGACAAGGCCGCCACAGCCAAAGCAGCAGGAGCTCGGCCTCCAGGCAGCCCCCTCAGCCCTGAGCCTCTCTCCCCCCTTCCATGTTCACATTCCCCCTTCCCACCAGTGACACAAACTGAGGGAAGCATTTTTTTTAAGCACTTTATTTTCTAAAACAAACATGTTTATTTTTATTTTTTCTCTGAATCGAAGAGTTATTCATTTTCATTTGTTAAAAAAAAACAGTTACATAAAGTGTACTGTATTTTTCACCATCGCTTGTCTCCATTCTCAGTGAGTGGGGACTGAGTAGAATGGGTGAATGTGGGGCGGGGAGGGGTTGCAGGGAGGAAGGCACCAGGGGTATGGGGCAATCCCACATGTGGAAGGCCCTGGGGACAATCAGGGGCCTCCCTGTGAGAATTGCTCCCTCAGGGCTTCCCGAATGCGTAGGCCCAGCTTGTGGGCTTGCCGGGTGGCAGCTGTCCGGGGCTGCCCAAACTGCCTCCCCTCCATCTCCACCTGTGTCCTCCACGCAGGGAGGAAGGCCTCCCCTTTCCTCTCTATGAGGTTGTGCAGCACACAGCATGCTGCAACCACATCAGGGATGTTGTATTCCTCCATGTCCAGCCGCGTCAGCAGGCACCTAAACCTGCCCTTCAAACAGCCGAAGGCGCACTCCACCTGGAAGCGAGCCCTATTCAGGGGGGAGTTGAACAGTTCCCTGCTCGCGTCCAGGTGGCCGGTGTAGGGCTTCATGAGCCAGGGCATAAGGGGATAGGCCGCATCGGCCACAATGCATGTAGGCATCTGCACATCCCTGACTGCCAGGTTCCTCTCTGGGAAGAATGCCCCAGTCTGCAGCCTGCGGTACAGGTATGAGTTCCTGAACACACGGGCATCATGTGCCCGGCCTGACCACCCGACACAAACATCCGTGAACTGTCCCCTGTGGTCGACCAGAGCCTGCAGCACCATAGAGAAGTAGCCCTTCCTATTGATATACTGTGCCGCTCGATGGGGTGGGGCAGGGATGGGGATGTGGGTCCCGTCCAGTGCTCCACCGCAGTTTAGGAACCCAAGCCCTGCAAATCCGGCCAGGATGGTCTGCAGGTCTCCGAGGCGAATGGTCCTGTGGAGCAGCTCTGCATTGATGGCCGTCACCACCTGCAGAATGGGACAAATAGAAACACACAGCACAGGACTTTAGAGGGATTGGCTCACCTGATGAGAAGTGCTCCCCTCTTTGTCCCCCAGACAATCCCTTCCCTGGCCCTGCACCATGGCACGGTGAGGCTGAGAGGGCTTCGGCCTGTGCCACCCTATCCCCAATTCCCTGTGCCTGGTCCTGACTGCCCCCTGGACTGGCCCCCGAGAGTGACTTACCTCCATCAAGACGGCCCCAACGGTAGACTTCCCCACACCAAACTGATGCCCCACAGAGCAGTAGCTGTCAGGAGTGGCCAGCTTCCAGAGCGCAATTGCAACGCGCTTCTCCAGGGGGATGGCAGGCTGCAAGTGGGTGTCCTGGTGTTGCAGGGCAGGGGCGAGCCAAGTACAGAGCTCCCGGAAGGTGGCCTTCTTCATCCGGAAGTTTCTGAGCCACTGATCGTCGTCCCACTGCTGCAGCACTAGCCGGTCCCACCAGTCCGAACTGGTGTCCAGCCTTCAAACCCGCCTCTCCAGGAAAAAGTTGGGGGGCAAGGGCAGCAGGGCTGCAGCCTGAGTGAGGGGCTCAAAGCTGGCCTCAGGATCCAGCTCTGCTGCCAAGGTCATCATGCTCTCCTGAGCATGAAGCAGAGCTTCCAGCAGCATGGTGTGGGGCCATCGCCTGCCCAGGGGCAGCTCAGGTTCCATTCCCAAAGAAGCCAAAATAACACACAAACAAAAGAACAAAACAAATAAACACAAGAACAAAAATACAAACAAACCAACAAACAAAAAGCCAAAAAAGTCAAAACCCAAGCAAACACACACAGAAGCAAACACACAAACAAACAGACAAACAGATAAACCAGATAATACACAGCTGTGGTGTCCAACAAAGCAAGGCAACCAGAGCCAGGAAAACTGCAGCAGCTTTGCTTTCCCTGTAAAGGTTGGCAAGCTGGAAGCAGGAGCAGAGGAACGGCTATCCAGGAGTATCCCTTTAAGCACGCATCTCTACAGAGAGCATGCAGCAGTGCCAGGGCTTTATGGCTGCCCCTGTGACCTTTCAGAAGCATTTCCGGGTGCCTTCTTCTGTCGACAGAGCGTCCTGCAGTCTGGACGCTCTTATGTCGATAAAGCTAATTGCTTTGTCGACAAAGCGATGTAGTCTGGACGCTCTATGTCGACATAAGTTTTGTCGACAGATTCTGTCAACAAAACTTATGTCGACAAAACTCTGTAGTCTAGACATACCCCAAGTGTTCCCAAAATTGTCCCCCCAACTCAAACTTTCTTTCCCTATTTATCCATTAGTATTACAATAACATGTCACTCAAAAACTTGTTAGGCAAGCACTTTTTAAAGGTTAGGCAAGAGATTTTCTTCTGATCATCACTTTCACCAGATGCGTTTTTTCTTTTTCGGAGACTCCATGCTCAGGGGGCCCTGACAGATCTGTGTCTTAGGGCATTTAACCAAGCTTCCTGTTTTTCTAAATGTATAGCTCAGCGATTTCACTAGAGATTTGGGCCTCAGGAAGGACGCGGGGTCAAGCTGCCCTCTCTGTGGCACCCAAATGTCCCTTCTTCCCCCTCCCTGACTTGGCCTATTTTGGGCCTTTTAGCTTGGTTGCTAAAGTTCAAGCAGTAAGCAATAGTGGTTCAGGCACATTACTGGATTTGCCGAAATCTCCCCGTACAAGGCTCCTTGGCTAGATGGACCTTTGGCCTTTTCAATTGTAGATCATAGAATCTTTCCACAAAACTATCCTGAAGTTTTTTGACCAATGTTGCATACCGTGCAGTGCTTTTTTTCAAGGCTTCAGTTCACCTGCATTTAACAATGAGGGAAACTATGTTATTTCCCATCTTTAAAGTTGTGCCTTGAACAGCTTGAGTTTGTTGACAAATGCAACTACACTTTGCACCAGGTCAGGCAGCATCTTCAATTTTCCTTGTAAGTCCAGGTTGGGTCTGTCCAGATGACACAGCATGTCCACCAGAAAGGCCAAATCTAAAAATCCAATGTGGATCTGAGAGCTCAGGATATTCCTTATGCATCTCTTCCATGAACAATTTCACAGCATCCAAAAGTTCAAAAAAACAAAATAGCACTTTGCCTTTTGAAAGCCACCTGATAGTATAGTGCAGTGGCAGGTCTCCTGGAAGATCTTGATCACGTTCAACAATGAGATTCTTAAATTGTCTGTGGTTAAGAGCATGTGTGTGAATATAATTGACAATTTCTAGCACGGGTTTCATTACATGGTCTAAATTGAAGTTTTTAGACACTAGTTGCTCCCTATGGATGATGCAGTGAAACATCCTGAACTCAGGGAACCTGTCATCAGCTGTACATAGCCTCACAAGTCCATTCTCAAATCCAGTCAAAGACAGTGCCCCATCCGTTGCTATTGCTGCATGTTTCAGTTAAAGGCAAATTTGTTTTTGCAAACACTTCCATCAGTGTTTCTTTAATATCAATGCCATGGGTTCTGTTTTTTAATGGTACGATATCCAGGAGTTCTTCATTGATTACACAATCCTCTGACACAGTCCGTACAAATATTGCCAATTGCGGTTTGTCTTGTACATCACAAGACTCATCTAGCATGATACTGAGGTACTTGCATTTCTGAAGATCTGAATACAAATGTGATTCAAGTGCATCATTCACGTCAGATAATCTGTGGTTGATTGTGTGGCATGAGAGCTGAAGATCTGAAACCATTCTTTTCAGATTGTCATTTTCTGGGGACAAGATGGAAACAACTTCTACAAGGCATTTTTTAACAAACTCACCTTCATTGTAAGGTTTTTTAGAGCAGGCATTATTCAAAGTGACTTGACATGAGGCAATGTAACTGTCTGAGAGTGTTTGGAAAATTTACGGAAAACTTCAGCCTGTTTTTCTATTTGACTTTTCAGAGTTTTTAGTTTGTGAATGTGTAGTTCAGTACCTGTTGGAAATTCCCAATCAATGTTAGCATGGTGTCAAGTATCAGAGGGATAGCCGTGTTAGTCTGAATCTGCAAAAGCGGCGAGGAGTCCTGTGGCACCTTATAGACTAACAGAAGTGTTGGAGCATAAGCTTTCGTGGGCAAAGACCCACTTCATCAGATGCAAGATTTGCATCTGACAAAGTGGGTCTTTGCCCATGAAAGCTTATGCTCCAACACTTCGATGTTAGCATGGTGTGTTATGAAATGATACTGAAGATTTGAACACTTGAAATGTGCTAACGAAGTCTGGCATATCAGACAAAGTGGTTTGCCATTGTGTTCAGTGAAAAAATATGAACTTTCCCACTCCATTAAGAATGTTCTGTGTTCTTCATAATTGTGCTTATTTTACATTTTCTTTCCATATTTAAAGAGGACTACCATATGCTGCAAATTAAATAGAAAAGATTGGACATTGCTAAACGTCTCACCAACAAAATGTGTTCCCCTTTCTGTTCCCTTCCTCTCCATCATTTGCTGTCCCCCAGCCCTTACTCATTCTCACTAGGTTGAAACAGGAGGTGCGGGCTCTGGGGTGGGAATGAAGGATTTGGGTCTGGTAAGGGGTGAGAGGTGCAAGCTCTGAGAGGGAATATGAATGCAGGAGGAGGTGGAAAAGGGGATATTGGCTCAGGGAAGAGGCTCCAAGCTGGAGACTGTTGGTGTCAGGTGAAAGATTGGGGTGCTGAGCCAGCCACAGGCTTGTGGATGTGGGGGTGCAGGAGTTTGAGTTGGAGTGTGTGAGGGGCTCAGGGTTGGGAGTATGATGAGCTCAGGACACAGATTTGCAGTGTGTGTATGGTACAGGAGTGCTGTGGCAGAAGATTGGGAATGTGGGTGTGCAGGAGTTTGAGGATGTGAGAGGCTCAGGAAGGGGATATGCTCAGGTTTGGTGTCTGGGGGGTGGAGGAAGGAGTGTTATGATGCTGCGGCCAGATGGGGGCTTGGCCCCAATTGGGGGCTTGTTGGTCAGGCTTAATTTTTAAATGAAATATTATGTCAAACACAAAGGTTACGTCTACATTGGCCCCTTTTCTGGAAGGGGCATGATAATTTTTGAAATCGCAATAGGGAAATGCGCGGGGGATTTAAATATCCCCCGCAGCATTTAAATAAAAATGTCCGCAGCTTTTTTCTGGCTTTTCTAAAAGCCGGAAAAGAGCGTCTACACTGGCCCCGATCCTCCGGAAAAAAAGCCCTTTTCCGGAGGATCTTATTCCTACTTCAAAATAAACTTTGATAGCCATTTGTCTCGTGCCATCCATCTCCAGCCTTCCACCAACAGAGGTCAGGGACACCATTTCTACCCCCTGGCTAATAGCACTCCATGGACCCAACCTCCATGACTTTATCTCACTTCTCTTTAAACTGTTCTAGTTCTAGCCTTCACAGCCTCCTGCAGCAAGGAGTTCCACAGGTTGACTATTTGCTTTGTGAAGACGAACTTTCTGTTGTTAGTTTGAAGCCTGCTACCCATTCATTTCATTTGGTGTCCTTTAGTCCTTCTATTATGGGAACTAATGAAGAACTTTTCTGTATGCACCCTCTCCACCCAACCCCTGCTTTTAGAGACCTCTATCCTGTCCCCCCTCCTTCTCCTCTTTTCTAAGCTGAAAAGTCCCAGTCTCTTTAGCCTCTCTTCATATGGGACCTGTTCCAAACCCCTGATCATTTTAGTTGCCCTCCCCTCTCCCACCCTCTCACTTCCCCTCTCCCACCTCCTTTTCCCAGTCTCCCCCAGTTTAGTTCAATAAAGAGTGTTTCTATTTTTGAACACACGTGTCCTTTATTTTGTACATCAGGAAGGGGGGCTAGGGAGGCGTAAGTGGAAGGAGGTGAGGGAGGAATGGGGTACGAGCCCCCAATAGGGAGGACTGGGCTGGCTCTGTGGGCTCCTCGGGGTGGAAGCTCTCCTGAAGCCCCTCGATTGACCCCCCCCACCTCCCGGATGGCAGCCTGTGGCAAGTGCAGCCGGTCTGATGGCCGAGTGCTGTGATGTGCTGAGTGTGGGCACTTCAAGCCAGGACTGCTTTGCTGTCCCTCATCGAATTAGACAAGCGAGCGGGAACCCCTGAAAACTGTTTGTCTGGGGTGGGGTTCGGGTCCCTTTAAGCACAGCCCTCGGCTAGCCTGAGACAGCAGCTCCACACTCTAAGTCCTAACCTGCTTCCGGCCAGCCTTAGCTTCGGTTCAGGGTCCACTCAATGTGGACATGCTAGTTCGAATTAGCAAAATGCTAATTCAAACTAGTTTTTAGGTCTAGATGCAGTTTTAGGTCTAAGTTAGTTCGAATTAGTGCTGTAATGTAGACATACCCTATGGTACTACTGGATTTTCCTCAGTAGAAATTTTAAACTCTGTATCAGAAACTTCATATTCTTCAAAGGCTACACAGATACTTGACAAGAGGCTGAACATTTATTATCAGAAAACATACAGGTAAGATGGCACCACAGACAGTAAAACAGCTCCTCTTTTCCCCTCCCCCGCAAAGATACGTCAACATACATTTGTATAGGTTCAACATAAGTTAACTTTATGAGTTATCAAACAGCTGGTCTGAATCAAATTTTATTTTATTTTATTAATCAAAAACAATAAGAAATTAATACAGAATTACACAGGAATGAAAAGTCAGCTTCTTTCCCTCCCATCCTGAAGATAGCAGAGCAGACGGTAAGTTTCTCTGAAATTAATGTTCATTTCCCATCAATATTATATCTGTATATGGGGGGGGCCACACCTGCAATATATATAGTTATAATGTTACCAGCAAAACTTTCCACTTTCCCTGTCATCAGGCAGCAAAGCGTTCTGTTACTTTGGTTCAATACGCTCAACAGTGCCATGCTGTACTGAGTTCTGGGGAAAAACAATGCATCACTGCCATTTTAAACTATTTTTCTTCTTCAGTTGTACACATTATCGGTGTTGCTTCTTTGTTTGGATTTTTAAAGAATGAATAAACCTCCTCTATAAATGAACAATCATTAAATGTGAACAGCACAGACATGCCAGTTTCATTGAAAAAGGTCACCTGCCTGTCTTGGCAACTAAGGTACATTTCCAGTTTTGGGGGGTCTTTTCTGCACCATGACTCAGGACAGTCTCTCCCATTCAGATCCAGAATCCCTCTTTAGATGACAATGGAAGTTTTCCTTTTTTCTGTATTAAATTTATGGCCACTTGCAGGTCTTAGTCAGTGCTGTTCTCAATCATCAACTCCCAATAGTGCTTTCCTTCAGAGAATCCTACAGACATCAGACCGTAGAATGAAACTTCTGCATTTGGTGGTACTTTTTAAGGCTGGCACTCATGTTTCTACTCTTCAGATTCATCGAGAGATTGGGTTGAGCCGTGTGTGCATTCAGGGTGATTACCTGGAAAGAGAGATTTCTTTTTCAAAAGCACTGATCTAGAATTAGTTTCAGCTGGCATAAGGGGAAATTTAAAGGGAAAGGGGTGACATTTTACACTCCTTTATCAATAGCAGTTTTGACTGATCAAAGTCTGCTTGACAGGTTTTTTAACTTAAATATTTCAGACATATGACAGTTGTGTGAGGTTCAAACAAAACTAAAAGTGACTCTAAATTATTTAGTTGGCATTCACAAAGATGAGATATAAGAAAAGAGGTTTAAGAGTTTGGTGTCATTGGTAGGCATAGAATCATAGAATCCTAGGGCTGGAAGAGACCTCAGGAGTCATTGAATCCAGCCCTCTGCCCAAAGCAGGACCAATCCCAAATAAATTACCCCATCTAGGACTTTGTCAAATCAAGGCTTAAAAACCTCTAGGGATGGAGATTCCACCACTTCCCTAGGGAACCCATCCCAGTGCTTCACCACCCTCCTAGTGAAATAGTTTTTCCTAATATCCAATCTAGATCTCCCCCACTGCAACTGGAGCCCATTGCTCCTTGTTCTGCCAACCGTCACTACTGAGAACAGCCTCTCTCCATCCTCTTTGGAACCTCCCTGCAGGAAGTTGAAGGCTGCTATTAAATCCCCCCTCACTCTTCTATTCTGCAGACTAAACAATCCCAAATCCCTCCTTGTAAGTCATGTGCTAGAGCCCCCTAATCATTTTGGTTGCCCTCCACTGGACCTTCTCCAATGCATCCACATCCTTTCTGTAGTGGGGGAAGGGGGGGGGGGGCAAAATGGACTCAATCCTCCAGATGTCGTCTCACCAGAGCCAAAAATATGGGAATAATCACTTCTCTGGATCTGCTGGTAATGCTCCTTCTAATGCAACCTAAAACGCCATTAGCCTTCTTGGCTACAAGGGCACACTGTTGACTCATATCCTGCTTCTCATCCACTGTAATACCCAGATCCTTTTCTGCTAAACTGCTACTTAGCCAGTTAGTCCTCAGCCTGTAGCAGTGTATAGGAGTCTTCCATCCCAAGTACAGGACTCTGCACTTGTCCTTGTTTAATCTCATCAGATTTCTTTTGGCCCAATCCTCCAATTTGTCTAGGACACTCTGGACACTCTCCCTGCCCTCCAGCATATCTCCCTCTCCCTCTAGCTTAATGTCCTCTGCAAACCTGCTGAGGGTGTAATCCATCCCCTCATCCAGGTCATTAATAAAGCTATTGAAAAAAAAAAAACGGTCTTAGAACTGATCCTTAGGGGACTCCACTTGAAACAGACTGCAAAACTGACATCAAGCCATTTATCACTAACCATTGGGCCCGACATTCTAGCCCCGTAGTCACCAACCGGTCGCTCGCGAGCTACTGGTCGATCTCGAGGCCTCGACCAGTCGCTCGCGAGGCGTCCTGTAAGCTCCGCCCCCATTTCCCTTCCACCCCCCCAGAAGTCCCACTACTTACCTCCAGAGAAGACGGAGGTAGTGTCGGCTTCCGGCGCGCTGGGGTTTGGCCCCGGGGCTTCCCGGCACGGGAAGGGGTTGGTGCCGGGACAAGCGCCTGCGGGGCTTCCCTGCGCGGGTGGGGGGGTCAGCTCCCTGGGCAGGCGTGCACGCGAGGCTTTCCTGCACGGGGGGGGGGGGGAGTTGGCCCTGGGGCAGGCGCGCGCGCGCAGGGCTTCCCTGCGCGGGTGGGGGGATCGGCCCCCTGGGCAGGTGTGCGTGCAGGGCTTCCCTGGGGGGGGTCAGCCCCGGGGCAGGCATGCGCTGGTTTCTGGGGGGGGGAATGCTGGGAGGAGGGAGATGCAGGGAACTCTCTGCCTCCACTGGCATCCCACTCCCCTGTCCTCACTCTCCTGTCCTCAACTACAGAATGCTGTCCCCATTCCTGTCCCCACTCCCTGAACTCTGTCCCCAGCTACAGAACTGTCCTCACTCCCCTGTCCCCACTCCCCAAATTCTGTCCCCACTCCCTTCCCCACTCCCCGAACTCTGTCCCCACTGGCACTCTGTCCCCTGCTGCAGAATCCTGTCCTCTGCCCTCCCAGCACCCTGTTCCCTCTCCCCTGCCCCCAGCCACAGTATTCTCTCCCCACAAAATGTATAATTATAAATGCTTCATTTTAGATTTAAATAGCATGAATAAAAAACAGACCATTTATTTCATAACTATAAACACGTGATTTTAATTGTATGTGATTTTAATTGTATGTATCGCATAATTTAAAAATAAACTGTTTATCAGAGTGTGTAAGTAAGGGCTTGGGATAGCAAGTGATGGACAGGAGGAGAATAGAGAGGGCAGGGCTTCAGTGAAGGGGCGGGGCTTCAAGGAAGGGGAGGGGCTTCAAGGAAGGAGCGGGGCGGTAGATCTTCACCTGTTCTGAGATTTAAAAAGTGATCTTGGGTGTAAAAAGGTTGGAGACCACTGTTCTAGCTAGCTTTCTATCCACTGTACAGTCCATTTATCCAATCCATACTTCCTTAACTTGCTGACAAGAATATTGTGGGAGACCTATCAAAAGCTTTGCTAAAGTCACCGACTTCCCCATACCCACAGAGCCGGTTACCTCATCATAGAAGCTGATCAGATTGGTCAGGCATGACTTGCATTTGGTGAATTCATGTTGACTATTCCTGATCACTTCCCCCCCACAAGTGCTTCAAAATGGATTACTTGAGGATCCCCTGCATGATTTTTCCAAGGACTGAGGTAAGGTCTGTAATTCCCTGGATTGTCCTTCTTCCCTTTTTTAAAGATGGGCACTGCATTTGCCTTTTTCTAATCAGCCAGGATCTCTCCCAATCTTCATGAGTTTTCAGACATAATGGCCAAAAGTCTGCAATCACATCAGCCAACTCCCTCAGCATCCTTGGATGCATTAAATATGAACCCATGGATTTGTGTGTGTCTAGCTTTTCTAAATAGTTCTTAACCTGTTCTTTCCCCACCAAGGACTGCCCACCTCCTTCCCATACTGTGTTGCCTAATGCAGTAGTCTGGAAACTGAGTTTGTCTGTGAAGACATAGGCAAAAAAAGCATAGAGAACTGCAGCTTTTCCCACATCATCTGTCAGTAGGTTACCTCTCTCATTTTGTAAGGGCCAAACACTCTCTCTGATCACCCTCTTATTGCTAACATGCCTGTAGAAATCTTTCTTGATACCATTCACATCCCTTGCTAGCTGCAATTCCAGTTGCGCTTTTGCCTTCCTGATTACTTCCCTGCATTCTTGAGCAATATATTTATACTTTCACTGGTGCGTACGAGTACCATGATGTGGTCCCCAGGCTAGAATCCATATGGGTATGTCTACACTACAGCGCTAATTCGAACTAACGCGTCTAGAACTAAAAACTAGTTCGAATTAGCGTTTTGCTAATTCGAACTAGCATATCCACATTGAGTGGATCCTGAACAGGGCTTAAGGATGGCCGGAAGCAGTGCCGGCAGGGCATCAGAGGAAGACTTAGAGCGTGGAGATGCTGTCTCAGGCTAGCCGAGGGCTGCGCTTAAAGGGACCCGACCCCCACCTGGACAGACAGTTCTCAGGGGTGCCCCGCTTGAAAACCAGTCCTGACTTGGAGTGCCCGGAGTGCCCACACTGGGCACATCACACCACTCGGCCATCAGCCCGGCTGCACTTGCCGCAGGCTGCCATCTGGGGAGAAGGGGCAATTGGGGGGCTGCAGGAGAGCTTCCACCCCCAGAAGTCCGCAGAGCCAGCCCAGTCCTCCCCATCGGGGGCTCGTACCCCATTCCCCCCTCACCTCCTTCCACTTACCTTTCCCTAGCCCCTTTTCTTGATGTACAAAATAAAGCACAATTGTGTTCAAAAATGGAATCTGTCTTTATTGAACAAAACTGGGGGAGACTGGGAAAAGGAGGTGGGAGAGGGGAAGAGAAAGGCTGGGAGAGGGGAGGGAAATTAAAATGATCAGGGGTTGGGAACAGGTCCCAGATGAAGAGAGGCTACAGAGATTGGGACTTCTCAGCTTAGAAAAGAGGAGACGGAGGGGGGACAGGATAGAGGTCTCTAAAAGCATGGGTTGGGTGGAGAGGGTGCATACAGAAAAGTTCTTCATTAGTTCCCATAAAGAAGGACTAGAGGACACCAAAGGAAAGGAATGGGTAGCAGGCTTCAAACTAGTAAGAGAAAGTTGTTGTTCACAAAGCAAATAGTTAACCTGCGGAACTCCTTACTGCAGGAGGATGTGAAGGCTACAACTAGAACAGAGTTTAAAGGGAAGTGAGATCAAGTCATGGAGGTTGGGTCCATGAGTGGTATTAGCCAGGGGGTAGGAGTGGTGTCCCTGCCCAAGGATTGTGGAAGGCTGGAGAGGGATGGCACGAGACAAATGACCAGGGAAACCAGGGGAGGGCTAGCCTCCCACTAGTTCGAATTAAGGGGCTACACACCTAAATAAGGGGCTATATTAGGGTATGTCTACACTACAATGTTAGTTCAAACTAACGGATGTTAGTTCGAACTAACATTCATAGCGGCTACGCTAGTGCTCCGCTAGTTCGAATTTGAATCGAACTAGCGGAGCACTTAGTTCGAACTAGGTAAACCTCATTTTACGAGGATTAAGCCTAGTTCGAACTAGCTAGTTCGAATTAAGGGGTGTGTAGCCCCTTAATTCGAACTAGTGGGAGGCTAGCCCTCCCCAGGTTTCCCTGGTGGCCACTCTGGCCAACACCAGGGAAACTCTATGCCCCCCTCCCGGCCCTGGACCCCTTAAAGGGGCACAGGCTGGCTACGGTGCCCGTGCCAGGTGCAAGCCTGCCAGCACCCAGCCAGCAGACCCTGCACCTGGCACGGCACAGAGCCACCCACCCGATGTCCCCCAGCCCACCCTCTCTTCCCGGGACCAGGCTGGCAGCTCCCGGGTGCTTGCCCGGGACCGCAAGAGGCGGGCACCTTCCTGGGCTAGTGCGGACATCGTGGACCTCGTCCACGATCTCCGCACTAGGCACAGGAAAGTGGCCGGCTAGGGCAGGAGAGCTGCCAGCCTGGCCACCCAGGAGCAGGTGTGCATGAAAATCAAGGGGGTCCACTGAGACCCCCGACCCTGAGCCCTGAGCTTACAATGGCCGTCCTGGGTCTGACCAAAGGTCCATCTAGCCCAGTAGCCTGTCTGCCGACAGCGGCCAACCCTAGGGACCCTGGAGGGGATGGACCGAAGACAGTGACCAAGCCATTTGTCTCGTGCCATCCCTCTCCAGCCTTCCACAAACTTTGGGCAGGGACACCACTCCTACCCCCTGGCTAAGACTACTCCATGGACCCAACCTCCATGACTTGATCTCACTTCCCTTTAAACTCTGTTCTAGTTGTAGCCTTCACAGCCTCCTGCAGCAAGGAGTTCCGCAGGTTAACTGTTTGCTTTGTGAACAACAACTTTCTCTTACTAGTTTGAAGCCTGCTACCCATTCCTTTCCTTTCCTTTGGTTTCCTCTAGTCCTTCTTTATGGGAACTCAGGAAGAACTTTTCTGAATGCACCCTCTCCACCCAATCCCTGCTTTTAGAGACCTCTATCCTGTCCCCCCTCCGTCTCCTCTTTTCTAAGCTGAACAGTCCCAGTCTCTGTAGCCTTTCTTCATCTGGGACCTGTTCCCAACCCCTGATCATGTTAGTTGCCCTCCCCTCTCCCAGCCTTTCTCTTCCCCTCTCCCACCTCCTTTTCCCAGTCTCCCCCAGTTTTGTTCAATAAAGACAGAGTCAATGTTGGAAGAAACGTTATCTTTATTTTGTACGTCAATAAGAAGGGGGGCTAGGGAACGGTAAGTGGAAGGAGGTGAGGGAGGAATGGGGTACGAGCCCCCGATGGGGAGGACTGGGCTGGCTCTGCGGGCTTCTGGGGGTGGAAGCTCTCCTGCAGCCCCCCGATTGCCCCCTCTCCCCAGATGGCAGCCTGCGGCAAGTGCAGCCGGGCTGATGGCCGAGTGGTGTGATGTGCCCAGTGTGGGTACTCCGGGCACTCCAAGCCAGGACTGGTTTTCAAGTGGGGCACCCCTGAGAACTGTCTGTCCGGGGTGGGGGTCGGGTCCCTTTAAGTGCAGCCCTCGGCTAGCCTGAGACAGCATCTCCACGCTGTAAGTCCTCCTCTGATGCCCTGCCGGCACTGCTTCCGGCCATCCTTAAGCCCTGTTCAGAGTCCACTCAATGTGGACTTGCTAGTTCGAATTAGCAAAACGCTAATTCGAACTAGTTTTTAGTTCTAGATGCGTTAGTTCGAATTAGCTTAGTTCGAATTAACTAATTCGAACTAAGTTAGTTCGAACTAGCACTGTAGTGTAGACATACCCTTAGACTTGTGATTATAACAGGCCCTCTGGGCCTTTTGGGCCTCTTCCTTGTGTCTCCTCAGTATGGGGGTGACCTGGGCTATCCAGTCCCTCATCTGTGTCACATACTCCACAATATTTCTCCCTACCTTCGTCTCTTTCTGTCAGCCATCTTTGGATATATTCAGGATGCCTTGGGGGTGACACCCATACAGCAACTCAAAGGGGGATGACTGGCCAGCTCCCTGATGGCGAACATGAGATAAGGCAGTAGCATGTCCTAGTCCTTTCCATCTCTGTTCTCATCCTTCTTGATCATAGCCTTAAAGGTACGGTTGAACCTTTCAACAAGGCCATCAATCTGGGGGCAATAGACTGAGGTCTGCAAGGTCTTTATCTGGAGTAGTGTACAGAGGTCCTTCATCAATTGGGCCATGAATGGGGTATCTTGGCCAGTTAAAATCTCCTTTGGGAGGCCCACTAGAGCAAATATTTCCACCAACGCCTTAGCTATGCTCTTGGAGGTTGTATTCAGAAGGCGTGGCATAGTCAAGGACCACCAGTATATACTAATTTCCCTGGGTTGTCTTTTCCAGTGGACCCACCAGGTCCATCACAACCTGTTCAAATGGGACTTCAATGATTGGCAGTGGCACTAGAGGGGCCGTCAGATGAGGGTGAGGGCATGTAGCTGACACTCTGGGCAGGAAGTGCAGTATCGGCAGACATCCTCATGTACTCCTGGCCAATAGAAACAGTGTAGGATCCAGGCCTGGGTCTTTTCTACTCCCAGGTGTGCTCCAAACAGGTGACTGTGGGCGAGATGGTTTTCAGGGTGTCAAGAGCTGGTGTATTTCCTCTTTTTGTTCATTTGAAGAGCTGAAAAAGTTCAGAGAACTTACTGTTCTCCTGCTTGACTTTCTCTGGAAATGAACAGTTGGATCAATTAGAAATTGGATGAATACATCATACCTTCCTTCACTCCAGAAGATCTCGATGCAAATCTCCCAAATCTCACCAGTTATTGTCTAATTCATCCACCTTTCCTAAGCTACATCCTCATCTAGCTATTAAGAGTTCAGAAACTTTCTTTTCATAACTTGACCTAGTTAAGTTTCGGGGCTTCCTCACAATGGGAGATCGTGTCCAACCTCCCTCGATTCCCGGTTTAAAATCTCCATCCCAGGTGTGACCTTATTTTCTATACTTGCTCTTTCTCTGACCATTTTGATTCAAGTAGCATACAATACATTCGCGTTCAGTTTTGTTAAATGTATACTTTAAAAAAACTAAAGCCCAGATAACACTACTCTTGTCTGTTCATTTTAGATAAGACAATTGTGCGTCATCCGTGGTGCTGTCACGAGCGTGAAATGTAAAGTAGTGGGCCGTGATTCCCTTGTGGATTGAAGGGATGTCAAACAATGAAGAAATTTAACCATTTATTTAAGAATGTTCTCTTCTAGGAAATAAAAAGAGTTGAGAAGTTTAAGAGAACTTACGATTTTGTGCTATGCAAATGAAAAGCGTGAGTTGAGTTAGAATTTGGATGAACACATCTGACCTTCCCTCACTCCAGAAGAGCTCATTGCAGATCTCCCCAGTCATACCTGCCCAGTTGTCACATTCATCACATTTCCCACACAACATCCTCACCCATCACACAGATCTTCAGTCATCCAAGAATCTTGTAATTTACAAATACATGAACTTAAGCTCCCTTAAAATAGGAGGAGAAGGGCACAGGGCCCTAATTCCTGACTTGCAGTGAGCAGAAAATTGCAAATATCATCAGCCATGCAGCATTTACATGGCGAGATGGAGAGACTGGAGGCTCAGAGGAAAATTGGCCACAGTCTCGGGAAATTATGCTTGGCTCCAACATAAAGGCAACAGAGAGAGTGAGATACAGGCAACAGAGGGAGCGAGATACTGATAGAACCAGCAGGTTTAGGTACCTGAATTGACGGGGTCAGGCCACTTCTACACAGATGAAAGAACAATTGTGTAGATGTACCTCACTCCTCCCCCAAACCTGCAAGCTCCGGCTCTCGCTCAAAACGGGTAGTTCTGGCCACAAACCCCTGATTCCTCGTTCAAAAAACCATCTCCGCTCAGAGGCACAACGGCACTGGTGCACCGAGAGCTAGCGCACCCTCAAAGAAGACGGTAGATCTACTCTGTGGCCCAGACTCTGCTATGACCGATGAATTTGCTTTCAAGAGGAATGTAATTAATTGTGCTCAGTTTGACTAACTACGAATAAAAAACCAAAAACACCCAAACAGATGAAAATTTCAACATACCGTTCTCACTCAGAAGTGCCTCTGAAAAAGATAAAAGGCAAAGTTATTAAAATACATTTAGTTCTATAACAAACAATTAATTATATTGAAAATAAGGCAGAGAGTCCCTGTCCTACGTTGTTATTTTTTTAAACATTGAAACAGAAGTTTTGAGGCAATAAGGAGAAGAAACCTACTGCTATTGAATACCCAGGAATCAATAGAAACCTACCCAAGATCAAAGATTTTGGTATGGGTTTGAAAAGCAAGAAGACGAGTAGTGAATACTCTGTGGATTGAGGAAAGAGAAGGAAATACAGAAATAACACTCTAGATTGTAGAATGTTCATTTGAAGAGCTGAAAAATGGAAGAGAACTTACCGTTCTCCTGCTGGACTTTCTCTGGAAATGAACAGTTGGATCAATTAGAAATTGGATGAATACATCTTACCTTCCTTCACTCCAGAAGATCTCGATGCAAATCTCCCAAGTCTCACCAGTTATTGTCTAATTCATCCACCTTTCCTAAACTACATCCTCATCTGGCTATTAAGAGTTCAGAAACTTACTTTTCATAACTCGACCTAGTTAAGTTTGGGGGCTCCCTCACAATGGGAGATCATGTCCAACCTCCCTCGATTCCCGGTTTAAAATCTCCATCCCAGGCGTGACCATATTTTCTGCACTTGCTCTTTCTCTAACAATTGTGATTCAAGTAGCATACAATACATTCACGTTCAGTTTCGTTTAATAAAACTAAAGCCCAGATAACACTACTCTTTTCTGTTCATTTTAGATAAGACTATTGAGCGTCATCCGTGGTGCTGTCATGAGCATGAAATGTAAGGTAGTGGGCCGTGATTCCCTTGTGGATTGAAGGGATGTCAGAAAATGAAGAAATTTAACTTTGTATTTAAGAATGTTCTCTTCAAGGAAATAAAAAGAGTTGAGAAATTTAAGAGAACTTACGATTTTGTGCCTGGAGTTGCTCTGCAACTGAAAAGCGTGAGTTGAGTTAGAATTTGGATGAACATATCTGACCTTCCCTCACTCCAGAAGAGCTCATCGCAGATCTCCCCAGTCACACCTGCCCAGTTGTCACATTCATCACATTTCCTACACAACATCATAACCCGTCACACACATCTGCAGTCATCCCGGACTCTTGTAATTCACAAATACGTGAACTTAAGCTCCCTTAAAATAGGAGGAGCAGGGCACAGGCCCCTAATTCCTGACTTCCAGTGAGCAGAAAATTGCAAATGTCATCAGCTATGCAGCATTTACATGGCGAGATGGAGAGACTGGAGGCTCAGAGGAAAATTGGCCACAGTCTCGGGAAATTATGCTTGGCTCCAACATAAAGGAAACAGAGAGAGTGAGATACAGGCAACAGAGGGAGTGAGATACTGATAGAACCAGCAGGTTTAGGTACCTGAATTGACGGGGTCAGGCCACTTCTACACAGATGAAAGAACAATTTTGTAGATGTACCTCACTCCTCCCCCAAACCTGCAAGCTCCGGCTCTCGCTCAAAACGGGTAGTTCTGGCCACAAACCCCTGATTCCTCGTTCAAAAAACCATCTCCGCTCAGAGGCACAACGGCACTGGTGCACCGAGAGCTGGCGCACCCTCAAAGAAGACGGTAGATCTACTCTGTGGCCCAGACTCTGCTATGACCGATGAATTTGCTTCCAAAAGGAATGCAAGAAATTGTGCTCAGTTTGACTAACTGCGAATAAAAAACCAAAAACACCCAAACAGATGAAAATTTCAACATACCATTCTCACTCAGAACTGCCTCTGAAAAAGATAAAAAGAAAAGTTATTAAAATACATTTAGTTCTATAACAAACAATTAATCATATTGAAAGTAAGGCAGAGAGTCCCTGTCCTATGCTGTTACTGTTTTAAACATTGAAACAGAAGTTTCGAGGAGATCAAACCTACTGCTATCGAATACCCAGGAATCAATAGTAACCTACCCAAGATCAAAGATTTTGGTATGGGTTTGAAAAGCAAGAAGACGAGTAGTGAATACTCTGTGGATTGAGGAAAGAGAAGGAAATACAGAAATAACACTCTAGATTGTAGAATGTTCATTTGAAGAGCTGAAAAAGTTCAGAGAACTTACTGTTCTCCTGCTTGACTTTCTCTGGAAATGAACAGTTGGATCAATTAGAAATTGGATGAATACATCATACCTTCCTTCACTCCAGAAGATCTCGATGCAAATCTCCCAAATCTCACCAGTTATTGTCTAATTCATCCACCTTTCCTAAGCTACATCCTCATCTAGCTATTAAGAGTTCAGAAACTTTCTTTTCATAACTTGACCTAGTTAAGTTTCGGGGCTTCCTCACAATGGGAGATCGTGTCCAACCTCCCTCGATTCCCGGTTTAAAATCTCCATCCCAGGTGTGACCTTATTTTCTATACTTGCTCTTTCTCTGACCATTTTGATTCAAGTAGCATACAATACATTCGCGTTCAGTTTTGTTAAATGTATACTTTAAAAAAACTAAAGCCCAGATAACACTACTCTTGTCTGTTCATTTTAGATAAGACAATTGTGCGTCATCCGTGGTGCTGTCACGAGCGTGAAATGTAAAGTAGTGGGCCGTGATTCCCTTGTGGATTGAAGGGATGTCAAACAATGAAGAAATTTAACCATTTATTTAAGAATGTTCTCTTCTAGGAAATAAAAAGAGTTGAGAAGTTTAAGAGAACTTACGATTTTGTGCTATGCAAATGAAAAGCGTGAGTTGAGTTAGAATTTGGATGAACACATCTGACCTTCCCTCACTCCAGAAGAGCTCATTGCAGATCTCCCCAGTCATACCTGCCCAGTTGTCACATTCATCACATTTCCCACACAACATCCTCACCCATCACACAGATCTTCAGTCATCCAAGAATCTTGTAATTTACAAATACATGAACTTAAGCTCCCTTAAAATAGGAGGAGAAGGGCACAGGGCCCTAATTCCTGACTTGCAGTGAGCAGAAAATTGCAAATATCATCAGCCATGCAGCATTTACATGGCGAGATGGAGAGACTGGAGGCTCAGAGGAAAATTGGCCACAGTCTCGGGAAATTATGCTTGGCTCCAACATAAAGGCAACAGAGAGAGTGAGATACAGGCAACAGAGGGAGCGAGATACTGATAGAACCAGCAGGTTTAGGTACCTGAATTGACGGGGTCAGGCCACTTCTACACAGATGAAAGAACAATTGTGTAGATGTACCTCACTCCTCCCCCAAACCTGCAAGCTCCGGCTCTCGCTCAAAACGGGTAGTTCTGGCCACAAACCCCTGATTCCTCGTTCAAAAAACCATCTCCGCTCAGAGGCACAACGGCACTGGTGCACCGAGAGCTAGCGCACCCTCAAAGAAGACGGTAGATCTACTCTGTGGCCCAGACTCTGCTATGACCGATGAATTTGCTTTCAAGAGGAATGTAATTAATTGTGCTCAGTTTGACTAACTACGAATAAAAAACCAAAAACACCCAAACAGATGAAAATTTCAACATACCGTTCTCACTCAGAAGTGCCTCTGAAAAAGATAAAAGGCAAAGTTATTAAAATACATTTAGTTCTATAACAAACAATTAATTATATTGAAAATAAGGCAGAGAGTCCCTGTCCTACGTTGTTATTTTTTTAAACATTGAAACAGAAGTTTTGAGGCAATAAGGAGAAGAAACCTACTGCTATTGAATACCCAGGAATCAATAGAAACCTACCCAAGATCAAAGATTTTGGTATGGGTTTGAAAAGCAAGAAGACGAGTAGTGAATACTCTGTGGATTGAGGAAAGAGAAGGAAATACAGAAATAACACTCTAGATTGTAGAATGTTCATTTGAAGAGCTGAAAAATGGAAGAGAACTTACCGTTCTCCTGCTGGACTTTCTCTGGAAATGAACAGTTGGATCAATTAGAAATTGGATGAATACATCTTACCTTCCTTCACTCCAGAAGATCTCGATGCAAATCTCCCAAGTCTCACCAGTTATTGTCTAATTCATCCACCTTTCCTAAACTACATCCTCATCTGGCTATTAAGAGTTCAGAAACTTACTTTTCATAACTCGACCTAGTTAAGTTTGGGGGCTCCCTCACAATGGGAGATCATGTCCAACCTCCCTCGATTCCCGGTTTAAAATCTCCATCCCAGGCGTGACCATATTTTCTGCACTTGCTCTTTCTCTAACAATTGTGATTCAAGTAGCATACAATACATTCACGTTCAGTTTCGTTTAATAAAACTAAAGCCCAGATAACACTACTCTTTTCTGTTCATTTTAGATAAGACTATTGAGCGTCATCCGTGGTGCTGTCATGAGCATGAAATGTAAGGTAGTGGGCCGTGATTCCCTTGTGGATTGAAGGGATGTCAGAAAATGAAGAAATTTAACTTTGTATTTAAGAATGTTCTCTTCAAGGAAATAAAAAGAGTTGAGAAATTTAAGAGAACTTACGATTTTGTGCCTGGAGTTGCTCTGCAACTGAAAAGCGTGAGTTGAGTTAGAATTTGGATGAACATATCTGACCTTCCCTCACTCCAGAAGAGCTCATCGCAGATCTCCCCAGTCACACCTGCCCAGTTGTCACATTCATCACATTTCCTACACAACATCATAACCCGTCACACACATCTGCAGTCATCCCGGACTCTTGTAATTCACAAATACGTGAACTTAAGCTCCCTTAAAATAGGAGGAGCAGGGCACAGGCCCCTAATTCCTGACTTCCAGTGAGCAGAAAATTGCAAATGTCATCAGCTATGCAGCATTTACATGGCGAGATGGAGAGACTGGAGGCTCAGAGGAAAATTGGCCACAGTCTCGGGAAATTATGCTTGGCTCCAACATAAAGGAAACAGAGAGAGTGAGATACAGGCAACAGAGGGAGTGAGATACTGATAGAACCAGCAGGTTTAGGTACCTGAATTGACGGGGTCAGGCCACTTCTACACAGATGAAAGAACAATTTTGTAGATGTACCTCACTCCTCCCCCAAACCTGCAAGCTCCGGCTCTCGCTCAAAACGGGTAGTTCTGGCCACAAACCCCTGATTCCTCGTTCAAAAAACCATCTCCGCTCAGAGGCACAACGGCACTGGTGCACCGAGAGCTGGCGCACCCTCAAAGAAGACGGTAGATCTACTCTGTGGCCCAGACTCTGCTATGACCGATGAATTTGCTTCCAAAAGGAATGCAAGAAATTGTGCTCAGTTTGACTAACTGCGAATAAAAAACCAAAAACACCCAAACAGATGAAAATTTCAACATACCATTCTCACTCAGAACTGCCTCTGAAAAAGATAAAAAGAAAAGTTATTAAAATACATTTAGTTCTATAACAAACAATTAATCATATTGAAAGTAAGGCAGAGAGTCCCTGTCCTATGCTGTTACTGTTTTAAACATTGAAACAGAAGTTTCGAGGAGATCAAACCTACTGCTATCGAATACCCAGGAATCAATAGTAACCTACCCAAGATCAAAGATTTTGGTATGGGTTTGAAAAGCAAGAAGACGAGTAGTGAATACTCTGTGGATTGAGGAAAGAGAAGGAAATACAGAAATAACACTCTAGATTGTAGAATGTTCATTTGAAGAGCTGAAAAATGGAAGAGAACTTACTGTTCTCCTGCTTGACTTTCTCTGGAAATGAACAGTTGGATCAATTAGAAATTGGATGAATACATCATACCTTCCTTCACTCCAGAAGATCTCGATGCAAATCTCCCAAATCTCACCAGTTATTGTCTAATTCATCCACCTTTCCTAAGCTACATCCTCATCTAGCTATTAAGAGTTCAGAAACTTTCTTTTCATAACTTGACCTAGTTAAGTTTCGGGGCTTCCTCACAATGGGAGATCGTGTCCAACCTCCCTCGATTCCCGGTTTAAAATCTCCATCCCAGGTGTGACCTTATTTTCTATACTTGCTCTTTCTCTGACCATTTTGATTCAAGTAGCATACAATACATTCGCGTTCAGTTTTGTTAAATGTATACTTTAAAAAAACTAAAGCCCAGATAACACTACTCTTGTCTGTTCATTTTAGATAAGACAATTGTGCGTCATCCGTGGTGCTGTCACGAGCGTGAAATGTAAAGTAGTGGGCCGTGATTCCCTTGTGGATTGAAGGGATGTCAAACAATGAAGAAATTTAACCATTTATTTAAGAATGTTCTCTTCTAGGAAATAAAAAGAGTTGAGAAGTTTAAGAGAACTTACGATTTTGTGCTATGCAAATGAAAAGCGTGAGTTGAGTTAGAATTTGGATGAACACATCTGACCTTCCCTCACTCCAGAAGAGCTCATTGCAGATCTCCCCAGTCATACCTGCCCAGTTGTCACATTCATCACATTTCCCACACAACATCCTCACCCATCACACAGATCTTCAGTCATCCAAGAATCTTGTAATTTACAAATACATGAACTTAAGCTCCCTTAAAATAGGAGGAGAAGGGCACAGGGCCCTAATTCCTGACTTGCAGTGAGCAGAAAATTGCAAATATCATCAGCCATGCAGCATTTACATGGCGAGATGGAGAGACTGGAGGCTCAGAGGAAAATTGGCCACAGTCTCGGGAAATTATGCTTGGCTCCAACATAAAGGCAACAGAGAGAGTGAGATACAGGCAACAGAGGGAGCGAGATACTGATAGAACCAGCAGGTTTAGGTACCTGAATTGACGGGGTCAGGCCACTTCTACACAGATGAAAGAACAATTGTGTAGATGTACCTCACTCCTCCCCCAAACCTGCAAGCTCCGGCTCTCGCTCAAAACGGGTAGTTCTGGCCACAAACCCCTGATTCCTCGTTCAAAAAACCATCTCCGCTCAGAGGCACAACGGCACTGGTGCACCGAGAGCTAGCGCACCCTCAAAGAAGACGGTAGATCTACTCTGTGGCCCAGACTCTGCTATGACCGATGAATTTGCTTTCAAGAGGAATGTAATTAATTGTGCTCAGTTTGACTAACTACGAATAAAAAACCAAAAACACCCAAACAGATGAAAATTTCAACATACCGTTCTCACTCAGAAGTGCCTCTGAAAAAGATAAAAGGCAAAGTTATTAAAATACATTTAGTTCTATAACAAACAATTAATTATATTGAAAATAAGGCAGAGAGTCCCTGTCCTACGTTGTTATTTTTTTAAACATTGAAACAGAAGTTTTGAGGCAATAAGGAGAAGAAACCTACTGCTATTGAATACCCAGGAATCAATAGAAACCTACCCAAGATCAAAGATTTTGGTATGGGTTTGAAAAGCAAGAAGACGAGTAGTGAATACTCTGTGGATTGAGGAAAGAGAAGGAAATACAGAAATAACACTCTAGATTGTAGAATGTTCATTTGAAGAGCTGAAAAATGGAAGAGAACTTACCGTTCTCCTGCTGGACTTTCTCTGGAAATGAACAGTTGGATCAATTAGAAATTGGATGAATACATCTTACCTTCCTTCACTCCAGAAGATCTCGATGCAAATCTCCCAAGTCTCACCAGTTATTGTCTAATTCATCCACCTTTCCTAAACTACATCCTCATCTGGCTATTAAGAGTTCAGAAACTTACTTTTCATAACTCGACCTAGTTAAGTTTGGGGGCTCCCTCACAATGGGAGATCATGTCCAACCTCCCTCGATTCCCGGTTTAAAATCTCCATCCCAGGCGTGACCATATTTTCTGCACTTGCTCTTTCTCTAACAATTGTGATTCAAGTAGCATACAATACATTCACGTTCAGTTTCGTTTAATAAAACTAAAGCCCAGATAACACTACTCTTTTCTGTTCATTTTAGATAAGACTATTGAGCGTCATCCGTGGTGCTGTCATGAGCATGAAATGTAAGGTAGTGGGCCGTGATTCCCTTGTGGATTGAAGGGATGTCAGAAAATGAAGAAATTTAACTTTGTATTTAAGAATGTTCTCTTCAAGGAAATAAAAAGAGTTGAGAAATTTAAGAGAACTTACGATTTTGTGCCTGGAGTTGCTCTGCAACTGAAAAGCGTGAGTTGAGTTAGAATTTGGATGAACATATCTGACCTTCCCTCACTCCAGAAGAGCTCATCGCAGATCTCCCCAGTCACACCTGCCCAGTTGTCACATTCATCACATTTCCTACACAACATCATAACCCGTCACACACATCTGCAGTCATCCCGGACTCTTGTAATTCACAAATACGTGAACTTAAGCTCCCTTAAAATAGGAGGAGCAGGGCACAGGCCCCTAATTCCTGACTTCCAGTGAGCAGAAAATTGCAAATGTCATCAGCTATGCAGCATTTACATGGCGAGATGGAGAGACTGGAGGCTCAGAGGAAAATTGGCCACAGTCTCGGGAAATTATGCTTGGCTCCAACATAAAGGAAACAGAGAGAGTGAGATACAGGCAACAGAGGGAGTGAGATACTGATAGAACCAGCAGGTTTAGGTACCTGAATTGACGGGGTCAGGCCACTTCTACACAGATGAAAGAACAATTTTGTAGATGTACCTCACTCCTCCCCCAAACCTGCAAGCTCCGGCTCTCGCTCAAAACGGGTAGTTCTGGCCACAAACCCCTGATTCCTCGTTCAAAAAACCATCTCCGCTCAGAGGCACAACGGCACTGGTGCACCGAGAGCTGGCGCACCCTCAAAGAAGACGGTAGATCTACTCTGTGGCCCAGACTCTGCTATGACCGATGAATTTGCTTCCAAAAGGAATGCAAGAAATTGTGCTCAGTTTGACTAACTGCGAATAAAAAACCAAAAACACCCAAACAGATGAAAATTTCAACATACCATTCTCACTCAGAACTGCCTCTGAAAAAGATAAAAAGAAAAGTTATTAAAATACATTTAGTTCTATAACAAACAATTAATCATATTGAAAGTAAGGCAGAGAGTCCCTGTCCTATGCTGTTACTGTTTTAAACATTGAAACAGAAGTTTCGAGGAGATCAAACCTACTGCTATCGAATACCCAGGAATCAATAGTAACCTACCCAAGATCAAAGATTTTGGTATGGGTTTGAAAAGCAAGAAGACGAGTAGTGAATACTCTGTGGATTGAGGAAAGAGAAGGAAATACAGAAATAACACTCTAGATTGTAGAATGTTCATTTGAAGAGCTGAAAAAGTTCAGAGAACTTACTGTTCTCCTGCTTGACTTTCTCTGGAAATGAACAGTTGGATCAATTAGAAATTGGATGAATACATCATACCTTCCTTCACTCCAGAAGATCTCGATGCAAATCTCCCAAATCTCACCAGTTATTGTCTAATTCATCCACCTTTCCTAAGCTACATCCTCATCTAGCTATTAAGAGTTCAGAAACTTTCTTTTCATAACTTGACCTAGTTAAGTTTCGGGGCTTCCTCACAATGGGAGATCGTGTCCAACCTCCCTCGATTCCCGGTTTAAAATCTCCATCCCAGGTGTGACCTTATTTTCTATACTTGCTCTTTCTCTGACCATTTTGATTCAAGTAGCATACAATACATTCGCGTTCAGTTTTGTTAAATGTATACTTTAAAAAAACTAAAGCCCAGATAACACTACTCTTGTCTGTTCATTTTAGATAAGACAATTGTGCGTCATCCGTGGTGCTGTCACGAGCGTGAAATGTAAAGTAGTGGGCCGTGATTCCCTTGTGGATTGAAGGGATGTCAAACAATGAAGAAATTTAACCATTTATTTAAGAATGTTCTCTTCTAGGAAATAAAAAGAGTTGAGAAGTTTAAGAGAACTTACGATTTTGTGCTATGCAAATGAAAAGCGTGAGTTGAGTTAGAATTTGGATGAACACATCTGACCTTCCCTCACTCCAGAAGAGCTCATTGCAGATCTCCCCAGTCATACCTGCCCAGTTGTCACATTCATCACATTTCCCACACAACATCCTCACCCATCACACAGATCTTCAGTCATCCAAGAATCTTGTAATTTACAAATACATGAACTTAAGCTCCCTTAAAATAGGAGGAGAAGGGCACAGGGCCCTAATTCCTGACTTGCAGTGAGCAGAAAATTGCAAATATCATCAGCCATGCAGCATTTACATGGCGAGATGGAGAGACTGGAGGCTCAGAGGAAAATTGGCCACAGTCTCGGGAAATTATGCTTGGCTCCAACATAAAGGCAACAGAGAGAGTGAGATACAGGCAACAGAGGGAGCGAGATACTGATAGAACCAGCAGGTTTAGGTACCTGAATTGACGGGGTCAGGCCACTTCTACACAGATGAAAGAACAATTGTGTAGATGTACCTCACTCCTCCCCCAAACCTGCAAGCTCCGGCTCTCGCTCAAAACGGGTAGTTCTGGCCACAAACCCCTGATTCCTCGTTCAAAAAACCATCTCCGCTCAGAGGCACAACGGCACTGGTGCACCGAGAGCTAGCGCACCCTCAAAGAAGACGGTAGATCTACTCTGTGGCCCAGACTCTGCTATGACCGATGAATTTGCTTTCAAGAGGAATGTAATTAATTGTGCTCAGTTTGACTAACTACGAATAAAAAACCAAAAACACCCAAACAGATGAAAATTTCAACATACCGTTCTCACTCAGAAGTGCCTCTGAAAAAGATAAAAGGCAAAGTTATTAAAATACATTTAGTTCTATAACAAACAATTAATTATATTGAAAATAAGGCAGAGAGTCCCTGTCCTACGTTGTTATTTTTTTAAACATTGAAACAGAAGTTTTGAGGCAATAAGGAGAAGAAACCTACTGCTATTGAATACCCAGGAATCAATAGAAACCTACCCAAGATCAAAGATTTTGGTATGGGTTTGAAAAGCAAGAAGACGAGTAGTGAATACTCTGTGGATTGAGGAAAGAGAAGGAAATACAGAAATAACACTCTAGATTGTAGAATGTTCATTTGAAGAGCTGAAAAATGGAAGAGAACTTACCGTTCTCCTGCTGGACTTTCTCTGGAAATGAACAGTTGGATCAATTAGAAATTGGATGAATACATCTTACCTTCCTTCACTCCAGAAGATCTCGATGCAAATCTCCCAAGTCTCACCAGTTATTGTCTAATTCATCCACCTTTCCTAAACTACATCCTCATCTGGCTATTAAGAGTTCAGAAACTTACTTTTCATAACTCGACCTAGTTAAGTTTGGGGGCTCCCTCACAATGGGAGATCATGTCCAACCTCCCTCGATTCCCGGTTTAAAATCTCCATCCCAGGCGTGACCATATTTTCTGCACTTGCTCTTTCTCTAACAATTGTGATTCAAGTAGCATACAATACATTCACGTTCAGTTTCGTTTAATAAAACTAAAGCCCAGATAACACTACTCTTTTCTGTTCATTTTAGATAAGACTATTGAGCGTCATCCGTGGTGCTGTCATGAGCATGAAATGTAAGGTAGTGGGCCGTGATTCCCTTGTGGATTGAAGGGATGTCAGAAAATGAAGAAATTTAACTTTGTATTTAAGAATGTTCTCTTCAAGGAAATAAAAAGAGTTGAGAAATTTAAGAGAACTTACGATTTTGTGCCTGGAGTTGCTCTGCAACTGAAAAGCGTGAGTTGAGTTAGAATTTGGATGAACATATCTGACCTTCCCTCACTCCAGAAGAGCTCATCGCAGATCTCCCCAGTCACACCTGCCCAGTTGTCACATTCATCACATTTCCTACACAACATCATAACCCGTCACACACATCTGCAGTCATCCCGGACTCTTGTAATTCACAAATACGTGAACTTAAGCTCCCTTAAAATAGGAGGAGCAGGGCACAGGCCCCTAATTCCTGACTTCCAGTGAGCAGAAAATTGCAAATGTCATCAGCTATGCAGCATTTACATGGCGAGATGGAGAGACTGGAGGCTCAGAGGAAAATTGGCCACAGTCTCGGGAAATTATGCTTGGCTCCAACATAAAGGAAACAGAGAGAGTGAGATACAGGCAACAGAGGGAGTGAGATACTGATAGAACCAGCAGGTTTAGGTACCTGAATTGACGGGGTCAGGCCACTTCTACACAGATGAAAGAACAATTTTGTAGATGTACCTCACTCCTCCCCCAAACCTGCAAGCTCCGGCTCTCGCTCAAAACGGGTAGTTCTGGCCACAAACCCCTGATTCCTCGTTCAAAAAACCATCTCCGCTCAGAGGCACAACGGCACTGGTGCACCGAGAGCTGGCGCACCCTCAAAGAAGACGGTAGATCTACTCTGTGGCCCAGACTCTGCTATGACCGATGAATTTGCTTCCAAAAGGAATGCAAGAAATTGTGCTCAGTTTGACTAACTGCGAATAAAAAACCAAAAACACCCAAACAGATGAAAATTTCAACATACCATACTCACTCAGAACTGCCTCTGAAAAAGATAAAAAGAAAAGTTATTAAAATACATTTAGTTCTATAACAAACAATTAATCATATTGAAAGTAAGGCAGAGAGTCCCTGTCCTATGCTGTTACTGTTTTAAACATTGAAACAGAAGTTTCGAGGAGATCAAACCTACTGCTATCGAATACCCAGGAATCAATAGTAACCTACCCAAGATCAAAGATTTTGGTATGGGTTTGAAAAGCAAGAAGACGAGTAGTGAATACTCTGTGGATTGAGGAAAGAGAAGGAAATACAGAAATAACACTCTAGATTGTAGAATGTTCATTTGAAGAGCTGAAAAAGTTCAGAGAACTTACTGTTCTCCTGCTTGACTTTCTCTGGAAATGAACAGTTGGATCAATTAGAAATTGGATGAATACATCATACCTTCCTTCACTCCAGAAGATCTCGATGCAAATCTCCCAAATCTCACCAGTTATTGTCTAATTCATCCACCTTTCCTAAGCTACATCCTCATCTAGCTATTAAGAGTTCAGAAACTTTCTTTTCATAACTTGACCTAGTTAAGTTTCGGGGCTTCCTCACAATGGGAGATCGTGTCCAACCTCCCTCGATTCCCGGTTTAAAATCTCCATCCCAGGTGTGACCTTATTTTCTATACTTGCTCTTTCTCTGACCATTTTGATTCAAGTAGCATACAATACATTCGCGTTCAGTTTTGTTAAATGTATACTTTAAAAAAACTAAAGCCCAGATAACACTACTCTTGTCTGTTCATTTTAGATAAGACAATTGTGCGTCATCCGTGGTGCTGTCACGAGCGTGAAATGTAAAGTAGTGGGCCGTGATTCCCTTGTGGATTGAAGGGATGTCAAACAATGAAGAAATTTAACCATTTATTTAAGAATGTTCTCTTCTAGGAAATAAAAAGAGTTGAGAAGTTTAAGAGAACTTACGATTTTGTGCTATGCAAATGAAAAGCGTGAGTTGAGTTAGAATTTGGATGAACACATCTGACCTTCCCTCACTCCAGAAGAGCTCATTGCAGATCTCCCCAGTCATACCTGCCCAGTTGTCACATTCATCACATTTCCCACACAACATCCTCACCCATCACACAGATCTTCAGTCATCCAAGAATCTTGTAATTTACAAATACATGAACTTAAGCTCCCTTAAAATAGGAGGAGAAGGGCACAGGGCCCTAATTCCTGACTTGCAGTGAGCAGAAAATTGCAAATATCATCAGCCATGCAGCATTTACATGGCGAGATGGAGAGACTGGAGGCTCAGAGGAAAATTGGCCACAGTCTCGGGAAATTATGCTTGGCTCCAACATAAAGGCAACAGAGAGAGTGAGATACAGGCAACAGAGGGAGCGAGATACTGATAGAACCAGCAGGTTTAGGTACCTGAATTGACGGGGTCAGGCCACTTCTACACAGATGAAAGAACAATTGTGTAGATGTACCTCACTCCTCCCCCAAACCTGCAAGCTCCGGCTCTCGCTCAAAACGGGTAGTTCTGGCCACAAACCCCTGATTCCTCGTTCAAAAAACCATCTCCGCTCAGAGGCACAACGGCACTGGTGCACCGAGAGCTAGCGCACCCTCAAAGAAGACGGTAGATCTACTCTGTGGCCCAGACTCTGCTATGACCGATGAATTTGCTTTCAAGAGGAATGTAATTAATTGTGCTCAGTTTGACTAACTACGAATAAAAAACCAAAAACACCCAAACAGATGAAAATTTCAACATACCGTTCTCACTCAGAAGTGCCTCTGAAAAAGATAAAAGGCAAAGTTATTAAAATACATTTAGTTCTATAACAAACAATTAATTATATTGAAAATAAGGCAGAGAGTCCCTGTCCTACGTTGTTATTTTTTTAAACATTGAAACAGAAGTTTTGAGGCAATAAGGAGAAGAAACCTACTGCTATTGAATACCCAGGAATCAATAGAAACCTACCCAAGATCAAAGATTTTGGTATGGGTTTGAAAAGCAAGAAGACGAGTAGTGAATACTCTGTGGATTGAGGAAAGAGAAGGAAATACAGAAATAACACTCTAGATTGTAGAATGTTCATTTGAAGAGCTGAAAAATGGAAGAGAACTTACCGTTCTCCTGCTGGACTTTCTCTGGAAATGAACAGTTGGATCAATTAGAAATTGGATGAATACATCTTACCTTCCTTCACTCCAGAAGATCTCGATGCAAATCTCCCAAGTCTCACCAGTTATTGTCTAATTCATCCACCTTTCCTAAACTACATCCTCATCTGGCTATTAAGAGTTCAGAAACTTACTTTTCATAACTCGACCTAGTTAAGTTTGGGGGCTCCCTCACAATGGGAGATCATGTCCAACCTCCCTCGATTCCCGGTTTAAAATCTCCATCCCAGGCGTGACCATATTTTCTGCACTTGCTCTTTCTCTAACAATTGTGATTCAAGTAGCATACAATACATTCACGTTCAGTTTCGTTTAATAAAACTAAAGCCCAGATAACACTACTCTTTTCTGTTCATTTTAGATAAGACTATTGAGCGTCATCCGTGGTGCTGTCATGAGCATGAAATGTAAGGTAGTGGGCCGTGATTCCCTTGTGGATTGAAGGGATGTCAGAAAATGAAGAAATTTAACTTTGTATTTAAGAATGTTCTCTTCAAGGAAATAAAAAGAGTTGAGAAATTTAAGAGAACTTACGATTTTGTGCCTGGAGTTGCTCTGCAACTGAAAAGCGTGAGTTGAGTTAGAATTTGGATGAACATATCTGACCTTCCCTCACTCCAGAAGAGCTCATCGCAGATCTCCCCAGTCACACCTGCCCAGTTGTCACATTCATCACATTTCCTACACAACATCATAACCCGTCACACACATCTGCAGTCATCCCGGACTCTTGTAATTCACAAATACGTGAACTTAAGCTCCCTTAAAATAGGAGGAGCAGGGCACAGGCCCCTAATTCCTGACTTCCAGTGAGCAGAAAATTGCAAATGTCATCAGCTATGCAGCATTTACATGGCGAGATGGAGAGACTGGAGGCTCAGAGGAAAATTGGCCACAGTCTCGGGAAATTATGCTTGGCTCCAACATAAAGGAAACAGAGAGAGTGAGATACAGGCAACAGAGGGAGTGAGATACTGATAGAACCAGCAGGTTTAGGTACCTGAATTGACGGGGTCAGGCCACTTCTACACAGATGAAAGAACAATTTTGTAGATGTACCTCACTCCTCCCCCAAACCTGCAAGCTCCGGCTCTCGCTCAAAACGGGTAGTTCTGGCCACAAACCCCTGATTCCTCGTTCAAAAAACCATCTCCGCTCAGAGGCACAACGGCACTGGTGCACCGAGAGCTGGCGCACCCTCAAAGAAGACGGTAGATCTACTCTGTGGCCCAGACTCTGCTATGACCGATGAATTTGCTTCCAAAAGGAATGCAAGAAATTGTGCTCAGTTTGACTAACTGCGAATAAAAAACCAAAAACACCCAAACAGATGAAAATTTCAACATACCATTCTCACTCAGAACTGCCTCTGAAAAAGATAAAAAGAAAAGTTATTAAAATACATTTAGTTCTATAACAAACAATTAATCATATTGAAAGTAAGGCAGAGAGTCCCTGTCCTATGCTGTTACTGTTTTAAACATTGAAACAGAAGTTTCGAGGAGATCAAACCTACTGCTATCGAATACCCAGGAATCAATAGTAACCTACCCAAGATCAAAGATTTTGGTATGGGTTTGAAAAGCAAGAAGACGAGTAGTGAATACTCTGTGGATTGAGGAAAGAGAAGGAAATACAGAAATAACACTCTAGATTGTAGAATGTTCATTTGAAGAGCTGAAAAAGTTCAGAGAACTTACTGTTCTCCTGCTTGACTTTCTCTGGAAATGAACAGTTGGATCAATTAGAAATTGGATGAATACATCTTACCTTCCTTCACTCCAGAAGATCTCGATGCAAATCTCCCAAATCTCACCAGTTATTGTCTAATTCATCCACCTTTCCTAAGCTACATCCTCATCTAGCTATTAAGAGTTCAGAAACTTTCTTTTCATAACTTGACCTAGTTAAGTTTCGGGGCTTCCTCACAATGGGAGATCGTGTCCAACCTCCCTCGATTCCCGGTTTAAAATCTCCATCCCAGGTGTGACCTTATTTTCTATACTTGCTCTTTCTCTGACCATTTTGATTCAAGTAGCATACAATACATTCGCGTTCAGTTTTGTTAAATGTATACTTTAAAAAAACTAAAGCCCAGATAACACTACTCTTGTCTGTTCATTTTAGATAAGACAATTGTGCGTCATCCGTGGTGCTGTCACGAGCGTGAAATGTAAAGTAGTGGGCCGTGATTCCCTTGTGGATTGAAGGGATGTCAAACAATGAAGAAATTTAACCATTTATTTCAGAATGTTCTCTTCTAGGAAATAAAAAGAGTTGAGAAGTTTAAGAGAACTTACGATTTTGTGCTATGCAAATGAAAAGCGTGAGTTGAGTTAGAATTTGGATGAACACATCTGACCTTCCCTCACTCCAGAAGAGCTCATTGCAGATCTCCCCAGTCATACCTGCCCAGTTGTCACATTCATCACATTTCCCACACAACATCCTCACCCATCACACAGATCTTCAGTCATCCAAGAATCTTGTAATTTACAAATACATGAACTTAAGCTCCCTTAAAATAGGAGGAGAAGGGCACAGGGCCCTAATTCCTGACTTGCAGTGAGAAGAAAATTGCAAATATCATCAGCCATGCAGCATTTACATGGCGAGATGGAGAGACTGGAGGCTCAGAGGAAAATTGGCCACAGTCTCGGGAAATTATGCTTGGCTCCAACATAAAGGAAACAGAGAGAGTGAGATACAGGCAACAGAGGGAGTGAGATACTGATAGAACCAGCAGGTTTAGGTACCTGAATTGACGGGGTCAGGCCACTTCTACACAGATGAAAGAACAATTGTGTAGATGTACCTCACTCCTCCCCCAAACCTGCAAGCTCCGGCTCTCGCTCAAAACGGGTAGTACTGGCCACAAACCCCTGATTCCTCGTTCAAAAAACCATCTCCGCTCAGAGGCACAACGGCACTGGTGCACCGAGAGCTGGCGCACCCTCAAAGAAGACGGTAGATCTACTCTGTGGCCCAGACTCTGCTATGACCGATGAATTTGCTTCCAAAAGGAATGCAAGAAATTGTGCTCAGTTTGACTAACTGCGAATAAAAAACCAAAAACACCCAAACAGATGAAAATTTCAACATACCGTTCTCACTCAGAACTGCCTCTGAAAAAGATAAAAAGAAAAGTTATTAAAATACATTTAGTTCTATAACAAACAATTAATCATATTGAAAGTAAGGCAGAGAGTCCCTGTCCTATGCTGTTACTGTTTTAAACATTGAAACAGAAGTTTCGAGGAGATCAAACCTACTGCTATCGAATACCCAGGAATCAATAGTAACCTACCCAAGATCAAAGATTTTGGTATGGGTTTGAAAAGCAAGAAGACGAGTAGTGAATACTCTGTGGATTGAGGAAAGAGAAGGAAATACAGAAATAACACTCTAGATTGTAGAATGTTCATTTGAAGAGCTGAAAAATGGAAGAGAACTTACCGTTCTCCTGCTGGACTTTCTCTGGAAATGAACAGTTGGATCAATTAGAAATTGGATGAATACATCTTACCTTCCTTCACTCCAGAAGATCTCGATGCAAATCTCCCAAGTCTCACCAGTTATTGTCTAATTCATCCACCTTTCCTAAACTACATCCTCATCTGGCTATTAAGAGTTCAGAAACTTACTTTTCATAACTCGACCTAGTTAAGTTTGGGGGCTCCCTCACAATGGGAGATCATGTCCAACCTCCCTCGATTCCCGGTTTAAAATCTCCATCCCAGGCGTGACCATATTTTCTGCACTTGCTCTTTCTCTAACAATTGTGATTCAAGTAGCATACAATACATTCACGTTCAGTTTCGTTTAATAAAACTAAAGCCCAGATAACACTACTCTTTTCTGTTCATTTTAGATAAGACTATTGAGCGTCATCCGTGGTGCTGTCATGAGCATGAAATGTAAGGTAGTGGGCCGTGATTCCCTTGTGGATTGAAGGGATGTCAGAAAATGAAGAAATTTAACTTTGTATTTAAGAATGTTCTCTTCAAGGAAATAAAAAGAGTTGAGAAATTTAAGAGAACTTACGATTTTGTGCCTGGAGTTGCTCTGCAACTGAAAAGCGTGAGTTGAGTTAGAATTTGGATGAACATATCTGACCTTCCCTCACTCCAGAAGAGCTCATCGCAGATCTCCCCAGTCACACCTGCCCAGTTGTCACATTCATCACATTTCCTACACAACATCATAACCCGTCACACACATCTGCAGTCATCCCGGACTCTTGTAATTCACAAATACGTGAACTTAAGCTCCCTTAAAATAGGAGGAGCAGGGCACAGGCCCCTAATTCCTGACTTCCAGTGAGCAGAAAATTGCAAATGTCATCAGCTATGCAGCATTTACATGGCGAGATGGAGAGACTGGAGGCTCAGAGGAAAATTGGCCACAGTCTCGGGAAATTATGCTTGGCTCCAACATAAAGGAAACAGAGAGAGTGAGATACAGGCAACAGAGGGAGTGAGATACTGATAGAACCAGCAGGTTTAGGTACCTGAATTGACGGGGTCAGGCCACTTCTACACAGATGAAAGAACAATTTTGTAGATGTACCTCACTCCTCCCCCAAACTTGCAAGCTCCGGCTCTCGCTCAAAACGGGTAGTTCTGGCCACAAACCCCTGATTCCTCGTTCAAAAAACCATCTCCGCTCAGAGGCACAACGGCACTGGTGCACCGAGAGCTGGCGCACCCTCAAAGAAGACGGTAGATCTACTCTGTGGCCCAGACTCTGCTATGACCGATGAATTTGCTTCCAAAAGGAATGCAAGAAATTGTGCTCAGTTTGACTAACTGCGAATAAAAAACCAAAAACACCCAAACAGATGAAAATTTCAACATACCATTCTCACTCAGAACTGCCTCTGAAAAAGATAAAAAGAAAAGTTATTAAAATACATTTAGTTCTATAACAAACAATTAATCATATTGAAAGTAAGGCAGAGAGTCCCTGTCCTATGCTGTTACTGTTTTAAACATTGAAACAGAAGTTTCGAGGAGAACAAACCTACTGCTATCGAATACCCAGGAATCAATAGTAACCTACCCAAGATCAAAGATTTTGGTATGGGTTTGAAAAGCAAGAAGACGAGTAGTGAATACTCTGTGGATTGAGGAAAGAGAAGGAAATACAGAAATAACACTCTAGATTGTAGAATGTTCATTTGAAGAGCTGAAAAAGTTCAGAGAACTTACTGTTCTCCTGCTTGACTTTCTCTGGAAATGAACAGTTGGATCAATTAGAAATTGGATGAATACATCTTACCTTCCTTCACTCCAGAAGATCTCGATGCAAATCTCCCAAATCTCACCAGTTATTGTCTAATTCATCCACCTTTCCTAAGATACATCCTCATCTAGCTATTAAGAGTTCAGAAACTTTCTTTTCATAACTTGACCTAGTTAAGTTTCGGGGCTTCCTCACAATGGGAGATCGTGTCCAACCTCCCTCGATTCCCGGTTTAAAATCTCCATCCCAGGTGTGACCTTATTTTCTATACTTGCTCTTTCTCTGACCATTTTGATTCAAGTAGCATACAATACATTCGCGTTCAGTTTTGTTAAATGTATACTTTAAAAAAACTAAAGCCCAGATAACACTACTCTTGTCTGTTCATTTTAGATAAGACAATTGTGCGTCATCCGTGCTGCTGTCACGAGCGTGAAATGTAAAGTAGTGGGCCGTGATTCCCTTGTGGATGGAAGGGATGTCAAACAATGAAGAAATTTAACCATTTATTTCAGAATGTTCTCTTCTAGGAAATAAAAAGAGTTGAGAAGTTTAAGAGAACTTACGATTTTGTGCTATGCAAATGAAAAGCGTGAGTTGAGTTAGAATTTGGATGAACACATCTGACCTTCCCTCACTCCAGAAGAGCTCATTGCAGATCTCCCCAGTCATACCTGCCCAGTTGTCACATTCATCACATTTCCCACACAACATCCTCACCCATCACACAGATCTACACTCATCCAAGAATCTTGTAATTTACAAATACATGAACTTAAGCTCCCTTAAAATAGGAGGAGAAGGGCACAGGGCCCTAATTCCTGACTTGCAGTGAGCAGAAAATTGCAAATATCATCAGCCATGCAGCATTTACATGGCGAGATGGAGAGACTGGAGGCTCAGAGGAAAATTGGCCACAGTCTCGGGAAATTATGCTTGGCTCCAACATAAAGGAAACAGAGAGAGTGAGATACAGGCAACAGAGGGAGTGAGATACTGATAGAACCAGCAGGTTTAGGTACCTGAATTGACGGGGTCAGGCCACTTCTACACAGATGAAAGAACAATTTTGTAGATGTACCTCACTCCTCCCCCAAACCTGCAAGCTCCGGCTCTCGCTCAAAACGGGTAGTTCTGGCCACAAACCCCTGATTCCTCGTTCAAAAAACCATCTCCGCTCAGAGGCACAACGGCACTGGTGCACCGAGAGCTGGCGCACCCTCAAAGAAGACGGTAGATCTACTCTGTGGCCCAGACTCTGCTATGACCGATGAATTTGCTTCCAAAAGGAATGCAAGAAATTGTGCTCAGTTTGACTAACTGCGAATAAAAAACCAAAAACACCCAAACAGATGAAAATTTCAACATACCGTTCTCACTCAGAACTGCCTCTGAAAAAGATAAAAAGAAAAGTTATTAAAATACATTTAGTTCTATAACAAACAATTAATCATATTGAAAGTAAGGCAGAGAGTCCCTGTCCTATGCTGTTACTGTTTTAAACATTGAAACAGAAGTTTCGAGGAGATCAAACCTACTGCTATCGAATACCCAGGAATCAATAGTAACCTACCCAAGATCAAAGATTTTGGTATGGGTTTGAAAAGCAAGAAGACGAGTAGTGACTACTCTGTGGATTGAGGAAAGAGAAGGAAATACTGAAATAACACTCTAGATTGTAGAATGTTCATTTGAAGAGCTGAAAAAGTTCAGAGAACTTACTGTTCTCCTGCTTGACTTTCTCTGGAAATGAACAGTTGGATCAATTAGAAATTGGATGAATACATCATACCTTCCTTCACTCCAGAAGATCTCGATGCAAATCTCCCAAATCTCACCAGTTATTGTCTAATTCATCCACCTTTCCTAAGCTACATCCTCATCTATCTATTAAGAGTTCAGAAACTTTCTTTTCATAACTTGACCTAGTTAAGTTTCGGGGCTTCCTCACAATGGGAGATCGTGTCCAACCTCCCTCGATTCCCGGTTTAAAATCTCCATCCCAGGTGTGACCATATTTTCTATACTTGCTCTTTCTCTGACCATTGTGATTCAAGTAGCATACAATACATTCGCGTTCAGTTTCGTTTAATAAAACTAAAGCCCAGATAACACTACTCTTTTCTGTTCATTTTAGATAAGACTATTGAGCGTCATCCGTGGTGCTGTCATGAGCATGAAATGTAAGGTAGTGGGCCGTGATTCCCTTGTGGATTGAAGGGATGTCAGAAAATGAAGAAATTTAACTTTGTATTTAAGAATGTTCTCTTCAAGGAAATAAAAAGAGTTGAAAAATTTAAGAGAACTTACGATTTTGTGCCTGGAGTTGCTCTGTAACTGAAAAGCGTGAGTTGAGTTAGAATTTGGATGAACATATCTGACCTTCCCTCACTCCAGAAGAGCTCATTGCAGATCTCCCCAGTCACACCTGCCCAGTTGTCACATTCATCACATTTCCCACACAACATCCTCACCCATCACACAGATCTACAGTCATCCAAGAATCTTGTAATTTACAAATACATGAACTTAAGCTCCCTTAAAATAGGAGGAGAAGGGCACAGGGCCCTAATTCCTGACTTGCAGTGAGCAGAAAATTGCAAATATCATCAGCCATGCAGCATTTACATGGCGAGATGGAGAGACTGGAGGCTCAGAGGAAAATTGGCCACAGTCTCGGGAAATTATGCTTGGCTCCAACATAAAGGAAACAGAGAGAGTGAGATACAGGCAACAGAGGGAGTGAGATACTGATAGAACCAGCAGGTTTAGGTACCTGAATTGACGGGGTCAGGCCACTTCTACACAGATGAAAGAACAATTGTGTAGATGTACCTCACTCCTCCCCCAAACCTGCAAGCTCCGGCTCTCGCTCAAAACGGGTAGTTCTGGCCACAAACCCCTGATTCCTCGTTCAAAAAACCATCTCCGCTCAGAGGCACAATGGCACTGGTGCACCGAGAGCTGGCGCACCCTCAAAGAAGACGGTAGATCTACTCTGTGGCCCAGACTCTGCTATGACCGATGAATTTGCTTCCAAAAGGAATGCAAGAAATTGTGCTCAGTTTGAATAACTGCGAATAAAAAACCAAAAACACCCAAACAGATGAAAATTTCAACATACCGTTCTCACTCAGAACTGCCTCTGAAAAAGATAAAAAGAAAAGTTATTAAAATACATTTAGTTCTATAACAAACAATTAATCATATTGAAAGTAAGGCAGAGAGTCCCTGTCCTATGCTGTTACTGTTTTAAACATTGAAACAGAAGTTTCGAGGAGATCAAACCTACTGCTATCGAATACCCAGGAATCAATAGTAACCTACCCAAGATCAAAGATTTTGGTATGGGTTTGAAAAGCAAGAAGACGAGTAGTGAATACTCTGTGGATTGAGGAAAGAGAAGGAAATACTGAAATAACACTCTAGATTGTAGAATGTTCATTTGAAGAGCTGAAAAAGTTCAGAGAACTTACTGTTCTCCTGCTTGACTTTCTCTGGAAATGAACAGTTGGATCAATTAGAAATTGGATGAATACATCATACCTTCCTTCACTCCAGAAGATCTCGATGCAAATCTCCCAAATCTCACCAGTTATTGTCTAATTCATCCACCTTTCCTAAGCTACATCCTCATCTAGCTATTAAGAGTTCAGAAACTTTCTTTTCATAACTTGACCTAGTTAAGTTTCGGGGCTTCCTCACAATGGGAGATCGTGTCCAACCTCCCTCGATTCCCGGTTTAAAATCTCCATCCCAGGTGTGACCATATTTTCTATACTTGCTCTTTCTCTGACCATTGTGATTCAAGTAGCATACAATACATTCGCGTTCAGTTTCGTTTAATAAAACTAAAGCCCAGATAACACTACTCTTTTCTGTTCATTTTAGATAAGACTATTGAGCGTCATCCGTGGTGCTGTCATGAGCATGAAATGTAAGGTAGTGGGCCGTGATTCCCTTGTGGATTGAAGGGATGTCAGAAAATGAAGAAATTTAACTTTGTATTTAAGAATGTTCTCTTCAAGGAAATAAAAAGAGTTGAAAAATTTAAGAGAACTTACGATTTTGTGCCTGGAGTTGCTCTGTAACTGAAAAGCGTGAGTTGAGTTAGAATTTGGATGAACATATCTGACCTTCCCTCACTCCAGAAGAGCTCATTGCAGATCTCCCCAGTCACACCTGCCCAGTTGTCACATTCATCACATTTCCCACACAACATCCTCACCCATCACACAGATCTACAGTCATCCAAGAATCTTGTAATTTACAAATACATGAACTTAAGCTCCCTTAAAATAGGAGGAGAAGGGCACAGGGCCCTAATTCCTGACTTGCAGTGAGCAGAAAATTGCAAATATCATCAGCCATGCAGCATTTACATGGCGAGATGGAGAGACTGGAGGCTCAGAGGAAAATTGGCCACAGTCTCGGGAAATTATGCTTGGCTCCAACATAAAGGAAACAGAGAGAGTGAGATACAGGCAACAGAGGGAGTGAGATACTGATAGAACCAGCAGGTTTAGGTACCTGAATTGACGGGGTCAGGCCACTTCTACACAGATGAAAGAACAATTGTGTAGATGTACCTCACTCCTCCCCCAAACCTGCAAGCTCCGGCTCTCGCTCAAAACGGGTAGTTCTGGCCACAAACCCCTGATTCCTCGTTCAAAAAACCATCTCCGCTCAGAGGCACAATGGCACTGGTGCACCGAGAGCTGGCGCACCCTCAAAGAAGACGGTAGATCTACTCTGTGGCCCAGACTCTGCTATGACCGATGAATTTGCTTCCAAAAGGAATGCAAGAAATTATGCTCAGTTTGACTAACTGCGAATAAAAAACCAAAAACACCCAAACAGATGAAAATTTCAACATACCGTTCTCACTCAGAACTGCCTCTGAAAAAGATAAAAAGAAAAGTTATTAAAATACATTTAGTTCTATAACAAACAATTAATCATATTGAAAGTAAGGCAGAGAGTCCCTGTCCTATGCTGTTACTGTTTTAAACATTGAAACAGAAGTTTCGAGGAGATCAAACCTACTGCTATCGAATACCCAGGAATCAATAGTAACCTACCCAAGATCAAAGATTTTGGTATGGGTTTGAAAAGCAAGAAGACGAGTAGTGAATACTCTGTGGATTGAGGAAAGAGAAGGAAATACTGAAATAACACTCTAGATTGTAGAATGTTCATTTGACGAGCTGAAAAAGCTCAGAGAACTTACTGTTCTCCTGCTTGACTTTCTCTGGAAATGAACAGTTGGATCAATTAGAAATTGGATGAATACATCTTACCTTCCTTCACTCCAGAAGATCTCGATGCAAATCTCCCAAATCCCACCAGTTATTGTCTAATTCATCCACCTTTCCTAGGATACATCCTCATCTATCTATTAAGAGTTCAGAAACTTTCTTTTCATAACTTGACCTAGTTAAGTTTCGGGGCTTCCTCACAATGGGAGATCGTGTCCAACCTCCCTCGATTCCCAGTTTAAAATCTCCATCCCAGGTGTGACCATATTTTCTATACTTACTCTTTCTCTGACCATTGTGATTCAAGTAGCATACAATACATTCGCGTTCTGTTTTGTTAAATGTATACTTTAAAAAAACTAAAGCCCAGATAACACTACTCTTGTCTGTTCATTTTAGATGAGACAATTGTGCGTCATCCGTGGTGCTGTCACGAGCGTGAAATGTAAAGTAGTGGGCCGTGATTCCCTTGTGGATTGAAGGGATGTCAAACAATGAAGAAATTTAACCATTTATTTAAGAATGTTCTCTTCAAGGAAATAAAAACAGTTGAGAAGTTTAAGAGAACTTACGATTTTTTGCCTGGAGTTGCTCTGCAAATGAAAAGCGTGAGTTGAGTTAGAATTTGGATGAACACATCTGACCTTCCCTCACTCCAGAAGAGCTCATTGCAGATCTCCCCAGTCATACCTGCCCAGTTGTCACATTCATCACATTTCCCACACAACATCCTCACCCATCACACAGATCTACACTCATCCAAGAATCTTGTAATTTACAAATACATGAACTTAAGCTCCCTTAAAATAGGAGGAGAAGGGCACAGGGCCCTAATTCCTGACTTGCAGTGAGCAGAAAATTGCAAATATCATCAGCCATGCAGCATTTACATGGCGAGATGGAGAGACTGGAGGCTCAGAGGAAAATTGGCCACAGTCTCGGGAAATTATGCTTGGCTCCAACATAAAGGAAACAGAGAGAGTGAGATAAAGGCAACAGAGGAAGTGAGATACTGATAGAACCAGCAGGTTTAGGTACCTGAATTGATGGGGTCAGGCCACTTCTACACAGATGAAAGAACAATTGTGTAGATGTACCTCACTCCTCCCCCAAACCTGCAAGCTCCGGCTCTCGCTCAAAACGGGTAGTTCTGGCCACAAACCCCTGATTCCTCGTTCAAATATTCATGGTCCAGCCACCCATTGAGGAAAGACATTTTAACACTTAACTATGATTGAGGAGTGCAGCTTTCCATTTTAACCTCCCCCCTCCCTCCGCCCTCACCCTCCGCCGCAGATTCCTTGTTTGAAATGACAATCGCGACAGCTGCAAGGGCGAGTAGCCTTTGACCTAGTGGATCGCCTCCCAAAGAGCAGGGCCGGTTACAAGTATATTTTTGTTTTATTGGACTATGCAATCCTGTTTCCTAAAGCTGTTCCCCTACGAAATATTCACGCTCGGACCATCCCAGCCGGGATGGTAAAGATCTTGGCCCGGTGGGAGTGCGTTGGGAACTCCTGACCGACCACGGGACAAATTTTACCTCTCAGCTCCTGCGTTAAGTACGTGCCTTGTTAGTCCTAAAGAAACTCCAGACCTCTGTATACCACCCCCAAAAGGACTGTCTTGTAGATCGCTTGACAAGAACATTTAAGGAGATGTTGAAATGATTTTCCCCATGAGAGTGACATGAATGGGACCAGCCTACAGTCCCCTGAAAAGTTTGTATGCAGAAGCTTCTTTTTTTTTTTTTTGGTTGTTTGTTTGTTTTTTAATCGTTGCTAAAATCTAAGGGAAAGATTAACAGGTCCATATTAAGAAAGATTTTCTAAGATAAGAACACGCTCATGGGGAAAAAAATGGGTGACTACAAAACTTGTCCATCGCGTAAAGGACTACTGCCGAGCTGCATCCGAAGCCATCAGCATTTGATTAGGAACTGAGGAGGCGGCCTGCTGTACACGCACAGTAGCCTCTTCAGAACGCATGCTGGGTCTCCGTGCACAGGCACGGCTGCCCCTAATCTGCGCTCAGAGGCACAACGGTGCAGGTGCATCGAGAGCTGGCGCACCCTCAAAGAAGACGGTAGATCTACTCTGTGGCACAGACTCTGCTATGACCGATGAATTTGCTTTCAAGAGGAATGTAATTAATTGTGCTCAGTTTGACTAACTACGAATAAAAAACCAAAAACACCCAAACAGATGAAAATTTCAACATACCGTTCTCACTCAGAAGTGCCTCTGAAAAAGATAAAAAGCAAAGTTATTAAAATACATTTAGTTCTATAACAAACAATTAATTATATTGAAAATAAGGCAGAGAGTCCCTGTCCTACGTTGTTATTTTTTTAAACATTGAAACAGAAGTTTTGAGGCAATAAGGAGAAGAAACCTACTGCTATTGAATACCCAGGAATCAATAGAAACCTACCCAAGATCAAAGATTTTGGTATGGGTTTGAAAAGCAAGAAGACGAGTAGTGAATACTCTGTGGATTGAGGAAAGAGAAGGAAATACAGAAATAACACTCTAGATTGTAGAATGTTCATTTGAAGAGCTGAAAAATGGAAGAGAACTTACCGTTCTCCTGCTGGACTTTCTCTGGAAATGAACAGTTGGATCAATTAGAAATTGGATGAATACATCTTACCTTCCTTCACTCCAGAAGATCTCGATGCAAATCTCCCAAGTCTCACCAGTTATTGTCTAATTCATCCACCTTTCCTAAACTACATCCTCATCTGGCTATTAAGAGTTCAGAAACTTACTTTTCATAACTCGACCTAGTTAAGTTTGGGGGCTCCCTCACAATGGGAGATCATGTCCAACCTCCCTCGATTCCCGGTTTAAAATCTCCATCCCAGGCGTGACCATATTTTCTGCACTTGCTCTTTCTCTAACAATTGTGATTCAAGTAGCATACAATACATTCACGTTCAGTTTCGTTTAATAAAACTAAAGCCCAGATAACACTACTCTTTTCTGTTCATTTTAGATAAGACTATTGAGCGTCATCCGTGGTGCTGTCATGAGCATGAAATGTAAGGTAGTGGGCCGTGATTCCCTTGTGGATTGAAGGGATGTCAGAAAATGAAGAAATTTAACTTTGTATTTAAGAATGTTCTCTTCAAGGAAATAAAAAGAGTTGAGAAATTTAAGAGAACTTACGATTTTGTGCCTGGAGTTGCTCTGCAACTGAAAAGCGTGAGTTGAGTTAGAATTTGGATGAACATATCTGACCTTCCCTCACTCCAGAAGAGCTCATCGCAGATCTCCCCAGTCACACCTGCCCAGTTGTCACATTCATCACATTTCCTACACAACATCATAACCCGTCACACACATCTGCAGTCATCCCGGACTCTTGTAATTCACAAATACGTGAACTTAAGCTCCCTTAAAATAGGAGGAGCAGGGCACAGGCCCCTAATTCCTGACTTCCAGTGAGCAGAAAATTGCAAATGTCATCAGCTATGCAGCATTTACATGGCGAGATGGAGAGACTGGAGGCTCAGAGGAAAATTGGCCACAGTCTCGGGAAATTATGCTTGGCTCCAACATAAAGGAAACAGAGAGAGTGAGATACAGGCAACAGAGGGAGTGAGATACTGATAGAACCAGCAGGTTTAGGTACCTGAATTGACGGGGTCAGGCCACTTCTACACAGATGAAAGAACAATTTTGTAGATGTACCTCACTCCTCCCCCAAACCTGCAAGCTCCGGCTCTCGCTCAAAACGGGTAGTTCTGGCCACAAACCCCTGATTCCTCGTTCAAAAAACCATCTCCGCTCAGAGGCACAACGGCACTGGTGCACCGAGAGCTGGCGCACCCTCAAAGAAGACGGTAGATCTACTCTGTGGCCCAGACTCTGCTATGACCGATGAATTTGCTTCCAAAAGGAATGCAAGAAATTGTGCTCAGTTTGACTAACTGCGAATAAAAAACCAAAAACACCCAAACAGATGAAAATTTCAACATACCATACTCACTCAGAACTGCCTCTGAAAAAGATAAAAAGAAAAGTTATTAAAATACATTTAGTTCTATAACAAACAATTAATCATATTGAAAGTAAGGCAGAGAGTCCCTGTCCTATGCTGTTACTGTTTTAAACATTGAAACAGAAGTTTCGAGGAGATCAAACCTACTGCTATCGAATACCCAGGAATCAATAGTAACCTACCCAAGATCAAAGATTTTGGTATGGGTTTGAAAAGCAAGAAGACGAGTAGTGAATACTCTGTGGATTGAGGAAAGAGAAGGAAATACAGAAATAACACTCTAGATTGTAGAATGTTCATTTGAAGAGCTGAAAAAGTTCAGAGAACTTACTGTTCTCCTGCTTGACTTTCTCTGGAAATGAACAGTTGGATCAATTAGAAATTGGATGAATACATCATACCTTCCTTCACTCCAGAAGATCTCGATGCAAATCTCCCAAATCTCACCAGTTATTGTCTAATTCATCCACCTTTCCTAAGCTACATCCTCATCTAGCTATTAAGAGTTCAGAAACTTTCTTTTCATAACTTGACCTAGTTAAGTTTCGGGGCTTCCTCACAATGGGAGATCGTGTCCAACCTCCCTCGATTCCCGGTTTAAAATCTCCATCCCAGGTGTGACCTTATTTTCTATACTTGCTCTTTCTCTGACCATTTTGATTCAAGTAGCATACAATACATTCGCGTTCAGTTTTGTTAAATGTATACTTTAAAAAAACTAAAGCCCAGATAACACTACTCTTGTCTGTTCATTTTAGATAAGACAATTGTGCGTCATCCGTGCTGCTGTCACGAGCGTGAAATGTAAAGTAGTGGGCCGTGATTCCCTTGTGGATTGAAGGGATGTCAAACAATGAAGAAATTTAACCATTTATTTAAGAATGTTCTCTTCAAGGAAATAAAAACAGTTGAGAAGTTTAAGAGAACTTACGATTTTTTGCCTGGAGTTGCTCTGCAAATGAAAAGCGTGAGTTGAGTTAGAATTTGGATGAACACATCTGACCTTCCCTCACTCCAGAAGAGCTCATTGCAGATCTCCCCAGTCATACCTGCCCAGTTGTCACATTCATCACATTTCCCACACAACATCCTCACCCATCACACAGATCTACACTCATCCAAGAATCTTGTAATTTACAAATACATGAACTTAAGCTCCCTTAAAATAGGAGGAGAAGGGCACAGGGCCCTAATTCCTGACTTGCAGTGAGCAGAAAATTGCAAATATCATCAGCCATGCAGCATTTACATGGCGAGATGGAGAGACTGGAGGCTCAGAGGAAAATTGGCCACAGTCTCGGGAAATTATGCTTGGCTCCAACATAAAGGAAACAGAGAGAGTGAGATAAAGGCAACAGAGGAAGTGAGATACTGATAGAACCAGCAGGTTTAGGTACCTGAATTGATGGGGTCAGGCCACTTCTACACAGATGAAAGAACAATTGTGTAGATGTACCTCACTCCTCCCCCAAACCTGCAAGCTCCGGCTCTCGCTCAAAACGGGTAGTTCTGGCCACAAACCCCTGATTCCTCGTTCAAATATTCATGGTCCAGCCACCCATTGAGGAAAGACATTTTAACACTTAACTATGATTGAGGAGTGCAGCTTTCCATTTTAACCTCCCCCCTCCCTCCGCCCTCACCCTCCGCCGCAGATTCCTTGTTTGAAATGACAATCGCGACAGCTGCAAGGGCGAGTAGCCTTTGACCTAGTGGATCGCCTCCCAAAGAGCAGGGCCGGTTACAAGTATATTTTTGTTTTATTGGACTATGCAATCCTGTTTCCTAAAGCTGTTCCCCTACGAAATATTCACGCTCGGACCATCCCAGCCGGGATGGTAAAGATCTTGGCCCGGTGGGAGTGCGTTGGGAACTCCTGACCGACCACGGGACAAATTTTACCTCTCAGCTCCTGCGTTAAGTACGTGCCTTGTTAGTCCTAAAGAAACTCCAGACCTCTGTATACCACCCCCAAAAGGACTGTCTTGTAGATCGCTTGACAAGAACATTTAAGGAGATGTTGAAATGATTTTCCCCATGAGAGTGACATGAATGGGACCAGCCTACAGTCCCCTGAAAAGTTTGTATGCAGAAGCTTCTTTTTTTTTTTTTTGGTTGTTTGTTTGTTTTTTAATCGTTGCTAAAATCTAAGGGAAAGATTAACAGGTCCATATTAAGAAAGATTTTCTAAGATAAGAACACGCTCATGGGGAAAAAAATGGGTGACTACAAAACTTGTCCATCGCGTAAAGGACTACTGCCGAGCTGCATCCGAAGCCATCAGCATTTGATTAGGAACTGAGGAGGCGGCCTGCTGTACACGCACAGTAGCCTCTTCAGAACGCATGCTGGGTCTCCGTGCACAGGCACGGCTGCCCCTAATCTGCGCTCAGAGGCACAACGGTGCAGGTGCATCGAGAGCTGGCGCACCCTCAAAGAAGACGGTAGATCTACTCTGTGGCACAGACTCTGCTATGACCGATGAATTTGCTTTCAAGAGGAATGTAATTAATTGTGCTCAGTTTGACTAACTACGAATAAAAAACCAAAAACACCCAAACAGATGAAAATTTCAACATACCGTTCTCACTCAGAAGTGCCTCTGAAAAAGATAAAAAGCAAAGTTATTAAAATACATTTAGTTCTATAACAAACAATTAATTATATTGAAAATAAGGCAGAGAGTCCCTGTCCTACGTTGTTATTTTTTTAAACATTGAAACAGAAGTTTTGAGGCAATAAGGAGAAGAAACCTACTGCTATTGAATACCCAGGAATCAATAGAAACCTACCCAAGATCAAAGATTTTGGTATGGGTTTGAAAAGCAAGAAGACGAGTAGTGAATACTCTGTGGATTGAGGAAAGAGAAGGAAATACAGAAATAACACTCTAGATTGTAGAATGTTCATTTGAAGAGCTGAAAAATGGAAGAGAACTTACCGTTCTCCTGCTGGACTTTCTCTGGAAATGAACAGTTGGATCAATTAGAAATTGGATGAATACATCTTACCTTCCTTCACTCCAGAAGATCTCGATGCAAATCTCCCAAGTCTCACCAGTTATTGTCTAATTCATCCACCTTTCCTAAACTACATCCTCATCTGGCTATTAAGAGTTCAGAAACTTACTTTTCATAACTCGACCTAGTTAAGTTTGGGGGCTCCCTCACAATGGGAGATCATGTCCAACCTCCCTCGATTCCCGGTTTAAAATCTCCATCCCAGGCGTGACCATATTTTCTGCACTTGCTCTTTCTCTAACAATTGTGATTCAAGTAGCATACAATACATTCACGTTCAGTTTCGTTTAATAAAACTAAAGCCCAGATAACACTACTCTTTTCTGTTCATTTTAGATAAGACTATTGAGCGTCATCCGTGGTGCTGTCATGAGCATGAAATGTAAGGTAGTGGGCCGTGATTCCCTTGTGGATTGAAGGGATGTCAGAAAATGAAGAAATTTAACTTTGTATTTAAGAATGTTCTCTTCAAGGAAATAAAAAGAGTTGAGAAATTTAAGAGAACTTACGATTTTGTGCCTGGAGTTGCTCTGCAACTGAAAAGCGTGAGTTGAGTTAGAATTTGGATGAACATATCTGACCTTCCCTCACTCCAGAAGAGCTCATCGCAGATCTCCCCAGTCACACCTGCCCAGTTGTCACATTCATCACATTTCCTACACAACATCATAACCCGTCACACACATCTGCAGTCATCCCGGACTCTTGTAATTCACAAATACGTGAACTTAAGCTCCCTTAAAATAGGAGGAGCAGGGCACAGGCCCCTAATTCCTGACTTCCAGTGAGCAGAAAATTGCAAATGTCATCAGCTATGCAGCATTTACATGGCGAGATGGAGAGACTGGAGGCTCAGAGGAAAATTGGCCACAGTCTCGGGAAATTATGCTTGGCTCCAACATAAAGGAAACAGAGAGAGTGAGATACAGGCAACAGAGGGAGTGAGATACTGATAGAACCAGCAGGTTTAGGTACCTGAATTGACGGGGTCAGGCCACTTCTACACAGATGAAAGAACAATTTTGTAGATGTACCTCACTCCTCCCCCAAACCTGCAAGCTCCGGCTCTCGCTCAAAACGGGTAGTTCTGGCCACAAACCCCTGATTCCTCGTTCAAAAAACCATCTCCGCTCAGAGGCACAACGGCACTGGTGCACCGAGAGCTGGCGCACCCTCAAAGAAGACGGTAGATCTACTCTGTGGTCCAGACTCTGCTATGACCGATGAATTTGCTTTCAAGAGGAATGTAATTAACTGTGCTCAGTTTGACTAACTGCGAACAAAAAACCAAAAACACCCAAACAGATGAAAATTTCAACATACCGTTCTCACTCAGAAGTGCCTCTGAAAAAGATAAAAAGAAAAGTTATTAAAATACATTTAGTTCTATACCAAACAATTAATCATATTGAAAGTAAGGCAGAGAGTCCCTGTCCTATGCTGTTACTGTTTTAAACATTGAAACAGAAGTTTCGAGGCAATAAGGAGAACAAACCTACTGCTATTGAATACCCAGGAATCAATAGAAACCTACCCAAGATCAAAGATTTTGGTATGGGTTTGAAAAGCAAGAAGACGAGTAGTGAATACTCTGTGGATTGAGGAAAGAGAAGGAAATACTGAAATAACACTCTAGATTGTAGAATGTTCATTTGAAGAGCTGAAAAATGGAAGAGAACTTACCTTTCTCCTGCTTGTCTTTCTCTGGAAATGAACAGTTGGATCAATTAGAAATGGGATGAATACACCTTACCTTCCTTCACTCCAGAGGATCTCGATGCAAATCTCCCAAGTCTCACCAGTTATTGTCTAATTCATGCACTTTTCCTAAACTACATCCTCATCTAGCTATTAAGAGTTCAGAAACTTACTTTTCATAACTCGACCTAGTTAAGTTTGGGGGCTCCCTCACAATGGGAGATCATGTCCAACCTCCCTCGATTCCCGGTTTAAAATCTCCATCCCAGGCGTGACCATATTTTCTGCACTTGCTCTTTCTCTAACAATTGTGATTCAAGTAGCATACAATACATTCACGTTCAGTTTCGTTTAATAAAACTAAAGCCCAGATAACACTATTCTTGTCTGTTCATTTTAGATAAGACAATTGTGCGTCATCCGTGGTGCTGTCACGAGCGTGAAATGTAAAGTAGTGGGCCGTGATTCCCTTGTGGATTGAAGGGATGTCAAACAATGAAGAAATTTAACCGTTTACTTAAGAATGTTCTCTTCTAGGAAATAAAAAGAGTTGAGAAGTTTAAGAGAACTTATAATTTTGTGCTATGCAAATGAAAAGCGTGAGTTGAGTTAGAATTTCCATGAACACATCTGACCTTCCCTCACTCCAGAAGAGCTCATTGCAGATCTCTCCAGTCATACCTGCCCAGTTGTCACAGTCATCACATTTCCCACACAACATCCTCACCCATCACACAGATCTACACTCATCCAAGAATCTTGTAATTCACAAATACATGAACTTAAGCTCCCTTAAAATAGGAGGAGAAGGGCACAGGGCCCTAATTCCTGACTTGCAGTGAGCAGAAAATTGCAAATGTCATCAGCCATGCAGCAGTTAGACGGCAAGATGGAGAGACTGGAGGCTTAGGGGAAAATTGGCCACAGTCTCGGGAAATTATGCTTGGCTCCAACGTAAAGGCAACAGAGAGAGTGAGATACAGGCTTCTCTACTGATAGAACCAGCAGGTTTAGGTACCTGAATTGACGGGGCCAGGCCACAGCTACACAGATGAAAGAACAATTGTGTAGATGTACCTCTCCCCTCCCCCACAACTGCAAGCACCGGCTCTCGCTGAAAACGGGTGGTTCAGGCCACAAACCCCTGATTCGTCGTTCAGAATATCCATGGTCCAACCACCCATTGAGGAAACACATTTTAACACTTAACTATGATTAAGGAGTGCAGCTTTCCATTTTAACCTTCCCCCTCCCTCCGCCCTCACCCTCCGCCGCAGATTCATTGTTTGAAATGCACTCCCTGATTTTTGCAAGCCTTCTCCTGTTGTATGTGTAAAAACCAAGAGAAACATACCCAAATCTGCATCAGTTGTTCCTGAAATGACAGAAAATGTATATATTCTAAAAAGTGTAATCTGAATAATGTAGATATTCTAAATAGTGTAATTGCCTCTTCTTCTCTAAGAGGCATTTTCACTATCTTGCATAGTTTTGCATGTTCTGCAACTTTTGCCAGCTATCTTTTTAACTCCTTTCTGAGCATATTGAATTGGGACTATTGCAGCTCATGTGCCACCGGTTATATCACAAAAGCCGCGAGGGAGAGTTGTCTTTGACCTAGTGGTTCACCCGCCAAATAGCATGGCCGATTACAAGTATATTTTAGTTTTATTGGACTATGGATCCCTGTTTCCTTAAGCTATTTCCCTACAAAATATTCACTCTCTAACCATCGCAGCTGAGATGGTAAAGATCTCCAGATTGGGAGTCCCTTTGGAATTCCTGACCGGCCACGGGACATATTTTAAAAGATCTACAGTGATTCCAGCATCTTAGATGTGTCTACTGTGAGGTGGGTGCATAACTGGCTGGATAACCCTTCTCTGAGAGTTAACAGTTCACAGTCCTGCTGGAAAGGCATAAGAAGTAGACTTCCATTGGGGTCAATTTTGGGACTGGTTCTTTTCAGTATCCTCATCGATTATTTAGATATTGTCATAGAGAGTACACTTACTAAGTCTGCAGATGATGTAAAGCTGGGAGGGGCTACAACTGCTTTGGAAGATGGGGTCATAATTCAAAATAATCTGGACAAACTGGAGAAATGGTCTGAGGTAAACAGAATGAAGTTTAATAAGGACAAGTACAAAGCACTTCACTTAGGAAGGAATAATCCGTTTCAGAGATACAGAAATGGAAGCGACTGTGCATGAAAGAGCAAGAAGAAAGGGCTCTAGGGCTCAGAATGGACTACAAGCTAAATGTAAGCTAACAGTGTGACACTGGTGAAAAACAACAACATGATTTTGGGATGTATTAACAGTAGTGTTGTGAGCAAACATGGCAAGACATTCTTCCACTCTACTCTTTTCTGATTAGGCCTCTATTGGAGGATTGTGACTGTGACTTCCACCCTAGCAGCCTGAAATTTCCAAAGATCACTAGGTCCTCACCCAGCCTCCTAACCCCAGGAGCGGGAATGGGCCTGGGGGATGGAGAGTCCCTCTGCTGCACCAGGCCAAACTCCATTTACCAAGAGTGGAAGTCCCCAGAAGACACTTCAGCTCTCAGCAGACTCTGCATGCCTACTCTAGAACCCTGAGAATCCATGTGTGGCAGCTCATGTCAAGAGCTGAAGTCTCTCCTGGCCTTCTCTATGTATATGTGATTCTGTCAAGCCTCCTTGTCTTCTGTTACATTGGGATGTATCCAGCTCTGGCTGCAATGCATGTACAAAAATACCTAGTGCCAACTACATTAGCAAGAGCTCTACTGTGCCATATACTGGGCATCGAGTCTCTACGCTTCTGCTCCAACATGGGGCCTGACGTTGGTTCACAATCCCTGGTTAAGGTCTCAGATCCTGCACTATGCCCAGTGCTCTGGGCTCCCTCTCTACTACATTTTCCACTTTTTGTCTTTTTTATGAGTTGATGTTTATCTGTTGACCGGAAAAAGCATCATTCATGCACTGAAAACAAACCCGGGAGCTACAGTCTCTTTTTTTTCCTCATTTTGCTTTACCCACTGAAATAATTATGCCCCATGTGCTCAGGACTTTGAACAGTCCTGCCGACCAGTTGTGGACAGTTTCCTACGCATGATCAATTGAACTTATCTCCATATCATTATCCTGGGAACATTAAGTGTGGAATTATTATTTGAGGGGTGCAGCTCCACATTTAGTTTGAAAAATAGAGATATAGGCACTGTTATTTTGTATGTCACGGTGCTATGTAAATGGAGAATAAAACAGAAATGTACAGTAGTGAAATTACACATAATGATCCCTGACCTAAAATGTTTTGTAGTTCATTTCCACATGCTTCTTTCACTTCCTGTCTCTATGTATAGTTGTTTTTTGCTGATTTAGAATAAATATTTATGATAGAAAAAATCCTGAGTGAAGTTTAATAAAAACAAATGTAAAGTGCTCCTCTTAGGAAGGAACAATCAGTTTCACACATACAGAATGGGAAGCGGCTGTCGAGGAAGGTGTATGGCAGAAAGGGATCTAGGGGTTATAGTGGACCACAAGCTGAATATGAGTCAGCAGTGTGATGCTGTTGCAAAAAAAGCAAACATGATTCTGGGATGCATTAACAGGTATGTTGTGAGCAAGACACGAGAAGTCATTCTTCCTCTCTACTCTGTGCTGGTTAGTCCTCAGTTGGAGTAATGTGTCCAGTTCTGGGCACTACATTTCAAGAAAGATGTGGAGAAATTGGAGAGGGTCCAGAGAAGAGCAACAAGAATGATTAAAGGTCTAGAGAACATGACCTATGAGGGAAGGCTGAAAGAATTGGGTTTGTTTAGTTTAGAAAAGAGAAGATTGAGGGGGGACATGATAGCAGTTTTCAGATATCTAAAAGGGTGTCTCAAGGAGGAGGGAGAAAATTTGTTTATCTTGGCCTCTGAGTATAGAACAAAAAGCAATGGGCTTAAACTGCGGCAAGGGAGGTTTAGGTTGGACAGTTGGAAAAAGTTCCTAACTGTCAGAATAGTCAAACACTGGAATAAATTGCCCAGGGAGGTTGTGGAATCCCCGTCTCTGGAGATATTTAAGAGTAGGTTAGATAAATGTCTATCAGGGACAGTCTAGACAGTATTTGGTCCTGCCATGAGGGCAGGGGACAGGACTCGATGACCTCTCGAGGTTCCTTCCAGTCCTAATATTCTATGATTCTATGAAAATCCTGGGTCTCCTCATAGACTCATAGACTCTAAGGTCAGAAGGGACCATTATGATCGTCTAGTCTGACCCCCTGCACAATGCATGGCACAGAATCTCATCCCCCCCCAATAATCCTCTCACCTATATCTCAGATATTGAAGCCTTCAAATATTTTGAAGACCCCAAGATGCAGAGAATCCTCCAGCTGTGATCTGTACCCCATGCTACAGAGGAAGGTGAAAAACCTCCAGGGCCTCTGCCAATCTACCCTGGAGGAAAATTCCTTCCCGACCCCAAATATGGTGATCAGCTAAACCCTGAGCATGTGGGCAAGACTCACCAGCCAGACACCCAGAAAGTTCTCTATAGTAACTCCTATCATCCCTCCATTGACCTATTTACCACTGATAATGAATTTACCACTGATAATGAAAGTAGTTACCAAGATCATGTTATCTCATCAAACCATCCCCTTCATAAACCCATCTAGTTTAATCTTGAAGCCAGACAGATCTTTTGCCCCCACTACTTCCCTTGGAAGGCCATTCCAGAACCTCACTCCTCTAATGGTTAGAAACCTTCGTCTAATCTCAAGTCTAAACTTCCTCCTAGCCAGCTTATATCCATTTGTTCTTGTGTCCGCATTGGTATTAAGCTTAAATAATTCCTCTACCTCCCTGGTATTTATCCCTCTAATATATTTAAAGAGAGCAATCATGTCCCCCTTCAGCCTTCTTTTGGTTGAGGTAAACAAGCCAAGTTCCTTGAGTCTCCTTTCATAATACAGCTTTTCCATTCCTCGGATCATCCTAGTGGCCCTTCTTTGTACCTGTTCCAGTTTGAATTCATCCATCTTAAACATGGGAGACCAGAACTGCACACAGTATTCGAAATGGGGTCTCACTAGTGCCTTGTATAATGGCACTAACACTTCCTTATCCCTACTAGAAATACCTCGCCTAATACATCCCAAGACCGTATTAGCCTTTTTCATAGCTGTAGGGTAAACTGAGGCAGCCCTAAATGTGCTAGTAGGCCTCTAAACAGCATGACTCCATCCTGGGATCAAGCCTGGGAACACCACAGTCAGGATAAGAGCTGCAGGCAGTAAAAGACCCTGGGTACCATAGCAACCACGTTCTAAAACACTCGGACAGGGTCCCAGTTGGTAACATAACACATTTTGCTTAAGATAACATTCATAACATTTTCTTAAACTGTCTTGCTTCACTCCTAGATAATAAGCCTGAGAACCAAGCACTGCACCAACTCAAGGCCATACCCGCCTGCTATAGAAACATCATCATCTATGCAGACTAAAATGTTATTACTGTTTTGCTGACATGTTTTGGCATTTGAACAATAACCACCTGTATATTAATTAATGAGTTGTTACTTTGCAATGGGAAGAGATATTATGTAATCTTTAGTAGTTCTATTGGCTTATGTGCTCATTTCGTCTTGCTGCTAGACCTATCAAATAATTTTTCCTCCGTCCATGTCACAATGATGGCTCATAGTCATCCTATAATCAACTAGGACTCTGAGGTCCTTCTCCTCCTCCGTTACTTCCAACTGATGTGTCCCCAGCTTATAACTAAAATTGTTGTTATTAATCCCTAAATGCATAACCTTACACTTCTCACTATTAAATTTCATCCTATTGCTATCACTCCAATTTATAAAGTCATCCAGATCTTCCTGTATGATATCCTGATCCTTTTCTGAATTGGCAATAGCTCCCAACTTTGTGTCATCTGCAAATTTTATCAGGACACTTCCACTTTTGGTGCCAAGGTCAGCAATAAAAAAATTAAATAAAATTGGCCCCAAAACTAATCCCTGAGGAACTCCGCTAGTAACCTTCCTCCAACCCGACAGTTCACCTTTCAGCATGACCTGCTGTAGTCTCCCCTTTAACCAGTTGCTTATCCACCTCTCAACTTTCATATTAATACCTATATTTTCCAATTTAACCAATAATTCCCCATATGGTACTGTATCAAATGCCTTAGTAAGGTCGAGATAGATTAGATCCACTGCATTTCCTTTATCTAAAAAATCTGTTACTTTCTAAAAAAAGGAGATCAAGTTGGTTTGGCACGATCTACCTTTTGTAAAACCATGTTGTAATTTGTCCCAATTGCCACTAGCCTCAATGTCTCTAACTACTTTCTCCTTCAAAATTTTTTCCAAGATCTTGCATATTACAGATGTCAAACTAACAAGCCTATAGTTACCCGGGTCACTTTTTTTCCCTTTCTTAAAAATAGGAACTATATTAGCAATTCTCCAGTCAAATGGTACAACCCCTGAGTTTAGAGAATTATTAAAAAATTTTGCTAATGGACTTGCAATTTCATGTGCCAGTTCCTTTAATATTCTTGGATGAAGATTATCTGGGCCCCCCGATTTACTCCCATTAAGCTTTTCAAGTTTGGCTTTTACCTTGGATATGGTAATATCTACCTCCACATCCTTAGTTCCATTTGTTATGCTACCATTATCCCTAAGCTCCTAAACTACTGCAGAGCATACATTCCCGAATAGTTAGATATAGTGGAACCAATCCAGACCCTCACTAGAGGAGGGAAACCTGCCAACAAACTGGTACTGTGGGAAGAACCTCCAGGAGGAAGCATTTAAGAAAATAAAGCAGGCTCTAGCCTCTGCCCCCTGTCTCGTCTTGCCAGAGAAAGAAAAAACCATATCACCTTTTCGGTAATCATAGTAAGACCCGTACTCTGCAATGCTACAGCAACTTAATGGGGATCAACCACATCCAGTAGCTTACATCTCTACGCAGAGGCCAGAACGTGTGGCAGCTTTAGACTGTGTAATTTGGGCTATAAAAGCCTGTGAGCCGTACACTCTCACGGGTGCTCTGGTACTGCATATCCCACATATGGAAGCATCAACCTTCTTAATACCTATTGGCTCAAATCTGTGACAGATGCCTACAAGAGTCAATGGGAATCAGTATTATGCTTGCAAAACCCCAATTTCTCTATAGTGAGGGACAAAGAAATTAACGTGGCTGAATATCTGAATATTGAGGGGGAGGTGCATAAGTGTTTAATGGATAAAGAGGATGAAGTACTGGGATGAAGTTAAAGAAAATCGCCTGGAGAATCTGGACTTAATCTTGTATATGGACGGATCAAGGAAATATAACAATGGAGTACCCTCCACCAGCTGGGCAGGGGCTATGGTCATAGCGGAACAACTGGAAAGGTCAAAATCTGCCCAAGAAGTGGAACTGACCACTCTTACAGAAGCCCTTCATGCTGGAGCAAGGAAAGACTTACTGTGTACACTGACAGCAGATAAGTGTTTGGAGTAGTACATGATTATATGGACATGTGGTCATGTAAAGGTTTTGTCACTACCACTAGCAAGCCCATTAACCACCTGGAATCCATCAAGAAATTAGTGGAAGCTGCCAAATTACCAGCAGAGGTAGCAGTGGTTAAGATAAAGGCACATCATAAAATCTCTAGAGAAAAACAAAAGGGGAACTATTGGGCTGATATACAAGCTAAAGAAGCTGCTCAAATAACACAACTCAGCATTAGTGCAGCAGTAGTGACAGAGGAGGAGATATACTTAAAGGCCCTGTACTTTTCCCTGAGCCCGAAGGAGGAGCACAAATTAGAAACCCTGAGTATAACACACCGTCCCCAGTATGCCCCAGGAGGTAAACAACTAGTAGCCCCTCAATGTATATGTGATTTGCTGCTTCATGCCATCCACTCTCTCACTCATTTTGGATGGAGACAAATGAAAGCCGCTTTAGAATACTGGTGGTGGCCATCTAAAGCAAAGGATGTAGCACAATTTCTTAAGCCATGTGTAATTTGTGCTCAAGTAAATGGAGGGAAGAGAAAGAAAATACCAACAGTGACCAGAGGGACCTTGGCAGAATTTACAAATTGATTTTACTTGGCCACTGCCACCAATCCAGGGATATAAATACATTCTTGTGATTGTTGAGACGTTCACCCGATGGGTAGAGGCATTCCCTACTAAAAACTGAACTGATACAACAGTGGCTTGTATCCTAGCAGAAGATGGGGATTGCCTCGATCAATTGACTATGATCAGGGAACTCATTTTACCGAATGTGCAATGAAGGAAGTCTGCAAGGCACTGGGAATAAAGCAACACTTCCACATTCCTTACCATCCAGAAAGTTCAGGGATGGCTGAAAGAATGAACAGAATCATGAAGGCAGCTTTAACAAAGGCAGTTCTGGATACCAGGGAAGGGTGGGCATGTATATTACCTCCTGTGCTCTACCGAATTCGAGGTAGCCCAAACAGGCTGACCCAACTGATGCCTTCTGAACTGATGACAAGAAGAGCAATGAGAATGCCCAGATGCTGTCCTGCTGGCCAGCAGGTCAGGACCTTTTGCCAACCGACTACAGACATACATTAAAGCATTGGATACACAACTCAAGGATTTATACCACCAAGTAAGAAAAAATCAGACTCAGTTAGATGATACTAGCAACCTTCATTCCAAGTTGGGGATTTAGTAATGTGTCGTGTCTATCCTGAGGTAAAGGGAATTTTAAAACCAAGGTGGCAAGGTCCCATGCAGGTCCTGCTCACCACCAGTACCTGTGCTAAGGTTGGGGAAACATTGGGAACTTTCTGGAGACACCAAAATCAGCTAAAATTGTTTAAATCTGCAACTGAAAATGCGAACAATATCTCTCTAGTTTCCCCAGGTACATCTGCAGGCAAAGATGAAGCTGGTTTTGCTGGGACTTCTACTACCGCTGCTGCACCCACCAGGAGGTGTGAAAGGCATACCAAGTGAAAGAGAGGACTAGAACTAGATTATCAACCCTACCCTGCTGGGAGTGCTCTGTTTTAACTGCTATACTAACCAAACACTTAGATTTTGTAGAACACAAGCACTAACTCCCACAGAAGGTTGGCCAGAGGTAAGGCCCCATAAAAGGAACCATGACTCCAGTTAATGTAACCAGCCTTTAAGTCACATACTCGGAAAGACAGATACGCACTAATAGCAATGGAGAATACAAGGAGGTGGGTCACTCCTTCACACATAACTATTTTGTTTACTGTAACAACAGACACTACAAGGACAAAGAACACACAATCTTCCGTATGAGAGTTTGTATGGGATATTGCTGGAAAGAAGTCAAATACTAATATCAGGTCATGTACCAATTACACTGACAAGGTACCCGTTGAAGTGGGACCTGCTGATTCTCACTGGGGTTTACCACTTAAGGCCCAGACAAAGGTAACCCCTGAAGCCTGGCAATCATTTATTAAACAATGGCCATCTCTAACTTGCCCTCATTTGGACATCATTAATCAAGTCCTGAAGGACAAAATAGAGCTTGTTCTTCCTGACCTCTGAGGATAGGACAAGAAGCAATGGGCTTAAACTGCAGCAAGGGAGGTTTAGATTGGACATTAGGAAAAAGTTCCTAACTGTCAGGGTGGTTAAACACTGGAATAAATTGCCTAGGGAAGTTGTGGAATCCCCATCTCTGGAGATATTTAAGAGTAGGTTAGAGAAATATCTATCAGGGATGCTCTAGACAGTACTGGATCCATGAGGGCAGGGGACTGGACTCAATGACCTCTCGAAGTCCCTTCCAGTCCTAGTATTCTATGATTCTATAACCAATTCCAGTGCTTCACCACTCTCCTAGTGAAATAGTTTTTCCTAATGTCCAACCTAGACCTCTCCCACTGTAACTTGAGACCATTGCTCCTTGTTCTGCCATGTGTCACTACTGAGAACAGCCTCTCTCCATCCTCTTTAGAATCTCTTTTCAGGAAACCGAAAGCTGCTATCAAGTCCCCCCTCACTCTTCTCTTCTTCAGACTAAACAAACCCAAATCCCTCCTCGTGGGTCATGCACTCCTCCCCCTAATCATTTTGGTTGCCCTCTGCTGGACCCTCTCCAATGCATCCACATTCTTTCTCTAGTGGGAGGCCCAGAACTGGACACAAAACTCCAGGTGTGGTCTCACCAGAGCCAAATAAAGGGGCATAATCATTTCCCTAGATCTGCTGGCAATGCTCCTCCTAATGCAACCTAGTATGCCATTAGCCTTCTTGGCTACAAGGACACACGGTTGACTCATATTCAGTTTCTCATCTACTGTAATCCCCAGGTCCTTTTCTGCAGAACTGCTACTGATTCTCCACCCTGTAACAATACTTGGGATTCTTCCATTCCCAGTGCAGGACCCTTCACTTGTCCTTGTTGAACCTCATCAGATTTCTTTTGGCCCAATCCCGTAATCTGTCTAGGTCACTCTGGACACTATCCTTGCCCTCCAGCATATCTGCCTCTCCCCCTATTTTAGGGTACGTCTAAACTACATGGCTCCATCGACGGAGCCATGTAGATTTGATTTTTTGGCAAAGGCAAATGAAGCCGCGATTTAAATGATCGCGGCTTCATTTAAATTTACATGGCTGCCGCGCTGAGCCGACAAACAGCTGATCAGCTGTTTGTCCGCTCAGCGTGCTAGTCTGAACGTTCCCCTGCCGACATCAAAGCCCTTTGTCAGCAGTCCCGGTAAACCTCATCCCACGAGGAATAATGGGGCTGCCGACAAAGGGCTTTGATGTCGGCAGGGGAGCGTCCAGACTAGCGCGCTGAGCGGATAAACAGCTGATCAGCTGTTTGTCGGCTCAGCGCGGCAGCCATGTAAATGTAAATGAAGCCGCGATCATTTAAATTGCGGCTTCATTTGCCTTTGCCTATCTGTCTAATCTACATGGCTCCGTCGATGGAGCCATGTAGTTTAGACGTACCCTAAAATAGGGGGAGAGGCAGATATGCTGGAGGGCAAGGATAGTGTCCAGAGTGACCTAGACAGATTACAGGATTGGGCCAAAAGAAATCTGATGAGGTTCAACAAGGACAAGTGAAGGGTCCTGCACTGGGAATGGAAGAATCCCAAGTATTGTTACAGGGTCCTAACTGGTCCTAGAACAGATCCTTGGGGTACTCTGCTAGAAACCAACCGCCAGCCTGACATCAAGCCGTTGATCACTACCCATCGGGCTAGCTTTCTACTCATCTTACTGTCCATTTATCCAAACCATACTCCCTTAACCGTATCAAAAGCTTTGCTAAAGTCAAGGTATATCACAACCACTGACTTTCCCACATCCACAGAGTCAGATACCTCATCATCGAAGCTAATCAGATTGGTCAGGCATGACTTGCCCTTTGTGAATCCATGTTGATTATTCTGGATCACTTTCCCCTCTTCCAAGTGTCTGAAAATTGATTCCTTGAGGATCCCTTCCATGATTTTTCCAGGGACTGAGGCAAGGTTGACTGGTCTGTAGTTCCCTGGATTGTTCTTCTTTCCTTTTTTAAAGATGGGAACTACATTTGCCTTTTTCCAATCATCCAAAATCTCTCCCGATCTCCATGAGTTTTCAAAGATAATGACCAAAGGCTATGCAATGACATTTGCCAACTCCCTCAGTATCCTCGGATGCATTAAATCTGGAACCATGGATCTGTGTATGTCTAGCTTTTCTAAATAGTTCCTAACTTATTCTTACCCCACCAAGGGCTGTCCACCTCCTTCCCCTACTGCATTGTCTAGTGCATTAGTCTGGGAGCTGACTTTGTCTGTGAGGACAGAGGCAAAAAACCATTGAGGCTATGCACAAGAACGGTCATTCTCATGGAAAGCATCCACACTGCCCAACTGCTCTTGCGCAAGAAGTTTTACAGTACGGCATGGTAAGAGAGGGCTTCTTGCACAAGAGCTACACTAGTTTTTTAACAGGTGTAAGCCCTCTTGCTCAGGAGCTCTTGCGCAAGAGGACAGTGTAGACGGTCGGCAGGGATTTCTTGCTCGAGAAAGCCCTATGGCTAAAATGGCCATCAGAGTTTTCTTGCGCAAGAGAGCATCCACACTGCCATGGGTGCTCTTGCGCAAAAGCACAGCTGGCACATGGCAGTGTGGATATTTTCTTGTTCAAGAAGCTGCCAGTGTAGACATAGCCTGATTATTTCAGCTTTTCCCATATCATCTGTCACTGGGTTAACTCCCTCATCCAGTAAGGGCTCCACACCCTTTCTGATCACCCTCTTATTGCTACGTCTACACTGGCGACTTCTTGCTCAAGAACTCTTTTGCGGAAGAGTTCTTGTGTGAAAAATCTTCCACAAGAGAGCGTCTACACTGCCATGTCCTTTTGCGCAAGAAATGTGCTTTTGCACAAGAGCATCTATGCTCTCTTGCACAAGAAAGCTCTGATGGCCATTTTAACCATAGGGGCTTCTTGTGGAAGAAATTCATGTTGCCTGTCTACACTGCCCTTTTGTGGAAGAGCTCTTGTGCAAGAGGCTTATTCCTTGTGGGCAGAGGAATAACTCTTTTGGAAGAAGCCCTGTTTTACAATGCTATACTGTAAATTTACTTGCAGAAGAACGCTTATGCAGTGTAGACAGCAGGCAACTTTTTGCACAAGAAAGGCTGTTCTTGTGCAAGAAGCTGCCAGTGTAGACGTAGCCTCTGTGTATAAAATGAGAAGTCACAGTGAGACATCTTTTCACTTCTTAAGGGGATGGCATCATAGTGCACTGATTGACCTTTTTATGGGCATAGATGTGTTAGTGTATCCTGTGCCCACCAAAGCTCATGATACCATCAACATGTTTTGTTAGTCTATAAAGTGCTACCAGACTATCTGTTGTTTTTTTCTTTAACAGACTAACTCGGCTACCCCCTGAAACTCCTGTATTTCTATTGTTGACCATGGTGTTTTGACATTGAATATGGTTGAGTGCTTTCACTGCTGACTGACTAATTTGGTAAGTAGTGCTTTGCTCACTCCAAAGGCCATTATTTATGATGGCAGAAAACTGCAGGATATGGAATCCATTCATCCCCTCCCTTCAAATCCCCCAGAATCTGATGAAGAATGAATTCCAGAGGAGGGCAAAGTTTTTGCCTGAGGGCCAGATAGAGGTCAGAAATCGCACAGAGGGCCAGATAGGGGAGGTAGTATGGAGGGATGGGTTGGGCAAACCAATTCCCCCAGGAGGCATTTTACCTCTGGCACTTCTGTATAACCCACTCCATTCATCTTGGAACTTGCTACCTTCTGGGAAACAGAACACAGTGGCAGCCAGGTGCATCTTTCTGGTGTATGGATGCCTGATACAGAACCTTTGTGGCTACACCCTCCCATCATTTTGCCCCCGACCACCACCCCTGAAAATACCACCTCTGATAAAACCATTCCTGTTCCCCACCTCTGACTGTCTCCCAGGAACCTCCATCCACTATGCATCCCACCCTCTCCCTGGTCTCTGACTGCCCCCAGACTCCTACCTCTATCCAATCTCTCTCTTTGCCCCACCACCTGAATACCCTGGCTCCTATCCAAATCTAATGTGTTCCCCACCCCTGGACCTCCAGCCCTATCCAACCAGCCCCTCCCCCTGCTTCTTCTGGAAATGATTTCTCAAATTAGTACTACATAAAGTATTGTAAAATAAGGGAGAACATAGGGGAAAATACTGTAGACTAGGAAAATGACCTTTAGTGAATGAGCTGTTGCTGTAAGATTTAACGGTAACATGATAGGTGGCAATTTCTCCTTGGATTGAGGAAAGAAAAGTAAATGAAGTTAAGAGTGTTCATCTAAAAGAAAAGAACAGTTGAGAAATGAGAGAGACTTTACCTTGTTTCTTCCAGCAGTTGCCTGCAAAACAAGTTTGATTTTAATTAGCAATTGTAGCAACACATCTTGTCTTCCCTTCTCCTTTCCAGGAGACCTCCCTGAAGACCTCCCCATCACACCTGCCAGATGTTTCATTCATACCCTTTCTATAAAATATTCATATCCATCATCCCAATCTAGTTACAAGGGGTAATCCCCTCCCCACCAAGGTTAGATATGAATTGGAAGAGTGTCATGTTCCTTGTATGTACAACCCTAGCTGTCACGACTGCCAGCCTAAGTCCGGAAAGAGATCCACATCCATCAGCTGGGATTTCAATTTCCAAAGTGAACTGCTATGAATGATTCAACATTGAATGTCATCTGCCATTTTGTTATCCAGACACTCAGTCTGCTTGGGACTTCACCATCTTAAAGAGTTTTTAATATTTGCAGATTTTACTTTGGTTCACAGACCCTGGTTCATGTCTCAGATTTTGCAAGGCCCTGTGGTTCAGGCTCTCTCTCTGCTCCATTTCCTGGCTTTTTGTCTTTTTATGGTGAGGATGGTACCTGTCATCCCAGAAATACATAATGCCTGCACTGAAAATGCATCAGTGTGCTACAGAATGTGTAATGACCATTTTGCCTTATCCATTCATAGATTTACACTCCATGTGGTCAATTGATTGTAGATTCCTTCATAAGACTGTTTCCTTCAGGCAATTAATTTGGTTACATATCACAGGTCTGGAAATGTCAGGTCTGTGACTTTGATTGAGGAATGCAGCTTTACATTTACTTTGAAGAGCCAAGTAACTAGTATAACATTTTCCACAGTACTATTTAAATGAGAAGTAAAACAGAAATTTGGAGAATTGAAATTACAAATAAGTCCTTCACTACAAAGATTTTCCAATTTGTTACTGCATGTTACTGGCTATCCATGTTAGAAGTTGCCCTTACTGTTGATTGAAACCATTTGGAAAGCTCCTCTGGGCTGTTTCATTTCATTGGATTGGCTTGAATTATTTTTCCCCACAAAATGGAGTTGCCATGTCAACAGGATGGGTGTGTACAGCTCTTTGGACACTGGATAAGGTTGCTTTGAATAACATATACCTTAGTTAGGAGTCAGTGTCAGTAACCCCAGAATGTAACTGGTAGTAATAGGAAATGAATTAATATATTTATAGATATAAAAATGTATTCTAAAATCTGTGCAATGGATTACATATTACTAATAATTACTGTCTTCTACTGCATCATTACAGTACTAAAGGTTAAGGTTTAATTTTCTAATACTTGTAGAATCTTATAGGGTAACCAAAAAAATTTTGCCACCCAGTATGGCTGCCACAGGTTTTTTAGTGATTATACGTGGGCTATTTTTACATATACATTCACTGGTTATTTTGTGCCCCCTAAAATATAATTGCTTCACCTCCAAAAAACTGCAAGTTTGTTTAGATGCAACAAAATTTAACTTTTTTTTTACTAATTTGGGTTTTTTTGCTCTTGCCTTTATGTTCTTTGATGGAATTACTTGGTTAAGAGCAACAAAAAAAGGACTAAAGGTCTAGAAAACATGACCTATAAAAGGAAGGCTGAAATAATAGGGCTTGTTTAGTTTGGAAAAGAGAAGACAAAGAGAACATGATAGTAGAACAGGATGGGTAGGAATGGTGTCCCTAGCCTCTGTTTCTCTGGAGGTGTCTGACAGGGGAGGGATCATGTGAGGATTACCTGTTGTGATTCCTCCCTCTGGGGTACCTGGTATTGGCCACTGTCAGCAGACAGTACACTGGACTAGATGGACCATTGGTCTGACCCAGTACGGCCATTTTTATGTTCTTATGTTACAAAGAGGAGGGATAAAAATTGTTCTCTGTGGCCTCAGGGTAGGACAAGAAGCAATGGGCTTAAACTGCAGCAAGGGAAGGTTAGGTTGGACATTAGGAAAAACTTCCTATCTATGTGGTTAAACACTGGAATAAATTGTCTCAGGTGGTTGTGGAATCTCAATCACTGGAGATATGTAAGAGCAGGTTAGATATATATCTATCAGGAATGGTCTATATGGTGCTTGATCCTGCCATTAGGGCAGGGGACTGGACATGGTGACCTCTCAAGGTCTCTTGCAGTTCTAGTGTTCTATCATTTTTACATGTATTTCTTTGTACAGATTAGCAATGTCATGCATACTGTAAATGGTGTACTTTTTTAGTAGACAATTCCTTAATCCCATGGATTAGCAGTTCCCAATCCTGCGGACTAGTGAGGGGCCTAATCCCCTGCCTTCCGGTCTGCAGCAGACTGTCTGGGCATGCCCCCAGCTGCCAATGAACTCTACCCACTGGGGAGCACAGTTCCCCATAAGATACGCACCTGCACGCACACAAAACATTTCCACCTGTCCTCTTTCCCATGCAGCAGCATGGTGATTGGTGCAGCGGGCAGCTGGCTGTGCTGAGGCTGGAGTCAGTGCTGCAGTGAGATTGTCCGTACTGAGGCAGCCTCACCATGGCCCCTGTTCCTGCTTTGCAGCAGCTATGTGGTCTGGCTCACAGAGACACATGGAGAGTGGTTGCTCTGGAGGCTGGGGCTACTGCAGGGGCAGCCAGCCCACATGATGGAGTGGGGGCTGCTCTGGGGAAGGTGGGCCACATGGAGGACCCAGGCTCTTCCAGAGGGCTGGGGATATTCCAGGGCTGGCTGGGCCACGTAACGGAGTGGGACTACTCAGGGGGTAGCTAGGCAATGTGGCAGAGTGGGAATGTACCCCAGTTGGGGTACCTCAGCCCTGGTCTCCAAAGTCACTGCGAACAGCTGGATTCAGCTACAGCACCTGCCCGCTATGTGGCAGTTACTGCAGCTAAAGAAAGCTGTTCGAAATGGCTCTGGGTGCTAGGACTTTGATTTGCAAATGAATATGCAAATATACAAATATACATCTGAATGAATATACAAATAAAATACAAATAAAATACAGAAAATGCTACCTTTCCACTAACATTTTATGAACAGGTATGTCGGTCTGCAGTATAAAAAGTTAGGGACCACTGCCCTGGATTACAGCAGTGGTCACCAACCAGTAGATCAGGATCTACTGGGCGATCTTGGGCCTCTGAGAGGGAATCCTGATTGGTATGCCAAGAGGATATCAAGTGCCAGCACTTCAGCTGCCCCCCCCCCCACCCCACCCCTGGGAACCTCCTGCTTCCTGTGCAGAGCAGGGGAAGGAGAAGAGGGGTGCAGATGTCAAGGTATCCCCTCACCCACTCTGCATCCTTTCTTCACAGAGCAGACAGGGGGCACAAGAAGACTTGGGAGGGGGTTTGCTGGCTGTTTTAGGGAATGGGCCAGGGTCAGGGCAGGGGTGAGCCTGCCTGAGCCCCACTGCATCACCAACCAGGAGCCACCAGGGCTACGTCTAGATTGCATCCCCTTTTTTGTAAAAGGGATGCAAATTAGACGAATCGCAATTGCTAATGAAGCGGGGACTTAAATCTTCCCCTGCTTCATTAGCATAAAAATGGCTGCCGCTTTTTTTCGGCACGGAGCTTTGCCGGAAAAAAGCGCCAGTCTAGACGCGGATCTTTCGGAAAATAAAGAAGATCCCTTGTCCCTCTTAAAATAAGGGATAAGGGATCTTTTGGAAAAGGCTTTATTTTCCGAAAGATCCGCGTCTAGACTGACACTTTTTTCCGGCAAAGCTCCGTGCCGAAAAAAAGCGGCAGCCATTTTTATGCTAATGAAGCGGGGGAGATTTAAATCCTCACTTCATTAGCAATTGTGATATGTCTAATTTGCATCCCTTTTACGAAAAAGGGTGCAAGGGTATTTATATTTGAGGTAGATCTTGGATTGCACGTAAATTCAAAAACTGATCTAGTGCTTAAAAAGGTTAGAGACCACTGGATTACAGATATACAGACTTTTTTGCCACCTGGTGGTCAAAATAGTTAATGTTCTGCTTTATATAAATGTGTAACCCGCACACAGAGGCTACGTGTAGACTGCATTGCTTTTCCGGGATACCAGAGGTATCTCAATATAGCAACACCACATCCTATGCACATGTTCACTTTTTAAAAAAAAATGTCGCTAGAACTGACATGCTCTTTCGCCATCCCTGTAAACTTCATTCTATGAGGAATAAGGGAAAGCTCAAAAGAGCACTTTCTTTCATAATTTGGTGCCACGTAGATGCGCCAAATTTCAAAAGAGCCTCTTTTGAAAGTAAATTGAAAAAAGATATGCAATTTGCATACCACAAACACTATTTCCAATTTAATAGTGTGGTCCAGACATAGCCTTAGTGTGGATCACTGTTCCATGTAGTGGCACTTAGACCACTTATGGTGAGCAATAAAAGCAAGAAATCTCTACAGCCAGGTAGAGGCTGCTGTATTAAGCTGCAGAAGTCCCAAGTTCAAATCCACCTTCATGTATATGGCTATACATACCAATGCATTTTATATTGCTCCTGCATAAAGTATGCCTTCTCAGTTCAATAACTTTCCAATATTCGTAATAATTTTATTTAGTGCTATTCATGCTTCAATAGCAATGTGCTTTACAAAAAAAGGAAGTGTCATTATCTCCATTTTAAAGTGGGGTAACTGAGGCATAGAGAGGTGGTAAGATATGCTTTAGGTCAGTCATCAAACCAGTAATCAAACCAAATCAGTAATTCTAACCAAGGGAAGAGAATTGAAGCTGCTTAAGTCTTGCATGTGTAGTTTGAAAAACAAAGGCATCGGCATTTTATAATGTTTCACAGTGCTGTGAAAATGGAGAGCAAAACAGAAATCGGGAGTAGTGAAATTACAGATATGGACCTCATGTACAAATATTTCATGATTTAAGGTTATGCTGAAAATTAGAAAAATCAAAATAAATGTGGGCTTTTCTAAAAATAATTCTTTTTAAAAAGGACATTATCATAGAATCATAGAACTGGAAGAAACTTTGGGAGGGCATCAGGTCCAGTCCTTTGCACTTGCAGCAGGATGAAGCACCATCTAGACCATCCCTTACAGGTTTGTGTCTAAATTTATCTTAAATAGCTCCAGAGATCCCACACACCCCGGCAAGGAAAAAAAGTTTAGTGTTTAACCACCCTGACAGGCAGGACAATTTTCTTAATGTCCAACCTAAACCTCTCTTGCTGCAACTTAAGCTCATTGCTACTTGTCCTATCCGCAGAGGTGAAGAAGAACACTTTTACTTCCTCCCCCGCATAACACCTTTCTAGATATTTGGAAGCTGCTATCACATCTCCTTTCAGTCTTCTTTTTTCTGAACTAAATAATTGTTATTAAGCTATTTTGGTGAAAATAATTAAATAAAAACCTGCATTCCCCAGGATAGAACCTACCACTCTTAGTAATCTCATTAAATTCCAGTGAAGTCAGTTGGACTCTCGATGTCAGGAAACACTGTGCACAACAGCCTTTGGCTTCAAGACTGTGATGTTACTTGCTTCTTTTTATTCTGTATGAAATTAATAGATTATAAAGACAGAAAGGGCTACTGTGATTATTGAGTCTTGCCTCCTATATAACAAAGGCCTTAGCGCTTCCTTGAAAAAAAAAATCTATTTGAACTGGAGCAGATCTATTTGAACTGGAACAGGAACAAGCAACAAAGGAGGACCCCTGATTTGAATGGAGAAGATAGGGTGATCAACTGGTTATCTGAGGTGTTTGTACACTAATGCGAGAAGCCTGGGCAACAAACAGGCAGAACTGAAGGCCCTGGCCCAGACCAAGAAATATGATTTCTTGGGGAGGGATAGCTCAGTGGTTTGCGCATTGGCTTACTAAACCCAGGATTGTGAGTTCAATCCTTGTGGAGGCCATGAGGCAAAAATTCATCAGGGATGGTACTTGGTCCTACTGTGAAGGCAGGGGACTGGACTCAATGGCCTTGCAAAGTCCCTTCCAGTTCTAGGAGATAGGCAATCTCCATAAACTTAATTTATGATTTGATTGGGATAAGAGACTTAGAGCGCTGTCATGAAAAGGTATAAACTGTTCAGGAAGAACAGGCAGGGGAGAAAAGGAGGAGGAGTTGCACTATATGTAAGAGAGCACTATGATTGCTCTGAACTCCAGTATAAAGAGGGGGAAAAAACCTGTTGAGAGTCTATGGGATAAGTTTAAAGGAGCAAACAACAGCAGTGATGTTGTGGTTGGTGTCTGCTACAGGCCACTGAATCAGGTGGATGAGATAGATGAGGCTTTTTTCGGACAACTGAGAGAAACTTCCAAATCTTCCAAATCTCAGGCCCTGTTTCTCGTAGGGGACTTTAATCAACCTGACATCTGTTGGGAAACCAATACGGCAGTACACAGGCAATCCAGGAAATTTTTGGAGAATGTTGTGGATAACTTCTTGGTTCAAGTGCGGAAGGATGCGACCAGGGGCTGTGCGCAGCTTGACCTTCTGCTCACAAACAGGGAGGAACTAATAGGGGAAGTAGAGGTGGGTGACAATCTGGGAAGCAGTGATCATGAGATGGTAGATTTCAGGATCCTGACCAAAGGAAGAAAAGAGAGTAGTAAATACACACCTTGGACTTCAAAAAAACAGATTTTTACTCCCTCAGAGATCTGATGGGCAGAATCCCCTGGGATGTTAACATGAAGGGGAAAGGAGTCCAGGACAGCTGTCAGTATTTTAAAGAAACCTTATTGAAGGCACAGAAAGAAACCATCCCGATGCATAGCAAGAGAGGCAAACATGGTAGGAGACCGGATTGGCTTACAGGGGAAATTCTTGGTGAACTTAAGCACAAAAAGGAAGTTTACAAAAAGTGGGAACTTGGACAAATGACCAGGGAGGGGTTTAAATGCATAGCTCAAGAATGCTGGGGGGTTATCAGGAAGGCGAAAGCACAAATGGAATTGCAACTGGCTAAGGATGTGAAGGATAACAAGAAGGCTACATCTACACTGGCCCCTTTTCCGAAAGGGGCATGCTAATTTTCAACTTCAGAATAGGGAAATCCGCGGGGGATTTAAATATCCCCCGCGGGATTTAAATAAAGATGTCCACTGCTTTTTTCCGGCTTGGGGAAAAGCCGGAAAAAAGCGTCTAGACTGGCCCGATCCTCCGGAATAAAGCCCTATTCCGGAGGACCTCTTATTCCTTCTTATTGAAGTAGTAATAAGAGGTCCTCCGGAATAGGGCTTTATTCCGGAGGATCGGGCCAGTCTAGACGCTTTTTTACGGCTTTTCCCCAAGCCGGAAAAAAGTGGCGGACATCTTTATTTAAATCCCGTGGGGGATATTTAAATCCCCCGCGGATTTCCCTATTCTGAAGTTGAAAATTAGCATGCCCCTTTCGGAAAAGGGGCCAGTGCAGACGTAGCCGAAAGGTTTCTACAGGCATGTTAACAAGAAGAAGGTGATCAAAGAGGGTGTGTGGCCCCTACTGGATGAAGGGGGTAACCTAGTGATAGATGATGTGGGGAAAGCTGAAGTATTCAATGCTTTCTTTGCCTCTGCATTCACGGACAAGGTGGGCTCCCGAACTAATGCGCTAAGTGACGCAAGTTGGGATGAAGATGGACAGCCCTTCGTGGGAAAAGAACAGGTTAGGAACTATTTAGAAAAGCTAAACATACACAAATCCATGGGTCGGGACTTAATGCATCCGAGGATACTGAGGGACTTGGCAAATGTCATTGAGGAGCCTTTATCCATTATCTTTGAAAAGCTGTGGAGGTTGGGAGAAATCCCGGATGATTGGGAAAAGGCAAATACAGGGAAGGGATCCTTAAGGAATCCATTTTGAGGCACTTGGAAGAGAGGAAAGTGATTAGGAATAGTCAGCATGGATTCACAAAGGGCAAGTCGTGCCTGACCAATCATATTAGCTTCTATGATGAGGTAACTGGCTCTGTGGACGTGGAACAATCAGTGGATGTAATATACCTTGACTTTAGCAAGGCTTTTGATATAGTCTCCAACAACATTCTTGCCAGCAAGTTAAGGGAATGTGGATTGGATGAATGGACAGTAAGATGGCTAGAAAGACGGCTAGAAGGCCAGGCCCAGCAGGTAGTGATCAATGGCTCGATGTCAGGATGGCGGTCGGTTTCTAGCGGAGTGCCCCAAGATTCAGTTCTAGGACCGGTTTTATTCAATATCTTTATTAATGACCTGGATGAGGGGATGGATTGCACCCTCAGCAAGTTTGCGGATGACACTAAGCTAGGGAGAGAGGTAGATACGCTTGAGGGCAGAGATAGGGTCCAGAGTGACTTAGACAAATTGGAGGATTGGGCCACAAGAAATCTGATGAGGTTCAACAAGGACAAGTGCAGAGTCCTGCACTTGGGACGGAAGAATCCCAAGCATTGTCACAGGCTGGGAACCAACCAGCTAAGTAGTAGTTCTGCAGAAATGGACCTGGGGTTACAGTGGATGAGAAGCTGGATATGAGTCAACAGTGTGCCCTTGTAGCCAGGAAGGCTAATGGCATATTAGGTTGCATTAAGAGGAGCATTGCCAGCAGATCCAGAGATGTCATTATTCCCCTTTATTTGGCTTTGGTGAGGCCGCATCTGGAGTATTGTGTCCAGTTCTGGGCCCCCCACTACAAAAAGGATGGGCAACCAACATGATTTGGGGGCTGGAGCATATGGTCTATGAGGAGAGGGTGGGGGATTTGGGTCTGTTTAGTCTGCAGAAGTGAAGAGGGAGGGGGGATTTGATAGCAGCCTTCAACTTCCTGAAGGGAGGTTCCAAAGAGGCTGGAGAAAGGCTGTTCTCAGTAGTGACAGATGGCAGAACAAGGAGCAATGGACTCATGTTGTGGTTGGAGAGGTCCAGGTTGGATATTAGGAAAAACTATTTCACTAGGAGGGTAGTGAAGCACTGGAATGGGTTCCCTAGGGAAGTAGTGGAGTTTCCATCCCTGGAGGTGTTTAAGTCTTGGCTTGACAAAGCCCTGGCCGGGTTGATTTAGTCGGGATTTGTCCTGCCTAGAGCAGGGAGCTGGTCTTGATGACCTTCTGAGGTCTCTTCCAGCTCTGTAGTTCTATGATTCTAATGAAAAAAGGTTTACAGGGATGCTGAAAAAATGCATCTACTCTCATGAAAATTTTTTCAGAAGAACATAACAATTTTTTCAGATGTGTTACTTAGACATGGCAGAATTTTTCTAGGATACTTCCCTGGAAAAACTCTAGCATAGACATAGTCTCAGAAGGGTAGCTGTGTTAGTCTGTAACTAAAAAATGAGTACTGATGTGGCACATTAGGGCATGTCTATCACTGTTTTGAAATAACTACTTTGAAATCAGCGTTATTTCTCATAGAAAACAGAAGTTATTATTTTGAACTAACCAGCCTGTTATTTTGAAATACTCCACTTGTTATTTCAAAATAAGGGGAAAATAAGAGACTAACAATATCTGTCTGTCTGTCTAGTATCTTTTTATATATATATATATATATATATATATATATATATATGAACAAATATAATTTTATATGAATATATCAATAGAAATACAAATTAATATTTAATAATTTAATAATACAATGTTTAAATAAGAATTTAAGAATTCTTTTGATTCTTCTTTGCACTGTCTCTGATTCTCACCAGGAGAGGACACAGGATTCCAGTAGCAGTCTCATTCGTGCCAAATACACAGAGATCATTCAAAATACTAGAACAGACAATTTTAAAAAATTTCTTCTTCTGGTACTAGATGTTAATCAGAGATGAACAAACATTAAAATCAATCATTTAAAATCCTGTAAAGTCTTTTTGAACACCAGAAAATGTGTTATAGTTCATTTTAATTTAGGGTTATTATTGCCCACCACACATTGTGGAGAGACTTTAATTATGGAGGAAATGCACATACCTTTATATCGCCAAAATGCATAGGTAGCAATCACAAGAATGTCGAAAACAAATAATACCCAGAATGCTGCAAGCCAGGGAGAACCATGAGTGCAGACATCACCTTTGAAGAGAATAGATGGAAAACATCAACCTGGAACCAGGCCTTTTCTTCCCCATATTTAGCAACAAGTCAGGTTTCAGTTTCCAGGGATGTGTAAACACATGACCTGAATAATTTTACAGCACAGAAGAGGAACCTTGGTAGAGGTATGTTGGGTAGAACACTGTTTCTCCTTTGTTTCCACTTCTCTTTGGAAACCCTTTGTACCTTTTTCCCTTAGGCCCCATCGCCTATATGGCCCCATCGAATACTCTGATTCTTCACCCTGAGGCCCCATCCCCTTACCAGTCCCAGTAAGAGCTTCCCAAGGTACCCAGGCCACTGTGGGGAGCTCCTTGTGCTCCACTTGCCTACAGCAACCTGGACTTCCTGAGTGGTGGCTCATTTCTGACTTCTGGCCTGGCCAGAGGGCACAGTCTTGAGGGGAAGCAAAGGAGCAGTGATGAAGCCAATGACAGGGTGCAGAAGCAGGAAGAGTTTGGCACCACGGCAGGAGCTACACTTTGTTGGAGGGAGCTGAGCTGATCTCTTGCTACAAGAGCAGCCCCTGCCTCTGCCACTAGTCTCCTGCCCAAAGCTTGCAGTCTGGGGGCAGGAGGGACAGAGTCCTGTGACTCCAAAAATATGCCCTCATCAAAAACTGAATGGGACTGACCCTTCAACTTTGCAAATGGGCAGGCCATGGCTCCCTGTGTCCCATCCCCACCCCCTTCTGGTGCACAAGTACAGAATACCAACTAGACTTGCATTTGGTATGCACTGACAGTGATTTGTAGCAGCTCCTAATCTATCCCTTGAGAAGGAGAGCGGCCACATTCACTCGTGCTCTTATACTGAATGTTTTCTGTAGATGTGATCCGGGTGCCCTTGCTCACAGTGAATTGAATCTTAATTTTTTAAACCAACAGGGTTCACTTCAGATTCAAGTACTATTCAGTAACAGCAACATAATCTATTCTTGGGTCATTCACAACTTTGGGCAATGACAAAACCTGTGGACTAGATTCCCAGTATTGTAAATTGGTCCTGCTCTTTTGGAGTAAACAGGACAGACCCTCAATTAGTGTAATGAGCACAGCTTTACTGAATTCACAATTACTCCCATTTATACCACCAGGAGATTTGACTCACTGTTAATTGATTTTACTTGCCAAGATCAGGAAAACGAGTTTCTACCACTGTTTGGAGTAATCACTGCACAGTCATCAAAGGCAACTTTCATCCCAGGGTAGGTGGCCAGCTCAGGCTGTATCAGACTTATATAGGACTGACTTGGTTCATAAAGTTTATGCACTTTGGGGATTGCACCTCCATAGAGTGATTTCTGACATATTTAACTGACAGCAGCTTCACAGCAGATTGGGGTCAGAAGCTGTCCAGTCTCCATTTCTGGGTAGTGCACACTTTATTTTACCAGAGAGCATCAGGAGGTCATGGTGTGCCTAAGAATCAGGCCCAGTGTTTCATAGATTGTGTATTTGGAGCTCAATTGCCTCATACAGGCAGGCTGTGTCTAGACTGCATCCCTTTTCCATAAAAGGGATGCAAATTAGACACATCGCAATTGCAAATGAAGCGGGGATAAAATAAGGAATAAGGGATCTTTCGGAAAATGCTTTATTTTCCGAAAGATTCCCATCTAGACTGGTGCTTTTTTCCGGCAAAGCTCCGAGTTGGAAAAAAGTGGCAGCCATGTTTATGCAAATGAAGTGGGGGGATTTAAATCCCCACTTCATTTGCAATTGCGATGTGTCTAATTTGCATCCCTTTTACGGAAAAGGGATGCAGTCTAGGCACAGCAGCACAGTATTGAGTGAGGGTAGGTGGGGCGCATACACAGGGTGCTAATACAGCTTGCAGGCCCTTCCACAGCTGGACAACTCCACTGGTTGGTTTGTGGGGCAGTGCTATGGGTCTGTCTCTGGCTCAGCACCCTCAGAGCACTGTGAGGGAGAGGACAGGAGTTCAGCCTCAACTACACAAAGGGACAAGGCTTCTTGTGCCCTCCCCTCATTGCACAGATGCATCACAGACATGCAAAATCTGACTCCACCCAATGAAATCACCAACCTGCAAGTTTAAGCTCAGTTGTATCATCCGCGCTCCACTCATTGGACTTCACAATGCAGCTGTATATTCCTACATCAGCTGGCTGAACGTTCTTCAGCTTTAATGATACATTCCCAGAGGCGAATCCATTCTTCAGTAGCACAGTTCGGCCTTGGTATTTCTGCCCTGGCGCATCCTGGCCTGTCTGGGCTCTGTATTCATGGACAGTCTCTATAGCTGCCTGGATTATTTTTTTCCACTGCACTTCCATATTTTCTGGCTGTCTCCTGGTGGAGATCTGGCAAGGCAGGATCACATCCTGTCCAACCACTGCAGTGACAGTTGGGGTTGAGCTGACCTCAAAATTCTCTGAAAGAAGCAAACCTACATGAGTGTCCACACTCCAGCTGCAGGAATGACTGCTGCTAGCTCTAATCTAACTAGCCTGTCTAAAAAGAGAAATGAACACAAGACAGAATGGATACTCAAACTCCTAGCTCACACAGGGGGTTCATGCTGCTGTATTTTCAATACTTTTTTTGACCTAGTTAGCTATATGTAAGCTAGCACAGTTACTGCTACTTGAGACACAATCCGTCCTCTGACTGCCTGAGCATGAGTCCAGAATAAAACCAATGGTGTCTGTGGTGAATTCCAAGCAGGAATCTATTCATCATTAATTAAAGAGTGGAAATACCCTGTAAATATGTCATTCGTTGCCATCTTTATGTTCCATTAGAACAAGGATGTAAGATTATTTTGTTCTTATTAAAAATCTTGTTTTTATAGATGATACTGACTCCGAGCTTTCACCAAGGAAGATTTACAATTATTGATAAGAGACCAAGAAAGGAGATAATTCAGACTGAATGTCAGCACAGAGCAGACAAAAATCATGCCAATGGGAAGACAAGAAAGGAAAGAGATCAAAATGGGAGACAAAGAACTAGAACAAGTGGGAGGTGGGGAAGGAGCTGTAGAAACAAAAATGGGAATTGTGACGAAGACATAAAGAGACAACTCAGACCAGATGTTACTGCATTTGGAAAACTGCAACATCTGGAAGGTAATGAAGAAATATCTTGGTAACAAAGAAACACAAAATATATGAGACAATTTTCATGCCAATCCCACTGTACAGGCTGGAATGATAGAAAAGGAGGAAAAAACATTGATTGCAGGAATGAACTAGCTGAAGGTAAGACTGAGAGTTTCAAAACCACATAAAATAGAAAAATAAAGTGATACAAAAATGGGTAGGGTAAGAAACAACCCAATTACAGAAGATTCAAGTGGCATAATGTGTCTATGTGTCTGGAAGTGACCTGAAAAGGATAACATACACAGTAATGAAAAGCAGACAGGACGGAGCTAGAAACTGAAAAGGACTTAGAATGTATTGAGTAGATACAGTGACACAGAACAAAACAATTTAAATACTAAGAACTCCCTGATGCTGATTCAAGACAGAGATTGGTGGAAAAATGTCACTGAGCTGACAGGAATCAAAAAAGAAGAATGAAGATCAGTTTTGATATTACACCATAGTGTACAAGACTTTTTGTAACTGAGAAAACATGTTAAATAATTAAGCAGAGCCTGCCTGAGAGATCTTAAAAAAAAGCTTATATATGAAAGCTTATATAAAAATGGGTAAGATGTGTTTCAAGCAATGAAGATTTTTTTTTATAAAACCATTCAAATTTTCTGAATATTTTGGTAAAATAAAATAAAAGATTTTTATTTGGCTTTGGAATGGAGACATGTCTGCGTTTCCCCTTTCCATTTTCTCCTTTTTCACTGGAAAAGAGGAGACAGAATGGAGAAAGGAAATAAATAAATAAAAAGAGAAAGAAAAAAAATCCTGAACTAATTTTTTGAAAGAAGGGGGAGGTCTGTTGAAAAAAAAATATAGAATTAAACTACCTATAGTTTTGCAGAAAGTATTCATTGTTTGGAAAAGGACATTAAAGGATTTAGTTCAAGTTAACGTTTGACTGCCGCATGTAGCCGCGGGCAGTTCATTCGGACTAAGGGGATTTAAAAATTGTGCCCAGATGGGAAGATGCAAATAAAGCCCGGGATATTTAAATCCCGGGCTTCCTTTGCAACTTCGAATGCCTACATTAGCCTCCCTAGTTCAAACTAGGGGGCTAGTGTAGACATACCCTAAGAGCTGAGAGCCCTCAGATGCTTGCATGAACATATCTCCAATGTCTCCTGAATCATCTCTTTGTATCTTAGTAAACAAACATACAAAAACTTGGACACAGACAACAGCAGGGGTTTCATGAAGGTTTTAGCACCTCTCTCCAGTTGTGAGCTGCGGGGAAGTGTTTTATGGACCATTCTTTTACCTGACAAGAGAATCACTGCTGCTGGTATGGCACAGAGCAAGATGTAGAGCAGTAACTTTCGCTCCATGCCTCTGCTAGCTTATGCAGGAAGACACAGGGCTGATCTGAAATGAGAACAGCAATCAGAACAGACACAGAAATACAAGACAGCTGATTTCTCCTTGTTCCATATTGAAATATACCAGGCTGTTCCTTTCCTTCCTTCTCCAATGCATAGCAGGGAAGTCTGAACAAGGTGGGAGGGTGTCACTGTATCCAACCCAAGTGGTGGTGAGTGGGGGGCTAGAATCATGTGCAAACCTTTATGGTGGTGAAAGATACACTCACTGTCCTAGTCTTTGTGCCCAGAGAGGCCGGGTGATTTCAGCACCACTGCTGCCCAAGTGTGGCACCACTCCTGACCTTCTCCAGGACTGTGCCAAGCACTGACTCCCCTTGAGGTTCAATGGGCCAGAAAAGCACAATGTTTCCAGGCTGTTGTTACTGCCTGTGAGCTCTTTGCTCTCCTATCTTGACTCCTGGAGTAGTGCAGCTGCAGCAGCACAAGTTTCAATCTAAACTGCATGAACAAGCCCAGCAATCAGAGTAATTACTCCATAGAACACTAGAACTGGAAGGGACCATGACAGGTCATCAAGTCCAGTCTCCTGCCCTCACAGCAGGACCAAGCACCATCTAGAACATCCCTGATAGATGTCTATCTAACCTTCTCTTAAATATCTCCAGTAATGGAGATTCTACAACGTCCCAAGGCAATCTATTCCAGTGTTTAACTCCCTTGACAGTTAGGAAGTTTTTCCTAATGTCCAACCAAAACCTCCCTTGCTGTAGTTTAAGCCCATTTCTTCTTGTCTTAGCCTCAGAGGCCAAGGAGAACAATTCTTCCCCTCCTCCCTGTGACACCCTTTCAAATACTCTTTTCTATGCTAAACAAGCCCAATTCAACAAGACCCGTGCCTTGTCCCTCTCTGCCTTTCCTACAAAAACCCTTCTCTTCCCCCTCCTCCACCTCTCTCCCCTGCAGACACACACACACACACACATGAACCCTGTTTGGTTTATAAAAACAGAATTGTATTGTGATTTATTTGAGGTAGAAGTAACTGGGGAGGAGGTGGGATGAGAACCTGGAACTAGAGAGGGGTGCTGAGAACCCTAGAGGAGGAAGAAGAGGGCTGAAAACCCTGGACGGGGGCTGAGAACCTTGGAGCAGGGAGGAGAGGCTTAGAGCTGGAGCTGGGAGTGGTGCATGACTCGTATTCTTCCTCCACCTCATGTGTGAGGACCTCAGTGACCTCGGGAGTGGGGAGTTCTGGGGAGGGTAGGGGGATAAGCGGGAGCGGGATAGGAGCAGGGGCAGGCATGGGAGAGGGAGGGAATAATGGTGCAGAGTAGATGCACACTGAGGAGTCCTTTGGCACCTTAAGCTATGTCCTATAGTACAGAGGAAGATTGAAGCTGCTGCAGTCGAATTCCAGGCTTCAAAGTAGTGGTCGAATTAAGAGAGCTACTTCAAACTGAGAGGGGCGCTCCAGTCAATGCCAGTAACCCTGCAAGGGAAGTTGAAGGAAGAGTGTTTTCCCTTAGACTTCCTACACTGTAGACAGCATCAAAAGCCAAATTAAGCTATTTTAACGCCAGGTAGCTGAAATTAATGTAGCTGAAATTGTGTAGCTTAATTTGACTTTAGTCCACAGTGTAGACATACCCATAGGATGTGTCTACACTGCACCATTATTTTGAGATAATTAGTGTTATTTCGAAATAACAATGTGAGCGCCTACACAGACATCCCATTATTTCAAAATAATGGATGGCTTATTCCAACTTCTGTAAACTTTATTCCATGAGGAATGACTCCTATTCGGAAGTAGCTATTTCGAAAAAAGGCATGAGTAGACACTCCACTGCTGCTATTTTGAAATAGCCTCTCACCGGGGCCATTCTAAGTTATCCCTCCCCAGTGTCTCCTGGGGCTCTAAATCGAGATAGCACATATATATAAGGGAATCCTGCCTCTGACTAGTTTTGAGGCTTCCCTGTAATGTAGATGTGCTATTTTGAAATAAGCTATTTTGAAATAACTATTCTGGAATAGCTTATTTCGAAAGAGTGTCACAGTGTAGATGTACCCGCAGAGATTAACATATTTTTTAGGTCTTGAGCTTTTGTGGATAAATCCCACTTCATCAGATGAGATTTTAACCATGAAATTTCATGATCTAATACATCTATTAGTCTCTATTGGTACATCTACGCTGCCGGGCAAAAGTAAAATTAAACTACTCAACTTCCGCTACATTAATTGCGTAGCTGAATTCAATTAGATTTATTCAATTTTTGGCACTATCTACACAGAAGGAAATGGAAGAAAGAGCCCTCTTCCTCTGACTTCCCTTACTCCTCATGAAAGGAGGGTTGCAGAAGTCAAAATAATAAGTCTTCCAGATCAACATAGTGTCAAAATAATGGCTTGCAGAGTAAACACACACCACATTATTTCAAAATAACTTCAGTTATTCTGAAATAACACTGCTGTGTAGAGGTATCTTAAGGTGCCACAGGATTCTTCATTGTTTTTATAGTAACAGTCTAAAAACATAATCCCTCTGAGACTTTTTATCACTGTTGGACATGAGCCACATCCACTCTGAGTTAATTAGCATTGATGTCGCACTCCCATCTCTGTATCCATTTTTTTCTTTCTTCTCTTTAGTATCTAAGGGTATGTCTACACTGCCACCCTAGTTCGAACTAGGCTGGCTAATGTAGGCATTCGAAGTTGCAAATGAAGCCCGGGATTTAAATATCCCGGGCTTCATTTGCATCTTGCCGGGTGCCGCCATTTTAAAATCCCTGTTAGTGCGCACTCCGTGCCCGCGGCTACACGTGGCATGGAGTAGGTAGTTCAAATTAGGCTCTCTAATTCGAACTACCAGTGCACCTCGTTCCACGAGGAGTAACGGTAGTTCAAATTAGAGAGCCTAATTCGAACTACCTACTCCGTGCCACGTGTAGCCGCGGGCACGGAGTCCGCACTAACAGGGATTTTAAAATGGCGGCACCCGGCAAGATGCAAATGAAGCCCGGGATATTTAAATCCCGGTCTTCATTTGCAACTTCGAATGCCTACATTAGCACCCTAGTTTGAACTAGGGTGGCAGCGTAGACATACCCTAAGGATGTGGCAGAAGCAACAGAGGTGATATTGTGGTTGGTGTCTGCTATAGGCCACCGGATCATGTGGATGAGGTAGAGGAGGCTTTCTTTGGACAACTAAGAGAAGCTTCCAGATCGCAGGCCCTGGTTCTCATGGGGGCCTTACATCACCCTGACATCTAATGGGAGGCAGTACAAAAACAATCCAGCAGTACACAAACAATCCAGGAAGGTTTTGGAGAATGTTGGGGATAACTTCCTGGTACAAATGTTTAAGGAAACAACCAGGGGCCATGTGCAACTTGAACTGCAGCTCACAAACAGGGAGGAACTAGTGAGAGAAGTAGTTGTGGGTGGCAACCTGGGCAGCAGTGATCATGAGATGGTAGATTTCAGGATCCTGACAAAAGGAAGAAAGGAGAGCAGCAAAATACACATCCTGGACTTCAGAAAAGTAGACTTTGACTCCTCAGAGAACTGATGGGCAAGATTCCCTGGGAAACTTATCTGAAGGGGAAAGGAGTCCAGGAGAGCTGGCAGTATTTTCAGGAAGCCTTACTGAAGGCACAGGAAGAAACCATCCTAGCGTGCAGCAAGAAATGCAAATATGGTAGGTGACTAGACTGGTTTACCAGGGAAATCCTTGGTGAGCTCAAACACAAAAAGGAAGCTTACAAGAAGTGGAAACTTGGACAGATGACCAGGGAGGAGTATAAATATATTGCTCGAGCATGCAGGATAGTGATCAGGATGGCAAAAGCACAACTGATAGCAAGGTAAAAAGATATTTTGGACTTGGAAAGGGTTCAGAAAAGGACAACTAAAATGATCAGGGGTTTGGAACAGGTTCCATATGAAGAAAGGCTAAAGCGACTGGGACTTTTCAGTTTGGAAAAAAGGAGACTGAGGGAGGATATGATAGAGGTATATAACATCATGAGTGATGTGGAGAGGGCAGATAAAGAAAAGTTATTTATTAGTTCCCATAATAGAAGAACTAGAGGACACGAAATGAAATTAATGGGTAGCAGGTTTAAAACTAATAAAAGAAAGTTCTTCTTCACACAGCGTGTAGTCAACCTGTGGAACTCCTTGCCAGAGGAGGCTGTGAAGGTTAGGACTATAACAGAGTTTAAAGAGAAGCTAGATAATTTCATGGAGGTTAGGTCCATAAAAGGCTATTAGCCAGGAGATAGAAATGGTGTCCCTGGCCTCTGTTTGTCAGAGGCTGGAGAGGGATGTCAGGAGACAAATTGCTTGATCATTGTCTTCAGTCCACCCTCTCTGGGGCACCTGGAGCTGGCCACTGTCGACAGACAGGCTACTGGGCTAGATGGACCTTTGGTCTGATCCAGTACGGCCGTTCTTATGTTCTTATGTTATGTTTTTATGTATGTGAAGGTTAACAAGAAAGGTTTCTACAGGCATGTTAACAATCCGAGGGTGATCAGGGAGGGTGTGGGACACTTACTGGATGAGGGATGTATTCTAGTGACAGAAGATGTGGGAAATCTGAAGTACTAAATGCTTTTTTTGCCTCTGTGTTCACAGACAAGGTCAGCTCCCAGACTACTGCACTAGGCAATGCAGCATGGGAAGGAGGTAGGAAGCCCTTGGTGGAGAAAGAACAGTTTTAAACAAGGTAAACATACACAAAGTCATGGGCCCGGATTTAATGCACCCGAGAGTAATGAGGGAGTGGGCAAATGTCATTGCAGAGCCTTTGGCCATTATCTTTCAAAACTCATGGAGATTGGGAGAGGTCGCAGATGACTGAAAAAGGCAAATACAGTTCCCATCTTTAAAAAAGGGAAAAAGGACAATCCAGGGAACTACAGACCAGTCACCTTGCCTCAGTCCCTGAAAAAATCATGGAGGGGATCCTCAAAGGATACATTTTGAAGCACTTGGAATAGAGGAAAGTGATCAGGAATAGTCAACATGGATTCACAAAGGGCAAGTTATGCCAGACCAATCTGATCAGCTTCTATAATGGCTCTGTGGACATAGGGAAGTCAGTGGATGTGATATACCTTGACTTTAGCAAAGCTTTTGATACATCTCCCACAATATTTTTGCTGGCAAGTTAAGGAAGTATGGATTGGATAAATGGACTGTAAGGTGGATAGAAAGCTGGCTAGATTGTGAGGCCTAACAGGTAGTGATCAACAGCTTGATGTCTGACTGGGGCTATTTTCAAGCGAAGTGCCCCGAGGATCGGTTTTAGGGCTGGTTCGACATCTTTATTAATGACCTGGATGAGGGGATGGATTGCACCCTCAGCAAGTTTGCGGATGACACTAAGCTGGGAGAGAAGTAGATATGTTGGAGGACATGGATAGGGTCCAGAGCGACCTAGACAAATAGGAAGACTGGGCCAAAAGAAATCTGATGAGGTTCAACAAGGACAAGTGCAGAGTCCTGTACTTGGGACAGAAGAACCTCAAGCACTGTTACTGGCTTGGGACAGACTGGTTAAGTAGCAATTTGGTAGAAAAGGACCTGGAGATTACAGTGGATGAGAAGCTGGATATGAGTCAACAGTGTTCTCTTGTAGCCAAGAATACTAATGGCATATTAGGGCACATTAGCAGGCACATTTCGAGCAGATCTAGAGAAGTTATTATTCCCCTTTATTCAGCACTGGTGAGGCCACATCTAGAGAACTGCATCCAGTTCTGGGCCCTGCACTATAGAAAGAATATGGATGCATTGGAGAGGGTCCAGTGGAGGGCAACCAAAATGATGAGGGGGCTGGAGCACATGACGTATGAGGAGAGTCCGAGGGATTTGGGTTTGTTTAGTCTTCAGAAGAGATGAGTGAGGGGGGATTTGATAGCAGCCTTCAACTTCCTGAAGGGAGATTCCAAAGAGGATGGAGAGAGGCTGTTCTCAGTGATGACAGATGGCAGAACAAGGAGCAATGGTCTCAAGTTGCAGTGGTGGAGGTCTAGATTGGATATCAGGAAATACTATTTCACTAGGGCTGTGTCTACATTGGCCCCTATTCCGTAATAGGGATGCTAATGTAGCACTTTGGAATAGGCAAGTAGGAATAAGAGATCCTCCGGAAAAGAGCTTATTTTCCGGAGGATCACGTCCAGACTGGCGCTTTTCTCCGGCTTATCTACAAGCCGGAAAAAAGCGGCAGCCATGTTAATGCAAATGCTGCGGGGGATATTTAAATCCCCCGCGGATTTGCCTATTCCAAAGTTCTACATTTGCATCCCTATTACGGAATAGGGGCCAATGTAGACACAGCCTACGAGGGTGGGAAAGCACTGGGATGGGTTCCCCAGGGAGGTTGTGGAATCTCCGTCCCTAGAGGCTTTTACGTCCTGGCTTGACAAAGCTCTGGCTGGGGTGATTGATTTGGGGTAGGTCCTGCTTTGGGCAGGGAGCTGGACTTGATGGCCTTCTGAGGTCCCTTCCAGTCCTAGGATTCAATGATTCCATGATTCTAAGTGAGTTATAGATTACAAAAGCTTATGCCCTAATACTCTAATACATTTGTTAGTCTTTCAAGTGCCACTGGACCCCTTGTTTTCCCAATGCAGTACACATATCAGGCCCACTTGACCATGTTTGGCAGAGATAGTTCAGTTACTCCAGGGAGAATTTTGCCTCATTGCTCCCATCTTCTCCCTATCAATCATCTCTTTCAGCCATTCATGAACTTTGATATCCCCAGCATGTTTATTGCTTCACTTCCTGCAATCTCCTCAGCTCCAATTTCAGTATAGCTTAGTTTATTACCATTTCTAACATAGACTTTTGTTCCATTAAGCACACAGTGAAAAAGGTGTGGCACATATTCATACCTTCTACCATTCCTCTGTCACTGACTCTGAGCTGTGTGGATGTGCTCCTAGTGCAGATAGCCAAGAAATTCCACAGCCTTATCCAGTAGTGTTAAAGATAGTGTTCAGGATTGCCAGGCGTAACCAAAGCAAACTTTCTCTCATATCTCATTGGAAACAACATGCAATTCTTTGCCAGATATGGAAAACAACAATTGGAAAAGCACTAGACATTATTCACAACAAATACTTTTCAGTCCATGCTCATTTTTCTCTCAGGATGGGAATGAAACACACCAATGAGATTCTGAATGGAGAAAGCTGAATGGGTAAGAAGAACAGTTAACTGCTCATGGCAGAGATATTAGTGTGCCTGGTGCCTTACTCATAAGCAGACTGATTTTCAGACACAACAGAGCGGCATATTGAATAGGTGAGAGAACTGTTACAGGCCCAGTTCAGCACCCACATAAGTATCTTTTAAAATCAGCATCTGCTTTGCTGAAAAAGTGAATCTTAGCTTAAGGTAAATGGCCTCTGCTACATAACCCTAGCAGAGAAAGCAAACTACAGTGAGGTTCTCATGATCTATTGAATACAGTGTTAAAAATATCACTTGTGATTTTAAATTCTCAGAGGGGTTCCTGCTCTTGTTTACAAGCCTCAAAGGGCTTTCTCAGGAAACATGGGATCATATCAGTGTGCAAACAACCAGCGCAGGGTAAGGTGGGGTGAATTGTCTTTGTTTTAGGGAGCAACCTGCTTTCCTTCTGTGTGTTTTTGGTTCTTGTACATTGCTGTTCTGAATTCTAAGGAATTATATGATATTTCAACCTCCCCAAAAAATCTATGTTTTTATCTAACTCCTCTGTATATATGATGGAAACTTAGATTTCTACAATTGAAGCAGTTTAGATTTGAAATAATATGTTAAAGCTTTCAGGCCATTTCACTGCAAAGTGCTGCAAAAAGAGGCCTTAGAAGGGAATATGAGTTCTTGGAAGGGAGTTTTATGATATGCTGCATGGTAATTTTCTGTATTTGTAATTTATGACAGGGATGCTCATATTTTTTAATAGGCACTATTTGATCTAGTTTATTATATTTGAGTCCCTATTTGTATTATCTATTTATGGTAAACAATCTACCCCATCTTGCATTTAGTTGTGACACTCTGGGTATGTCTACACTACAATGTCAGTTCGAACTAACTTAGTTCGAATTAGTTAATTCGAACTAAGCTAATTCGAACTAACGCGTCTAGAACTAAAAACTAGTTCGAATTAGCGTTTTGCTAATTCAAACTAGCATGTCCACATTGAGTGGACCCTGAACAGGGCTTAAGGATGGCTGGAAGCAGTGCCGGCAGGGCATCAGAGGAGGACTTAGAGCGTGGAGATGCTGTCTCAGGCTAGCTGAGGGCTGCGCATAAAGGGACCTGACCCCCACCCCGGACAGACAGTTCTCAGGGGTGCCCCGCTTGAAAACCAGTCCTGGCTTGGAGTGCCCGGAGTGCCCACACTGGGCACATCACACCACTCGGCCATCAGCCCGGCTGCACTTGCCGCAGGCTGCCATCTGGGGAGAGGGGGCAATTGGGGGGCTGCAGGAGAGCTTCCACCCCCAGAAGTCCGCAGAGCCAGCCCACTCCTCCCCATCGGGGGCTCGTACCCCATTCTTCCCTCACCTCCTTCCACTTACTCTTCCCTAGCCCCCCTTCCTGATGTACAAAATAAAGATAACGTTTCTTCCAACATTGATTCTGTCTTTATTGAACAAAACTGGGGGAGACTGGGAAAAGGAGGTGGGAGAGGGGAAGAGAATGGCTGGGAGAGGGGAGGGCAACTAACATGATCAGGGGTTGGGAACAGGTCCCAGATGAAGAGAGGTTACAGAGACTGGGACTGTTCAGCTTAGAAAAGAGGAGATGGAGCGGGGACAGGATAGAGGTCTCTAAAAGCAGGGGTTGGGTGGAGAGGGTGCATTCAGAAAAGTTCTTCATGAGTTCCCATAAAGAAGGACTAGGACACCAAAGGAATGGAATGGGTAGCAGGCTTCAAACTAGTAACAGAAAGTTGTTCTTCACAAAGCAAAGAGTCAACCTGTGGAACTCCTTGCTGCAGGAGGCTGTGAAGGCTACAACTAGAACAGAGCTTAAAGGGAAGTGAGATCAAGTCATGGAAGTTGGGTCCATGGAGTAGTCTTAGCCAGGGGGTAGGAGTGGTGTGGAAGGCTGGAGAGGGATGGTACGAGACAAATGGCTTGGTCACTGTCTTCGGTCCATCCCCTCCACGGTCCCTAGGGTTGGCCGCTGTCGGCAGACAGGCTACTGGGCTAGATGGACCTTTGGTCTGACCCAGGACGGCCATTGTAAGCTCAGGGCTCAGGGTCGGGGGTCTCAGTGGACCCCTTTGATTTTCATGCACACACCTGCTCCTGGGTGGCCAGGCTGGCAGCTCTCCTGCCCTAGACGGCCACTTTCCTGTGCCTAGTGCGGAGATCGTGGACGAGGTCCACGATGTCCGCACTAGCCCAGGAAGGTGCCCGCCTCTTGCGGTCCCGGGCAAGCTCCCGGGAGCCGCTAGCCTGGTCCCGGGAAGAGGGGGTGGGCTGGGGGACATCGGGTGGGTTGCTCTGTGCCGTGCCAGGTGCAGGGTCTGCTGGCTGGGTGCTGGCAGGCTTGCACCTGGCACGGGCATCGTAGCCAGCCCGTGCCCCTTTAAGGGGTCCGGGGCCGGGAGGGGGGCATAGAGTTTCCCTGGTGTTGGCCAGAGTGGCCACCAGGGAAGCCTGGGGAGGGCTAGCCTCCCACTAGTTCGAATTAAGGGGCTACACACCCCTTAATTCGAACTAGTAAGTTCGAACTAGGCTTAATCCTCGTAAAATGAGGTTTTCCTAGTTCGAACTAAGCACTCTGCTAGTTCGATTTAAATTCGAACTAGCGGAGCGCTAGTGTAGCGCCTATGAATGTTAGTTCGAACTAACGTCCGTTAGTTCGAACTAACATTGTAGTGTAGACATACCCTCTGAGGGTATGTCTACACTACAGAGCTTTTTCCAAAAAACTTCAATTATGTCCATAATGAAACTGCATTCTTTTTTGGGGAAAAAAAAGGAAGAACAGAGGGTTTCTTCCAACATTGGTAAACCTCTTTCTATGAGGAAGAAACCTTTTTGCCAAAGAGCTCTTTCGGAAAAAGGCGTGTATGGATGGGGAAAAGGGAGTTCTTTTACAAGAAGAGGAAAGAGGAAAAAGCACAGGTGCTTTGGTGGCCATTCTGCCCATAGTAATCACAGCATACATGTGAGATAGAGTACATTCAGTGTGAACGCTATCTGTCAAAAAAGCAGATCGCTTTTTCGATGCACTTTCGCAGTGTGAACACTCTCTTTTGGAAGAAGTTTTCTTCAGAAGATCTCTTCCAGAAAAAATTCTTCCAAAAACATCCTGAAGTCTACATATAGAGACTGTATCTACATTGGCACCCCTTTCCGGAAAAGGGATGCTAATGAGACACTTCGGAATAGCAAAATCCGCGGGGGATTTAAATATCCCCCGCGGCATTTGCATTTACATGGCTGCCGCTTTTTTCCGGCTTGGGGATAAGCCGGAGAAAAGCGCCAGTCTAGATGCGATTCTCTGGAAAATAAGCCCTTTTCCGGAGGATTTATTGAAAGTAGGAATAAGAGATCCTCCGGAAAAGGGCTTATTTTCAGGAGAATCTCGTCTAGACAGGCGCTTTTCTCCGGCTTATCCCCAAGCCGGAAAAAAGCGGCAGCCATATAAATGCAAATGCCGCGGGGGATATTTAAATCCCCCACAGATTTTGCTATTCCGAAGTGTCTCATTAGCATCCCTTTTCCGGAAAGGGGTGCCAATGTAGACACAGCCAGACTGAGTAGGTTTTCCAGAGCTGAAGAAGAGTTCCTTGTAAGCTTGAAAACTTGTCTCTCACTAAGGCTATGTCTAGATGGCATTGGTTTTTTTGCATACTGAAGGTATCCCAGAAACGCAATTCCATGTCCAAGGAACACATCTGCTTTTTTGAAAAAAAAAATCGAAAAAGCAGAGGCGCTCTTTCTCCATACCTGTAAACCTTGTTCTACGAGGAATAAGGGATGTGTTGAAAGAACATTTTCTTTTGACATTTCGCACCATGTAGTTGCACCAAATTTTGAAAGAGCTTCTTTTGAAAGTAAAATTGTGTTTCTTTTTCCAATTTAACATTGCAATATAGACCTAGCCTAACAGAAGATGATCTCTGAGATGCGGCCTACACTGACAGAGGGAGTGTTTCTGTTACTGTAGCAGCTCCATCTCTCTGAGCCATGGTAACTAGGATAAAAAGAAGCATTCTTCCACTGATGTAACTGCAAGGATATCTAACACTGTATAAACTTTGCAAACATAAAGAAAAGCTCTGTGTAATTTCAAAAGCTTCTCTCTCTCTCTCTCTCTCGTTTATATCCCTGGCTACATCTAGACTACATCCCTCTGTCGACAGAGGGATGCAAATGAAGCACGTCAAAATTGCTAATGAAGCAGGGATTTAAATATCCCCCACTTCATTGGCATAAACATGGCCACCACTTTTTTTCGAAACGGAGCTTTTTTGAAAAAAAAAAACCAGCAGTCTAGACGTGGATCTGTTGAAAATAAAGCCTTTTTTGACAGATCCTGTAAACCTCATTTTTTGAGGAATACAGGATCTGTATTTTCGACAGATCCGCATCTAGACTGACTTTTTAAATCCTTGCTTCATTAGCAATTTTGACGTGCTTGATTTGCATCCCTCTGTGGACAGAGAGGTGCAGCCTAGACACAGCCCCTAAGTACAGTTACTTTATTAACCTTCATTTTATGAGTAGTAGATCAAGTCTGAGACATAAAGCTTTGTCGATGTGGGGACATCCAGGGAAAAATACTCTGATTGCATTTTTAAAGTGGATTAGTCTACTCACATTAAATCCAGATGTAGAATAGTAATAGAAATGTAGCCGTGTTAGTCTGGTGTAGTTGAAGCAAAATACAGGACTATGTAGCACTTTAAAGACTAACGAGATGAGGAAGTGGGTCTGGCCCATGAAAGCTCATCATCTAATAAGCCATCTTGTTAGTCTTTAAAGTGCTACATAGTCCTGTATTTTGCCTAAATCCAGATGTGAGTGCTGTTGTTCAGAATTCAAATGGCTTTTATGTGATTGTGGTTTAATTAACGTTACTTTAATTCTGAATGAGTGCATCCACACACAGGAGTTTAACACAGTTTAACTAATTCACTTTAAATTCATCCCTTTAGTTAATGCAGAATAATTTCCCTGAGAAGGTTATTGCACCATATCTTCTAAGGTCAGGTCCACATTATGGGGGATGGTCGGCTTAAGATACACAATCCAGTTATGTAAAACTCACACCTCAACCCCATACCTTATACCCAGACCTATCTACATACCTTAAGTCAACCTTTGGCACCATCCTCACAGTGGGCAGTCGATGGGAGAAAGGCTCCCATTGACTTCCCTTATGCCTCATGCGGAATAGGAATACTATGCCAACAGGGGTGCCCTCAGCATTCAATTTAGCAGGTCTTTACATTGAATGCCAGAAGACGGACCACTGCAACAACCATCTTCCAGCAAACGGAGATGTGGCCTAAGGGATGTTTTGTGCTTCTGGTTATCCATGAATGACTATAATGCACTAACCATTTGCATCTTTCTCCATAGCAATATAGGCTGTATTTTATCCCCAAGTCTGATCTTATTAATTTCTGAATACTGCCATGACATTCCTTCTGCTCTGCAACTCAAACATTTAGAATGGAAGAGCAGACAGAACATTTGAGTTTGTGTCAGATAGTTTAGTTTCGGTAACATCTGATCTATGGGTGTTAATTTTCTCCAATGTATTTCATAAGGTCTATTATTTTAAAAAAAGGCAAAATACTTACTAATGATTTCATTTTCCTCTCCTACTGTCTCATAACAACCTAACAACATTAGTATGACGGTGTTTCCTCTGCTAAATTTGAAGAGGAAATCTGATCATGAAGAAATAAAAAGCACAAGGCCATGTTCCCCTGATAATTGCGCAAAGTCAGTGTGCATGGTTTTAAATAAAGGCAGACTCTGGCATTCACATTATAATGGGCCTCTATATCATGTTTCTTATATGAAAGCAGTATCCTGAAATACCTTCTTTCATCTTTAGCTAGTCAAGAGATTGTTAGAAAGGAGGGTTTCTTTCAAAATTTGACTTCTAGCTGTTATTACAATTTATTCTTTTAGAGACAATCAAAGACCAACATATAAACAAACAAACAAATAATCAAACAAGCAAACAAAATAAATATCCACAACAATTAATTTAGTAGAGCACAATCCAAAATAAGTATTTCCAGCACCTTGTACAATATATACATTTTTTCATTATTTTGTTTCTGGTGACACTAAAATCCAAAGCCGTTAACACGTGACTTGCCCAAAATCAAATAGATACTCAGCAGTGGTGGACTGTAGAACCCCCTGCAACCTATACTGTATCCTCCTGCTCTACCTGTCAGTCAAACCTCAGCCTGTTCAATAAACCAAATACAAATGGAATTTTTCAATAAGGAGGTAACACATTTGTCCCAAGAATTATAATTGATCTTTCATTCTTCCTACTATGAACTCAGATATAGGTTCCAGTCACCGTTCTTCTTAATGTGCTTCCCAAACACTACTTTTGAATTTAAAATTTGCAATAGATAAATACATGATAGGACATTGTTCCTGCAGGTGTAAATAGATAGCACTCCCCTGAAGCTAATGGAGCCGCACCCACTAGCACAAGGAGAGGGAATAGAAATAAAGCAGAGGCCCCTACCTTTTTCAATGAATCAAACTGCACCAGATTCCAGAAGGTTCTCTGTTCCTCAGTCCCAGGGTACATAAAAAGCAAGGGATTAGAATGGGATATGCCAATGTGCCTGAATCACACACTTTGAATATTACTGAATAAAAGGGCTGAACTCTGACCAGGGAAAGTGAAAGCAGAAGCCACATGTTAAATATTAAACCTCACTGTTGTCCTATTGACATTTATGTGTCTTTTCCAGGAAAGATCACCCATGACTCTAAAGGCAGGACTATGCTCAAATAGGAGAATGTATTTTGTGTCTGTAACAGATACGCATTTCACCAACCATGGTGAAACAACCCTGATACGGGAGGCTATACAGAGGCACAGAAATACACTTGAAGCTCCCTAATCCAGGTGTCTGTGATCACTAGGAGGAAGCAGTGCTGAGCACTCTCCCACCCCCCTAGCTTAGGGAACAGGAGTTCAGCAAAGCACTTGTCTGGAGGCTTTTTCCCTGCCACTACTGCAGGGGCGGGAGGTGGTGCTTGGAAGTGGCGGACACCACGGAGCCACTTGTGCTCCCCACAGTGCAGGCCCAGTAAGTGCCCCTCCCCCATCCTCCTCATGCCTAGACCTTGCACCTCCATCCCTTTCACACACACCCTTTCCCTCCCAGACCTTGCCCCCTGCCTCCAGAGCACTCCTGCACCCTCCCTTCCCTCCCAGACCCAGTAGGTATTGTGGTCTATGTTACATGGGAAATAAAAAATCAGTATTTTGTAAAATGTTTTTAATTTCACCTTCAAAACAAAAAGCATACAGAACCACCACAAGGCAGATTTGAACGAGGACCTCTAGAGCTTAATGTATGGGCTGCTACAGCTTGAGCTATAAAGCCCACTTGTTCTCAGCTCCCTTGCTTTTATCTCTCACTGTAAGTGGTCTAAGTGCCACTATATGGTACGGTGAACCACACTAGGTGTGGGGGTTACACATACATGAACACCCATGGTCTGGAAAATTCCATAATCTGATAGGGATGTTAAATAGCATGCAATTGAATAGTTATGTAACTACATGAGATCTTAGCAGTTACATGACTATTTGATTGTCCCCGAGGGTGGGGCTGGCAGCCAGTGCATTCCCGCCCCCATTCCTCAGGAGACCCTTGCCATCCTGCACTGCTGCTTCAGATACAGAAACAGCAGTGTGGGGTGGCAGGTGGAAGCCAGTCTGCTAGGGGATCCAGTTTGAAAACCCGCTCCCTGTACAGATTGGCTATCTGCCACCCCGTGCTGTTGCCTCTGATCAGAGCCAGCCCAAGCTACGGACTGACCGGGCAATATCCCAGGGTGCCTGATTGTCGACAGAGAGATGTAGATTAGGCACATCGAAATTGCTAATGAAGCTGTGATTTAAATATCCCATGCTTCATTAGCATAAACATGGCCGCCACTTTTTTTTTTTAAACAGAGTTTTTTTGAAAAAAACCCCAGCAGTCTAGATGCGGATCTTATGAAAATAAACCCTTTTTTGACAGATCCTGTAAACCTCATTTTGGAGGAATACAGGATTTGCCAAAAAAGGGTTTATTTTTGATGGATCCACATCTAGACTGCCTTTTTTTTTTCTTCAAAAAAACTGCATTTCGAAAAAAAGCGGTGGCCATGTTTATGCTAATGAAGTGCAGGATATTTAAATCCCTGATTCATTAGAAATTTCAGTGTGCTTGATTTGCATCTCTCTGTCGACAGAGGGATGTAGTCGAGACATAGCTGTGGAGTGTGGGAAAACTCATCTCATGAGTGGGGAGGGAGGAATAAATGGGGAGAGGTAGGCTAAAATGAGTGAGTGGCAGAGTAATGGGAAGCCAAATATGAGCAGGAACAAGGCAGGAGAGGGAACCTGGGGAGCAGGTGTGTGGAGAGGAGGATGAGGGTGAGGAGGAAACCCACTCAGCAAGCTGGGAATGGGAGGCTGAGTAGGGAGATAGAAAAGGATATGCAGCTGCAGCAAGAGTGCAGTCAGAGGGCAAGAAGAAAAGGACCAGCGAGCAGCATTTGGGTTAGGTGGACAAGGGTGGAGAGAGGAAGAAACCAGAGAGCAAGTGGAGAGGAAGTGACGCTAAGCAAAGAAAGGGGACTCTCTGGCTGGGCTGGGGACAACAGAGCAGCGGGAAGGCCAGGAGGAAGTCCAGCGGCCAAAGAGTAGGTAGAGAGGACTGGATGGGGTGTGTGGCCCAGAACTGAGGGAGGGAACCAAGAAGGGAGGAGGGAAACTTGAGAAGGATACAGAACTGGAAAACTTAGCACAGCAAAAGAACAGTAGGCTGGGATCGAGAGCTGGTAGCATCTTGAAGACACTGCTGAGTGCTGAAGAAAACTGCAGCGGCTGGGAAAGCACAGGTGACTGAAATTATGTTCCATGCAGGTTCTGGGGTGGCTGGGGAGGCTGTGTGCTAGTCAGCTTCCTGGGTTCATTGGCATGTCTATGGCAAATGCAGGGGGGCCAGGAAAGCCTTCTCAGCTGTCCCGGAACCTGTGTGAACCATAATAAAGAAAAAACATCTGATAGCATGGAAGGCAGGGAGCAGAAGAGGTGGGGCCACCACAGCCCCCTCACTTGACAGCATGTCTGTGACACCTGTGTGCAGAATTGCCCTCCCTTGCCTATTATACACACTGCCCATAGAAAAATACATGACTAGCAATTGCTAGAGGTTTAATATAAATTGTTATTCAAATAACTAGGCTCAAGCAACTTTCATTAATCAAAAATAGTAACTGAAGATTAACACAGCATAATACAGAAAGGAGAAGTCAATTCATTATCAGCTCAGACTGAAGTCAGCCGTGCAATTGGTCGAATTATCTCAAGATTTTGTTCATCCTCATCATGTATTTATACCAGAGTCAAAGACTGGTTATGCAAGTTCACACAGATATACTACTAAGAGACAGGCTGTTATTTGCTTACCCTGAGCTGCTATCCAGATAAAGCTATTGGTTAGCAGTGAAAAACAAAATCATGTCCTCATTAACATTTTGGAGTGCTCAGTGTTACAGAGCCCAGTACAATTCATTCTTCATATCGGGAGCTATGCCTGCAGAATCACCAATACATGTAATTATAATTTCCCAAACTATGCTATTTTTTCCAGATTACCTTTCTTTTAGCAGCAAAATATTGTATTAATAAAGTTGAGTATCTGGTGCCATGACGCATCATGGTACTTCATCTGAGTTTGGTCAACAAATACTTTAATTTTACATTTCTGAACTAATTCTCATTGTTGTTCTTTTGTGGGAGTTTCTGAAGAAGGGATAAACCTCTCCTGAGAACAAACAGTCGTTAAATGTGAACATTGGCTACGCTGAATAAAGTCACCTGCTCCTCTAGGAAACTAAGATAAACTCCAATTTTCTTGGGCTTTTCCCGCACCAGTACTGGGGTTTGTGGATCTGTTTTTTCAGAGTAATTGCTCCCATAACCCAGAATCCCTCTCTAGGGGAGAAAGAAAGTTTTATTTTTCTTTTTATGGATATTCTGGTCACTTCCAGGTCCCAGTTAGTGCTTCTCCCAATGTCCACCTACCAGTACAGCTTTCCAGAGGAGAATCTTTCAGAGCCCAGCACAGACAATCGAATCGAACCTCTCTGGATTTGATGAAAATCTTTAAGGTTGGGCTTCATGTTTCAAACTCTTCCAATCCCAAGATATGGAGAGGCTGGGATGGGCTGTGTTTTCTTCAAAAACGATGTCATATGCAAAAAGAGATTGGATGTTCAAAAGCACTGATATCATGTCTGGCCAGCCTGGTCTAAGATGATGTTTACAGAATGAGCATTCAATTCTTAGAGGGGCATTGGAGCTCCTACTTTGGCATGTTGTTGTTGTATTGAAATATTTCAGAAACATGAGAGTTATTTGCTGCACTACACTTGCTTCTCCCTTCTTGGTCCAAGGTTCCTTTCCTCTCCACTCAGCTCCCTCCATGCTTGTCTGAAATTCACACAAAACTGGAAGTGGTTCTGGATTATTTGGGTGGCATTCACCAGGAGAATGTCTGATAAGCCCAACATGTAGATGAGACTGGAATCCACAAAGCCCTTGCTAAGTTGATGTCTACTCAGCAGGCACATAAATTCACTAGGCATCTAACTTTTTAATATTAAAGTGCTTGGATTCCTAAAACTTTGGCAGCTGAGCACGCCTGCAGCCACCCGAATCCTTCCACAACTGAGAACTTTGGGTATGTCTACACTACAAAGTTAATTCGAACTAACAGATGTTAGTTCGAATTAACTTTGATAGGCGCTACACTAGCGCTCTGCTAGTTCGAACTTAATTCAAACTAGCGGAGCGCTTAGTTCAAACTAGGTAAACCTCATTGTACGAGGACTAAGCCTAGTTCGAACTTACTAGTTCGAATTAAGGGATGTGTAGCCCCTTAATTCGAACTAGTGGGAGGCTAGTCTTCCCCAGCATTCCCTGGTGGCCACTCTGGCCAACGCCAGGGAAACTCTATTGCCCTCCCTCCCGGCCCTGGACCCCTTAAAGGGGCACAGGCTGGCTACGGTGCCCGTGCCAGGTGCAAGCCTGCCAGCACCCAGCCAGCAGACCCTGCACCTGGCACGGCACAGAGCCACCCACCCGATGTCCCCCAGCCCACCCCCTCTTCCTGGGACCAGGCTGGCGGCTCCCGGGAGCTTGCCCTGGACCGCAAGAGGCGGGCACCTTCCTGGGCTAGTGAGGACATCGTGGACCTCGTCCACGATCTCCGCACTAGGCACAGGAAAGTGGCCGTCTAGGGCAGGAGAGCTGCCAGCCTGGCCACCCAGGAGCAGGTGTGCATGAAAATCAAGGGGGTCCACTGAGACCCCCAATCCTGAGCCCTGAGCTTACAATGACCGTCCTGGGTCAGAGCAAAGGTCCATCTAGCCCAGTAGCCTGTCTGCCGACAGCGGCCAACCCTAGGGACCGTGGAGGGGATGGACCGAAGACAGTGACCAAGCCATTTGTCTCGTGCCATCCCTCTCCAGCCTTCCACAAACTTTGGGCAGGGACACCACTCCTACCCCCTGGCTAAGACTACTCCATGGACCCAACCTTAATGACTTGATCTCACTTCCCTTTAAACTCTGTTCTAGCTGTAGCCTTCACAGCCTCCTGCAGCAAGGAGTTCCACAGGTTAACTATTTGCTTTGGGAACAACAACTTTCTGTTACTAGTTTGAAGCCTGCTACCCATTCCTTTCCTTTGGTGTCCTCTAGTCCTTCTTATGGGAACTCAGGAAGAACTTTTCTGTATGCACCCTCTCCACCCAACCCCTGCTTTTAGAGACCTCTATCCTGTCCCCGCTCCATCTCCTCTTTTCTAAGCTGAACAGTCCCAGTCTCTGTAGCCTCTCTTCATCTGGGACCTGTTCCCAACCCCTGATCATGTTAGTTGCCCTCCCCTCTCCCAGCCTTTCTCTTCCCCTATCCCACCTCCTTTTCCCAGTCTCCCCCAGTTTTGTTCAATAAAGACAGAGTCAATGTTGGAAGAAACGTTATCTTTATTTTGTACATCAATAAGAAAAGGGGCTAGGGAAGGGTAAGTGGAAGGAGGTGAGGGAGGAATGGGGCACGAGCCCCCGATGGGGAGGACTGGGCTGGCTCTGCGGGCTTCTGGGGGTGGAAGCTCTCCTGCAGCCCCCCGATTGCCCCCTCTCCCCAGATGGCAGCCTGCGGCAAGTGCAGCCGGGCTGATGGCCGAGTGGTGTGATGTGCCCAGTGTGGGCACTCAGGGCACTCCAAGCCAGGACTGCTTTGTAAGCGGGGCACCCCTGAGAACTGTCTGTCCAGGGTGGGGGTTGGGTCCCGTTAAGTGCAGCCCTCGGCTAGCCTGAGACAGCATCTCCACGCTCTAAGTCCTCCTCTGATGCCCTGCCGGCACTGCTTCCGGCCATCCTTAAGCCCTGTTCAGGGTCCACTTAATGTGGACATGCTAGTTCGAATTAGCAAAACGCTAATTCGAACTAGTTTTTAGTTCTAGACGCGTTAGTTCGAATTAGCTTAGTTCGAATTAACTAATTCGAACTAAGTTAGTTCGAACTAACTCTGTAGTGTAGACATACCCTGAGTTATGTCTCATAGAAGGAGGTATACCTACACTGCAAAAAACTCTCTGTTTTGTCGATTGACTGTAGATATTCTCGTGCAAAAATGGGCTTGAGGTGTGGATGCTCCAAGGGTTTTTGTGCAAAAGCCCTGTAGTGTAGACATACCATAGATATAAACTGACTGGAGTGATGAGTGAAATTCTTAAAACAATTTTCAAGGAGAATGGTGGACAAAAAGCTTGAATTGAACTTGAAAAATGTGTCTTTGTTTTTGCTTATTTGGTTGGTTCTCATTTGAGTGCAGCCCCTGACTGATTAGTGGGTTAGTGGCCCCCATTGCAAAAAATGATTTCCCACCCCTGCTTTAGAACAATTTTGTGACTCTTCACTTCAATCTTTAAATAATTCAAAGTACAAAATATGAAAGTGTTCACCCAGACTTAAATCATACTAATTGTATTATTAACTCTTTGGTTATTATTGCATGAATGAGCAAACTTTAAACTAGTGTATACGGAAAGAAATTCTAAAGTGACAAACTCTCCATTACTGCATGACTCAACCTCTCCACCTATGTTTACCTACTACATAATAGTTCATGCAAACAGCTTTGAAAAGTACCTTTCTGATATTTTCCTTTCATTTTCACTAATAGTCATGGGCTGTCACAGAGGATTTATTTATGAATTCTTAGTAACCAGATAAAGTTCTTCCATGTTCTTTCATATTAATATAAACAAAGAAATTATTCTATACAATTTCCTCATCCATGGCTGAATGCATCCTAATGAATGGAAATATTGTCACTGATCTCAAGAGGCTTTGTATGAGACACATATGGAAACACAAGTTGTCAAATAGATTTTGTGGGTATCAGAATTGTTTTTTGTTCTCTGATCTGTTTGTTTTTCCAAAAAGCTTGTGGAAAGAGATGTCCCTTGTCTGATTGAAAAGTATCCCCCTGAATCTTCTGTTAAAGCAATGTTATAGGGGGTCAGGTTACCAGTGTTGGTGCCTGGAAAGTTAAATGAGAGGATTAGTATAATGATAATTAAAATGAGGAGTTTTGGCTGAACAAATTAATGTTAGGATCACCAATAGCAAAGATGATATTTGTCATAGTTCAGGGCCATAGCATCAATATTCTTCTTCATGGTCCTCCAAGGGCACCTACTTTTAGACTCCCAGTTCCCCAGCTATCACCTCTCTTGAGTAGAGATGTGTCTGTCTTCTTCCTGACCGGGTTTTTCTCCACAGGTACGTCTAGCCTGCAAGCTTCTTTTGAAAGAAGATTTTTTGGAAGAGCTCTTCCAAAAAACCCTTCTTTTGAAAGAGAGGGTCCACACTGCAAAAGCGGATTGAAAAAGCAATCTGGTTTGTCGAAATAGAGTGCCCACACTCATTGGATGTTCTTTCTCAGAAAAGGGCACCCAGAACCACTTCAGCCAGGGTATTAGGTCACTAGTTGCTTCCAGGTGCTGATGCTGGAGCTTTGCAGAGAAACATGCTTAAAGGGACCTCCCTGGACAGCTGTTTCTCTGCTGCTGCTGCTGCCTGTTTGCGGACCTTTTTGAGGGACAGCAAAGCTTCAGCAGTGCCTGCTGTGGTTGCCCTGTTTTTTGGGGGGATGCCACAGCTTTGTTCTGTAGTGCCATGGAGCTGGAGCTGCTGCACAGCCATTCTGCAGGTAATGCAGCAGTTTCAGCAGACTATCTTGATGGTCCTGTTTCAGCTTGACTCCGAGTCCATCTGTGAGTCCTTCAGGCTGGAAGCAGTAGTAATACCCTTGCCCCCGTACTGCCTGGATGAGAGGCGATTTTGGATGCTGGACACCAGTTCAGACTGGTGGGACCACCTGGTGATGGAGCAGTGAGATGACCAGAAGTGGCTCCAAAATTTCCACATGAGGAAGGCCATCTTATTGAAGCTATGTACCTGGCTTTCCCCTGCCTTCTGGAGACATAACACCCACCTGCGGCCCGACATCCCCCTGGAGAAGTGGATCGCCATCACCCTCTGAAAGCTCACCACCCTCGACAGCTACCGGTCAGTGGGCCACCAGTTCGGCGTAGGAAAGTCCACTGTCGGGATCCTCTTTATGGATATAAGGCACTGTCAGAGTGCACCCCCTGTGGGGCGGGCGGGAGTCTTGGAAAAGGGGGACCCTTGGGAAAGAGGAGGAGTAGAGAGCGATGAGGGAGTGGGGGAAAGGCCCATCTGGGGGGGAGGGGCGTTGTGACATCCCGCCCTCACACAGTCCTGTTGCTGGGGGGGCACCCTTTTAAGGGGTGGCTCCTGGGGAACTTGAGGGGGAGAGGAGGGAGATAAGCACCTCCCAAGGGCTCAGGCACTCCTCTCTCATTCTCTGTTTTGTGAGTTTCATTGTCTCCTTCTGCAGCTGGTGAGAGCCATCAACTCCATCTTGCTGCGCAGGGTCATCCGCCTAGGAGACCTGGACCTGATTGTAGCCAGATTTGCTACCCTGGTGTTCCCAAACTGCTGAGGAGCAATCAATGGGACCCACATCCCGATCCACACACCACACCATTGAGCAGCCCAATACAAAAACAGATAGGACTGTTTCTCCATGATGCTGCAGGCCCTGGTCAACCACCGGGGACAGTTTTCTGACATTTTCATTGGGTGGTTAGGCCAGGCACATGATGCCCACATATTTAGGAACTCTAGCCTCTACCACAAGCTGGAAACTGGCACATTCTTCCCACAGTGGGACTTTGTACTTGGGGACGTGCAGATGCTGATGTTCATCATGGGGGACATGGCCTACCCACTGACGCCATGGCTTATGAAGCCATACACTGATCACCTGGACCCCACCAGGGAACTATTTCATGCGCACCTGAACTGGGCCCGCATGCAGATGGAATGCGCCTTTGGTGCCTCAAGGCCCGGTTCATGTGCCTCTTGACTTGCCTCAATGTGGGCCAGATGATCCCTAAAATGGTCGAGGTATATTGTGTTCTCGACAACATTGTGGAGAGCAAAGGGGAGTCCTTCTTCCTGGGTGGGGGAATAAGGACGGCCATGAGGGAATGGTCTTTGAACTGCCACGGACAGCCGTTATCTGCCAGGCCTATCAGGTCATGGTGTGCATCCAGGAGGCCCTGAGGGAAAGGTTCTCTGAAGGACATGAGTAACTCTCCCCAGGGCTTCCCCAAGGGGGTCTTGTGTCTTGTCCCCCAACACCTTTCCCAACACAACCCCTCCCTGCCCCTATTCCCTGTACTATTAATAAATACATCAGCTTGGGTTTGAACAAAATCTTTGTATTTTGGTTTTTATGACTGTGACGTAGTGGGGGGTAACTTGCTGGCTGCTATGCTGGGCAGTGGGGTGTGGGTGACCTCTGCTGTCTGTAGCATGGCCCAGCAGGGCAGGGGGTGAGTCATTATGCAAAGGGGGCTCCAAACCTGTCTGACCAGCTACCCCCCAGGGAGAGAATCAAAGGAAGGTGGAATGCCGCCCCTGGCTGGGGGGCAGAGCTGGAAGAGAGTTGGTTAGTCTCTGTCTGGTATCATGGAGGAAGCAGCCTAGGCAACAGGCTGGGATTTAGGGGCCCAGTCTCCCCCATCTCAAGGGGGCCTGAGGCATCCTAGGCCTGCCCTGTAACCAGATTACATCTGTGCTGTACTGTATCCTGGAGAAGCAATAAACTCCCTCTCTTCTACTGGCTGGTGGAGTCTGTTCGTGCCATTACGGGGGTGCAGGAGATGGGAAAACTCCAACACGCCATCACAATGACAAAAAGTAACTAGGGCTGAGGAGGCCTGAGAACTTGGAGAGGGAGGGAAGAGGCGAGGCTTAGGGCTGCGAGTGGCATGTGTTGAGGGTGGGAGTGTCACCTTGGGTCCAGGGACCTCAATGAACTTGGGGTTAGGTGAGGCCTGGGACAACAGAGGGCTGGGCAGGTGGAGGGAGGGGACTGCAGCGGGGTCAGGGATGGCAGGAGAAGCAAGGGGAGCAGGAGCAGGAGAGGCAGGGGGAACAGGAGTAGGAAAAGCAAGAGCAGGGAGAGCGAGGGCAGGGGCAGGACCCGGGTGTGCCATCACTTCCCGGATGGTGGCACACATGTTTTCGCAGACGAGGTGCCTGCTTCTCCACCCAAGGGACATGCAGGCCTCCCATGGATGGCAGAGGGGTCTTGAGTGGCCTGGCCCTCCCTGGAGCGCGCACACACACACACACACACACACACACTCCCCCGCAGTCTGCAGGAACGAGTGGAGCTTCGCACTTGCAGGCATGGCCATGTGCTACGTGCGACACTCCTCGGTCTGCGTGGGGTTGTGCATGCACCCTTGTGCCCAGCTTGCTTCTGGCAGTGGCTGGCAGGGGGAAGACATCCCTCCCAGGGGTTGGATGTGGGTGGGGCCTCTAGCCAGCATGTGAGCAGCAGCCTGTGTGTGTTGCAGGGACTGGCTCCTGAGACCATGTGCTGCACCTTGCTGCTGCATGTGCTTGCACATGTATGACCAGCTGCACACAGTCGGATATCCGTATCTTTTGGATTCGGAGCCATTTATAGAGTTCTGCTATCACCCGGGAGGTTACATTAGGGCCCTGATCGGTCAATAGTTCCTACGGTAATCCTACCCTTGAGAACATTTTCATCAATTCCTCCGCTATCACTGGGGCTGTTGTTTTTTCGGAGGGGTACGGCCTCCGGGTAGCGGGTCGCATAATCTAGTATGACCAGTATGTACTGATGACCTCACCCCGAGCATTCCAAGGGCCCCACCAAGTCTAGCACAATGCGTTTGAAAAGCACGCGCACTATGAGGAGGGGTACTAATGGGGCTTTTGGTGCTCAGACAGGAGAGGTGTACTGGCACTGGGGGCAAGACGAGCAAAAGTCTTTGATTTCCCTATAACCCCCCGGCCAATAAAAGCGTTGTAACACCCACTGCTGGGTTTTCTCTGGTCCCAAGTGTCCTGCCCAGGGGTTGTCATGGGCCAATTCCATGAGCCACCGCCTATAGGCCTTGGGAACCAATAGCTGTGACACCTCTTCCTGGTCGTTTCCTTTACTTAGTCTATATAGGCGATCCCCTTATACTTGGTCCTTGGTAGTCCTGAGGATCCTCCTCCCGTGCTCCTTTTGGCTCTCGGGCCTGTTCCCAGGCCCTCTGCAGGGTTGGATCATCTCCTTGTGGTGTCAAGAAATCCCCTTCCTCTATTTCCAGGGTGACGGGCACCGGCTGCTCATCTTTCTCGGTCTCTTGCCAACGTGCTGCATTGGGGGTCACCACTATGTTACAAATCTCCTCCCCCCTGCTCATCATCCATTCTGACTCTGGCTGTGGGATATGGGGGGGTCCCCTGGCTGCAAAGCGCCAGGAGAAGATGCCCTGAACCCATGTGAAGGGGCAGTCAGCGGCGCGGGAGATGCCGACGCCAGTTCTGTAAGTGCTGGACGCGCCAAGGAGGACGTGCTGGCTGATGACATCACCCGCCAGAGTGGCGGGATGTTTAAAAGAGCTGATGAGGCCACAGGAGTGGGGGAGACAAGCCACCCCGGCAGTCGGAAGAGGGGGGAAACTGGCAGACCGGTAAGCGCCCGAGACTAGGGAGCACTGGAGGGGGTGCCAGGGCCAGGGCATGCGGAACCCTAGTGAGTAGAGAGCCGGTGGACCAGGGATAGGAAGTGACCCAGGGCTGGGCCATGTAACCCAAGGGAGGGAGAGTTTCGGGGTTACTCTCCCATCCGCTGGTCAGGGAGAGATCTCCCTGCCTTAGGGCCCTGGGCCGGGACTCAGGAGAGTGGGCGGGCTCAAATCCCCCTACCCTGCTGCTTACAGCTGCCACTCCTGCAACAGGATAAAATGGGTTGCGAAGGCTGATGACGGGGGAGCACTCTAAGGCTACATCAAGACTGCAAGCCTCTTTCGAAAGAGGCTTTTTTGAAAGATACTTTTGAAAAAGCCTCTTTTGAAAAAGAGCATCTAGACTGCAAGCAGTACTTTCTTTTTCAAAAGAGAGCACCCAGGCAGTTTGGATGCTCTCTTTCGAAAAAGCCCTGTTTGCATTCGAGAACACCTTTTTTCGAAAGAGCACTTTCGAAAAAAGGCGTTCTTCCTCGTGAAATGAGGAGTACCGCCGTCGAAAGAAAAACAACATTCTTTCGATTTAATTTCGAAAGAACGCGGCTGTAGTCTAGACGCAGGTGAAGTTTTTTCGAAAAAAGGCTACTTTTTTCGAAAAAACCCTACAGTCTAGACACAGCCTAAGGGTATGTCTACACTACAAAGTTAATTTGAACTAACAGCCGTTAATTCTAATTAACTTTCATAGGCGCTACACATGCAAACCGCTAGTACGAACTTAATTCGAACTAGCGGAGTGTTTAATTCAAACTAGGTAAACTGCATTCTACGAGGACAAATGCCTTGTTCAAATTAAGTAGTTCGAATTAAGGGCTGTGTCGCCACTTAATTCGAACTAGTGGGAGGCTAGCCCTTCCCAGCTTGCCCTGGTGGCCACTCTGGGCACAACCAGGGAAACTCTTCTGCCCCCCTCTCCGTCCAGGAGCCCTTAAAGGGGCACGGTCTGGCTACGGTGCCCGTGCCAGGTGCAAGCCTGCTAGCACCCAGCCAGCAAACCCTGCACCTGGCACAGCTCGAGCCAGCCACCCGCTGCCACCCAGCCCTCCGCCTCTTCCCGGGACCAGGCTGGTGGCTCCCAGGAGCCTGCCCGGGGCCGCAAGAGGCGGATGCCCGCCTGGTCTAGTGCGGCGATCGTGGACCTCATCGAGGTTTGGGGAGAGGCCTCCAACGTCTACAACCTCCGCACTAGGCACAGGAAAGTGGCCATCTAGGGCAGGATAGCTGCCAGCCTGGCCACCAAAGGCCACATGCAAACCTAGGAGCAGGTTTGCATGAAAATCAAGGTGGCCCAGTGAGACCCCCGACCCTGAGTCCTGAGCTTAGAACATAAGAACATAAGAACGGCAGTACTGGGTCAGACCAAAGGTCCATCTAGCCCAGTAGCCTGTCTGCCAACAGTGGCCAACACCAGCTATCCCGGGGGGGATGGACCGAAGATAATGACCAAGCCATTTGTCTCGTGCCATCCATCTTCAGCCTTCCACAAACAGAGGCCAGGAACACCGTTCCTACCCCCTGGCTAATAGCACTCCATGGACCCAACCTCCATGAATTTATCTAACTTCTCTTTAAACTCTGTTATAGTTCTAGCCTTCACAGCCTCCTGTGGCAAGGAGTTCCACAGGTTGACTATTTGCTTTGTGAAGAAGAACTTTCTTTTATTAGTTTGAAGCCTGCTACCCATTCATTTCATTTGGTGTCCTCTAGTCCTTATATTATGGGAACTAATGAAGAACTTTTCTTTATGCACCCTCTCCACACCACTCATGATTTTATATACCTCTATCATATCCCTCCTCAGTCTCCTTTTTTCCAAACTGAAAAGTCCCAGTCACTTTAGCCTTTCCTCATATGGGACCTGTTCCAAACCCCTGATCATTTTAGTTGCCCTTTTCTGAACCCTTTCCAAGGCCAAAATATCTTTTCTGGGGTGAGGAGATCACATCTGTACATAGTACTGAAGATGTGGGCATACCATAGTTTTATACTTCCCCTCCTCCTTTCTCCCCTGGCTTGCCCCTTCCAGCTCCCTCCTCACAGGTTTCCCTCTCCCCTCTCCCACCCTCTCTCTTCCCCTCTCCCACCTCCTTTTCCCAGTCTCGCCAGAGGTTAATCCCCCCTTCCAGTTTTGTTAAATAAAGAGAGTTTCTATTTTTGAACACACGTGTCCTTTATTTTTTACATCAGGAAAGGGGGCTAGGGAGGGATAAGTGGATGGAGGTGAGGGAGGAATGGGGTACGAGCCCCCGATGGGGAGTACTGGGGTAGCTCTGCAGGCTCCTCGGAGTGGAAGCTCTCCTGCAGGGTCTCCTGGATCCTGACAGACCTCGATTGACCCCCCCCGGATTGCAGCTTGTGGCAAGTGCAGCCGGGCTGATGGCCAAGTGCTGTAATGTGCCGAGTGTGGGTATTCAGGGCACTCCAAGTTAGGACTGCTTTGCTGTCCCTCATCGAAGTAGACAAGCAAGCAGAGAACCCTGAGAACTGTCTGTCCGGGGTGGGGGTCAGGTCCCTTTACGCACAGCCCTCGGCTAGCCTGAGACAGCAGCTCCACGCTCTAAGTCCTCCTCTGATGCCCTGCCGGCACTGCTTCCGGCCAGCCTTAACTTTGGTTCAAGGTCCACTCAGTGTGGACATGCTAGTTTGAATTAGCAAAATGCTAATTCGAACTAGTTTTTAGGTCTAGATGCACTAGTTTGAATTAGCTTAGTTCGAATTAACTAATTCAAATTAAGTTAGTTCGAATTAGTGCTGTAGTGTAGACATACCCCCTGACTTCAGTACACATTATGGGTATGTCTACACTACCCTCCTAGTTCGAACTAGGAGGGTAATGTAGGCATACCGCACTTGCAAATGAAGCCCGGGATTTGAATTTCCCGGGCTTCATTTGCATAAGCGGGGAGCCGCCATTTTTAAATCCCCGCTTGTTCGAACCCTATGTAGCGCGGCTACACGGGGCTCGAACTAGGTAGTTTGGACTAGGATTCCTATTCCGAACTACCGGTACACCTCGTTCCACTACAGGGTAGTTCGAACTAGCGGGGTAGTGTAGACATACCCTATCAGACATAGGGGTGAATCTAATATTTTGGGAAAGGCTGAACAGAGCTTTTGCAAAGGGGACTCATGCCCTACCAGAAATTAGAATTCTTGAGGGTGTCAGTAAACATGCATAAGGCTGAATAGCTCCATCAGCTGTCAAGCAGTGTGACTTTCAGAAAGCTTTCAAAAAGGCCCCATGCCAAAGGTTTTTAAAGAAAGAAAGCTGACATGGGATAAGATGGAAAGTGTCATGTCCCCCATGCTTTATGAAAATTAGCCGATGATCATGAATATGCAAAACTTAAAGATGCTTTAGGCAAAATATTTTGTGTAATGTATCAGTTTCAAAGTTGCAGTCTAATGAATGCCTATATGCTATGTTTGTGTAAGTATCATTTGTCTGTGAAGTTAGAAATATGAAGTGTGGATCTGTTTATAATTGTAAATGTGCTAATGAGGGCCAGCACTAATAGTCTGGAAACTTACTGGCTCAGTAATCAGGTCAAGGACTCATTATTTTATTCTTCCTGAAGGCCTAAACTATGGCTAGTCCTACAAAGGCATGTGATTATGCCACCTGTTGCTGAAACCCATTTTGGATTTGGGAATTTTCCACTTGTTATAAGAAAAGTTTGAACTGAGCACACAGAATTTTCACCTTGGACAAAAGGAAAGGCGGAGGAGGAGGGAGGGAGAGTTGCCAGATGTCAAGAGACCCTCAACACTTACTACCTGAGATGCCTGCTGGAAATATCTAAGACTGAACAGGGGCGAGGATCAGGCCCAGGCTAGGAAGTTACTTAGCTTGTGAAAGGTGTTTAGGACAACTGTTTAGGGTAAGAATTTGCATGAGACAAGTTTCTTAGTGGATTAAGATTAGCTGGCAATTTTTGTTTATTTTAATTTAGTAATTTAATTTTGACTGTTTTCATTTGCAACCACTTAAATCCTACTTTAGATATTTAGTACATCACTTTCGTTTCTTATCAAGCCTAGTTTAAATAATTGTGACTTGAAGATGTGCGAAAGCAGCAACCACTGCACATGTCTGTCTTTCATTGATAAAATGAGTGAACCATATGAGATTTCTCCATGTAAAACTTCTACACAGTGTAAAATGGATTATTTGGGATTTTGGCCCCTTTTGAGGGTTGGTTTTCTGAGGACCGAGCCATCATAGTTGAGCCCTCCCAGAGATGAACTGGTTCAGTATCTGTGTGGCTCTGCAGTGGGACAGCAACCCCAACTCTGTGTCTTGGTTGGGGGAGACCAGAGTGTCTTGCTCAGCAGGACAGAGTGGCCCTCAGAAGGTAGGAAGCTGGGCATCAGTGGCATGATTAGCATCCCAGGGGACAACCCCAAGGGGATTTCTGTGATCTAACTCAGTGGTTCCCAACCTATGTTATACTGCACACTGGCAAACCCATTCAGAAACTTTTGGCAGACGACTCACATTTTATTTGCATGTGCACATATTCGTTATGCAAACAATGGCTATGCAAATAAAACATTACTGGCCCGACAAAAGCCTGGCCCCCAGTGCTGCTGCAAACAGTTAGCTTCAGCACCACCAGCCTCCCACCCCTTAAACCCCCCCCACGAGACACCCCAGTGCCAACCCTGTCCCCCATATTAACCCCACCCCCAGAGCCCCTCCCCCGTAGGACCCCTCTACTATCCCCACTCACAGAGTCCCCCAATACCAGCTCCCCACCCTGGACAACCCCAATGTCAACCACCTGCCTTTTAGAGCCCAGAGCTTCCAAGTACTAGTTCCACCCCCAGAGTCCCCGCTTCTTAAGAGACCCCCACACCCAGAGCCCCTTAACACTAGCCCTGCACTGCCTCCCAGCCACCAGCTGAGCACAGCTGCCATGCTGGGCTTCACCTGGCCCTCTTGCCACGCAGCAAACAGCTTTTCTGCATCTGGTAGGAGACCTCACCCCTGCCTGGCATTGGTTGGCTGAGAGGCAGGCAGGAGACAACCTCTCCCAACAGCCATGGTACTGGGTGGTGTAGCCCCAGAAATCTATGGACCCTCCATCTAACCTATTAATGGTAGGGTTAAATGGTCAGACCTGCCCCTGCATGCGGGGGGGGGGGGGGGGAGAGTGGAGCACAGTGGGAGCTTTCTTGATGGGAGAGAAGGGAGGAGCTTGTCTGGGCTGGAGTGTGACGGAGCTGAAGACCCAGAAGCTGTCCCACATGTGACATGCTGAAAGCAGGGAGCACCAGGCCTCTACTCTACCAACAACCCTCTCCAGGACTGGGACCCCCCATGTGCCAGCATCACCTCTCCCACCCTGGGTCTGCCAAGGCTTCTCTGCACCTGCAAGAGCTGGGGCAGTTCCCCCTACGTGAGCCAGACACAGGTCAGTGCAGTTACTACTCTGCTAACTACAGCCAGAGCCAGCTGCCCACCCCTGCCAGCTCCACTCCTGGGGAAGCTGGCGACAGATGTCCAGCTGCTCCTGGAGCAAGCTTCAAACCCACAAACCCCAGCTCTGGGGGCTGACATCACCCCAGAGAGAGACTTCTCAAGTCTTCCAGTGTATTTTGAAATGTTGTCTGTGACAGATGGTGTGATGCACACCTCTCCTTTTATAACAGTATATGTAGACTAGGGAAATGTCTAGCTGATCAATTTATTGAACAGAAATATGCAGATATTAAAATGGTATTTAGTTGGATTTGTTTTATTTCTGTGGTCCATGCCAACCAACATTGCTATGTAACAGTGCTGTGTTTTTTAAGTGAAAAATTGCATATTCTCTGTTAGAATCATCATATTCTTAGGAGGTTATACAGCCATCGGTGTGGAGTAGTGGGGTGCTGTCTGCTCTGTAACCTGGGGTTCCCCTGTGCTGGGATGTGTGATTCCCACTGAATCACCCACGTGTGTATTAGCCCAGATACCTAGTCCCAGCCTGGGCAGTTAGCAAAGCTCTTCCCAGGCGGAGAGACAAAGGAAGGGAGGTGGAGATGAACACCTGGTTGGGGGGCAGGGTCTGGGAGCAAGGCAGTTGCTGGCAGGGGGAACATGAAGGAGTCAGCCTAAACTGAGGGCTGGAGGTCTAGGGGGGTGATGGACCCCCCCCAACCCAACGTATCTGAGGCATCCTGGCCCAGACTCTTGTAGCCACATCACGTCTATTCTGTGCTCTATTCTGGAGAAACAATAAACCCTCTCTATTCTCTGGCTGGCGGAGTCTGTTCTTGCTGATACTGGGCTGCAGGATTTGGGGGAACCCCGACTTGGCGTCACAATCGGTATTTGCCATGAAACTGAAAAATTATTTTAAGGAAAAGATACAGATAAGATGACACCATCAATACACAGATTTTTGAAATAAACTTGATAGTAAAGAAATATCACTGTAAACCAAGCACTTGACATTTAATAGATCTCTTCTTTAATAGAACAAATTCTCATTGTCACTCCTCTGTGTGAATTTTTAAAGAATGGACAAACATCTCCTGAGAATGAACAATCACTAAATGTGAACAACACAGACATGTCAGCTACATTGAAAAAGGTCACCTGCCTGTCTTTGTAATTAAGGTAAACTCCAATTTTCTGGGGATTTTTCTGCACTGTGACCCGGGTCCAGGGATCTGTTTTTGCCCAGTAATCTTTCCCATTCAGACTCAGAGCCCAGAAACCCTCTTTAGGGGACAGGGAAAGTTTCCCTTTTCTCTGTATGGATTTTCTGGCCACTCCCAGGTCCCATTCAGTGCTGTTTTCAACATCTACCTCCCAGTAGTGCTTTCCATTGGAGAATCTTTCAGATCCCAGCACACAGACAGATGCATCGAACCTCTCTGGGTTTGGTGGAACATTTTGAGGTTGGGCTTCATGTGTAAAACTCTTTTTATTACTAGAAATGGAGAGGTTAGGATGGGCTGTGACTGCATCAAGAATGATGTTATCTGCAAAGACAGAGATTTGGTGTTCAAAACATTGGTGTAATGTCAATCCAAGCTGAGATAAAAGGAAATTTCCAGAGTGGGCTCCATCCTGCTTTCCCTTTTCAAGTGGGAGCTTTCCCTAACTGAAGCCGGCTTTACAATGTTTGTTGGTTTGTTTTGACACAGACTAGTCATGTCATCTTGTTAAAATATCTTAAGCAATTTCATTAAATTGTGTATTATGCCTACTTCACTGAGGGATAGAGTCAAGTGGGCTAATATTTGCTCAGGGATTTCAGAGGATCAGAAGAAAATTACAATAAATGCAAATTAGTAGCACCACTCTCATACTGCTATCTGTCACAAATGACTATGGTTATAGCTGTGTCTTGCATCATCTCCTTAATAATTATCACTCAGTATAATATTAATTTTTAACCAACACCGTCAATAACAAGTCAAAACCTTCACAACCAGAGCTAACTTTACACCATTGTCTTCATCAATTACCACCATAATCCCATACATTTTACCACCATAATCCAGGAGTGTTGTGACCAAGACATTCTCTACGCTACTCTGCACTGATTTGGCCTCAATTGGAGTATTGTGTCCAGAAAGTTGTGGAGAAATTGTAGAAGGTCCAGAGAAAAGCAACAAAAATGATTCAAGGACTAGAGAGCATGAGCTATGAAGGAAGACTGAAAGAACTGGGTTTGTTTAGTTTGGAAAGAAGAAGACTGAGAGGGGACATGATAGCCGATTTCGGGTATCTAAAAGAGTGTCACAACACACACAATGTTCTAGTGTTCTATGATTCTATGATTTTACTTCTTGCCACAAATACCCACCATCATCATTACTGTTATTATAATGACATTGTGTGTGTTGTGGCAAAGTACTGGCTCTACCCCATGGTCCTGCATTTCTATTTTACCTCAGAGGCTGGGCCAGCCAGAAGAGTCTGGCTTTCAGGTCGGGGACTCCAACTCAGCAAAGGATGGACTCCTGAGCCAGGTCTGAAAGGCACCTCTGTGCAGTTCCAGGTACTTTGGGAAGTCCCCAGCAAGCCAAAGGGATGTTGTAAGCCTTCTCTTGTTTTCTTTTTAAATCACGTGTAATATCTAATACATCTTGCATTTATTTGCATTAAGCGATTTGTGTCTTCTTTGTTACCCTTCAAACATGAGATCAGAGTCTGACTGGCCCAGTCTCTGAAGTAAAACAACTCCTTGGGCAGTTGTTAGGTGCCTCAGCACACAGATAGTCATGACCCTGTACGTTGCCTCTAGTGTTTTCCTAGAGGTCAGAGTTACTGCTTATTGAGCTATTTGCATCATTGGTAAAGTCAATGAATGGGGAGGGAGAGACCCCTCCCTAATACCTGGATCTTCTTTCCCCAGAACTGGTTCTTTCTGAGGTGTGGGGAGGTTGCGGAGCCCAGGCCCAGCCACTACTCTGGGTTCTGGCCCAGGGATCGCAGGCAGCAGCAACTGCTCAGGTTTTTCCCTCTAGCTCGAAGACAGCAGCCTTTTCCCTGGGCCACTTCCTCAAATGCCCCCATAGAGCCTTTTCGCTGGCACCTGGCTGAATCTTCCCTTTCTCGGCTTCTCTGTAAATGCACTTCCTCGTCTCACTCCATCCCTTTATTCCTTCCCCCTTCCTTACCTGCGGGAAATCTTTTACAGTAGCACCCCGGGTTTTAGGTGTCTGGTTAGCCTGCTTTAATTACAGGGCAGCAGACTCAGGGTACGTCTACAATACAACGTTAATTCGAGCTAACTTAGTTCGAATTAGTTAATTCGAACTAAGCTAATTAGAACTAACGGATCCAGACTAAAAAACTAGTTCAAATTAGCGTTTTGATAATTCGAACTAGCAAGTCCACATTGAGTGGACTCTGAACAGGGCTTAACGATGGCCGGAAGCAGTGCCGGCAGGGCATCAGAGGAGGACTTAGAGCGTGGAGATGCTGTCTCAGGCTAGCTGAGGGCTGTGCTTAAAGGGTCCCGACCCCCACCCCGGACAGACAGTTCTCAGGGGTGCCCCGCTTGCAAAGCAGTCCTGGCTTGGAGTGCCCGGACTACCCACACTGGGCACATCACACCACTCGGCCATCAGCCCGGCTGCACTTGCCGCAGGCTGCCATCTAGGGAGAGGGGACAATCGGGGGGCTGCAGGAGAGGTTCCACCCCAAAAGCCCGCAGAGCCAGCCCAGTCCTCCCCATCGGGGGCTCGTGTCCCATTCCTCCCTCACCTCCTTCCACTTACCCTTCCCTAGCCCCTTTTCTTGATGTACAAAATAAAGGACAATTGTTTTCAAAAATGGAATCTGTCTTTATTGAACAAAACTGGGGGAGACTGGGAAAAGGAGGTGGGAGAGGGGAAGAGAGAGGGTGGGAGAGGGGAGGGCAACTAAAATGATGAGGGGTTGGGAACAGGTCCCATATGAAGAGAGGCTAAAGAGACTGGGACTTTTCAGCTTAGAAAAGAGGAGACGGAGGGGGAACAGGATAGAGGTCTGTAAAAGCATGAGTGGGGTGGAGAGGGTGCATACAGAAAAGTTCTTCATTAGTTCTAATAAAGAAGGACTAGAGGACACCAAAGGAAAGGAATGGGTAGCAGGCTTCAAACTAGTAACAGAAAATTGTTCTTCACAAGGCAAAGAGTCAACCTGTGGAACTCCTTGCTGCAGGAGGCTGTGAAGGCTACAACTAGAACAGAGTTTAAAGGGAAGTGAGGTCAAGTCATGGAGGTTGGGTCCATGGAGTAGTCTTAGCCAGGGGGTAGGAGTGGTGTCCGTGCCCAAGGTTTGTGGAAGGCTGGAGAGGGATGGCACGAGACAAATGGCGTGGTCACTGTCTTCGGTCCATCCCCTCCAGGGTCCCTAGGGTTGGCTGCTGTCGGCAGACAGGCTACTGGGCTAGATGGACCTTTGGTCTGACCCAGGACGGCTCAGGGCTCAGGGCTCAGTGTCGGGGGTCTCAGTGGACCCTCTTGATTTTCATGCACACCTGCTCCTGGGTGGCCAGGCTGGCAGCTCTCCTGTGCACCAGGTAACAGACCCTCTTTTGGCTCCTCCAGGACCTCTTGTTGAGGTTGTGGCTGCACTTCTCCCCTCACCTATTAATTTATGTACACCCCATCTGTCTCCCAAAGTCACAGGACCTCCTTGTCAACCTCCTGCTGGCTATTGCCAAGATGGCAATTTATAAGACCAGGGAGCAGAGGTTGATTGGGGGAGGTGCATACAACTGTGGGGCCCATTTGCTCTCCTGCATCTGTTCATGCATCCAGGCAGAGTTCCAGTGGGTGGGATCCACTGGCTCTCTTGAGACCTTCAAGGGGCACTGACTAGGGTTCTCTGCTCAGTTTCCCCATCCAGCTACCTTGTTTTAGCCCTTTGATCTCCATACCTGTCCCTGTCCCCCATGATCACTTGACATTCTGGGATCTGTGGACCCTCCCTGTAGGCTGGAGGGTGATCCTATAGATGTGAGTGGGCTAACACCTGTCCACCTCCTGCACTCCAATAGGATTACAGCACAACAGCCAACTAATCTAGGTCTGTCACAGTGCTTTTACCCTGCTCCAAATCCTGAGTTACTTACCATGTCCTTGGTCCTTATTCAGATAAAACTCTCAGTGAAGGCTAATTGTGAACTCACATCTGTATAAATCAGAAGTGTCTCCATATAAATCCATGAGGTTACACTGGTGTGAAACTGGTATGTGATCAGAATCAAGTAGTAGTATAAAAAGGAGTTTTCACTGGTTAAAAAAAGTGAGCATGAGTCTCTGTATTTGTCCTCAGGCAAACAGAATTTTATGCTGTTTCTAGTCTGGTTGCTGTATTAACACAATGATTTATTAAAAGTGGAAGAAATGTGGTTTGTGTTACCTGTTTCATTGCGAGCCTTTCTCCATTCTGAAACCAGAGAAATAACAAACATTGAATTAAAGGAAGCTAGTAACATGTTACAAACTGAGGGAGCATTCAGGGGGATTTAATTGTATAGCAGTGTTTTTAAACAACAAAGAGAAGTCCCAAGAATGTACCCACAGTACATTTAATAGTACACATAGATGTGGGATTTTCTGAACTGCTATGATTAGAAACCTAAGTATGGGCCTTGGTCTTCCTATGAACTTCTATGTCTTGTGCCTCATCTCATTATGAATTTGCCCTTTTGGAATGCGGTATGTTTTTAAATTTTTCTTTCATAAAATGACTCACCCCCAATTTTTTATAGTCATACACACTCTGTTTCTTTTAGGAGAGTAGTTAACAATGATTTAGACCCAAATATTATTGCCAAATACTTTGGCAGTGTGGCAACAGAAGTACACCGAATGAGGCAGGGCCTAAGGCCCAGAGCTTGAAAAAGACAAAGCTGTTGTGCTCAGCATATGGCCACATCTTATTTTTAGGTGTCTAGACACCCAATGGAATTTACAAAGCTTGAGTTATGTGCCCCAGCTACCTATTCACATCAAGAGGAGAGAGGTGCCAAACAATATACGACACAAAAGCCAGGGAGCCAACTAATTCTAGATGAGGAAGGTGCCTTCTTTTCTTAGGATTCAAAGGCATGACTCATCTCTTTCAGCCAGGCACATAAAATAGCTGGGGAGCAAGACAACCTCCCTTTTTCACCCATAGCTCAGATGTTAAGCACCCATCTAGGATGTGGAAGAACCACATCTCACTCCCTGAATGAGAGATAAGGGAGATTAGAACTTGAATTTCCCACATCTCACCTGAGTACCATAATAACTAGGCTGAAGGTGTGTGTCCAGACTACAGGGTTTTGTCGACGAAAGTCCACTTTTGTCAACAAAACTATACCTGACAAAAGTATACCTTAGCAAAACTACACTGCCGCTGAGTTCTGTCGACATAATGTAGACAGAACTCAGCAGTTTTTTCAATGGCGGTAAACCTCATTCTATGAGGAATAACGCCTTTTGTCAACAGAGTTCTGTTGACAGAAGGCGTTATTGCATCTACACTGTTCTTTGCGTCTATGTTCTTTGTCTCATGTTGACAAAGAGGCTTGCTTTGTCAACAGAACTGGACATAGTCTAGATAGACACTCTTTGTCGACAGATGCTTTCTCGACAGTATCTATCGACAAAGCCTCTGTCAACAAAAGCTTGGAGTCTAGATGTATCTAAGGTTACTAGGGGGCTGTGCCTCCTGCTCACTGCATTCACCAATCCCTCTGTTGTGGGTGGAGGCAACCCCCACTCTCTCCCTCCAGCCACCAGGGAGGGCGAGTATGTGGCCGCGCCAACCAGGGTCCCTGCTCCCTCCCCCTGCCACACCAGGATGAGGCCATGCCAACCAGGACCCCCTTTGCCCCCGACTCTACCAGCCAGGGTTCCCTTCCTCTTCCCCCCTCTGCCAACCAGGGCCCCCTTTCCCTCCCTACACCCCCCACAGTGGCCTAACTGTTACTCCAGGGATAAGGCAGTGATAACTTTAGTGACAAGGCAGTACACTAGGGCTGGCTCTAACCTCGGCAGCCAGGCCAGGCTGGGCCAGGCTGCAATGTGCCCAGTTTTCCCCCTGAATGCTGGAAGGGACTGGTCTGGGCACAATTTCCCCCCATGCACAGAGAAAGATTGGTCTGGGCCCAGCTTTTTCCCCGTGCACTTGGAGGAGCCGCGCTAGGCCAACCTTCCCCCCATGCATTGGAAGAGGCCAGACTCCAGCCATGCTGGACAGGTTTTCCCACTGGGAGGGGCTGGGTGTGGCTTTCCCTCTGCCCACCTGGAGGACCGGACGTAAGTCACACCAGACCACTTTTCCCACCTGGAGGGTCGCACCAGCCAAAGGCCCAGCTTTCCCTCCCACTGATAGGTAGGGAAGGGAATGGCTGGAGCCGTAGGCAACCCAAGCCCTCCATGTGTGCTCTGGGAAAGGCCAAGCTGGGGGTGGGTGCTGTATGTTCCTGTGTAATGCAGAGTGACGTGATGATGTCACTCTGTGGTCCCAGAGGAAATCCTTTTCTGAGGTATAGTAAGATAAGATAAGAGACACCCAGAGCAGCAGTTAAAGAGCATTCAATGAACAAGGGTGGAGATTGGGAGCAATGATAAAAGAGTCCGTTTGGATTCTTCCCTCCTATTATGAGTTACCTTAGCTGTGGGATGCTCCCATCTTGAAGATTTTGATAAATGGTCAAGGGTCACACTTTTCTATGGAAGGGGTGTGAGGTCTGGGACAGAGGTTGTGTGTAGAAGGGAGAGCAGGGTAAAGGATAGGAGTACAGGAGAAGGTGTGGAGTCTGAGAGGGAGTTTGGGTAAAGGAGGGGGTTCACAGTGCATCAAGCTTCCAGTGGAGTGGGTTGCAGACCAGATGGAAAGGCTTGGTGGGAAGAATCCAGACCCTGGGACATATCTTCCCCATGACTGATCCAAATTGTTCTGGTATCAACAGATGCCATAAGTATTGCAGAAAATAGGCTAAAGGGATGCTGAGCCATGCCTTTTTTATGCCACAGACCAGCATACAGGTTCAGAAATTTTGGCCGGCTGGTAATATTTTATTTGCATATTTTCATATTTATTCTGCAAATAATGAATATTCAAATATGCAAATAAAATGTTAGCTCTCCCCAAAATTTGTGAATAAGTTTGCCAGTCTGAGGTATGAAAAGCCCCGGGTCCCCAAGCTCCCCAGTGCCAGCCCTAATCCCTAGAGTTCCTCACTCTTCCACTACTCCCCACTGCCATCCACTGACCACAGAGTCCTCTGCACCAGCCCCACCCCCAAGTGCCAGACTCCTGTCCTCAGAACCCCCAGTGCCAGCCCCCATCCCAAATGCCTTAGTGCCAGACTCGTGTCCCTTAGAGCCCCAACCACCAGACCACCAAGTGCCAGTCTCCTGTTTCCAGAGACCCTCTGCACCCAGCCACCCTCAGGGTCTTGCTCAGTGCCACCCCCCCCCAGTCTACAATGTTAGCCCTGTTCCCAATGTACCCCCTTACTACTAGCCCCAGCCCCAGAGCTCCCCATTGTCAGCCCCCCACCCCAGAGGTGCCAATGTGCCCCAAAGTCAGGCTCCCACCACTTAGAGCCCACCAGTACTAGTTACACCCACAGAGACCCACAGTTTTGGCTTCATCCCCCAGAGTCCCATAGTGCTAGCCCAATGTCTCTTAGAGGTCCCCCCACCTTCAGAGGACCCCAGCACCAGCGCAGCCTATAAGCCTGTGTTAATTCACGACTCTGTTCTAGGTTAATTAAAAAGTGTTGTCAGAGAAAATCATCAACGGTTCTGATTTGGAGTAAAAAAATGTAAAGTAAATGAACAACTATGCACTGAAGAAAGAGAATGAAATGAAACAAACCCATCAGTTTTCATTGAAGAATATTCTTCTGAAGGGTAGGAGTAGCTGAGAAATTAGGGAACTTACCATTTTCCTTCTGGAGCTGGTCTGCAAAAGAAGAGTGGGATGTCAATGATATATCAGGTGGGCAGGTACTACTTAGCTCTCCGAAGCATCTGCCCCATAGACCTTCCCATAAAGCAGTTGCCAGTATTTTCATTTGTGGCCTTTCTTAAACACTTGCTCAATCACCTAAATTCAATAACAACTCCAAATCTTGTATGTCATAAAAACATACAGAAAATACAAACAAACAAAAAAAAGGCCTGTGATCTCACATTACTGGAAAATGTGCCCACACCCCACCATAGATGGTTTAAAGAGACCCTTCTCCCAGTCGCACATCATCTTCCTCAATGCTTATGCCAAATGGTCAACTGTAGTGATCATGCAACATTTAGTTTATTCATGTGCAGCCACAAAGGTTTAACAACCCAGGAGTCAATGCATCACTACAAATGCATTATGAAAAACATCTATGTGAAGGCTGTTCCCCACTCTGGCACATTGGGTATGTCTAGACTACATGCCTCTGGTGACAGAGGCATGTAGATTAGGCTATCCGGCATAGGCAAAGAAGCGGAGTTTTAAATAATCCCCGCTTCATTAAAATAAACATGTCCACCACGCTTATCATTGGCACAGAGGCATGTAGTCTAGACATGCCCTTTGAGTGCAGAAGGTGGGTACCTGCAAAACTCTTTAAACTACACCGCCACTAGAGGTTTCTGTTTAAAAACTCCCCAAGGTCACAGATTCCCTGACCTTGTCTGGTACGCTGCCAGCACCCAAATGCAATAGCCCCTCAAAGCCAGGAAGTTGCACTTGGGAGTTTCTTCCTGTGTGGGAACCACAAACTCTTCAATTCTTCCTTAGGGGAAAGCTTGAATATAAACTGTAATTTCTTAATTACTGACCTTCAATCACAGGCAGATAAATGCACAGCCTCCTCTAGGATTCAGGAAGGGGGAGTTACATAAAGTTGGTGTGGGGAACATGTCAACAAATAAGGTATCTTTCAGGGAACAATCTTTAATAATTCCTTTGAAAGCACTTACTTAAGTCCTAACCCTAAACCTAACCCTTGGCTTATAGCTTGCAGCAGGGGCTATGTGCCTCCTTCACAACTTCCTAGAGCTGGGTGCCCTCCTTTCTCATGACTCCGGTTGGGGCTTTGCACCTATCGTTGACCACTCCCACCCCCATGTGTTTTACTTTTGCAATCTGGTCATGCTAAGTGATACCCCCATTATTCAAGCAATTTGTGCTGAGTCTGAGTAAGATTAAATTAAAAAATGAAAGTAAACTTACCATTCCGTTCCTTAAGTGTCACTGAAAAACAAACCAAAATAAGCAAATATTTCAAGTATTTCAAAACAATGTAACGTTTGTATTGTATCTATCATTGTAAATATAATGCAAATCTTCTAATCCACCATTAAGTCGAAGGCCCTGTCCTCTCACAAGCATAGGAAACGATTTTTCATCCCACGACACACTCGTTACAAATGCCTTTTTCTTAGTCATACAGCACCACAGATACATTACTAAGAATGGCTTGAGCCCTCAATCAGTACGCAATCCAGAAGTAATTTGAGATTAATTTGATTATCACTAAAATAAAAAATAAAAGTAAACTTACATTTCTCTTTCTGAAATTCCTCTGAGAAACATAAAGATAAAATATATTTCAAAGTAATGCAAGACTTTCTTTATGCAATATATCTGTTCAATAATCTCTCCATCTGTTCAGTAATGGGACTATTTCTTCCCCTGGTTTACTTCATTTGTGACATTTAGCATAGGTCTACACAAAGCCAATGGGCGGTCTGATTCCAAGGTTTGAGGGATGTACATGGCAGAGCTTTGCTCAGACTGCTGCCTAAATATAGCACTGGGGCTCTGATGGCATATGGGATGACTTAGGTTATATGCCCAAGCATGTATCCAGAGAGTCAGGTGGCTTTGTAGCAGGGTGACAATCTAGTGAGGACACCTTTATGTATTTTATATACACTTGTATTTTTAACTTGGGTACTCAAACAAGAAAAATAAATATGCCAAAGTAATACACATTTTGAAATGTTCAAATATGCATTGTATCATCTCAGGGTTCGTCTGGACTGAAAGCTTCTTTCAAAAGAGAGCATTCACACATCAAAAGTGGATCTAAAAAGTGATCTCTTTTGAAAGAGAGTGTCCACAGTAAGCCATTAGCTCATCATTTCCAGTTGCTGTTGCCTATCTGAGATGGGTGCTTAAAGGGACCCCCCCTGGACAGCTATTTCTCAGCTTCTGCTGTGGGGTTGCCTACCTCTCTGAGGGATAGCAAAGCTTTTGCAGCACATGCTCTGATTGCCCAGCTTTCTTGGACACCACATCATATTCTTCTCTTTTTACCAGAGCTGGAGATGGCCCCACATTACCGTGCTGCAGCTTCTGCAGCAGTTTCAACAGACTGTCATGACAGTTCTGCCTGAGCTCAAATCCCAGCTCAGCACTGAGAACGTCTTCCTGGATGCGGGAGCAATGCCCTTACCACCATCCCCACTGTCAAGAGGCAATTTTTGAGGCTGGACACCAGTTTCGACTGGTGACACTGCGTCATCATGGAGTGGTGGGATGACCAGCAGTGGCTCCAAAACTTCTGCATGCGGAAGACCACCTTCTTGGAGCTGTGTACCTGGTTCACCCCTGCCCTCTGATGACAGGACACCCACCAATGTACAAAGCAGATGGACAAACATCTCAGACACTTCGCCAAAGGATCAATGCCCTCAAAACAGATATTAGACAGGATCACAAAGAAAAAACAGTTTCTTGCCATTTCAACCAGAAAGGACACTGTCTCAACGACTTAATCACCTGCATCCTGCTTCAAAAACCTTTTAAATCTGCACTTCAAAGGGAATCCTCTGAACTGTCATTCATGCTAAAATTTGACACTCTACGCTTGAGTCTCAACAAAGACTCTTGCTATCTCACCCATTACAAAGATAGCTTCCCCAATTATCACCTCTAATACCATTAACTCACAGACATTTCCCCACCTCTAATACCATTAGCTCACAGACATCTACCTTCCCCCTCCCACGCATCCCTCCTCTGTTCTGAAATTTGATTTGTTCTTGTCATATGTGTTCATCATTTTTTTAACTGTATCCTTTGGTATATATAGTTGTGACAATTTTCTTCCACTATTTGATCTGAGGAAGTGGGTCTGGCCCACGAAAGCTCATCATCTAATAAACCATCTTGTTAGTCTTTAAAGTGCTACATAGTCCTGTTTTTTGTTTCAGCTACAACAGACTAACACGGCTACATTTCTATCTAAATTCAATAACAACTCCAAATCTTGTATGTCATAAGAACAAACAGAAAATGCAAACAAACAAAAAAAAACCCTGTGATCTCACATTACTGAAGAATCTGCCCTCACTCCACCATATATGGTTTATAGAGACCCTTCTCCCAGTCGCACATCATCTTCCTCAATGTTTATGCCAAATGGTCAACTGTAGTGATCATACATCATTTGGTCTATTCGTGTGCAGCCAAAAGGATTTGACAGCCCAGGAGTCAATGCATCACCACAAGTGCATTATGAACAAAATCTATATTAAAGCTGTTCCCTATTCTGGCACTTTGTGTACATCTACACAGCTCCCCTCTTCCACAAAAACCTATGGTAATGAAGCACGGATTAGGATATTGTTGTGCTTTATTTGTATAATTAATTAGCCTTCAAGTAAAGAAAGTGAGTGCCTGCAAAACTCCTTAAACTACCCTGCCATTAAAGGTTTCTGTTTAAAATCTCCCCAAGGTCACAGATTTCCTGATCTTGGCTGGTACGCTGCCAGCACCCAAATGCAATAGCCCCTCAAAAGCCAGGAAGTCGCACTTGGGAATTTCTTCCTGTGGGGTATCTGCAAACTCTTTAATCCTTGCTTAGGGAAGACCTTGAATATAAACTGTAATCTCTTAATAACTGATCTTCAGTCAGGAGCCTTCTCCTTCTAGGTCTCAGGAATCATATCATAGCTTTTAAAAGGTGCTTTTATTAAAAACAAAACAAAACAAAACAAAACAAAGAAGACGTATTTGGTAAAGCATACTTGATTGTCTGGAGTTACAGAACAACTGTAAAAAACCAACCAAACCTAATTTACTCATTTTTTTCCTGGAAAGACAGCATTGTACTTCAGCAACTTATTTGAACCTATGTCTCTACCATCATATCCATCTCTGCTAGTTAGCTTAAGTATGAAAAATAATGAGATTAATTACATCTCTTGTTTGAAGTGGGTTTTTACTCTACAAATTTAACGAAGGAGCCATTGGAAGAAAATACATTTTGGAAACAACAACAAATGATCTGGTAGCACTTTATAGACCAACAAAACATGTAGATGGTATCGTGAGCTTTTGTGGGCACAGCCCACTTCTTCAGATGACCGGAGAAGATCTGAAGAAGTGGGCTGTTTCCACGAAAGCTCATGATCCCATCTACATGTTTGGTTAGTGTATAAAGTGCTACCAGACCATTTGTTGTTTTTTCCTGTACAGACTAACTTGGCTACCTCTTGAAGATTTTGGAAACAGTAGGATATCAATGTCTCCTGATTTTAACAGTGAGATGGCTTATTTGTGAGTCATAGGCTATGTCTAGACTACAAGCCTCTTCCGAAAAAGAGTGTCTAGACTACAACCAGTACTTTCAAAAAAGCAAGCTGCTTTTTTGAAAGAGAGCACCCAGGCTACCCCACAGAGCCCTTCTTCAAAAGAATGCTGAACCATGCCCCCATTATCATAGCCCTTGCTCTGACTCTCAAAGGGTATGTCTACACTAGCTCATTAATTCAAGCTAGGTAGGCAAAACAGGCGACGGGAGTTGCAAATGAAGCCCAGGAGTTAAATATCTCGGGCTTTATTTGCATGTTCCCATCCGGTCACCATTTTGAAATTCCACTAGTCTGAAGGACTTAGTTCGAATTGCCGTTTCTCTGCCGTGTGTAGCCGCATGGCAGTTACTTCGGACTAGTGGAATTTCAAAATGGCAACTGGACGGGAACATGCAAATAAAGCCCGGGATATTTAACTCTCAGGCTTCATTTGCAGCCTACCTAGCCTGAATTAATGAACTAGTGTAGACATACCCAAACAGGGCAGTAGAGGTGCACCATACAAAGTTTTTCCAAACTGAATAACCATTATGTTTTGGGGAAGATTTTATGGTGAGAACAGCATGAAGAAATTGTTAAGAAGCTACCTTTTTTTTCTTTTGATTTGAAGACTTACTACTTCATAGGAGTGTACAAAATTTAGCACACAAAATTTTGATCATGATTTTCCCAATTAATAGCCCTAGCCACATTATACCAAATGTAAATTAGGAAAACATAAAACCCATCATAACATCATGATAGCCTCTTTTCTATATTCAAACATAAAATTAACATAATCAGAGGCATAGTAATATTGAATATATATACTCTATAGTGATAGTTCAAAAATCAGTGTTTCCATCCATGTATTCTAGGTTAATTAAACAATTAATTAGTATAATAATTAAACAGGTATTCTGTCATTGAAACTCATGAACAGTTCTTATATGGTGTAAAAGAATTATAGGGTAATGATTGAAAGGGTTGAAGAAAGAAAATGAAATGGAGAAATTTTAGTTTTTATTTAAAAATATTCATCTGAAGGACAGGAGTAGCAGAGAAACTAGAGAACTTATTATTTTTCTTCAGGACCAGGTCTGCAAAAGAAGAGTTGTATTTCAGTGTTTTTCTTCTACAAATGTAAAGACCAAAATCCAAAGGACATCGTTTTTAAGTATAATGTGATGAACCATATAGCACAAACAATAGTTTCTTGGTATTCTATCAGCCTTGCTAATGACACTATACTATTTAAAAATCATGTATCTTGTCCTCTATCCCAAGGACAGTCAGAGGAAGGGGGAGTTACATAAACATGACTTTGGGACATGTGAACAAATAAGGTCTGTTTCACGGAATAATCTTTACAAATGCCTAGCTGAAAACTTCCTTTAAAAGCACATATTTAAGCCCTACTCCTAAGCCTAGCCCTTGCCTTATGGTGTGCAGCAGGGGCTATATGCCTTCTTCACACCTTCCTAGGGCTATATGTCCTCTTTTCTCATGGCTCCGGTTGGGTCTTTGCACCTATGGTTGACCTCCCCATCCCACTTGTTTTACTTTTGCAATCTGGTCACTAAGTCAGGCATGTCAAACTCGAAGCCTACTGAGGGATGCACAAATGAAAACTGATTGCTTTCAGGACCACCAAAGAAAATATACTTCATTAGAAAGTCGTAATTATGTATTATTATAAATTATGTTTTAGGTATATTGTCTAGTATTTTTTCAGGTCTTGATTTAATACAATAATTTGTTGTTAAAATTGTTATTTGGTCATATAAAATCATTTTTAATTTAAATATAAATGTAAGGTACTTTTAAATTTTGTATATGATACATAACTTGTTTTGTTGAAATAAAAACAAGTATAGACTTGTGGTTAATCAAATAGAACACGTTTCTGTGAAAATTTCATATACTTTGTAACTTTGAGATTTTGCATAAACCTATAATTATTCATGCAATTGCAAAAATTGACATATTTATTAATATAAAATTAATATAGATTTTGTGATTTTATTTGGGAATAAATAAATAATAAACAAAATAACCTTCCCCCCTTCCTCATAGGCGGGCACTCCTATATCCACATTCTAACTCAATCCTCCTCCATTTCTCCAGAGCCAGGCACCCCCAAACTAATGCCTCCTCCCACCGCCAGAGCCAGGCATTTGCAGCCCTCCCAACCTAACCCTTTTTCCTCTCCCTCAGAGCCAGGCACCCCAAATCCAATGCCTCCCCTAACCTAATACCTAGGTCCTGGAGTCACCGTTGCCGCTGCCACACATTTCTTCCTCAGGTACGCTGGGGTGGTGTGAGCACAGTGTCCAGCTGTGAATGCATGCTGGGCACCGTGCACAGAGTGGCCTGGCTAGCTGTGATCTGCACTTGGCCACATGCTCCGAGTGGCTAGCAGGCCACACTTTATTCCTTTATAAAAATGTACTGGCAGGATGCAAAAAATTTCGATTGGACTGCATGTGGCCCGCCAAATGCCAGTTTGACAGGACTGCTCTAAGTGATATCCACATTCTTCAAGCAATTTGTGCTAAGTCTGAGTAAGATTAAATTCAAAAATGAAAAATAAACTTACCAATTTGTTCCTTAAGTATCACTGAAAAACAAACCAAAATAAGCAAGTATTTCAAAACAATGTAAGGTTTGTATTGTATCTTTCATTGTAAATATAATGCAATCTTCTAATCCACCATTAAGTCAAAGGCCCTGTCCTCTCACAAACATAGGAAACCATTCTTCATCCCACCACACACTCATTACAAATGCCTTTTTCTTAGTCACACAGCACCACAGATACATTACTAAGAATGGCTTGAGCCCTCAATCAGTATGTAATCCAGAAGTAATTTGAGATTAATTTGATTATCACTAAAATAAAAAATAAAAATAAACTTACATTTCTCTTTCTGAAGTTCCTCTGAGAAACATAAAGATAAAATATATTTCAAAGTAATGCAAGTCTTCCTTTATGCAATATATCTGTTCAATAATCTCTCCATCTGTTCAGTAATGGGAATATTTCTTCCCCTGGTTTACTTCATTTGTGACATTTAGCATAGGTCTACACAAAGCCAATGGGAGGTCCAATTCCAAGGTTTGAGGGATGTACATGGCAGAGCTTTGCCCAAGGGTTTTCATCTTTGTTAGTGAAATTGCTCACTGACTTACAAGCCATTCATTTTCTCCAAGGAATTATAGTGATACTAGAGTGACCAGATGTCCCGATGAATGAGGGACTGTCCTGATATTTAGATATTTGACCCACATCACAATCACACATTATTTGGGTTCAATTTTCCCTGATATTTTGGCATGGGCAGGCTGCAAGCACTTACCTGGAGGTTTGGGGGCACTTATATGCAGTGCTACTCCACATAGATAAGTGGCCACCAGTAGTCTGTAGTTGGGTGACGCCTAGGCATGAGGGAGAGGACTCCTTGTACTGCACTTACCTCAAGCATGGGTGGCTCCCATTGGCCAGGAACCAAACCACTAGGGGCTGCAGGGACAGGGCTTACAGGCACATACAGGCTATGTCTACACTACAAGCTTCTTTCGTGAGAAGCTTTTTTTGGAAGAGATCTTCCACAAAAACTTCTTGTGTAAGAGCGCATCCATACTGAAAAAGCACACCAACAAAGCAATGAACTTTTGCACAAGAGAGTGTCCAGACTGAATGGACAGTATCTCGCATGTAAGCTGTGATTGCTATGGACAGAATGGCCACCAGGGCACCTATGCTTTTTCCTCTTTCCTCTTTCCTCTTTCCTCTTCTTCCAAAAGAACTCCCTCTTCCCTGTTCATAAAAGGGCTTTTTCCTGATAGAAAGAGGAATACCAATGCTGGAAAAAACCCTCTGTTTTTTTCAATTTGCTGTCAAAAGAACACTGTGGCTGCATCTAGACTGGCATGATTTTGTGCAAATACTTTTAACTGAAAAGTTTTTCCATTAAAAGTATTTGAGCAAAACCATGTCTAGATTGGCACGGATGCTTTTGTGCAAAAGTGCTTTTGTGCAAAAAAAGCCCCAATCACCATTTTTGCCATAGGGGCTTTTTTGCGCAAAACAATTCTGGGTTGTCTACACTGGCCCACTTGCGCAAAAGCATTTGTGCAAGAGGGCTTTTGCCCGAGAGGGAGTGTCATTGTATTTGTGCAAGAAGCACTGATTTTGTACATTACAAAGTCAGTGTTCTTGCGCAAATTCAAGCGGACAGTGTAGACAGCTGGCAAGTTTTTGCGCAAAAGCAGTTGTTTTTGTGCAAAAACTTGCCAGTCTAGATGCAGCTGCAGTGTGGCTGTAATTCAGGTTTTGTCAGAAAAGTGGCCATTTTCCCAACTAAACTCTGTGTTGTAGACTTAACCACAGTGCACAGAGCTCTCTAGTTCCTCCAGTCCTAGGACCTGCTGGACACTTCCTGGGAAATGCACCAGGTAAGTGAAACTGGTACCTCCAGCCCATGCCTACTCCTAGCAGATCTCCATGGCTCTTACATTTGGAGGTTGCAAGGTACTCAGTGCAGGGTACTAAGTGCCTGTGCCTACAAGTACTGGCCCTGCAGCTCCCATTGTCATGGTTTCAACCAATGGGAGCCGAGGAGCTTGTACTTGTGGTGCACAGCATGTGGAGACACTCTTCCCTCCCCTGGATCCTCTCACTTCTGAGCCAGAGACTCCCTGAATCCTAGCTGGGCTAATGAATGTGAGAGGGGTGGGGTGGATACTGGGGAAGGGGCATGAGGGACTGAGAGTCTGGGAGACAAGGGCAATACTTAGGGAGGACAAAGGCCTAAGCCACACATACTGGGATGCTGTATTTTGCTCTTCTGTCCATTCCTGTGTCCCTTATCAGAGGAATGTACACAGCTTGTGTGCTGGCCTCTCTCTCCTGGCTGAGGGGAGGAAAGGGGTAGAGGAGTGAATGACGCTAGCTGAGTGATTTCCTCCTGCTTCCTGATAATGAGGGGAAGGAGATGAAGAACTAGTAGCATCCCAGTAAAAGGGGCTGTAGGCTCTGCTGCTGTCCCGAAATGGTGCTCTTGCTAAGAGATAGGGTGTGATAGGGTGCTGAGTTGTCTGTGAGGGTATGTCTACACTAGTCACACTAGTTCAAACTAGGGTGGCTAATGTAGTCATTCAAACTTGCAAATGAAGCCCGGGATTAAAATATCCCAGGTTTTATTTGCATGTTCCCAGGCACTGCCATTTTTAAATGCCCAGTAGTTTGGACTCTCTGCAATGAGGAGTAGTCCGAATTAGGGGCTGTAGTTCGAACTAACTGGCATTTAAAAATGGCGGTGCTTGGGAACATGCAAATAAAACCCAGGATATTTTAATCCCAGGCTTCATTTGCAAGTTCAAATGACTATATTAGCCACCGTAGTTTGAACTAGGGTGGCTAGTGTAGACATACCCTGAGGGAGTGGAAGGTGCTTGGTAGGTGAGGGAGGACTGTGTGTTTTGGAGTGCAGGCTGAGGTACCTGTTGGGAGTGCTGAATAATGTGGGAGAAATGTGATTGTGTCTCAGGGCAGTCTGTGTGGGACATTGTGTACTTGCGCTGGTTGGGCTGAGGGAAAGAGCACTGCATTGAAGGAGAGAGAGGAAATATGTGTGTAGAGGGAACTAAGGAGCCAAGGAGTTCTGTGTAGGGTTCTGGGCAGCTGTGGTGAGTCTGTAGATGGGAGTATTGGGCAGGTGTGATGATGTGTATAGCACTGTGCATTTATGGTAGAAGGGCTGTGTTTGTTGCAGGGGGTGGCTCTTGGCTTAGTTGTTTGGAGCACAGAACACAGCAGGCCCAGAATGCCCTGGGGAGGACAGCCATGTGGCATAGTATAGGCCCACCCCTAACAGGAAGGGGTCCAGTCAAGTCCTCTCACACATACACTCTGACATCCTCTGACTGGCCATGACGGGTCACACAGATGTAGGCAACCAATGGACCTAGGCTCAGTGGAGTGTGCACGTATATGTGTCTGACCCAGCACATACCCTGCATAGCACAACTGCAACATCCCTTTACTAGAGAACATTGCTGAGATGGAGCAATGCCTCATGATGGACTGTAGCATGTAACATAACCCAAGTCAGTATCTGCTTTCCATGGTGAAGAGGATTTCACTGTATAGAATGTCTGTCAGTGCCCTCCCCCTACTGGAAATAGTCTTACACGAGTAGGCCTTATAAATAGAACACATTCCCAAGTCAACTGACTACACGTAGACATGTCTAAAACATACTCCACTCCACTCATGAGAACTATGGTGTGCATCCTGGCCTTATTCTCTCCATCGACCTATGCTACACTCTCCTGTTAGTCTATAACAATGAGAGCCAATAACAATACAGTTTCTTGGTACTCTACCAACATTAGAAATGACACTATACTATTTGCAAAAATCATGCATCTTGTTCTCTGGCTCTAGAATCACTCAGAGGGAGGAGGAGTTACATAAACATAGTTTTGGGTGGTCTTCCAGAGAATGATTTATAGAAATGCCCTGAAAGTTGCCTTTGAGAGCACTTCCTTAAGCCGTAGTCCTAACTCTAACCTTTGCCCTGTGGCTTGCAATAGGGGCTGCAGAAGGGGCCATATTGCTTTCTCAAACCTTCTAGGGTCTACGCCCCCCTCTCCTATGGCTCCGCTTGGGTCTTTGCACCTGTGGTTAACCCTCCCCACCTCCCCCATGCGTTCTTATATTTTATTCTCGCAATCTCGTCATCCTAAGTGATACCCACAGTCTACGAGCAATTTGTGCTGAGTCTGAGTAAGATTACATTAAAAAAATGAAAGTTAACCTACCATTCTCTTTCATAAGCTTCACTGAAAAACAAACAAAAACAAGTATTTCAGATTGATGTCAGGTTTTATTGTGAACTTTAGCACCCCCATTTGAAGTAACAGGCAGATTCCCTGTGCTGCTCTATGTAATCCATAACACTCACATTATGTCTAGATGGTGGCTGGGATGTGCAAGTAACTGTTTGGGGACAGACAAAGAGAATCTTTGCTTGAGCTTCTGCCCAAAAATGGCAGTGTGGCTGTAGTGGCAGGCCAGCAGTTGGAGCTTTGTACCCAAGTACATACCCATAAATCAGGCATTGTTGTTTATGGGGTCCTAATCTGAGCTGATGCCTCTACCACCATATCCACACTGTAGCCAGCTCAAGAGAAAAGAGAGAGAGAGAAATTTGTGAATTCTCTGCCTAAATTGTGTGGGAGGTTTTCCCAGCAATTTAAAGAGTGAACCATCATAAGAGGAGATTATTTGTAATGGACAGTGAGACGAATATATCAATAACTTTTGACTTTAACACAGAAGTTGCTGCTCAGGGTGCATTTACATAGCACCCTAAACTTGTGTTATGCAAATTGTGTATCTTATTTCAAAACTACTTTTAAATAGCTTATTTTGAAATTTAGTGTGTCTTCACAGCACCAAATTTCAAAATAATGCACTCTTTTGAGCCTTCCTTTATCCCTCATGCAACAACGTTTACTGGGATGGCAAAATAGTGCACCCGTTATTTCGAAAAATATTTTGAAATAACGGGCTGCTTGTGTAGATGCAGGGTAGCCATTTCAGGATAGTTCTTGCATGCCAAAAAAGCCGAGAAATGTAAATGTACCCTGAGTAAGTGAAAAAGTTCACAAATGAAACCTAACTCACTAATTTCCTACTTCAGATTACAAGTGTTAGAATCAAAACAGCCATGTTCCAAAATTCCACTGTGTGACAAACACCACTTTCCTGTGGCATGTTAATAGAGTTACTGAGGGCTAAAAATGAGGCATGAAAAGATCAAATCCCAAATTTAGCTTGATGTATCCTGCTCTGCAGAGCCATGGAAAGGTCTTGAGTCATGACACAGGAGCAAGGCCATCAGTGATTTCACATAGCATGGGAGGGAGGTAAAGAGAGGGATGTCACTTGTGCATGTATGGATTTTATCTAGATGTTCATACTGAAAAGGGTAATGAAGAGGTCCATTTATAAGCTATTGCCATATAAAAGCTCATGTTATTTATAGTGCGTCTCTGATGCAAGTCAAGATGATTATAGGGTTCATTGGCCTGAGGAAGGGGAAACAATGCCAGGAAATAATGCTCAAAAAAGGAAGAATGTGAGTGCTCCTGTTGCAATTGGTCCCAATTGTCTCCCCAACAAATAACACAAAGATCAGTGTGGACAGCCAGCATAAGACATGAGAGGCCGGGGAGGCTAAGCTTTTCCAAACAGGACAAGGTGCACTTCATGGAGGCATGCCAGCCCACTATTTTTGAAGTGCTTCTGGGGAAAGGGCACCCAGGCCATAATCCCACTCCTGCATCACCTTGACAACCCCATCCCAATCATCCTCTTTCCGCATGGTCCTTCCTGAACTGCTCCTCTTACCACCTCTGCTCCACCACTTCCCCTGGATGTCCCTGCCTTTCTCCTCCTCTCCCCTCCCCAAGGCATCCCCAGCCTGAGGAGTGGCAGGCAGGGGTGCCTTAGGGGAAGAGGCAATGAGGCGCTAGGAACATATGGTAAAGTGTCCAGGGAAGGAATGTAAAGGCTGAACAGTGAGCAGAGGGCCTGGGATAGGGAGCAGAGTTGGGAGTGGGGTGGATCAGGCATGGATCATGGGCAAGGCCTGGGGGAGAAGGACAAGAGGATCTGAGCCTTGGAGCAGATCAGAGACCTGGCCATTGTTTAGGCGCTGTTGGCTTGCCACATGCCTAGGGAGCTCATGCCCAGCCTCACCATACACTGGAGTCCTGCACTGCCCATGAAGACCTGCTGTCACTTTCTCTCCCTAGCAGGCACAAGCAGCCACAGTGAAACTGTGAGTCCTTCACAAGGCTAGACTTGTGAGGGTTTTCATTGTGTTTGTCAATTCAGGGAGTTACGGGACAGGAGTTAAGTGTATTGAAAATGAAATTAAAAAACAAAACAAGCCTGCTTGGAGGCTAACGGGCTCTATTGGGGAGCTTGCAACTTGGGCCTAGCAGAGAAGTGTGCAGACAGGTGCCTAACAGCAAGGTGGGAGTGAGTTGGGCCCATTTGACTTTGTGACCAGTTTGTTTTGACTCTCTGTTATTCATTCAGTGTTATCCTTCGGAAGTAGTGACGTTGTATTGCAACATTCCAGAAAGAGTCCTTTAGGGTTTTCTCTAATTGCTCTGTGTTTGTCTTGTGTGACGATAACTGAGGAATGCTTTTAAAATGAAAAATGGTAGCAGGAGGGAAAGGTGGATAATGGAGGGATGACAGGAGTTACTATAGAGAACTTTCTGGGTGTCTGGCTGGTGAGTCTTGCCCACATGCTCAGGGTTTAGCTGATCGTCATATTTGGGGTCGGGAAGGAATTTTCCTCCAGGGTAGATTGGCAGAGGGCCTGGAGGTTTTTTGCCTTCCTCTGTAGCATGGGGTACAGATCACAGTTGGAGGATTCTCTGCATCTTGGGGTCTTCAAAGTATTTGAAGGCTTCAATATCTGAGATATAGGTGAGAGGATTATTCTAGGAGGGGTGGGTGAGATTCTGTGGCCTGCACTGTGTAGGGGGTCAGACTAGATGATCATAATGGTCCCTTCTGACTTTAAAGTCTATGGCTGTGTCTACACTGGCCAGTTATTCCAGAAAATTAGCCGCTTTTTTGGAATAACTTGCCAGCTGTCTACACTGGCAGCTTGAATTTCTGGAAAAGCACTGACGATCTAATGTAAAATCATCAGTGCTTTTCTGGAAAAACTATGCTGCTCCCATTTGGGCAAAAGTCTTTTTCCGGAAAACTGTTCCAGAAAAGGGCCAGTGTAGACAGGAGAGATTTCTTTTCCGCAAAAAAGCCCCTATCGCGAAAATGACGATTGGGGCTTTTTTGCGAAAAAGCGCGTCTAGTTTGGCACGGATGTTTTTCCGCAAAAAGTGCTTTTCCGGAAAAGCATCCTGCCAATCTAGACGCGCTTTTTCCGAAAATACTTTTAATGGAAAACTTTTCCGTTAAAAGCATTTCCTGAAAATCATGCCAGTCTAGACGTAGCCTATGAGTCTATAATACACCTCTGAAATCTGTGTTGGGGTAGATAGAATGGCACATCTGGGGGCTTCACAGAAGTGTCAGAACATCCATAGAAGTGCTGGGTAGAAGTGGGGGGGGGGGGGAGGGGAGGGCGGCACTGGTATCGGCACTGTGGCTCTGCCCCCTACTCTTCCTAGAATCATAGAATCATAGAACTGGAAGAGACCTCAGAAGGTCATCAAGTCCAGCCCCCTGCTCTAGGCAGGACCAATTCCAACTAAACCCAGCCAGGGCTTTGTCAAGCCGAGACTTAAACACCTCTAGGGATGGAGACTCCACTACTTCCCTAGGTAACCCATTCCAGTGCTTCACCACCCTCCTAGTGAAATAGTTTTTCCTAATATCCAACCTGGACCTCTCCCACCACAACTTGAGACCATTGCTCCTTGTTCTGCCATCTGTCACTACTAAGAACAGCCTTTCTCCATCCTCTTTGGAACCTCCCTTCAGGAAGTTGAAGACTACTATCAAATCCCCCTTCACTCTTCGCTTCTGCAGACTAAACAGACCCAACCCCCAGGTCCTTTTCTGCAGAACTACTACTTAACTGGTTGGTCCCCAGCTTGTAACTGTGCTTGGGATTCTTCCGTCCCAAGTGCAGGACTCTACACTTGTCCTTGTTGAACTTCATCAGATTTCTTGTGGCCCAATCCTCCAATTTGTCAAAGTCATTCTGTACCCTATCTCTGCCCTTAAGCGTATCTACCTCTCCCCCCAGCTTAGTGTCATCCGCAAACTTGCTGAGGGTGCAATCCATCCCCTCATCCAGATCATTAATAAAGATATTGAACAAAACCGGTCCTGGAACCGAACTTTGGGGCACTCAGCTAGAAACCAACCACCATCCTGACATCGAGCCATTGATCACTACCCGCTGGGCTCGGCCTTCTAGCCATCTTTCTATCCATCTTACCGTCCATTTATCCAATCCACAATCCCTTAACTTGCTGGCAAGAAGCCTTGCTAAAGTCAAAGTATATAACATCCACTGACTTCCCCATGTCCACAGAGCCAGTTACCTCATCATAGAAGCTAATCAGATTGGTCAGGCACGACTTGCCCTTTGTGAATCCATGCTGACTATTCCTAATCACTTTTCTCTCATCCAAGTGCCTCGATATGGATTCCTTAATGATCCCTTCCATGATTTTTCCAGGAACCGAGGTAAGACTGACCGGCCTATAGTTCTCTGGATCATCCTTCTTCCCATTTTTGAAGATGGGCACTACATTTGCCTTTTTCCAGTCATCCGGGATTTCTCCCGATCTCCACGATTTTTCAAAGATAATAGCCAAAGGCTCCACAATGACATTTGCCAACTCCCTCATTACCCTCAGATGCACTAAGTCCGGACCCATGGATTTGTGTATGTTTAGCTTTTCTAAATAGTTCCTACCTTTTCTTTACCCACCACGGGCTGTCCATCTTCATCCCATCTTGCGTCACTTGGTGCAGAAGTCCAGGAGCCGACCTTGTCCGTGAATATAGAGGCAAAGAAAGCATTGAGTACTTCAGCTTTCCCCACATCATCTGTCACTAGGTTACCTCCTTCATCCATTAGGGGCCGCACACCCTCTCTGATCACCTTCTTCTTGTTAACATGCCTATAGAAACCTTTCTTGTTATCCTTCACATCCTTAGCCAGTCGCAATTCCATTTGTGCTTTCGCCTTCCTGATAACCCCCTGGCATTCTTGAGCTATACCTTTAAACCCCTCCCTGGTCATTTGTCCAAGTTTCCACTCTTTGTAAGCTTCGTTTTTGTGCCTAAGTTCACCAAGGATTTCCCCTGTAAGCCAGTCTGGTCTCCTACCATGTTTCCTCTCTTGCTTCGCATCGGGATGGTTTCTTTCTGGGCCTTCAATAAGGCTTCTTTAAAATACTGCCAGCTGTCCTGGACTCCTTTCCCCTTCATGTTAACATCCCAGGGGATTCTGCTCATCAGATCTCGGAGGGAGTCAAAATCTGCTTTTTTAAAGTCCAAGGTGTGTATTTGACTACTCTCTTTTCTTCCTTTGGTCAGGATCCTGAAATCTACCATCTCATGATCACTGCTTCCCAGGTTGTCACCCACCTCCACTTCCCCTATTAGTTCCTCCCTGTTTGTGAGCAGAAGGTCAAGCTGCGCACGGCCCCTGGTCGGATCCTTCAGCACCTGTGTCAAGAAGTTATCCCCAACATTCTCCAAAAACTTCCTGGATTGCCTGTGTACTGCCGTATTGGTTTCCCAGCAGATGTCAGGGTGATTAAAGTCCCCCAAGAGAACCAGGGCCTGCGATCTGGAAGCTTCGCTCAGTTGTCCGTAGAAAGCCTCATCTACCTCATCCACCTGATTCGGTGGCCTGTAGCAAACACCAACCACAACCTCAATGCTGTTGTTTGCTCCTTTAAACTTAACCCATAGACTCTCAACAGGTTTTTCTCCCTCTTTATACTGGAGTTCAGAGCAATCGTAGTGCTCTCTTACATATAGTGCAACTCCTCCTCCTTTTCTCCCCTGCCTGTTCTTCCTGAACAGTCTATACCCTTCCATGACAGTGCTCCAGTCATGCGAGTCATCCCACCAAGTCTCTGTTATCCCAATTAAATCATATTTCTTGGTCTGGGCCAGGGCCTCCAGTTCTTCCTGTATGTTGCCCAGGCATCTCGCATTAGTGTACAAACACTTCAGGTAACCAGTTGATCGTCCTATCTTCTCCATTCGAAACATGGGTCCTCCTTTCTTGCCCCTTCCTCTCTGCATTTCTTCCCGGTATTCGACTTTCCCACTCCCCTCAGGGTTTTGGTCACCGTCCCCCAACGAACCTAGTTTAAAGCCCTCCTCACTAGGTTTGCAAGCCTGCCCGCGAAGATGCTCCTTCCTCTCTTCGTTAGGTGGATCCCTTCTCTTCCTAACAATCCTTGCGCCCGGAACAGAGTCCCATGGTCGAAGAAACCAAAGTCCTCTCTGCGACACCATCTGCGCAACCACGCATTTACGTCCTCAATTCGATGATCCCTGCCCAGTCCTTTCCCTTCAACAGGGAGGATGGAGGAGAATACCACTTGCGCTCCAAATTCTTGGATCCTTCTTCCCAGCGCTACATAATCCGCAGTAAAACGCTCAAGATCATTCTTGGCCGTATCATTAGTTCCCACGATAGGGGTAGCGATCCGAAGGTTTGATTAGCTTGGTAAGCCTCTCAGTGACATCCTGAATGCGAGCTCCTGGTAAGCAGCACATCTCTCGAGATTCCAGGTCCGGACGGCAGAGGGATGGCTCAGTGCCTCTTAGGGGGGAGTCCCCAACCACCACCACCCGTCGTTTCCTTTTCGCCGTGGTGGCTGTGGATCCCCCATCCATAGGACTACGCATCCCATGCCTTCCAGTAGATGGTGTTCCCTTCTGGTTTCTTCCTTGTGAGGTCCCTTCCAGAGCTTTCAGCACTGCAGAGCCTGTGGAGAGAGCTTGAAAGCGATTGCTTACCTCTATAGCATCGGGGGATTCCCGTGCTGGCCTTTTTCCCCTTCTAGAAGTTACATGCTGCCAGTTCTCTTCTTGGTCATGTACTGCCCTCACTGGCTCCTCTTTCTGCCATGCTGGAAGGATTAAATGCTGCCTTCTATCGAGGAAGTCTTCATCCTCTCTGATCTAGCGTAGGGTCGACACTTGGGCCTCCAGTCCTCTAATTTTTTCTTCAAAAATGTCAACCAGCTTGCAGTTGGTGCAGATGAAATTCGTTCTTTCTTCCAGGAGGAAGACAAACATGGCACACGCTGTGCAGGTAACAACAGCAGACCCATCACCAACCATCGCTGCTGTCCTGGAAAAGGGATTTAAAAACAAAGGCAAGAGAACCTCCCACCCTTCCCTCTCCCCTTCCCAACTCCCTTTCAAAACTCCCTGTTAGCAATCACCTGCTTGCAAGCTCCTTGGTCGCTTGCCCACTGCCTCATAAAGCCCCTCCCCCTACCAAGGCTCAGACAATCAGCAGAGGCTTCTAGAATTCAAATTTTAATTAGAAGCCAATAGTTCCCACCTGCCAATCACAGGCAATCACAGCTAATCAAGATTCCTTTTAGATGAGTCAAATTTATAAGCCCAGTCTGATTTAGTAGCTATACATTCTGCACAAGTATACAGGCAGTCCCCGGGTTACGTACAAGATAGGGACTGTAGGTTTGTTCTTAAGTTGAATTTGTATGTAAGTCAGAACTGGTACATATTGTAGGGGAAACTCCAGCCAAACATTTCTCCAGAGCTCAGTTTTATTCTCCCACACCTCACTTCCCTCATTCTTGAGTATCTTTGTATCATTTGCCACTTCCCTGTTCTCCTCCTTTTCTAGATCATCAGTGAGTACGTTGAAGTGTGCAAATCCCAGTACCACAGCTGTCCTGTCCATACGACAATTCGGGGTGGCCACTCCGGGCCCTGTGTTTTGGGGGGCCCCACAGTGGCCACCCCAGATGGTCTACAGATGGGATGGTCCCCCAAATGGAGGATAGGTGAGGGCAGGGTGATCTGGGGGAATATCTGGGGGGGCCTGGAGCTGGCAGCAGCGATTGTGCCCCTGTGCATGCACCGCAGCGGTGGGAGCTGGAGGAAATGGAATGATATGCAGCAGTCTGCTCCACTCCACCACCATCTCCCAGGTGGGTCACTCCACTTCACTGTGGCAGCGGGAAGGAGAATAACCTGGCCCCAGGCTGCTCCATTCCCTTGAGTGACCCAGGCTCTGGGGAGGAGAGCACAGTGGGCTGCTGGGTCACTCCAGCTCCCACCACAGTGAGTGCAGGGACCTGACCTCTGCTACTTCCCTGTGTCAGGCCCCCTAGTAATTCCCTGGGTCATGTTACTTGGAGGAGGGGGCTTTGGAGAAGGGGTGCAATGGGGACAGAAGAGGACAAAGGGGTGAGAAGAGGTGCAGCACGGGCAGAGCTGGGGAAGGGCTCGGGGGGAAGGGTGACATGCGGATGAACTGGGATGGAGCAGGGGCAGGATTTGAGGGAAGGGGGATGTGGGGGTGCACCAGGGTGGAACAGAGGCACCGTGGGATGGGGAGCAGAGTCTAAGGTGGATAGGGGGACAGCCCCACCCAGTAGGGCTCCCCGTCTCCCTGGTCTGCTGGGGGGAAGCGCCCCCCATGCCGCCGGAGGTGGTGACAGTGTGGGAGGCACCCCGCACTAGCTGCGCCCTCCCCCCCCAGCAGACCAAGGAGACGCGGAGCGGCTTTTCTCACCGCTGAGGACGCGGGCGGCGGTCCCGCCACCCACGTCCTCCGCGGCGAGAAAAGCCGCTCCGCATCTCCCTGGTCTGCTGGGAGGGAAGGGGGAGGGGGAAGGGGAGGGGGAGGGGGAGGGGGAAGGGGAGGGGGAGGGGGAGGGCCCACCCCATTTGTAAGTAGGGATCCGACGTAAGTCGGATCCACGTAACCCGGGGACTAACTGTATATGATAGCACTGAGCGGTGGGCAGTGGAGAATAAGCTGCTCAATACTGGTGTGGCAAGGTCCTCACTCTGGCTCCTTGCCCTGGGACACCTTCTGGTCCACAAATCAGCTGGAGTCCCCTTCTGGTGCAGTCACCTGTGCCTTTTATTGCCAGTTTTCCACCACGTTCTATTTACAGAGTTATAGATTGCAGCAAACTCGGCCTGCCTTTCCTTCTGCCTGGGAGCACACTCAGCCACACCCTAGCTCCTCCCCTTGCTCCTCTCGCCTCTGGCTCCTTATATAGCCCACTGACTAATGAGGCTCACAGCTGCTTTTAATAGCCTTTCAGGCCTGCTCAGCCGGTTCTAATTGACTTTTTCAGCCAGGCTGTAGTGGCAGAGATCTGGCTTAGCCAGCAGTCTGTCACATTGGCATCCCACAATTACTCTCACAGGCTACATCTACACTACAGGGTTTTAGCAGGATACCAAAGGTATCTTGCTAAAACCCTGCCACATCCAAGCAATGTGTTTCCTCTTCCACTTTTTTTCAAGGAAGAGCAAACACGCTCTTTCAGGGAGCCCAGTATAACACGTTTCACGAGGCATAACGGCTTTGCTGAAAGAGTAGACTTTTCTGCCATTTGGCCCTGTCTAGATGAAACCAAATGGCAGAAAAGCATCTTCCAAAAAAAAAAAAAAGCGGAAAAAGCTATGCAAAATGCAGACTAGACCTAGCCACAGCCTCTTTCTCCACTTCCATCATTAGCAGCAAAGCTGGCTAATATGTCCGATTGATATTACTTGTACCTATTCACTCCCTCTGTGCCTGTTCACACCCTCTGCTGGTCTTTGGAAACCTTGGAAGGAATAGGAAGGTGATAACTGTCTACACAGGAAATGACTTAATGTCTCAACCACTGTGGCCTTGTGAAGAAATCCGAGTGTTCCCTGCACTAGGTGGCTATGTGCTTCCGATTGAGGAGTTCTGAGGGGTTGTTTCTTTGTTTGTTTTGTAATTGGGAGGTGCTGTGATATACACTTCCACCTTCAGTTTTTTTAATAAAGGCCTATTTTTATGCCTTTGCTTCATTCTCTGTCCTACACTTGGACAAAGCACAAGGCCTCAGTCTATTTTTTAAATTTAAATCCTACATAAAGTCAGTGAATGAATAACTAATGACATATTGTAGAGCTTTGAAATTCTTACCAACTTTCCAACAACACAGAACAGCAATGGTGCCAACGCCAGCTCCAATTATGAAGATTTTATGCTTGCAGCAGTTCGACCATAACATACTACAGATACTAGAATTTTAAAACATTAGATATGTTCAGTTATATTGAATATACTTTTAGCAAATTACTTTCATTTCAAACAAAGACAATGTATCTAGTTACTTCTTATTCCTTAAAAATATGATTGTTTATGCTTTCTAGGTATCAAGGGATAGAAGTGGGTAGAGAACATCAGAAGACATATAAACTTAGAACTCTATTATAGGTGCATCTAGTGAGCTGGCCAGAATGCAAAAATGTTCAGTACTTCAAAGAAAAGGGGAAGTTCTTCGAGATGTGTTGCCTACATATGTTTCACCAGTGGATTTACCTGGTGGGTTCCATGCTCCAAAGACTGAAATACTTCAATTAGTAGTGTCCGTTGGTTACACCTGCTCCTTTAATAACCTCAAACCCTTCTCTCACCAACTTACAAGTGGACAATTCACCTTCAATTCCTTTGCCAACATCCATCTCTCAGCAGAAGTCAAGAAAGGATAGTGGGCCATAGAACACCTATAGATAATACAGCTCTGAGACCTCCAGATACTGAACTGGTAGGTATCTTCTTTCCTTTTAAAGTCCTTGTCTCTGAGGCTGCGTCTAGACTGGCATGATTTTGCGGAAATGCTTTTAATGGAAAAGTTTTTCCATTAAAAGCATTTCCACAAAAGAGCGTCTAGATTGGCATGGGTGCCTTTGCACAAAAAGTGCTTTTGCGCAAAAGCATCCAGGGCCAGTGTAATTGCAATTTTGTGCAAGAATGCCCCGATCACCATTTTCGCCATCGGGTTTTTTTGCAAAAACAGTTCTTCCCTGTCTACACTGGCCCTCTTGTGCAAAAACATTTGCGCAAGAGGGCTTTTTCCCGAGAGGGCGCGTCAGTGTCTTTGCGCAAGAACACTGACAATCTTACATTAGATCGTCAGTGTTCTGGCACAAATTCAAGCGGCCAGTGTAGACAGCTGGCAAGTTTTTGAGCAAAAGCAATTGCTTTTGTGCAAAATCTTGCCAGTCTAGATGCACCCTGAGTGTTTGATGTATGGTGACTCCCCAGCAGCATACCATGGAAGTCAGAAGTTACTGCAAGTCTAATTAAGTTGAGATTTTAATACAATCCTGACAAATTGAGCATGTGTGTGTGATACCTTCACAATGGAGTCATATTTCAAGAAGATATGTACATCAATCCAATTAGCCTCTCTATAAGTATTAACTGTAGAAAAACTCTAAACCATGCATTCCTTTTGGGAAACATGTTTATTTCCATTTACTCAAGCAGAGACTCTGGTAACAGGGAGCCCTCAGGCTAAGGTCACATAAGTGGTGATTTTGGCTGATAATTTTCCTGGACTTGGAGGATCTTGCCTTCTTTCTGGGTCTGAAGCAGGCCTTACTGATTTATGAAACAAAAAAAGAGTTTTAGTGTTTTCCTCCTGCACCAGGCTAATGAGCGCGACTGAAATTGCAAATGAAGTGCGGGATTTAAATTTCCCACACTTCATTAGCATGTTCCCGGCCAGTCGCCATTTTAGAAATTGACTAGCCCGAAGTGACTGCCCTTATCTATGTATTTTATGTATTTTCTTATAACAAATTTAAACAAAATCTTCACCTTTGAATGGGAAATATATTCAGAAACAGATTAAAAGAGGAAGAGTAGAGTTGAATTAGAACAATCCACGTGTCTTAGAACACCTATAGCATTTGCAATACTTTTGTTATGTGTTTTGATCATGTTACCAAATTTGACTTGAAAAACAAAATCTAAATATAAAAAGCATTTTTTTAAATGTTCAACAATCCACATGAGTGGTGAGCCAAAGCTTGGTTATTTTTCTCTTGTGAGATTTTGGCCTGCTATCTTCTACACTTAAATATACTTCATTTATTACAACTACATCCACAAAAAGGGTCTTGGGCTCAGTGCTGAAGTACTCACCTTATACCACCATCTAATGGAATACTCAGCCTCAGAGATCCAGACTCCCTATAGAATGCACAGGGAGAGTTAGTCACTTAAAAATATGATCCTCAAACCAGTATGCTGAATGGGGAGATGCCTGTGAAATGCCAACAAGTTGCATGTGACCTAATACCTGCCCCCCAAAGACAGGTGCCTATGTCTGGGCTGAAGAAAGAAGCTTCTCTCCACTCAGGATTAAAAGGTATTCCTGGTGCTAGGTGCCTAAACCCAGATCATTGCTTTTCTCAAAAGAAAAATAAATAAAGAGGTGGGTTTTGTTTGTTTGTTTTATATAGTAACCAAAGAATTTCCCTTTGCTTCAAATCCCAACTCCATCTGATCTGGAACAGAGATTTGAATCCAGGTCTGCTATATTCTACAGGATACCCAAATCCCCCCAGGGAGGGGATGTGTCTGCCTCAAGGAGTTGTGTTAAAGTTGTTAACTATGCATGGAATTAGGGCTGTCAGGTGTCCAGCTTTCAACTGAACACTTTGTGGAAAGGAACCCTGCCCAGCCCTCCCCAGCCTGATGAAAATGAGTAAGGGTATGTCTACACTTGCAGCCTATTTCAGAATAGGGCTGCAAATGTAGGCATTCGGAATTGCAAATCAAGCCCGGGATTTAAATATCCCGGGCTTGATTTGCATCTTCCTGGCCAGGCGCCATTTTTTTTTTTGAAATGTCTACACGCGGCAGTGAAAAGGGCATTCAAAATAAAGCCCTATTTCAAACTACCTGTTAAACAACATTGCAGGAGGAATAACAGGTAGTTTGAAATAGGGCTTTATGTCAAATGCCCGTTTCACTGCCGCGTGTAGATGCAGGCAGTTATTCCGGGCTTGTAAATTTCAAAAAATGGCGCCCGGCCGGGAAGATGCAAATCAAGCATGGGATATTTAAATTACGGGCTTGATTTGCAATTCTGAATGCCTACATTTGCAGCCTTATTCCAAAATAGGCTGCAAGTGTAGACATACCCTAAGTGAGTGAATGAGGAATAAAACAGCCTGGTGGGCCCTTCCACACAGACTGCTTATAACCTTGCTTCCAGCAGGAAGTGTTTTTCAAAGGGCAATAGGGCTATAAAAAGAAGTGGCAAACATGTCAAGGCATCCCTCCTCTGCCTTCTCTCATTGACCATCAATTCACCGCATGAGAAGGAACAAAGAAAGCAACGTTGAACCGAAGAAAGGGTCCTGGCATAGGAAGTTTGGCCAGTGAGGCGGTAGTTGTGGTACAAGTAAAGCATGTGGTGACAAAACTTTACTTTGAATTTAACCTAGTTTCTTAAGCTCAGCACAAATTATGTTTTATCTTAAATTTATTATTATATATAATTGTATATATGCTAAAAAAGAGGTTACTTGCCGTAGCTCTTCTGAGCCTTGCAATTATAGCTAGAAGTGGTTCAAAACAAAAATAACAATTATTTTGCCAGGAATTATTTGGTGTGAGTGTGTGGATCTTGTTTAATTTCCTTTTATAATTATTTTAACCCCCCCCCCCCGCAAAAAATAGAAATCAAAATCTGTTTGTAACCATTTCCAACTTTTATGAATCATTACTTCTAGTATTTTAAAATCTATGCTGTGTCTACATTGGTCCCTATTCCGTAATAGGGATGCAAATGTAGCACTTTGGAATAGGCAAATCCGCGGGGGATTTAAATATCCCCCGTGGCATTTGCATTAACATGGCTGCCACTTTTTTCCGGTTTGTAGATAAGCCGGAGAAAAGCGCCAGTCTGGACGGGATCCTCCGGAAAATAAGCTCTTTTCCGGAGGAGCTCTTATTCCTACTTTCAAGTAGGAATAAGAGATCCTCCGTAAAAGAGCTTATTTTCCGGAGGATCGCGTCCAGACTGGCGCTTTTCTCCGGCTTATCTACAAGCCGGAAAAAAGCGGCAGCCATGTTAATGCAAATTCCGCGGGGGATATTTAAATCCCCCGCGGATTTGCCTATTCCAAAGTGCTACATTTGCATCCCTATTACGGAATAGGGGCCAATGTAGACACAGCCTGGGTGTGTCTAGACTACAGGGTTTTGTCAATAAAAGTGGACTTTTGTTGACAAAACTATACCTGCATCTACACTGCCGCTGAGTTATTTTGACATAGCGTCAACAGAACCCAACGGTTTTGTCGATGGCTATAAACCTCATTCTACGAGGAATAATGCCTTTTGTCAACAGAGTTCTGTTGACAGAAAGTGTTATTGCATCTACGCTGTCCTTTGCGTCTACACTGTCATGTCTACAAAGCGGCTTGCTTTATCGACAGAACTGGATGTAGTCTAGACACTCTTTGTCAACAGAAGCTTTGTCGACAGTATCTGTCGACAAAACTTCAGTCGACAAAAGCCTGTAGTCTAGACGTACCCTATCTCCTTGTAGTAAATAAACTGATTATATTGTTTTATTTAATCTAGTATGTCTGAATGGAAGTATTTTACAACTCTATTTAGGGTACCAAGATGCGTGCATATCATTTCAATTAATAAAAAGATTTTATGTATGTTTAAAAGTCTCAAAGGGGTAGTCATGTTAGTTGGTAAGAGAAGGTCTACACTACAGGAGAAGGTCAAATTAAGATACGCAAACGCCACCCTAGTTTGAAGTAGAACGGGGTATGGGGAATGCGTGGAACAAGGAGTACAGCTAGTTCGGATTAGGAAGCCTAATCCGAACTAGCTACTCTGTGCCGCGTGTAGCCGCGCGGCACGGGGTTCGAACTAGCCGGCATTTAAAAATGGCGCCGGCCGGCTTCATGCAAATGAAGCCCGGGAAATTCAAATCCCGGGCTTCATTTGCAATTGTGGATGACTACATTACCCCCGCTAGTTCGAACTAGCGGGGTAGTGTAGACATACCCTTAGATACCTAAATTGGAGATATAGTGAAAAACTCCCTTCACTCAAATTCAAAGCCATAAACACTTTCCTCAAATTAGAATCACAGACATCTACCTTTCCCCACCTCTAATATCATTAACTCACAGACACTTACCTTCCTCCCCCCCCCCCCCCCCCCCGCATCCCCGTTCTGTTCTGAAATGTGATTTGTCCTTTTCATATGTGTTCATTTTTTTTAATTGTATCCTTTGGTGTATATGGTTGTGACTATTTTCTTCCACTATTTGATCTGAGGAAGTGGGTCTGGCCCACGAAAGCTCATCATCTAATAAACCATCTTGTTAGTCTTTAAAGTGCTACATTGTCCTGCATTTTGCTTCATGTGTAAATTAATGACAGCTTAATGTAACAAATACTGTAAAAATGGGGACATTCAGAGGTCAAGGCTCTTTACACATGACCTTCTACATAATTCAGAAATACCAAAGGGAGGAGAGTTTATGCTAGACTGAGCATATCACAAACAGAAAAAGTTACACCAAAGGGCAAAATGAAAAAAACCCTCTGAAAAAAATTCTCAAGTTACTGTAATTCTCAGGTAGAAAATACACAGAGCATCAATATGAGACAATAGTTTGTTCAAAATTTCTTTTTCTGATAGGATATTTTAGGATCTCTTACATGAACAGTGGATATAATAGGCAAGGGTAGGCACCTCCTTCAAAAACTGCCAGAGTGGCCCCCCCACACTCTGTCCCAGCTTCCATCCAACCTCCTTCCTTCAGTGCGTCTCCTCCTAGGCTGTCTGGAATTCAGCTTTTCCGAGGCTGTGGCTGTGCCACCAGCTCTCCAGGGGCTGAGGAAGCTGGGGCTATCCACCGTCTCTCCAGTGCTCTAGCTGGGCCAGGGAAGCTGGGGACCATATGTCACCTACCTTCTGTCTTCTTCTTTCTCTTCTCCCTTTTTCTCTTCTTCTCCCTTTATCTCTTCTCCCTTTTTCTCTTTCTCGTCTTCTCCCTTTATCTCTTTCCCAGCTCCCTTTTTCTCTTCTCCCTTTTTCTCTTTCCCTTCTCTGTTTTTCTCTTCTCCATTTTTTTCTCTCTCTTCTTCTCCCTCTTTCTTTCCCTCTTCCTCTGGACTCCGGCTGGGGCCAGGGAAGGTTGAACCCATGTGCCTTCTGCTTTCCTTCCCTTGTGCTCCTGCTGGAGAAGGCTGGGGCCACACACTGCCTACTCTTCCTCCTCTGTGCTCTGGCTGGCGTGGGGAATGCTGGAGCCAAGCTCCGCCTGCTCTCCCTCCCTCCTGCTCTGACTGGGAAAGGCTGGGGTTATGTGCTGCCTACTCTCCCTCCCCCTTGCTCTGTCCTGGGCTGAGGAATGCTAAAACCATGAACCAGTCCCCTTCCCCCATGCTCTTGTGCAGTGGGGGGAAGGAAGGGGAGGGGAGCATGGGGCACTTGCCTCCCACAGGGCCACCACTTCTCCACTCCCCTGCTCTTGGACACAAGGGGCAGGGCAGAGGGCTTGCCTCCCCAGCTCTTGGTTTACCTGCCACCCATGATCTCCTGTTGTGTTTTGGAATAAAACTTTTTTTTCTTCTGTGACTGCCTCTCCTTCTTAGGCTTTTTTCCGGGTTTTGTATAATATCTATTTAATAATTAACTCTGGGCCAACGTGCCCGAGGAAATATCTTTGAATGATTCAATTTCTATTGGTAAGAGACAAGCTTTTAAGTTTACACAGAGTATTTGTTGAGAAAGTCCTCAGAGGGCCTGTCCAAACTAGCCCTTATTTCTGTGTAGCTTAAGTCACTCAGGATAGTGGCTTTCCACCATCCTGAGCAATGCAAGTTACAGTGACCTAACTGCTGGTTTGGATAGTGCTATGTTGGGGTATGTCTACACTACAAAGTTAGTTCGAACTAACAGATGTTAGTTCGAACTAACTTTCATAGGCACTACTCTAGCGCTCCGTTAGTTCGAATTTAATTCGAACTAACGGAGCGCTTAGTTCGAACTAGGAAAACCTCATTCCACGAGCATTAAGCCTAGTTTGAACTAGCTAGTTCGAATTAAGGGGTGTGTAGCCCCTTAATTCGAACTAGTGGGAGGCTAACCCTCCCCAGGTTTCCCTGGTGGCCACTCTGGCCAACACCAGGGAAACTCTTCTGCCCCCCTCCCGGCCCCGGACCCCTTAAAGGGGCACGGGCTGGCTACGGTGCCCGTGCCAGGTGCAAGCCTGCCAGCACCCAGCCAGCAGACCCTGCACCTGGCACGGATCGAGCCACCCACCCGATGCCCCCCAGTCCTCTCCCTCTTCCTGGGACCAGGCTGGCAGCTCCCGGGAGCTTGCCCGGGACCGCAAGAGGCGGGCACCCGCCTGGGCTAGTGCGGAGATCGTGGACCTCGACCACGATCTCCGCACTAGGCACAGAAAAGTGGCCGGCTAGGGCAGGAGAGCTGCCAGCCTGGCCACCCAGGAGTAGGTGTGCATGAAAATCAAGGTGATCCACTGAGACCCCCGACCTTGAGCCCTGAGCTTACAATGGCCGTCCTGGGTCAGACCAAAGGTCCATCTAGCCCAGTAGCCAGTCTGCCGACAGCGGCCAACCCTAGGGACACTGGAGGGGATGGAACGAAGACAGTGACCAAGCCATTTGTCTCGTGCCATCCCTCTCCAGCCTTCCACAAACCTTGGGCAGGGACACCACTCCTACCCCCTGGCTAATAGCACTCCATGGACCCAACCTCCATGACTTGATCTCACGTCCCTTTAAACTCTGTTCTAGTTGTAGCCTTCACAGCCTCCTGCAGCAAGGAGTTCCACAGGTTGACTCTTTGCTTTGTGAAGAACAACTTTCTGTTACTAGTTTGAAGCCTGCTACCCATTCCTTTCCTTTGGTGTCCTCTAGTCCTTCTTTATGGGAACTAATGAAGAACTTTTCTGTATGCACCCTCTCCACCCAACTCCTGCTTTTAGAGACCTCTATCCTGTCCCCCCTCCGTCTCCTCTTTTCTAAGCTGAAAAGTCCCAGTCTCTTTAGCCTCTCTTCATATGGGACCTGTTCCCAACCCCTGATCATTGTAGTTGCCCTCCCCTCTCCCACCCTCTCTCTTCACCTTTCCCACCTCCTTTTCCCAGTCTCCCCCAGTTTTGTTCAATAAAGACAGATTCCATTTCTGAACACAATTGTCCTTTACTTTGTACATCAAAAAGAGGGGCTAGGGAAGGGTAAGTGGAAGGAGGTGAGGGAGGAATGGGGTACGAGCCCCCGATGGGGAGGACTGGGCTGGCTCTGCGGGCTTCTGGGGGTGGAAGCTCTCCTGCAGCACCCCAATTGCCCCCTCTCCCCGGATGGCAGCCTGTGGCAAGTGCAGCCGGTCTGATGGCCGAGTGCTGTGATGTGCCCAGTGTGGGTACTCCAGGCAATCCAAGCCAGGACTGCTTTGCAAGCGGGGCACCCCTGAGAACTGTCTGTCCAGGGTGGGGGTCGGGACCCTTTAAGCATAGCCCTTGGCTAGCCTGAGACAGCATCTCCACGCTCTAAGTCCTCCTCTTATGCCCTGCTGGCCCTGCTTCCGGCCATCCTTAAGCCTGGTTCAGGGTCCACTTAATGTGGACATACTAGTTTGAATTAGCAAAATGCTAATTCGAACTATTTTTTTAGTCTGGATCCGTTAGTTCGAATTAGCTTAGTTCGAATTAACTAATTCGAACTAAGTTAGCTCGAATTAACGTTGTAGTGTAGACGTACCCTTGGGGAGACCAGTTCTCCCCACAGCACACACACAGAATAAGGGAAGTGGAGAGTAAAACCTCACTGACCTACAGCAATGAGAACCAGGTTCAGTGGAGGGACAGAGCAGCACAGGAGGCAGAAGTGATTTGGGGCAGTGTAGGGGAAGGCCTTGGCCCATCTGCTCAGAGAGACACACCTTCCCTCTTAAAATCATAGAATCATAGAATACTAGGACTGGAAGGGACCTTGAGAGGTCATCGAGTCCAGTCCCCTGCCCTCATGGCAGGACCCAGTACTGTCTAGACCATTCCTGATAGACATTTATCTAACCTACTCTTAAATATCTCCAGAGACGGAGATTCCACAACCTCCCTGGGCAATTTATTCCAGTGTTTAACCACCTTGACAGTTAGGAACTTTTTCTTAATGTCCAACCTAAGTAGTATTTCTGCAGAAAAGGACCTGGGGGTTACAGTGGATGAGAAGCTGGATATGAGTCAACAGTGTGTCCTTGTAGCCAAGAAGGCTAATGGCATATTAGGTTGCATTAAGAAGAGCATTGCCAGCAGATCCAGAGATATGATTATTCCCCTTTATTTGGCTCTGGTGAGGCTACATCTGGAGTATTGTGTCCAGTTCTGGGCCCTCCACTACAAAAAAGATGTGGACGCATTGGAGAGGATCCAGCGGAAGGCAACCAAAATGATTAGGGGGCTGGAGCATATGATTTATGAGGAGAGGCTGAGGGAGCTGGGTCTGTTTAGTCTGCAGAAGCGAAGAGTGAGGGGGGATTTGATAGCAGCCTTCAACTTCCTGAAGGGAGGTTCCAAAGAGGATGGAGAGAGGCTGTTCTCAGTAGAGACAGATGACAGAACAAGGAGCAATGGTCTCAAGTTGTGGTGGGGAAGGTCCAGGTTGGATTTTATGAAAAACTATTTCACTAGGGCTGTGTCTAGACTACATGCCTCTGTTGTCAGAGGCATGTAGATTAGATACATAGGCAAAGTCAAATGAAGCCGCGATTTAAATGATCGCGGCTTCATTTAAATTTACATGGCTGTCGCGCTGAGCCGACAAACAGCTCATCAGCTGTTTATCCGCTCAGCGTGCTAGTCTGGACGCTCCCCTGTCGACATCAAAGCCCTTTGTCGGCAGCCCCGTTATTCCTCGTGGGATGAGATTTACCAGGGCTGCCGACAAAGGGCTTTGATGTCGACAGGGGAGCATCCAGACTAGCGCGCTGAGCGGACAAACAGGTGATCATCTGTTTGTTGGCTCAGCGCGGCAGCCATGTAAATTTAAATGAAGCCGCGATCATTTAAATCGCGGCTTCATTTGACTTTGCCAAAACAACAAATCTACATGCCTCTGACGACAGAGGCATGTACAGGCAGTCCCCGGGTTACGTACAGGATAGGGACTGTAGGTTTGTTCTTAAGTTGAATCTGTATGTAAGTCGGAACTGGCGTCAGCCGCTGCTGAAACTGATCAGTTAAGAAACCCAGGCGACCCCAAGTCAGCTGCTGCTGAAACTGATCACGGCTGATTCCAGGAAGCCTGGGGCAGAGCAACTCTGCCTCGGGCTTTCTGTAGTCAGCTGCTGGTCAGTTTCAGCAGCGGCTGACTTGGGGACGCCTGGGGCAGAGCAGCTGGGGTGCTGCTGGGTTGCTCCAGTAGCGCGGCTCCTTGGTGCTACTGGAGCAACCCAGCAGCACCCCAGCTGCTCTGCCCCAGGCGTCCTGATTCAGCCGCTGCTGAACAAACAAACAAACAAACAAACAAACAAACAAACAAACAAACAAACCCACAGCAAAGAGCTTTGGAAGCTGACCAGACAACCCTAGATCATAACTGGGAAAGCATTGGAGGATTTTTTCAGAAAACTGTAGGAATGAAGGAGTCTTAAAGGTTAGAAGCATAACAGGAACATAATGATGATGACATTTGGCCTTCATGTATTATAGGCCTGCTACAAGCTATTAGGGAGTCTGTGCTCATATGGTCTTTAATCAAATTAAAAATTTAATTTCAAATCTGGCCAGAGAAAGACAATTCAATCTAATTAAAACCTGGTTTTTAAATTTAAATTTTGCAAAATCAGAATTCGTAAGCTGTATATAGTCTGCAAATTGTCACATCACGTGAATTTCTTATTTATATTATGAAATTACTGGCTCAACTCAATGGCGTTACTCTACTTATTTGTGGGTTGGTTTTTTTTCAGAATGAACTACAAAAATACATTTGAATCCCACATCTCATCCATTCCAAGATTTCGGGGAACATGGTTGGTACCAATGGTCAGAACCCACCTGCTTTTGGTAAATATCAGAAAAGTAAACGAAGTGGAGGGAAATTGGGTATGCTAGAAGATCTGAGGCCTAATCCAGATGCTGAGAGCCAGTCAGAGCAAATAAAACAGATGTTCACAAGTTCCTTATCCATCTCTTACACTTGGCAAAACTGTTTTCTAATTTTTAGAAAAATTAGTATAGTTTTCGCCAAGTCACTGCAGCTGTACCCTGAATATCAGTACAGTAATATTAATGGCTGTCTTTCTGCTGTAGATAAAACTGTGTGTCTTTGATGAACTTTTGAACTTTAACAGAGATCGTTTATTGTTGGTGAAGTTTGTACTTTCATTTTCCATCTTTACACTGGTCTACGTGATATTTTAACAATCAGTTCTGAGTATGGAGTAGTCCCCTTGCTGTCCCCTGCTCCCTGCTATCAGCAAAGAAATCATCCAGAGCAGTGGTCTCCAACCTTTTCAAGCTCAAGATCAGTTTTTGAATGTAAGCTAGTCCAGGATCTACTACCCCCTTCTTCTGTATCCCTTGACTTGTACAGCAAACAGGAGACTCCTTGTGGGCAGCTCCAAGGCACTGGGCAAAAATAACATGGAAGTGGGGGAATGGGCACTTGATAGCCAGCACATTGAATGTTATAGGAGTCCTATGAAACACAATATGTGATCATGTAACTGAAGAGTGACTCATCATGAGTATGCAGAAGGGGTTATTTTTGTGTGCTTGACTTTGCAAGTTCTTTTAATGTGATTTGTGAGTGTCCATGTTTGTCTGTCTGGGTACATCTAGTCTACAGGCTTTTGTTGACAGAGGCTTTGTCAACAGATACTATTGACAAAGCTTCTGTCGACAAAGAGAGTCTAGACTACAGCCAGTTTTGTTGACAAAGCAAGCCACTTTGTCAACATGAGAATGTAGATGCAAAGGACAGTGTAGATGCAATAATGCCTTCTGTTGACAGAACTCTGTCAACAGAATAACGCCTTCTGGCGCAGAACTCTGTCAACAAAAAGCGTTATTCCTCGACTTTATGTTGACAGAACTCAGCAGTAGAACAGACAAAAGTATAGTTTTGTCGACAAAACCCTGTAGTCTAGACACACCCTCTCTGTGTAATATATATATTTGCTGCTATCTTCTATTTCCACTAATAAAAATGCAGAATCAAAGAAGATATGTATATGTAATACACATCGTATGAAAATGGGATCCTGGATTAAATTAATTTTATTTCTGGTCATTGGAATTTGTGTTATTCCATGTTAGTTATTTAATATATTTTCATCATTCGTAGGTCTTTGTGATAACTGTAATAATTCTGGGCATGTCTACACTACAGTGTTATTTCAAAATAATGAGTCTACACACAAAATGTGTTTCAAAATAGCATTTTGCTATTTTGAAATAGCACGTCCACACTGAGTGATGCTGAATTGCATTTAAGGCTGGCTGGAACCAGCTCCAGCAGGGCACCAGGTCAGGACTTATTGTGAGGAGCTGCTGCCTGAGGCTATCTGAGGTCTGTGCTTAAAGAGACCCCCTGGAACAGCCAGTTCTCTGGTTTCCCTGCTTGCTTGTCTACTTCCATGAGGGACACCAAAGCATTTTGTCTCTGCGTGCTCTGGTTGCCCTCACTTGGGACACCACAGCACTCTGCAACATGGAGCCGAGCTGCCCCATGGCACTCTGGTGCTTCTCATGGATGCGTTGCTGTGAGCCTGTCTACACTTGCTTCAGGCTGCCATCTGGGAGGTCCATCGGCGGGAGGAGGGGGGGCTGTCAATATCTAGAAGACCCTGCGGGAGAGCTTCCACTCTGAGGAGCACTAACAGTTTCCCTGGCCTGCCCCACTGGGGTCTTGTGCCTCATTCCTCCCCCACATCCTTCAACTTACTACTCCCTAACCCCCCTTCATGATGTAAAATAAAATACATGTATTTTCATGAACACAAACTCTCTTTATTTAACAAAACTGGGGGGGAGGGAATGAAACTCTGGGGAGACAGGAAAAAGGAGGTGGGAGAGGGGAGAAGAGAGGGTGAGAGAGGGGAGGGGGAAACCTGGGAGGAGGGAGCTGGAAGGGGGAAGCAAGGGGAAGAAGGGGGAGGGGAAGCTCAGTGCTCAGGGTTGGGGGTCTCGCCGGACCAACTTGACTTTCATGATAACCTGCTTCTGGGTTCGCATGTGGCCTTTGGTGACCAGGCTGGCAGCTATCCTGCCATAGATGGACGCGTTCCTCCATCTAGTGTGGAGATCATGGACATTGGGGGCATCCCCCCTAACCTGAACAAGGTCCATGATCTCCACCCTGGATCAGGAAGAAACCTGCCTTCTCCAAGCCCTGGCAATCTCCTGGGAGCTGGCTGACTGCTCCTGGGGAGCGGTGGAGGGCTGGCTGCCAGTGGCTTCCTGGCTCATGTTTTGGGGCCACTGGGTCAGGGGCAGTGACTGCTGGCTCTGGGCTGGCAGGCTTGAAGCTGGCACAGGCACTGTGGCCAGAGTCAACCCCTTTAAGAGCTCCAGGGAGGAGGGAGGTAGAGGAGTGTTCTTTATTGAGGCTGGAGTGGCCACCAGGGCACCCTGGGAAGGCTGGAGGCCCCCAATTTCAAAATAAGTGTCTACACAGCGCTTATTTAAAAATAGCTATTTTGAATTTGGTGTTATTCCTTGTAGAATGAGGTTTACAAAATTCGAAATAAATGCTCCACTATTTTGAATTAATTTCGAAATAGTGGTTTGGCTGTGTAGATGCTAGGAAAGTTATTTTGAAATAACTTTGCTGTGTAGACATACCCTCTGATATTAAACTTTCAGCAATGATGAAATGTAGTTTTTGGTAATCTCCTGTATAAATATATAGTTCTATCAGATTTACCAATTTATAATAAAAGAAAATGAATATGCTTTGCTTAAGTGACTGTATTTTTCAAAAATACAGTATTAATTTTTATTTAATATTTCTTTAAAAAGAGATTGTGCCAATTTGTCCATTTAATGTTTGTAAAGTTTTTAAAATAGGAATTCTGTCAAGTATACTTTCATTCATCCCTAGAAACTTATCATTTGCTGTTTTAACAACACAAAAGGTATAGCCAATTTGTTTCCAATCACATGTTCTTCTAGTTTTCAAACCATATGCATTGATTGAACTGTGCCAAAATAGAGCACTGCTCCAATTTTTTTCAAATTATTTGTTTTCCGTAAGTTTCATTGAGAAGCAAGCCTGCCTCGGACAGGGAGCTGGAGTTGATGACCTCCTGAGGTCTCTTCCAGCTCTATGATTCTATGATTCTATTCCAGGATCATCCTATTTTTTCTGGCTCATCTTGGTTCAGTTTCTTTCAACATTCCATCAGTTATGTCAGTTTTTTTATTTAATTATTTTTGTTCCTTTTCTGTTTGGTTTTAATAGATGCAATCCCATTTTCCAGACACATCCCATTTTCCTAGCAAGCCCTGACTTTGCTTTAAGTAATTATAAGAGGAAGTTGCATCCTGAATTTTATGGTCTTTAGGAGAAATTCCTGATCAAAGAAACAAACAGGCAAACTCTAAAAATTATAGTAGATCTTAAAGAACTGAATGTGGAAAATGTTTTTTAAAAATCCAAATGAGACTGCATATATTGAAAATGGGTAAACACAAATTAAAGACAAGGTGGACAAGGTAATACTTTTAAATGAAACAACTTCTGTTTGTAAGATAAATATGCTTTCAAGCGTACACACAGCCTTTCTTCAGGTTACAGAAGATTGCATATGTGAAAACAAATCAGGCACGCATGCATGCTATCATGTCCCCTGTCAGTCTTCTCCTTTCCAAACTAAGCAAGCCCAATTATTTCAGTCTTCCTTCAGGAATCAGAGGGTATGACTAGATTGTGAGGTTTTTTCAGGGTATCAAAAGTATCTCGAAAAAACTCTGCCACATCCAGGGAACGTGTTTGCTCTTACACTTTTTTTTAGAGGAAGAACAGTCATGCTCTTTTGGAAGCCCCTGTATTCCTTGTTCTAGGAAGAAGAAGGGGGCTTCTGAAAGAGGGGTTTTTTCTCCAAAATTTGGCCTGGTCTAGATGGGCTAAATGTCAGAAAAGTCTCTTCTGATAAAACAATTGGCAAAAGGTACCCAAAATGCAGAGTAGTAATAGGGTATGTCTACACTACCCTCCTAATTCGAACTAGGAGGGTAATGTAGGCATACCGCACTTGCAAATGAAGCCCGGGATTTGAATTTCCCGGGCTTCATTTGCATGAAGCCGGCCGGCGCCATTTTTAAATGCCGTCAGTTCGAACCCCATGCCACGCGGCTACACATGGCATGGAGTAGCTAGTTCGGATTAGGCTTCCTAATCCAAACTAGCTGTACTCCTCATGGAATGAGGAATGAGGAGTACAGCTAGTTCGGATTAGGAAGCCTAATCCAAACTAGCTACTCGGCATGGGGTTCGAACTGCCGGCATTTAAAAATGGCGCCAGCCGGCTTCATGCAAATGAAGCCCGGGAAATTCAAATCCCGGGCTTCATTTGCAAGTGCGGTATGCCTACATTACCCTCCTAGTTCGAATTAGGAGGGTAGTGTAGACATACCCATAGAGATATAGCCGTGTTAGTCAGATCTTGCTGAAACAAAAGAGAGGACTATGCAGCACTTTAAAGACTAACAAGATGGTTTATTAGGTGATGAACCTTTGTGGGCCAGACCCACTTCCTCAGATCAAATTCTGGAAGAGAATTGGCATAGCCATATATACAGAATGCAGAGCACAAGTTGAATACCTTTTCCCAAGAAAAACTTGTAGGCTACGTCTACACTGGCATGATTTTCCGGAAATGCTTTTAACAGAAAAGTTTTCCATTAAAAGCATTTTCGGAAAAGCGCATCTAGATTGGCAGGACGCTTTTCCGCAAAAGCACTTTTTGCGGAAAAGCATCCGTGGCCAATCTAGAGGTGCTTTTCCGCAAAAAAGCCCTGATCGCCATTTTCGCGATCGGGGCTTTTTTGTGGAAAACAAATCTCTGCTGTTTACACTGTCCCTTTTGCGCAAAAGTTTTTTGGAAAAAGACTTTTGCCCGAACAGGAGCAGCATAGTATTTCCGCAAAAACACTGACAATCTTACATGAGATCGTCAGTGCTTTTGCGGAAATTCAAGCGGCCAGTGTAGACAGCTGGCAAGTTTTTCCAGAAAAGCAACTGCTTTTCCGGAAAAAGTGGCCAGTCTAGACACAGCTGTAGTATAGACATAGTCTGAGTCAGGCTAAATGCCCTTCAAGCATGAGCTGTAAAACTGGTTCAATCTGTATCTCCCCACTGTTTCAATAAAAAAGCTAATGACAGACTCCATAAGAACTGATCTGATGAGGTTCAACAAGAACAAGTGGAGAGTCCTGTACTTGGGACGGAAGAATCCCAAGCATTGTTATAGGCTGCGGACTGACTGGCTAAGGAGCAGTTCAGCAGAAGAGGATCTGTGGATTACAGTGGATAAGAAGCTGGATATGAGTCAACAGTGTGCCCTCATAGCCAAGAAGGCTAATGGCATATTAGGGTGCACTAGGAGGACCATTTCCAGCAAATATAGAGAACTGATTATTGTCCTTTATTTGGCACTGGTGAGGCCACATCTGTAGCATTGGATCTAGTTCTGGGGCCCCCACTACAGAAAAGATGTGGGCGCTTTGGAAAGGGTGCAGCAGAGGGCAACAAAAATGTTTAGGAGGCAGGAGCACATGACCTAAGAAGGCGAGACTTAGGGATTTGGGCAGGATTTCGTCTGCAGGAGGAGGGATTTGATAGCAGCCTTTAACTACCTGAAGGGACTCTTAGTCATGGTTTATGTTTCTGCATGCTATTTGTATGGTTTTCCCAAAATAATACCAAGTTACTTCCCTCCCTTTTCATTAAAAGTTTCTCTTCTATGCTCAGGCTCTGGGATGGCGAGAGGGGAAGCATTGCCTCCCAGAGGCAACCCTTGAAACAATGTGTCACATCTGATTATTGCGGAAAGCAATTGTACATGCTAGGGATATGGACAAGAGACTCACATAAGCATTCAGTTTCTAAGCTAATACCTGAGAACAGTTTTAGCGCTGGATATAATAGTGAGGGTATAGGAAATCTACACTACTGTGTGAAAGGGGTAACTGAGGCACGCCAACTTATGGTGTTGGTGGCTAAAAGCCAAGGTACCTACACTTTTAAAGATGATGACCTTGCTGTTTGCATTCTGGGGGCAGTCCTACACCCCAGAAAATTTTTCTCACTAGGGGGACAGGAAGCTAGAACTCTGGAAAGACACTTATAATAGCATCACAGAGTTTAATGATATTGGGTGATGTGTAACTAAAACCAAACAGAATTTCTGAGCACACTGCCCCTCCATCAGACACTGTCCAACCCTCTAACAGTGAATTCAGGGGAGAGGTGTGACACAGTGCCCCATAATTTTTATGGAAATATGTTTTGAATATATATAACTCAAATACGATTTATGTAAAACAGAGCAAGCAACCTATCAGTCAAGATTTTGTAGTCTCTAAATGTGTAGATTCTGTGCATGTGTGTGTGCGTGTGAGCATGCAAAATATAAGAGATTCTAGGGTGCGTCGCTAAGATGGTCAAAATAGCACAAATTGGTTAGAAACAGGGCTTCTTACTGCCCAAAACTGGGGTTCCTCAATATAGGGTACATGAAACCAGCAACGAAGAACACTGCTCTTTGTACACTGGCCAGCAAGGAATCACAAAAGCAACCCCCTTAGACATTTCAGTTTCTCCCATGCCACAACCTATAGCACTCCTTAGACAGATGATATGTTATGAAAACCATTCTCAACAAATCTGATCAGGTTCTTCCAATCTCAAAGGACCAGCCACATTCCCAGATCAATTTACACGTCAGATCTTATCCAAAAGATCACACTATGCCAGTCCTTTAGAATCTAAAATCTACATGGTTATTCATAAAGGAGAGAAAGAAAAGATTGATAAGTAAAATTATTACAGGAAACAAATGATATACGCCGGTTATAAAGTTGTTGGTGCAAGCTTGTAGTAGAGATGGAATAATGTGCTATCTTTAAAGTCTCTGGAATACTTCCTCTTTTAGGGTGGGTTATCAGTCCTTTCCGGCTCAGTTCATAACAAAGAGGCTTCTGAAGTGAGGAGCTAGAATGAAGACCAAGATGGAGGAATTCCCACAATCCTCTTTATACCCTTGCCCGTGTGAAGAGAATTCCATTGTTTTCCTTGTGTGAAAGTATGTCCAAGATGGCGTTTGTCACATGAGCAAGTCACTCGTACATGCATGACACAATCCTTTCCTAGGTAAGTAACCATGGTACATGCTGGTCTGAAGGATCACAGGAAAGTTCCTCCGTTGTGGATTGGCACCAATTAAAGGTCCATTGTACTCAGATTCACTTGCCTGGCCACTTTTTCACAGTAGGTCAGCAAAACCTGTTGATATCTCCCAGAAGCAAACATTTGAAATACAAGTATGTAGCTAAGGCTGATAACTTCAAATAGAAAAAACATACATATATAAACAGAATCAGCGAGTCATAGGCTTTCAGTAGATACTTCAATTTTCACACTTTGATCAAGATTTAGTGCAAACATGTAACAGTGGTTGAAACAGTGTTTTGTATGGTCATATCAGAACCCAGTTACATCACAGTGGGCAGATATCTTCCATGTACATGAAGTTAGAAATATGAAGTGTAAGCCTGCTTATTAATCAAGGATCTTTCCCAGGTGTCAGCTTTTACCTACGATACCGCTGTCAAATTTCCTGGCCTTGGTATCCCTGGAGCAAGAGTCTGACCCAGAAATCCTATCTGAAGTCAAGTTCTGTGCATTTTTCTTTCCAAGATTCCCATTGTCCCAAGGGAGGATTCAACAGATGGAGTTTCAGACCTGAAAATTGAAGTGTCATGTTGGACTTTTCTACCATTCTCAGACATGATGAGTTCAGGGTGTTTTCAGCCTGGCTCATGCTGACAGAACCTGGGGAGAGAAACCAGAACAGCCTTTTTAGCCAGGGGTCAGTCAGGGACTCCATGACCCCGAAGGAGAGAGATTCCAGCCAGAAAAGACAGAGCAAAGGGACCAGAGAGCTTCAGGCCTGTGGCTGGGCCTGGCCCCAGAGTTGGTGAGGAGATGGGGGTAGCTGGAGTGGGAGATTGGGTTGCTTATATCCTCTCACTTCCCCCCTCTGCAGGATTCGGGGGGGACGGGACATGGAAGGTGTCCAAGTGGTGAAGATTGCAGGCTGCACAGGGAGGGCTGAGTATGACTGTTGGTGTATCTAATAGGGTGGAGATGGATCAATGCTGAAGGGTCACTGGGAGATTAGGTTGGGGCATTAGGACTAAGGGTATGTCTACACTACCCTCCTAGTTCGAACTAGGAGGGTAATGTAGGCATATCGCACTTGCAAATGAAGCCCGGGATTTGAATTTCCCGGGCTTCATTTACATAAGCGGGGAGCCGCCATTTTTAAAACCCCGCTGGTTCGAACCCCGTGCAGCGTGGCTACACGGGGCACAAACTAGGTAGTTCGAACTAGGCTTCCTAGTTCGAACTACCATTACTCCTCATTCCACGAGGAGTAACGATAGTTCGAACTAGGAAGCCTAGTTCGAACTACCTAGTTCGTGCCCCGTGTAGCCGCGCTGCACGGGGTTCGAACGAGCGGGGTTTTAAAAATGGCGGCTCCCCGCTTATGCAAATGAAGCCCGGGAAATTCAAATCCCAGGCTTCATTTGCAAGTGCGGTATGCCTACATTACCCCGCTAGTTCGAACTAGCGGGGTACTGTAGACATACCCTAACTGAATGGACGGTTGCCAGGGAGTTGCCCACAGGTGACACTTACAGCTCTGGACAACGTGTTCAGGACCATTCTCAGAATCTAGCCCCATGGCTCTGTAGCCAGCGCACCACCTACCCCACCGTTCCCATGGCAACCCCACACCTCTGACAGCTCAGCTACATAATGGCAATATCACTAAGCACAGTGCAGCATCTGCTCACCCTCCCAGCCCCACTCACCAGTGTAGCTCTGAGCCCTCCTGAAACCTGCAAGGGAAGAAGAACAAACAAGGTCAGGGGCCAGCAAACACAATAAACTCACTCTGACGGGAGATGCCATTCTGGGACAGGCATCACTAAAAAATAGAAAGGAACAGAGAAATATGAAATGTGACACAAAAACAGGCCCTTTCCCCTGAGACCTCTGCTAACAGCAACAACCAATTCTCATAGACACCTTTATATTTTCTGTTTGTAACATCCTGGAGAAAATTTTGCTTTCAGTGACTCTTGTAAATTCACAATATCTGCATGTGCTTCAGGGAAATGAATCTGACTTTACACCAGAGTTGCTCAGAGGAGAACTGAGGCCTGTGAGAAGGTAGTTTGGCTATAGTTGCTCCCACAGAGTGGGAGATTTTAAAGGGGCACTGGTAGGATACAAATCCTGGGTGGTATTTGCAAAACATCTAAACATGATGGAAGACGTGGGTGTGAATCTCTATTCAGGTCTGATATTCTTAACCCTTCTGTCTAAGGAGAATTCCTTTTCTGAGTTACTAATACCCTGAAGAGCATCAAAGCTATGCACTCCAGCTGTCATCTGTAGAAAGCAGCTGCTCCTCCCATTGCATCAGAACTATATGATTGTCATGGGATCATCAAAGGCCTGGTGACACCTATTCAAGCACAAGGGCTGGTAAAGCTGTGTCTGATGGAGAAAGCTCACAGTGCTGCTGTGGTTTCAGAGTGGTAGCCAAGTTAGGCTGTAACTGGAAAAACTGAAAAAAGAACAAATAGTCCTGCAGCATCTAAGACTATGTCTAGACTTCACCTCTCTGTCGACAGGGAGATGTAGGTTAGGCATGTCAAAATTGCTAATGAAGCAGGGATTTAAATATCCCATGCTTCATTAGCATAAACATGGCCGCTACTTTTTTCTGAAACAGCTTTTTTAAAAAAACCCGGCAGTCTACACGTGGATCTGTCAAAAATAAACCCTTTTCTGACAGATCCTGTAAACCTCATTTTTTGAGGAATACAGGATCTGTTGAAAAAGGGTTTAATTTCGACAGATCCACATCTAGATTGCTGGGGTTTTTTTTTCAAAAAAGCTCTGTTTCAAAAAAAGCGGTGGCCATGTTTATGCTAATGAAGTGCAGGATATTTAAATCCCTGCTTCATTAGCAATTTCGACATGCCTAATCTACATCTCCCTGTCGACAGAGTGGTGAAGTCTAGACATAGCCTAAGAGACTAACAAAAAATGAAGACAGTATCCTGAGTTTTCGGGGTACAGCCCACTTCTTTGGATGAATGGAGTTTAAGGAGTTCAAGTTCCCAATAAATAAGCAGAGAAAGAGAGGGGATGGGTAGGGAGGAGGAGAATAAAAAAGGGGGAAAAGAACAGTCGATTAAAATGTCCATGCTAGATGAAACTGATAGAGGTAGTCTCTAAGGTGCAGAAGGACTATTTTTTCTTTTTTCAGTCTCTCCAGTGCTGCCGTGGAAGTGGGGTGATTCACATGACTCAGATTCAGTGTGGGCCATTGTGAGATGTATTCCAAACTTTACATACATCTGCCCAACAGCCAGGGCCGGATTAAGGCATGGGTTAGCTGGGCAGCTGCCCAGGGCGACAACCTATGGTGGGCGCCTTTGGCAGCTGTAAGGGGCACGAAGCGCCCCTTATAGCTTCCATCAGATGCTGTGTGCCTGGCTCCCGGACTGCAGGCTGCAGCAGCTCCCAGCGGCCACCCTACAGCGGCCGCCCGGGGCGGGGGGCATATTAACCCCCGCAGTGCCGGCCAGCAGCGCCTTTTTGCCCATGGCCGCGGGGCCCTGCACGGCCAGGCTCGGCCTGCCCCAGGTGGCCCCGGGCTGCACGCCAGCACTGGTAGCTGAGCTGGGCCAGGCCAGGCATGTGCGTCCTGTCACCGCCAGCTCTGCGCGCCCTCTCCCACATGCTGGAGCGGGAGCGGGGCCGTGCATGCGCCCTCTCCCAATCTGGGGTACAATTAACCTGTCTGCCCAGGGTGCCGGAATGGCTCAGTCCAGCCCTGCCATCAGCTGGGAGTGAGCTGCCCAGTTTGTGCAGACAGAGACATATTAGCTCCGTTGGAGCCTGTGCACTAAAAGCAGCAGAATAGCCATAGGCTTGGGATAACCACTCATGTACAACCCCCGCTCTCCTGCCCCAATTGCTGAGTACATACTTGGATGGCCAACCTGAGCTGCTGCCCTTGCCACACTCCTATTAAACAAAGACTGTGAATGGCTAGTACAAAGCAGTTTCTCCTCTCTTGGTGGTCACACCTCCACATCAGCTGCTAGAGGTGGCCCTCACCTTCCTTGGCTGAATCAACCTCGTTATCTCCAGCCTCATTTTGGCCTGCATATTTATACCTGCCTCTGGAAATTTCCACTACATCCATCTGATGAAGTGGGTCTTTGCCCATGAAAGCTTATGCTCCAATACATCTGTTAGTCTATAAGGGTATGTCTACACTCCCCTGCTAGTTCGAACTAGCGGGGGTAATGTAGTCATCCGCGGTTGCAAATGAAGCCCGGGATTTGAATTTCCCGGGCTTCATTTGCATGAAGCCGGCCGGCGCCATTTTTAAATGTCGGCTAGTTTGAACCCCATGCCGCACGGCAACACGCAACACGGAATAACTAGTTCGGATTAGGCTTCCTAATCCGAACTAGCTGTACTCCTCGTTCCACGGGGTTCGAACTAGCCGGCATTTAAAAATGGCGCCGGCCGGCTTCATGCAAATGAAGCCCGGGAAATTCAAATCCCGGGCTTCATTTGCAACTGCGGATGACTACATTACCCCCGCTAGTTCGAACTAGCAGGGTAGTGTAGACATACCCAAAGGTGCTACAGGACTCCTTGTCGCTTTTGCAGATCTAGACTAACATGGCTACCCCTCTGATACTTCACACTCCTATTGTTACTGCAGTAGTGTTACCCAGGTGTGTAGTTGCACCAAATGAGTCAAGGGTCTCAGAAATGACAGGACACCCCGGACATGGCTTTGTTAATTATAAAAAATAAAGCCCAAGATCATCCCTAAACAGAGCTTACAAATGCTTGAAAGTAGGAATAAGAGATCCTCCGGAAAAGGCTTTATTTTCTGGAGAATCACGTCTAGACTGGCGCTTTTCTCCGGCTTATCTCCAAGCCGGAAAAAAGCGACAGCCATGATAATGCAAATTTGCCATGATAATGCATATTTAAATCCCCCGCGGATTTGCCTATTCCAAAGTCTACATTAGCATCCCTTTTCCGGAAGGATGCCAGTGTAGACACAGCCGAGGTGACTGAGGAGCTCTGACAGAGGTGACTAAGGGTGCTCTGGTGTGTGTGGGAGTCCAAATCTGAAATATTAGGGGCTGTGGTTGAGCACAGAGAGAGCCCACGAGAGCTGTGTGCATGATGGGACCCTGCATTATGTAGGAGGAACTTTCAAGTCAGAGTTGTGATTTATCCACAAAACTTCCTGGAGGAGTCCAGACTTGTCCAAATCCTGTGATTCACTACATGCTAGAGTCACGTTCCGTAGTTAAGGACGATACTGAAACCTGAGCTGCAAACTCTGCCGTGTTTGTGTCCTGAGAATGGGGGGATAATAATGACAGTAACTGAAGTTCATATAGCACATGTGCTGATTTTCCCATCACATTGCCGTGCAAAAGGTGAGACTGAGGGTATGTCTAGACTACATGCCTCTGTCGCCAGAGGCATGTAGATTAGGCTACCAGACATAGGAAAATGAAGCGGCGATTTAAATAACCGCCGCTTCATTTAAATTTACATAGCTGCCGCGCTGAGCCGACAAACAGCTGATCAGCTGTTTGTCGGCTCAGCGCGATAGTCTGGACGTGCGGGTGTCGACATGAAAGGTATTTGTCGACCACCCAGGTATGCCTCCTGGGATGAGGTTTACCTGGGTGGTCAACAAATACCTTTGATGTCGACACCCACGCGTCCAGACTATCACGCTGAGCCGACAAACAGCTAATCAGCTGTTTGTCGGTTCAGCGCAGCAGCCATGTAAATTTAAATGAAGCGGCGATTATTTAAATCACCGCTTCATTTTCCTTTGCCTGGTAGCCTAATCTACATGCCTCTGGTGACAGAGGCATGTAGTCTAGACGTTCCCTCAGGGATTATCCCAGTCCCTGATTATAAGAAGAAATGGTTACTCACCCAGTGCAGTAACTGTGGTCCTTCGAGATGTGTCCCTATGGGTGCTCCACTATTCACCCTCTGTGCCTTCTGGTTTGGAGTTCTCTGCAAAGGTGTTTTATGGCACAGAAGGGACTGAGGGTGGTTTGCCCATGCAGTGCTATATAACTGGCAGGAGACATGCGCTGACTAGCACACATGCATGAGCTCCAAAGAAACTGCTCTGAGAAATATCCAGTCAAAGGTGCAGAGGTTGCTAGTGCACCTTGAATGGAGCACCCGCAGGGACACTAACCGAAGAACCAACCCTTCTGAGGCACTGAAAAGGAAAAGACAAAAGGGTTAGTCAGAGCAGCCCAGTGTAATGTTTTGTGCCTCAGAACGACACCCCACAGCCACACTCCCAGCCCCAGTGCAGAAAACAGCAGCTATGATAGGAGCTGAGCTGGTGGTTATTGAAATACACTAAAATTCAGGAGCCCTGACATTTGCAAAATATTTAACCTTGAAGGAAAACATGGCTCGTGTTCCTGATACAGCTCTAAGGGAACTTCTGTCTAAGAGGAATTCCTTGTCTATGTTACTAATAGTCCTTTGGACCATCAAAGCTACACAATCAGGATATACCTAGGGAAAGGTCATGCTGATTACTGGGGCTCACATTTGGGATCTGACCTTCTTATCAAATTATGGAAACGTGAGTCATACTCTGGGAAATAGCCCAGCAGAGCCTACACTCCAGCCATTATCTGTAGAAAGTAACTGGTCCAGTTCTGTTCAACCAGGCACTGGCTTGTCAAATGCCAGGTGATACCTCTCTATCTATTCAGACATGAGCACACGAAACCCTGTGTCTGCTGCAGGGAGCTCACAGTACTGCCGTGAGCCTGGGGTAAAAAATATGACTCTACTTTTGGCTCAAACTGCTCCCTCAGCCTTGTCCCGTTGGTGCTTCTAGAACTGCTCAGCACCTTGTGTGGCTAAGAGCCTCTGCCCAGGGGCTCTAATAGAGAGGTGGATAAACTTACCAGTCTTCTGTCGCAGCTCCTGGCACTCTGGGGAGAGGAGAAAAGAAGGTCATCATTGGTTCAGTGTGGCTATATCTACACTACCTGTCGCGTCCAGGGAACATGTCCATTTTTTCAGAACAGTTTCCAAAAAAGCAGGTGCATTCTTTTGGAAGCCCTGTATTCCTCATCTTATGAGCTATAAGGGATCTTCCAAGAGAGGAGGTTTTTCCCACATTTGGCACCATGTAGACAGTCCAAGTGTTGGAAAAACCTCTTCTGGAAAAAAAATGGAAAAAGAACCTAGTGTAGACATAGCCTGTGGTTCATTCTGAGGACAGTGACTGGGCTTATTCACACTTTGAATACATCAACAGTTCAGCTGGAAAGGCACTTCCAGTTTTGACAGGCAGATGAGTGGTAAATTAGTTCAAGCAAGTATGCTAAAGGGAGGAAGGTAAAAGGAAGTTGGAGGAGTGAGGGGGCAGCACCCCCAGCTCAGCAGGGAATGGGAGGGAAGGAGTGTCACACCAGAATATGCAGGCTCACCAGGCCTCAGACCTCCTAGTTCTAGGCATGGTGCTGATTTGAACAAGTGTGTAGCTGCAGGGTTGGCAGGATGTTAGTTGGGGAAGGGCTCCATGGTGCTGTGTGGCATGGGATTTACTGTCCACCCCTAAAAATGTGGTGTGAGGTTCTGTCTTGGCTTTCAGTGGAAATATGTGGGTGGTGGGCCCATCAGAGTGAAGCTCACATAGAGGGAAATGGGCTTTGGAGACACCATTAGTTTGAGGCCCAGGCTTAGACTAAGAGGTGTGGGGAGGGGCAGGAACAGGAAAGTACTGAGAAGCTGAGACAAAAGGAAATTACTCACCCTGTGCAGTAACAAGGGTTCTTTGAGGTGTGTGTCCCAGTGTATGCTCCATTGTTGGTGACAGGTCATCTCGGAGCCACAGATCAGAGTTTTTTTTGAGCAGTTGTCAGCAGGTCACACAAGCATGGAAAGCACCTCACACTGCTCTCACTTTGCCACCTTGTGCACAAGGCCTGACCCTCCCCTTCAGTTCCTCATCTATGCCTGAGTAACTAAGACTCCCAGGAGAAGGGCGAAAGGGAGAATCGTAGAGCATCCACGGGGACACACACCTTGAAGAACAGTCATTACTGCACAGGGTGAGTAACTTCCTTTTCTTCTTTGGATCATGTTCCCATGGTGCTCCACTTTTGGTGACTACAAAACAATACTCAGTGTGGAATCAGAGTCACTGCTTGGTGGCTGAAGATAGGTCCGCTGTAGCCACCACCATATCCTTTGCCAGTTTAGGTACTATGGCATGGTGCCTAGCATAGATGTGGTTCAACAACCAAGTGGCTGCTCACTAAATATCCTTATGGGCCACATTGCTTAGGAAAGCCATGAAGGTTGCAGTAGCATGAGTGGAATGTGCCCTTGGGATGGTCAATAGTTTGTTATGAAGGGAATGGCATCACAGTATACATGATGATATCTATTTGGAGAGCTGTTGGATGGAAATTGGGTTGCCCTTTGAATGTGCTGTGATGGATTTCAAGAGGTGTGGGGACTTCTGGTATGATTGTGTCCTAGCTACATAAAAAGCCAGAGCTCTGTGAATGTCCAGGGTCTGGAGCATAGCATCCCTGGATAACACGCATGGGAACCACACCCAGAGGTGCTTTCTTCCATATTTCACTGCTGTGAATATCCATCAGTAGATCTCTTTGCAGTCCCCAACAATGCCAAGTGCCCACATTTCTGCTCCTGGGCAGGACTGGGCAAAGGATCCCTTGGCAATGTATGCCTAACCCATTGGAAAGAGCTGCTACACTATACCTTTCCACCCATCCTGCTCATTCCCAGAGTCCTATGCAAGATCCAGACTGACGGAGTTTAAGTCACTTGATGTTCATTGCACCATCTTTTCCTCTTCCATCCCATCATGTCATTTTCTTCCAGGATGGGAGTGAACTCCTTCACACCCAACCCCACACTCTACCTGCATGTGTGTCTCCTATCTGGTTCCACAGGTCAGATTCCCTATGCTCAGAACGATGAGATCCATTCTTCTATACATCAGAAGGGCATCCACCAGAGCCACTTACCTGCAGAAATGAAAGTGGTTGTCCTCTTGGTGTTAGCAGGCTGAAATTGATCCTCATAACAGATCACTCAATTGTGTCCTTGAGCAGAAGTGCGGACACTTCGAATTGTTGGGGGCTGCAAAGAGATCTATTGATGGATATCCCTGGCAGTGAAAGATGTAAGCAAGCACCGCTGGGTGTGGTTCTCATTCATGGTCCATGGAATGACTGTGGTTCAGGGCATCCGCCCTGTTGTTGTGTGGTAAACATCAGCCCTGAATAGCATGGTGGGCTCCTGCCCAGGAAAAAGGCATCCAAAGTGATCTGTACCAATGGTTCCTCATTGCAGGAGGAATAACAGGTAGTTAGAAATAGGGCTTTATTTTGAACACCCATTTCACTGCCACGAGTAGATGCGGGCAGTTATTCCAGATTTGTAAATTTCAAAAAATGGCGCCTGGCCGGGAAGATGCAAATCAAGCTCGGGATATTTAAATCCCAGGCTTGATTTGCAATTCCGAATGCCTAAATTTGCAGCCCTATTCCGAAATAGGCTGCAAGTGTAGACATACCCAGAGTTGTCAAAGTATGGAAAAATCACTTCTCTTTGCTGGCAGAGGTAGTCAGTGACTGCAGCAAGGAGCTTTGAGAAGTCCTGGTGTGGAGCAGTCCAAAAGGTAGTACTCTGTACTGGAAGTAGTTGTCACCTCACTTGAATGGAAGGTACCATCTGTGTGACAGATGTATGGTGATGTAAAAGTATGTGTCCTGTAGGTCGAGGGCTGAGAGCCAGTCCCCTTCATCTAGTGTCGGCATAATGAAAGCCAATGTTGCCATCTTGAATTTTTGCTTCTGCAGCAAAATGCAGGACAATGTAGCACTTTAAAGACTAACAAGGTGGTTTATTAGATGATGAGCTTTCGTGGGCCAGACCCACTTCCTCGTATGGTTGATGGATTTCCATTCCAAACGGCTAAATGTAGTGCCTTGCATGTAGAATAGTGATAGAAATGTAGCTATTTGTTTAGCTTACAGAGATCTGGTATGGGTCTCCAGCCCCCTGTGTACGTCTGATTCAGGAAGTATCATAGAATCATAGAACTGGAAGAGACCTCAGAAGGTCATGAAGTCCAGCTCCCTGCTCTAGGCAGGACCAATTCCAACTAAATCAACCCAGCCAGGGCTTTGTCAAGCCGAGACTTAAACACCTCTAGGGATGGAGACTGCACTACTTCCCTAGGTAACCCATTCCAGTGCTTCACCACCCTCCTAGTGAAATAGTTTTTCCTAATATCCAACCTGGACCTCTCCCACCACAACTTGAGACCATTGCTCCTTGTTCTGCAATCTGTCACTACTGAAAACAGCCTTTCTCCATCCTCTTTGGAACCTCCCTTCAGGAAGTTGAAGGCTGCTATCAAATCCCCCCTCACTCTTCGCTTCTGCAGACTAAACAGACCCAAGTCCCTCAGCCTCTCCTCATAAGTCATATGCTCCAACCCCCTAATCATTTTGGGTCCGCTGGACCCTCTCCAATGTGTCCACATCCTTTTTGTAGTGGGGGTCCAGAACTGGACACAATACTCCAGATGTGGCCTCACCAAAGCCGAATAAAGGGGAATAATGACATCTCTGGATCTGCTGGCAATGCTCCTCTTAATGCAACCTAATATGCCATTAGCCTTCTTGGCTAAAAGGGCACACTGTTGACTCATATCCAGCTTCTCATCCACTGTAACCCCCAGGTCCCTTTCTGCAGAACTATTACTTAACTGGTTGGTCCTCAGCTTGTAACTATGCTTGGGATTCTTCTGTCCCAAGAGCAGAACTCTGCACTTGTCCTTGTTGAACCTCATCAGATTTCTTGTTGCCCAATCCTCCAATTTGTCTAAGTCATTCTGGACCCTATCTCTGCCCTTAAGCGATCTACCCTCCACCCAGCTTAGTGTCATCCAAAAACTTGCTGAGGGTGCAATCCATCACCTCGTCCAGGTAATTAATAAAGATATTGAACAAAACTGGTCCTAGAACCGAACCTTGAGGAACTCCGCTAGAAACTGACCGCCATCCTGACATCGAGCCATTGATCACTACCCGCTGGGCCCGGCTTTCTAGCCATCTTTCTATCCATCTTACCATCCATTTATCCAATCCACATTCCCTTAACTTGCTGGCAAGAATATTGTGGGAGACCGTATCAAAAGCCTTGCTAAAGTCAAGGTATATAACATCCACTGACTTCCCCATGTCCACCGAGCCAGTTACCTCATCATAGTAGCTAATCAGATTGGTCAGGCACGACTTGCCCTTTGTGAATCCATGCTGACTATTCCTAATTGCTTTCCTCTCTTCCAAGTGCCTCAATATGGATTTTTTAAGGATCCCTTCCATGATTTTTCCAGGGACCGAGGTAAGACTGACCGGCCTATAGTTCCCTGGATTGTCCTTCTTCCCTTTTTTGAAGATGGGCACTACATTTGCCTTTTTCCAATTATCCAGGATTTCTCCCGATCTCCACGACTTTTCAAATATAATAGCCAAAGGCTCCTCAATGACATTTGTCAACTCCCTCAGTACCCTCGGATGCACTAAGTCTGGACTGTCGAAGCAAAAACACGCTCCTCTCTGTTTAGGTGGCTGCTTCTACAGGACCCATGGATTTATGTATATTTAGCTTTTCTAAATAGTTCCTAACCTGTTCTTTACCCACCAAGGGCTGTCCATCTTCATCCCATCTTGTGTCACTTAGCGCAGAAGTCCAGGAGCCGACCTTGTCCGTGAATACAGAGGCAAAGAAAGCATTGAGTACTTCAGCTTTCCCCACATCATCTGTCACTGGGTTACCTCCTTCATCCATTAGGGGCCGCACACCCTCTCTGATCACCTTCTTCTTAACATGCCTATAGAAACCTTTCTTGTTATCCTTCACATCCTTAGCCAGTCACAGTTCAATTTGCACTATCGCCTTCCTGATAACCCCCCGGCATTCTAGAGCTATATCTTTAAACTCCTCCCTGGTCATTTGTCCAAGTTTCCACTTTTTGTAAGCTTTCTTTTTGTGCTTAAGTTCACCAAGGATTTCCCCTGTAAGCCAATCCGGTCTCCTACCATGTTTGCCTCTCTTGTTATGCGTAGGGATGGTTTCTTTCTGTGCCTTCAATAAGGCTTCTTTAAAATACTGCCAGCTGTCCTGGACTCCTTTCCCCTTCATGTTAGTATCCCAGGGGATTCTGCCCATCAGATCTCTGAGGGAGTCAAAATCTGCTTTTTTGAAGTCCAAAGTGTGTATTTTATTACTCTCTTTTCTTCCTTTGGTCAGGATCCTGAAATCTACCATCTCATGATCACTGCTTCCCAGGTTGTCACCCACCTCCACTTCCCCTATTAGTTCCTCCCTGTTTGTAAGCAGAAGGTCAAGCTGCGCACGGCCCCTGGTCGGATCCTTCAGCACTTGTGTCAAGAAGTTATTTCCAACATTCTCCAAAAACTTCCTGGATTGCCTGTGTACTGCCGTATTGGTTTCCTAACAGATGTCAGGGTGATTAAAGTCCCCCACGAAAACCAGGGCCTGCGATCTGGAAGCTTTGCTCAGTTGTCCGAAGAAAGCCTCATCTACCTCATCCACCTGATTCGGTGGCTTGTAGCAAACACCAAACACACAACATCACTGCTGTTGTTTGCTCCTTTAAACCTAACCCACAGACTTTCAACAGGTTTTTCTCCCTCTTTATACTGGAGTTCAGAGCAATCGTAGTGCTCTCTTACATATAGTGCAACTCCTCCTCCTTTTCTCCCCTGCCTGTTCTTCCTGAACAGTCTATACCCTTCCATGACAGCGCTCCAGTCATGCGAGTCATCCCACCAAGTCTCCGTTATCCCAATTAAATCATATTTCTTGAACTGGGCCAGGGCCTCCAGTTCTTCCTGTTTGTTGCCCAGGCTTCTCGCTTTAGTGTACAAACACTTCAGGTAACCAGTTGATTGCTCTATCTTCTCCATTTGAAACAGAGGTCCTCCTTTCTTGCTTCTTCCTCTCTGCATTTCTTCCCGGTATCCGACTTTCCCACTCCCCTCAGGGTTTTGGTCACCGTTCCCCGACGAACCTAGTTTAAAGCCCTCCTCACTAGGTTTGCAAGCCTGCCCGCAAAGATGCTCCTTCCTCTCTTCGTTAGGTGGATCCCATCTCTTCCTAACAATCCTTGTGCCCAGAACAGAGTCCCATGGTCGAAGGAACCAAAGCCTTCTCTGCGACACCACCTGCGCAACTTCGCATTTACATCCTCAATTCGACGATCCCTGCCCAGTCCTTTCCCTTCAACAGGAAGGATGGAGGAGAATACCACTTGCGCTCCGAATTCTTGGATCCTTCTTCCTAGCGCTACATAATCTACAGTAACCCGCTCAAGGTCATTCTTGGCCGTATCATTAGTTCCCACGTGGAGAAGCAGGAAGGGGTAGCGATCTGAAGGTTTGATCATCTTGGTAAGCCTCTCAGTGACATCCTGAATGCGAGCTCCCAGTAAGCAGCACACCTCTCGAGATTCCAGGTCTGGACGGCAGAGGGATGGCTCAGTGCCTCTTAGGGGGGAGTCCCCAACCACCACCACCCGTTGTTTTCTTTTGGGTGTGGTGGCCATAGAACCCCCATCCCTAGGACTATGCATCCCATGCCTTTCAGTAGATGGTGTTCCCTTCTGGTTATTTGGAGTAAAAACCTGAAATGCATCTGACACCCTTTCTATTGCTCCTAGATGCAGGAGGTGATTGATTTCTTGTCTCAAAAGAGATCTCATGGGAGGTGTCCCTGAAGAGGAAGGGGGAAGGGAAGGGAAGGGGAAGCAATGTAAAGGGGATGACATAGCCTATATGGATGATTTCTAGCACTCACTGAACCAATGTTATGTAATCCTATTTTTGACAGTATGGAGGGATGTATATGCCCAGTGTCCAAAGTGTAATCCAAGAGTTCTTGCTGCTGTGAAGGACCTTGTCTGTATTGGCTACAAAGAGTTTGTGCTTCTCAAAGGGGAGGTCCTCAAGCCTTCTACTGGAGCTCCTTAGGCATTCCTGTTGATAGGAGCCATGAGGCTGTTCTCATTACCACTGCTGTGGCAGTTGCTGTAGCTGCTATATCAGCTATGTCTATTGAGGACAGCAGGATTGTACGGGCAATGGTATGCCCTTCATGAATAATCAATTTGAGTATGGGTCCTTTAAAGTTTGGGAGGTGCTTCATGAGCTCGACAAATTTAGAGGAGTTATTAAAGTAATGTTTCACTAAATAGTTTGGAATTGTTAGCAATTCTCAGCTGTAGTGTGGCCAAAGAGTATACATTTCTTCTGAATAAGTCTAACTTTTTATGCTCCTTGTCATTAGACACTGGTATCCATAACCATGGAATTTGGTTGGTTGTGGATGTGAGAAAAGAAAATCTAAGTCCTTCAAAGGAATAAAGGATTTCCTGTCAGCCTTCTTGCATGTTGGTTGCATAGAGGCAGGGGTTTGACAAATTTCATCTAAAACTTCTAGAATGGCTTCATTGATGGATGTGATCCTTCCCTGAGAAGGGTGGATGTCCTTGAGGAGGCGGTGTTGCTTTTCCTTGACCTCCTGAACATCTTGACTTTCGGCCATGCACTTCAAAAGCTCTTGGAATTGCTTCAAAACATCTTTAGGGTGGGTATGGGAAGGTTACTCACCTCATGCAGTAACTGGAGTTCTTCAGATGTATCCCCATAGGTGCTCCACTTAGATGTGTCAGTGCGGCTGTGCACATGGCCTGGAGATCTTTGGTAACAGTCTCCTAGATGCTGGTGTGTGCTGTGCTATTGCACAATTGCTCAGACTGACAGTTTAGCACACACTGGCTGCCATTCCTTCTGTTCCTTCTCCATAATGGACTTTCTTTGCCCAGAACAGAGGGTAGGACGGTGGGTGTGGAGTACCCACAAGGACACACCTCAAAGAACTCCAGTTACTGCACAAGGTGTGTAACCTTCCCTTCTTCTTTGAGGGTCCCCGGGGGTGCTCCACTTAGATGACCACGCATGAGTATTCCTGCTTGGTGGTGGGTGTTCCATGTTGCAGAGCTAGATGTGGGATTGTATGGTGCCCCTGCATGTTTGCATCAGCCATCTTAGCTCTTGATACCTGAAGGGTTGGTTGTAGTTGCGATTGTTGAATTGTATAGGGTTCCCACGGGTCCCAGTAGGGCCACAGTAGGAGCAGTGGGAGTACCCACTGTGCCATCTGCCAATTTTGGGCTTCCTGCTGCTGTGTAATAGTGTATTGGTGAAATCTGCACTGGCCCCTTATTTCCTCGTTGTCATCATCGCTAAATCTCACTGATATTAGTGATGCTGGTGAGGACGATAGTACGGAACCTCTAGATCATGGTGTGACATCGGTACTGTACCAAATTATGGTGAGCATGGTACTAATGGTACTGCAATGTCCGGCTCTGTCATGTATCTTGGGACCGGGGGCAGCGACAGCATTACTGTTCAGCCTGCCACTGCCTTTTATCTGCTGCTGGTACTGGCTTCTCCTGTGGTACCATGTGCCTGTTCTGAGGAGAACGCAAAGCCTGGACAGCAGCTCTGTGCTTCACTTTGGGATCACCGTCTCTTCTTAACCCACTTTATGCACCCTGTTCAGGGCAAGCACTGTCTGCCTCATTGCCTAGAAGGCTTTTATTGCTCGGTTACAGACATTTAGTAGCGGACCGGGAGCATTTTCTGCTGCATTCCTTGTCTGGCTTTGTAGCACGTCCCTCCGAGGGAGTATTCCTTTTTCTGTCCATCCCTGGTGTAGTCTCTTTGGGGGTGGGGTAAGTGTGAGTCAGGCTGCAGTTCAGCCACAACCTTTTCCATAAAAGCCAAGTTTTTTGACAGTGAGAGCAGTGACTCTTTGAGTGGTCCTGCCCTAGGCAGCACAGACCCTGTTCCTGCCCATTTGCCGATGAGATAAATATGCTGCACCCTGTACACCTTTTGAAACCAGAAGGTTGTGGCATAACAGGGTTTTCTGCTTGAGGTGCTCCAGGTGAGCAGGACACAGCAGTGGCACCAGTGCCCCACTCTGCTTGTTCTTTATGTTCTGTGGCTTTTTTTATGTTAATCAGCTCAAGCTGCTACACTCTTTCTTTCTTTCTTTCTTTCTTTCTTTCTTTCTTTCTTTCTTTCTTTCTTTCTTTCTTTCTTTCTTTCTTTCTTAAAAAAGGCTTTTAGGGAGACAGTGCTACTCATGATTCATGCTGGTGGCGGTTCAGAAGGAACTGAGGGAATGGCTGCTGGCATGTGCTAAACTGTCAGTCTGAGCAATTGTGCAATAGTGCAGCATGCACGGCCATCTGGAGACTGCTACTAAAGATCTCTGGGCTTCACGGACAGTGGTGCTGTTACACCTAAGTGGAGCACCCACAGGGACCCTCGAAGAAGAACTGGAGGGGGTCTCACCGGCAAAAGCCTACGCCGGTGCCAGCGATATTTAATAATGAGGCACTGAAAAAAGCAGCATCACCACTCAAGATTCTGATCTATGCTCTGCGGTCCTGGAAGTGCCTGGTGTGTCCCCATTGCTCACCCTAGGAGATGGGGTGGGGGCAACAATATCACTGGACAGGGTCTCTTTTTTGAATGCTTGTGAGGTGATGGAGAGGCAGCCCTTTTCCTAGGAGCCTGTCCCAGCAGCAGAGAGGATTGGGACTCCTCAGTAGGCTGAATAGCCTTCTTGAAAAAAATCACAGAGACAAAGCTCCCTCTCTTTTCTGTCTCTGGCCGTGAGGCTGTGGCAATGATAACACTTTTAGGGTACATGATCTTCTCCTAACAACATATGCATATTGAATGTTTGTCCAATGCAAGCACTGGCTCATGAAACATCTCACATTTCTTTAAGTTTGGCAAGCTCGTAATGACAGAGTCTGCGTGAGGTTAAACTCTCAATTGCTGAGATGGTCAATCTCCACTTCCTTTATCTTCTTTGCCCTTCTCTTTCTTAAAAAAATAAAAAAAACACCCAATGGGAAGGAGGGGAGGGTAAAAGTGTTATGCGGCTGCTTGGACAAGCCAGTGCAGGCAACTGCATTTGGAGCTGACAGATTTTTTTTTTACAGGAACTGAAAGATGAATGGTTAACAAGAAAAAACCTAAGGAAAAGGTATAACTTGAACTATCTCCATGAGGAAATGAAATTCTGAGGAGAAAGAAGAGCTCCGTCTGTGACTGAAGGCAGAAAGTGAGGATGTCAGGATACATGCATGAGGCGCTGAAGCAAGAGCCATGCAAAGTGTTCTCTGCACGTGTGTGGCCTACTGACAACTGCTGAAAAAAAGCTCCATGCTGCGGCTCTGGGACAACCCATCAACACTAGAGCACCCACAGTCACATCACCAAAGAAGAACAGAGAAGCTAGAGTGAGGACTGAGGGATACCAGCAGCTGGGGCTGGCGGAAATCAAAGATGGGATACAGAGGGGCTGCAGGCAGTGGTGATATTTGTCCTTTGTAAACCCCAGTGCACAGCTCAGTTCCTCCTACCAGTTACCTGACATTTATGGTATTTGCAAGGTCACGTTGCTTTAGAGGACTCATTCAGAACCTGGGCTGCACTGACCTGGATGGAACATCTGACACCTCACTGGCCAGTTCCCACATTCAGGGGACCTCTCACAGCCTCAGGGTTCCCTGCAATTGTACGACTTGCTGGTGCCTAATGCTACCTGCAGGCCAGGACTCAGGAACACTGGCAGAGCGGTGGGACTGCAGAGTCCAGGGGGGCAGATATAGCAGGAGTGACAGATTGGAAGTGAGTGGCTTTGGCAAAGTGGTATGGTACAGCATGGATTTTGCAGGTCAGAATTAAGATATATCCACAGAATTGCATAAAGAAAATTTGCTAAGACCCTGATTAAATAACCCTAATCTGAAATGTCAGCTACAAACACTGCAGTATGTATTCCCAAGGAAAAAGAAAACCATCAGGAACAAAATCAGCATATTCTGTGTGATGATTTCCCTATCTTGTTCTAGTGTGAAAGCACAGGCACACATTTAATGGGGATTATCCAAGTACCTGACTCCAGCCGCTTGATCTTCTTCTCCTGATTTTCTGAAATGGGAAAGAGAAAAGAGTTAGATACAGAGAAGTGTTGTTTGATACTGTGGCCTGAGAATGACAGACACCCTACAGCCATACTTGTTGTTTCAGTTCTGGAGCCAGCAACTTTGATGGGAGTAGGGCTGGCACACACTTCCAGCATGTGGAAGACCTAGGATTTGCAAGCATCCAACCTTGATGGAAAATGTAGATCTGGATCCTGATACAGCTCTGATATTGTCAACCCTCCCCATGGGATATCCTCTCCTGTAACTACGAATATTTATTTAGCATCTGCATAGTCTAGGCAGGCAATGGCATTTTCAATGGCATGATGCAATTCTTCTAGATCACCACTGATCCCAGTCAGCAACGGGTATTAATTGACAATGTGAGTCATCATCTGTGTTGCGCTGCAGCTGATGATACTACCAGTGCTATGGAGCATGAAAGCTACACACACTAGGCATAATTAGGGGATGGGCATGCCAGTGATAGGAGCTCAGATCTAGCATTTGGCCTAAGCAACAGAGAATGTGAACGTGAGCCACATTCTGGGAAGTGACCCAGCAGAACCTGCACTGCTGCAATCATCTCTAGAAAGTGGTTGTCCCCCTTCTTCTGCATCAGAACAATGTGATTGGTGCTCTATTGTCAAAGTCACAGTGACACCTGTCTGTCTGCCAGAAATGTGCACAAGTAACCCTGTGTCTGCCCCACAGAGCTCATGGTGCAGTGCTGAGACCAGATCACTCTAATGTGACAGTTTTTGGCCTAAACTGTTCACTCAGCCCTTTCCTGTGGTGCTGATGCTTCTGGGTCTGCTCAGTTCCCTGTATGGCTGGGAGCCTTTGCCCAAGGGCTCTAATAGGAATGTGGATTAACATACCCAGTTTTTCTCGCAGGTCCTGACACGCTGGGGAGAGAAGAAAAGGAGGTCAGCAGGGTTTTTGCATGGGTCATTCAGAGGATGATGTGGGGCTGTTCCAGTTTTTGGATACACCTACACTACCGCTGCCTAGGCACTTCCTGGTTTGGGCAGGCAGACACAGGCCAATTCTGCTCTAAGGAGTATGATAAAAGTAGCACAGTGGCATATGCAGTAACTTGGACTAGCCACTGCATTACAAAGCTGTTTAGATCTCATGGGCACATTGTTTAAGTAGATGCTGAGTTGCTGCCCAAGCTACTCCCAAGTACACTGCTATATGTGGCATTTTAAGTGATCAGAAGGGCCCTTAAGTAGCAAATACTCATCTACAGGACTCATAGGAGACAGTATTTTCCAATTATGCACTCAGGGTATGTCTAGACTACATGGCTCCATCGATGGAGCCACGTAGATGAGTTTAGTAGACATAGCAAAATGAAGTGGCAATTTAAATAATTGCTGCTTCATTTACATCAAAATGGCTGCCATGCTGTGCTGAACAGCTACAGTCTACATGGGGATCAGCCGACCCCAGAGCCATTTGTCGTCAGATCCTTTATACCTCATTAAAGGATCTGACGACAAAGGGTTCTGGGGTAGGCTGATCCCAATCTAGACTACCATGCTGTGCTGACAATCAGCTGATCAGCACAGCGCGGTGGCAATTTTTATGTAAATGAAGCGGCGATTATTTAAATCGCCGCTTCATTTTGCTATGTCTAGTAAACTAATCTACATGGCTCCGTTGTTGGAGCCATGAAGTCTAGACATACCCTCAGTGACCTGTGGATAGTTCCCATAATGTGAAGTTCTGCTCTGACAGAGGATTCCAGTCCTGAGATCTGATTGGTGGAGTACCTGGCATCCTTATTGGTTTCCTGATTCTATTTAAACTGATCACAGAATAAGAAGTCACCTGCACAACTGGGTTTCCCCTGCTTAGTGCAGGTTCCCCTATGCTACCTTCTGCTCACAGACTCTTATCTCCTGGTCATATGATCTGTTGCTTCTTGACACCTGAATCTTCATTTGCCCTTTGGCACCGTCACTCTGATCTCTAGATAGCCTGACCTGCACTTCATCCTGGCTTCTGACCCCTCTTCTGAACACTAAGCCTGACAACTCATGTCCCAGTTCTGACAGTCTGCATGGACAGCGTTGGTCACAGATGTGGGCCTGGTACTGGGTGAATGGATCCAGGTACTCTACTCCCTCTGCAGCACCAGGTATGCTTGAGCAGGCCATCCACCTTCAGGTAGACTACCAAGCCTCTCAGGCCTGGGTTACACAGCTGATATCAGAAAGCCAGGTATTTCAAGAGCTAGTAAGGAAGCTGCGTATCGAAAATGTTTGTGCTCCAAACACAGCCTACAAACGTCAGTTTTCTGTTACCTCTGCCTGAATGATTTGACCCTAACTGCCAACAATTCTGGAGGTGTATAACCAATGTCACCTTCATCAGCATGTCCTCAGACCTTGACTGACTGTGAAAAGGTGGCTTTGGTTATAGCCTGCTGCAGGGAGAGGTCTGAAATTAAGGGTACGTCTAGACTACATGCCTCTGTTGCTAGAGGCATGTAGATTAGGCTACCAGGCATAGGAAAATGAAGCGGCGATTTAAATAATGGCCGCTTCATTTAAATTTACATGGCTGCCACGCTGAGCTGATCGGCTGTTTGTCGGCTCAGCGCGGTAGTCTGGACGCGCGGGTGTCAACATTAAAGGCATTTGTCGACCACCCAAGTATGCCTCCTGGGATGATATTTTGAAATAGCAGTAGTGTGGATGCTCCATTGCTGCTATTTTGAAATAACTACTCCCCAGAGTAATTCAAACTAATTACTTCCTGGTGCTTGCTGAAGCTCTATGTTGAGGAACCACATCTACATTATGGCTACATCTATTCAATGGAGCTATTTCAGGATACCAGAAATATCCTGAAGAAGCTATCCTGTGCCTTTTGAACACACTCACTATTTTGAGATAGGTTTCGAAATAGTGGACACGCTATTTTGGCATCCCTTCAACCCTCATTCCACAAAGGTTAAAGGATGGCTCAAATTAGCATATTATTTCAAAATTTGGTGCTGTGTAGATGCACTAAATTTCAAAATATACTATTTTGAAATCCATTCGAAATAAGATACACAATTTGCAGAGTGCAAATTGCATACCTTTAAGTTAAGGGTGCTGTGTATGTGTGACCCAGACGTACACTGCCTCTGAAATTCTCTGATCAATGCTGCAAAGATGTGCCAACAGCTAAAGCGGAGTTCCCAGAAACACAATGTCTGGCTCTGTCATGTATCTTGGGATCAGGGGCAGCGACAGCATCGCTGTACAGCCTGTCACTGCTGGATGCATCTTTGCATTCAGTGTTATGGGGTACACCAGTATGAACGGTACTGTGAGTCTGTCTGAATGCATCATTCGGCTGCTTTGCACCCTGTCTGCTTTTTTATCTGCTGCTGGTATTGGCTTTTCCTGCAGTAACGTGTGCCATTTCTGAGGAGAGCTCGAAGCTTGGACAGCAGCTTTGTGCTTCACTTTTCTGAGCAGAATCCCTTAACCTGCTTTATGCTGCCCTGTTCAGGGCAAGCACTGTCTGCCTCCTTGCCTAGAGGTCTTTTATTGCTCGGTTACAGAGCGTTAGTAGTGGACCTGAAGCATTTTGTGCTGCATTCCTTGTCTGGCTTTCTAGCATGTTCCTCCAAGGGAGTGTTCCTTTTGCCCTCCATCCCAAGTGTAGTCTCTCTTGAGGCAAAGGGGTGAGTCAGGCTGCGGTTCAGCCACATCCTTTCCCATAAAAAGCGAGTTTTTGACAGTAGGGCAGTGACTTATTGAGTGGTCCTGCCCTAGGCATCAGAGACACTTTCATGCCCATCTGCTGCCGAGATAAATATGCTGCACCCTGTGCACCTTTTGAAACCAGAAGGTGCTAGCATGACAGGGTTTTTCCATTTGAGATGCGTCGGGTGAGCAGGACACAGCAGTGGCACCAGTGTCCCGCTCCGCTTGTTCTTTATGTTCTGTGGCTTTTTCTATGTTAATCAGCTCAAGCTGCTACACTCTCCTTCCTTCCTTCCTTCCTTCCTTCCTTCCTTCCTTCCTTCCTTCCTTCCTTCCTTCCTTCCTTCCTTCCTTCCTTCCATTCATCCATCCATCCATCCATCTATCCATCCAAAAACGGGCTTTTACGGAAACAGTACTACTTGCAACTGATGCTGGTGGCGGTTGAGAAGGAACTGGGGGAATGGCTGATGGCATGAGCTAAACTGTCAGTCTGAGCGACTGTGCAATAGTGCAGCATGCACAGGCATCTGGGGACTGCTACTAAAGATCTCCGGGCTGTGCTGACACACCTAATTGGAGCACCCACAGGGACCCTCGAAGAAGAACTGGAGGGGTCTCACTGGCAAATGCCTATGCCAGTGCCAGCAATATTTAATGATGTGGCACTGAAAAGAGCAGCATCACCACTCAAGATTCTGATCTATGCTCCATGGTCCTGGAAGTGCCTGGTGTGTCCCCATTGCTCACCCTAGGAGATGGGGTGGGGGCAGCAATTTCATTGGAGACGGTCTTTATTGAATGCTTGTGAGGTGATGGAAAGGCAGACCTTTTCCTAGGAGCCTGTCCCAGCAGCAGAGAGGATTGAGACTCCTTAGTAGGCTGAATAGCCTTCTCAAATAAAATCATACCGAGCCAAAGCTCCCTCTCTTTTCTGTCTCTGGCTATGAGGCTGCAGCAATGATAACATTTGTGGGGTACATGATCTTCCCCAAGCAGCGTATGCATGCTGAATGTTAGTCCGATACAGGCACTGGCTCATGAAACATTTCACATTTCTTAAAGCTTGGCAAGCCTTTAATGACAGAGTATTTGTGAGGTTAAAATCTCAATTGCTGAGGGTGTGTCTAGACTACACCTCTCTGTTGACAGAGAGATGTAGATTAGGCACATCGAAATTGCTAATGAAGCTGGGTTTTAAATATCCCACGCTTCATTAGCATAAACATAGCTGCCGCATTTTTTCGAAATGGAGTTTTTTTGAAAAAAAAATCTGGTAATCTAGACACAGATCTGTTGAAAATAAACCCTTTTTTAACAGATCCTGTAAACCTTATTTTTTGAGGAATACAGGCTCTGTTGAAAAAGGGTTTATTTTCAACAGATCCGTGTTTAGACTGCCAGGTATTTTTTTTGAAAAAACTCCATAAAAAAAAAGGCGGCCATGTTTATGTTAATGAAGTGTGGGATATTTAAATCCCGGCTTCATTAGCAGTTTCGATGTGCTTGATTTACATCCGTCTGTAGACAGAAGAATGCAGTCAGAACTGAGATATAGCCAAAGAATTGCATGGAGGAAATTTGCCCAGACCTCTGATTAAATACCCCTAATCCATACGTGATAATTTCTGTCATTAAGAACAATACTGTAGCTATAAACAGTTCAGGGTGTATTTCCAGGGAAAGGGAAGACCATCAGGAACAAAATTCGCATATTGCATATGATGATTTCCCTATCTTACTCTAGTGTGAAAGCACAGACACACATTTAATGGGGATTTTCCTAGTACCTTTTTCTAGCCACTTGTTCTTATTCTCCTGATTCTCTGAAAAGAGAAAGAGAAAAGGGTTATATACAGAGATGAATTGTTTGATGCGGTGGCCCCAGAATGCCTGGCATTAGTTACAGACACCCCAAAGTCATACTTCTTGTCCCAGTTCTGAAGCCAGAAGATTTGATGGGAGTAGAGTTGGCAATTAGTGATACACACCAACATGTGGAAGACCTAGAATTTGCAAGCATTTAAGCTAGTTGGAAAAGGTAGGTCTGGATCCTGATACACCTCTGATAATTTCAACCCTCCCAAGGAGATTTCCTTTCCTGTTACTAGCAGTATTTATTTAGTATCTGCATGGTCTAGGCAAGCAATGGCATTTTCAATGGCATGATGCAGCTCTTCTAGATCACCATTGAACCTAGTCAGTGACAGGCATTCATTCACAATGTGTATCATCATCTGTGTTGTGCTGCAGCTGCTCAAAGCATTGTCACAGAGAAACCGATGTTGCTACCAGTGCTTTGGAGCATCAGAGCTACACACACTAGGCATAACTAGGGGATGGGGCTCAATTCTAGGATTTGGCTTGAGCAACAGAGAATGGGAATGTGAGCCACATTCCGGGAAGTGACCCAAAAGAGTGTGCATTGCAGCAATCGGCTCTAGCAAGTGGCTGATCCCTTTCTTCTGCAGCAGAACAATGTTATTGGTGCTGGATTGCCAAAGTTACAGTGACACTGTCTGTCTGCCAGACGTGAGCACAGGTAACATACCCAGTTTCTTACGCAGGTCCAGACACTCTGGGGAGAGAAGAAAGAAGGTCAGCAGGGTTTCTGCATGGGTTATTCAGAGGACAATGTGGGGCTGTTCCAGTGTTCGGATACACCAACACTAACACTGTCTAGGCACTTCCTGGTTTGAGCAGGCAGACACAGGCCGGTTCTGCTCTAAGGAGTGTGGTAAAAGTAGCACAGTGGCATATGCAGTAACTTGGACTAGCCACTGCATTACAAAGTTGTTTAGATCTCATGGGTATATTGTTTAAGTAGGTGCTGAGCTGCTGCCCAGGCTACTCCCAAATACACTGTTATATGTGGCATTTTAAGTGATCAGAAGGGTTACCTTAAGTAGCAAATAGTCATCTACAGAACTCATAGGAGACAGTATTTTCCAATTATCCACTCAGTTCCCATAATGTGAAGCTCTGCCCTGACAGAGAAGTCCAGTCCTGAGATCTGATTGGTGGAGCACTTGGAGTCCTTATTGGTTCCCTGATTCTATTTAAACTCATCACAGAATAAGAAGTCATCTTCACCATTTGTTTTCCCCTGCTTAGCTCAGGGTCCCCTATGCTATCTTCTGCTTGCAGACTCTTATCTCCTGGTCATAGAATCTGTTGCTTCTTGACACCTGAATCTTCATTTGCCCTTTGGCACTGTCACTCTGATCTCCAGATAGCCTGACCTGCACTTCATCCTGGCTTCTGACCCCTCTTCTGAACACTAAGCCTGACCACTCATGTCCCAGTTCTGACAGTCTGCATGGACTGCGTTGGTCACAGATGTGGGCCTGGTACTGGGTGAATGGATCCAGGTACTCTACTCCCTCTGCAGCACCAGGTATGCTTGAGCAGGCCATCCACCTTCAAGAAGACTACCAATCCTTTCAGGCCTGGGTTACACAGCTGACTTCAGAAAGCCAGGTATTTCAAGAGCTAGTAAGGAAGCTGCATATCGAAAATGCTTTTGCTCCAAACACAGCCTACAAACGTCAGTTTTCTGTTACCTCTGCCTGAATGATTTGACCCTAACTGCCAACAATTCTGGAGGTGTATAACCAATAACTTCATCAGCATGTCCTCAGACCTTGACTGACTGTGAAAAGGTGGCTTTGGTTATAGCCTGCTGCAGGGAGAGGTCTGAAATTAAGTCTCCCTTTCCTGTACAGCCCCAGTAACAGCCCAGTGCTTTCAAACTGGGATATCTTCCTGCAAGCCATGTCACTTCTGTTGGATGATCAGCACTGAGGCTGAGTGGAGGAGGCTGTCCTAGGAAAGATCTCGAAGTAGCAAGGAACCACACCCTTCATTGCAGTTTATTTCCACTGACTTCCTGTTGATGCAGATTGAATGAGGTATTCGCTGGTCTTAAAACCTGGGGTCCCAATGCAGGACTATATTACAGTAGGGCATTATTTTGAAGTAACTCCCCCTCAGGTCAAATTTGTAAGCAGAGAGTTCACACTACCAAGTCTCTTATTTTGAAATAACTGTCTATTTGTTTCAAAATCTCTACTCCTGCTTTTCTTGGGGAGTAATGCTAATTTCAAAATAGCTATTTTGAAATAGCAGTAGTGTGGATGCGCCATTGCCACTATTTTGAAATAACTACTCCCCAGAGTAATTCAAACTAATTACTTCCTGGTGATTGCTGAAGCTCTAAGTTGAGGAACCACATCTACATTAAGGGTACATCTATACAGCAGGGCTATTTCAGGATACCAGAAATATCCTGAAGTAGCTATCCTGTGCCTTTTGAACACACTCACTATTTTGAGATAGGTCTCAAAATATTGGGCACACTATTATGTCATCCCTCATTCCACAAGGGTTAAGGGATGGCTCAAATTAGCATATTATTTCAAAATTTGGTGCTGCATAGATGCACTAAATTTCAAAATATGCTATTTTGAAATCCAATCGAAATAAGATACACAATTTGCATAGCGCAAATTACATACCTTAATTTAATTTAGGGGTGCTGTGTAGATACAGCCGAATGAACAATCAGACTAAATTTGTGGCTTCCCCATTGTGTGGATGTGCTATTTTCATTTTGTTAAATCAGGAGTTATTAAGTTGATATTAGTAATTTTGAAATAATTTCTTAGTGTAGACATAGAAGAGCAACTAATAGAGCTACAAGGCAACTGCTGTGCATGTGTGACCCAGACATACACTGCCTCTGAAATTCTCTGATCAATGCTGCAAAGATGTGCCAACAGCTAAAGTGGAGTTCCCAGAAACACATCACTCAAAGAACTGCTGTTAATGAACAACAGACAAGGACCTAGATCAGTCCTGAAATGGAGCTCACAAAGCATCTCATGGGGCAACACTTTGAGCTGATGGTAGGGCCAGGAATGAGGGGAGGGAGCATCACTTCAGAACATGTATCACCTTATACTGCTGTAGCTTGTCACCTGGTTTCAGAGAACGTATTTCTGTACCATACAATCCCTTTCAGATCTAGAGTCAGCTGTTGTAAATTTTGCTGGGAATGGCTCCACAGAGCTGTGATTCCTGTTCACCTCTAGAACCATGGAGTCTGGTACTGTATAGGTTCTTCGTGAGACAATGTGTGTGAAGAGGCCATCATTATACAATTCTATGCAGAGCATAAAGAGACCATACACCCAGTGTTTCCTGGACATGACTTCTTATTTGGTCCTCTGAACTCTTTCTCGGTGGATTTTGAAATATGAAAAAAATTTCCATAATTTTGAACAGTGCAGTTAGAGTGGGGTCTGCTGGCTGAGCCCAGGTCTGAAGACAAGTGCCATTGCCAGCAGTAGTGAAAAAATAAAAGTTGCAACCAATTATTATGTCACTGACACGTGTGCTTTGTTGATTGTGGTGGCACTGCCATCAGAACTGGGTGGTCAGAAAGCTGTATCTCCCGTCCTTCTTCTCGTCCTCATTCCCCTGCAATGTTCTGTGCTTGGGAACATGAAACATAGGAACCCTAGTTTGATGGCTCAGTTGATTTGAGACCCAGACCTAGAGTTGATTTGAGATCCAGGCCTAGAACGGGAAACAGACCGGACTGAGAATCTAAGGGCCGAGATAGCAGGGAACCTGAGGGTGGGTGCTGAGGCATGACTCCAGAGCTGTGGCTGGGGGAGAAAGGCAAGGCTGCGATAGATGGAGGCTGCAGGTAGTGGCAGTTTTTATGTCACGGAGATATTGCACCTCTGAGTTTTGGAGCCTCTCTCAGTGACCTGGCATGTATGGTGTGTAAGGTCACACTGTGCAGAAGACACCATTCATAGCTCTGGGCAGCACTAAGGAAGAAAGATGAGCTAACCCTTGGTGGGACTGATCTGGCTTTCAGGGTATGTCTACACTACCCTCCTAGTTCGAACTAGGAGGGTAATGTATGCATACCGCACTTGCTAATGAAGCCCGGGATTTGAATTTCCCGGGCTTCATTAGCATAAGCGGGGAGCCGCCATTTTTAAATCCCCGCTGCTTCGAACCCCGTGTAGCGCGGCTACACGGGGCTCGAACTAGGTAGTTCGGACTAGGGTGCCTATTCCGAACTACCGGTACACCTCGTTTCACGAGGAGTAACGGTAGTTCGGAATAGGACCCTAGTCCGAACTACCTAGTTCGAGCCCCGTGTAGCCGCGCTACACGGGGTTCGAAGCAGCGGGGATTTAAAAATGGCGGCTCCCCGCTTATGCTAATGAAGCCCGGGAAATTCAAATCCCGGGCTTCATTAGCAAGTGCGGTATGCATACATTACCCCGCTAGTTCGAACTAGCGGGGTAGTGTAGACATACCCTCAGGGAGTAACTCGCTGTCTTGAGATTCTCATCAGTTGCACTGCTTGCAGGTGGCTAATTCCATCAATAACTGTAGTTCAGCAGTGAGAGGCACTGGCAGAGTTGTGGTGCTTCAGAGACCAGGGCCAGATAACAGTAGGCTGTTTGTGGGTGGGTAGAGATTGAGGGGTACCAGCAGAGCTGTATGTATGGGAGCCCAGGATAAGGTAGCAGAGATTCTGCAATTCAGAAATGAGATGTATTCACAGAAGTGCATGGAGGAAGTTCACCTGCCACTTTATGTCCCTCTATACTTACTGCAAACTCTGTAGTGTTTTTTCCATTTGAGTGGGAGATGAACATATAGGTGACAAGATTATACAGTGTGTGCTGTGATTTTTCTATCTCATAATGTGAAAGTTCAGAGCCTTCTTTCCTAGGGATTATCCAAATACCTGATTTCAGAGTCTCCTTCTCCTTCTTCTCAGTCTCTGAAATGGGGAAAAGAAAAGAGTTAGACAGAGACACACTATGTGATGCTGTATGATGCATAACGACTGGAGTTGGTTATAGATACCCAAAGTCACACTCCAAGCCCCAGTACAAGATCTAACAGCTTGAATAAGAGTTGGGTTGGCAGTTAATGTGTCACACCAAAACACTGGATTTGCAAAGCATCTAACTTTAATGAAAGATATGGGTCTGGATTTTGATACAACTCTGACATTCTTAACTCCCCATCTAAAGGGAATTCCTTTTCTGAGTTACTAACAGCCCTTTGGAGTATTAAACCTATGCACTCAAGGTATGACTAAAGGATGGACATTCTGACAATTAGAGCTCACAAACATCTGGGAAATTACCTTAGTAAGAAAGTATAAAAAGTGATTCTGCATCAGGTTTCTTGCTCATCTCCATATTTTGGGAAACAGCCCAGAAATTAGCCTGCACTGCTGCAGCCATCTATAGAAAGTTGCTGGTACCCTTCAGAATACCATAACTGGTACTGGCTTGTTTAAGACCTGGTGACACTTGTCATGGGAATAGGTAACCCTGTGCTGTAATACTCATATTTTGGCCTGAACTATTCAATCAGCCCTGCCTAGTGGTATCGGTGCTTCTGTATTACTTAGCACCATGTGTGACTTGGAGCCTCTACCCAGCAGCTCTCTAAGGGTACGTCAACCCAGCAACGTTATTTCAAAATAACTAGTATTATTTTGAAATATCTTACTCCGCATCTATACAGCAGGCAGTTATCATATATATAGTAGCCCAATGTCTGTGACTGTGTAATGCTGAAACGCTGGTTGTTCCCTCTGGGTGGTGCTGTGGCCTCCCGCCGTGGCACTCGGCTGACTTCTGCGCTGCTCAGCTGGGCTGTCGCGCAGGAGCAAGTGGACCAAGCGGCCGTTTGGGGTCCATACTCCCCATGCATCACGGAGGTGCTGCATAGGGAGCGCGGGGCCCAAATGGCCACTTGTGCCCCTTGCTCCTGCGCGGTGGCCTGGCTGAGCGGTGCAGAAGTCAGCTAATTGCCACGGTGGGAAGCAATAGTACCGCCCAGAGGGAGCAGCCAGGGGGCAGGGCCTGGAGAAGCTTGTGTCTCTGACATCAGGAAAAGGCTCCTAATTCAAAAGGAGGAAAGCGGAGCAGACACAGAGGATGCAGAGGAGACAAAGAGGAGAATGGAGCAGGCAAAGGACAGCAAGAGGGAGCGTGAGAGAGACGCAGCAGGAGGAGGAGAAGAGAAATAGAGTGAGAGGTGGGAGGGGGAGAAGAGAAAGAGAGAGACGGAAAGAGAGGCAGGAGGCGGACGAGAGCTGAGAGAGAGAGAAGGCGAGGCAGTAGGAGGAGAAGAGAGAGAGAGAGGCCGTTTGCACCATTTGATCCCACGCGGCAGCCTGGCTGAGCGGCGCAGAAGTCAGCCGAGCACCATGGCAGACAACGAAGAGGGCAGGGCAGTGACATACATGCCCAGGGGGTAGGATCTGGATGAGTATGCATCCCCAAAAGAGACAGAGGAGAGCGGAGAGAGAGTGAGAAGCAGGAGGAGAAGAAAAAGGGAGAGTGAGAGGCAGGAGGGGGAGAAGAGAAAGAGAGAGATGGAGAGAGAGGTAGAAGGTGGAAGAGAGCTGAGAGAGAGAGGAGGAAGCAGTAGGAGGAAGAGAGAGAGACGGAGCGAGAGACCGAAGGCTCAGGAGAGAAGACCGACGTGGAGGAGAGACCTAAAAATTCCCTCTTATGATGGGCTAATTGGCTAGTTTCGAAATAATGTTGAAATACTGTCAAGCTGGAGGACTTCTTACTCCAACTTCTGTAACCCTCATGGTATGAGCAGTAAGGGAAGTTGGAGGAGGAGTGCTCTATTTCAAAATAAGTGCTGTGTAGAAGCTCCCAATTTTAAAATAAGCTATTTTGAATTAAGCTCCGCAATTGACATAGCTCAGTGTTCATAGCTAATTTCAAGTTCAGCCCTGCTGTGTAAATGCCCCCTAAAGGAAGGTGGATGCACTTACCAAGGTTCTCTTGCAGCTTCTGGCGATCTGAAAGAGAAGAAAAGAAGACAATTATGGGTTTGCTGTGGGTCTTTCCAAGCAATTATTCAAACTCTGGGTACGTGTGCACCATATCTGCAAGTGAGCTTCCAAGTCTGGGCAGGCAGATACATGCTAGCTGTACTCTGATTAATGCACTTAAAGCATCAGTTTGGTGAGATACCACATTCAGCGGGTTGGTGCAGCTGCTCCAGTACAATACCCCTTGGACACTAGGTATGAATTCTAGTGGCTACCCTCAGAGACTCCTCTGGCTCCCCCAACCATTGTTAATAACCTAGCCAAAGCAAAGTTCTCTCCCAGCTTCAGTGTAGATGCATCCCCTGTATAACTACTAGATTATTGGACCTTTGGTCTGACCCAGTACGGCTGTTCTTATGTTCTTATGTATTATGTAATGGAGGACCAATATTTTGTCTCACACAAGCCCAAAACTGCAAGCTTGTACTGTTTCATCTCTGCTGTCTTCCACACTTGATACATGGTCCAAACATTCCAGCTACCAAACTGGGTGGTTGTGGTGGTTTGCTGATGTGGAGTGGGTTAATCAGTACAGCCTATGTAGATTCCTATGGTCTGGGTAAGCCCAGTGTGGAAACCAGGCAGCCTCACAAGGTCTTTCTCCACAACAGTGTGAGTATGAACCTGTCAGTGACAAGAATGCACTGATTAGCTGCGTCTAGACAGGCAAGTTTTTCCACAAAAGCAGCTGTGCCACAGAGAAACACACCAGTGTAGTTGCTACCCACTGATTTTGTGGCAGTGGCCCCAGTTGTTCCCGGTCTTTCTCCCCCGCTCATTCTTGGGGAAGAAGAAGGTGTGAGAGCGTCAGCATGACAAGCTCTTTTTTGTGGCTTTCCTGGGATGCAGGATGGTAGTCCTTTTCTTTGGAGAGCCATCTTACAATCATAGAGCTGGAAGAGACCTCAGAGGGTCATCAAGTCCAGCATTTCTTAAAGACTAAAGAGGCAGACATGTTAGTTTGCTAATATTTGTTGATTCATCTCTGTTCTTCTGTTTGATAATTGTTTTCTTTTTGCCTTTTTTTTAAGAGACATGGAGAACGGAAAGGCATCCGGTTTGCCACACTTGAGCAGCTAGCACCGCGTTCAAACCACCTGAGGGAAGACAAATTTTTTGGTGTTGTTTTCTTGAGGTAAAGGTGAAAGATGGAAACTATTTACACGAATTTCTATTGCTAACTCTATAAAAATAACTGTCCAAACACTGTATAACTATCTGAAGTAATCATGAGAGAGCATTTTCAAGCTCCATCTGCAGCTGAAGGCAGTTGAAGAGGAACTAAAGGCAAGAGACTAGGCTGCATGGCAGGCACTCGGGAGTCAGGGGGGCAAGGAACTTCCTGAGCATGCATGGGCTGATGGGGGAAATTGCTTTGCAATGCCCCAATTTGTAGCTCTGGGACTTCAGTCAACTAACAGTGGAGCATCCACAGCAACATCACTCAAAGAAGAACTGAAATATGTCCGTAAACATACATGGAAGAAGTTTGCTGAGCTCCTGGGTACTGTAAATGGGGATATGATTTGCAGCACACATCCAAGGGCTGTGCTCTAACTATCCACTAAACAGTAACAAGTAACTAAACAGGGGGAGGGATAGCTCAGTGGTTTGAACATTGACCTGCTAAGCCCAGGGTTGTGAATTCAATCCTAGTGGAGGCCATTTGGGGCAAAAAAAAATTAGGCATGGTACTTGGTCCTGTTATAAAGGCAGGGGACTGGACTCAATGCCCTTGCAAGGTCCCTTCTAGGAGATAGGCAATCTCCATCAATTTAATGTTTAAGTAATTCATCTTATTTAAATGTGACTATGGTAAGATAGATAAGGAGCCTTTGTGTTCACACCCACAGTGTCAACATGGGGCTTTTACTGTGCAGCGTTTGGGTGCACATTCTAATTCACAACTCTGTAATTTGAACTGTTGGGCAGTGTAGACATACTCTGAGTCCCACCCGCCCTTTGGCTGTACATTCACTCTTTGTTGCCAAGGCTGAAATGTGAGCTGCCAACTCAGCTGTGTTTGTTTCCTGGGCAGAGGGAGATGATTATGAAGGCCGATACAGTGCGTGTAGTGATATTTCTACCTCGTTATACTGTGAAAGCTCAGACATGCTCACTGGGGTTTAGACAAATACCTGCTTCCAAGGTCTTCTTCTTAGTCTCTGAAATAAGGAAAAGAAAAAATTTAAGACCCAAGAGACACACAGGTTCTGCACACCCCCGCATGACTGGGGTTAGTCACAGACATAGCACCACTCTCCCAAACCCAAGGCAGGATCCTGCAGGGTTTTCAGAAGCAGGGATGCTGGTTAGTGGTATGCACCAACCCACAGGAGATCTGGGGAAGTTTCTCACTCCTTAGCCCTTGTGTACACACACATGTAAACCAGTTAAATTAATTAACTTTTAAAACACTCCCTGAGTTAAACTGGGGCATGGCTGTGTGTAGAGCAGGCATAGGGCTCCAGCATAGAGCTACTAGAACAATGGGGCATGGTCAGTTACTCCATAGCACCCTCTCTGGTACATTGCAGCACAGCACTGATTGCTAGGGGAGCCCCATCCAGCCATCCCCAGCTGGAGGAATGGTGGCCATTAGCAGGCATCAGAGAGGGCAAAAAAGATGAAAAGGGGGTTGGAGTTCTTCAGGTCTCTTCTGGGCTGCCATTGTTATGAGAACCTCAATAACCATGTGGCCCTGTCAAATCCATTCTCCCTCTCTTACATTTGAATGTCTTTGTGTGTATGTGCAGTGCTCAGCAGAACGGGCTAGCACCACTCAGCATCACCACTGCCCACCAATATTGGTGCTACATATGGAAAAGTACACAGTGGATGAAATTAGACATGTTGGACCTACAGCATAGGTCATAGAATCTCATCCTGTTCCCCCTGCACTGTGCTCAATAAGTCAGGCTGGGCTACAGCAGCTCCCAGAAAAGTGCCCAGTCTGGATCTGACATCATCAGGAGATGGAGAATTCACCACAGCCCTGGGAGTTTGTGCCAGTGGCTAGTCACCCCCTGTGCCCCGGGCATTCAACAGTCACAGGAATGGTATCAGCTCAGAACATCATTAATCTGGCCATGTTGTTTCCTTTAAGAAGACAGAGCCTCTGAGCAATTGCCAAAAATTAGTGGGACAGAAGGTGACTCAGAGTTTATACAGCAAACGTGTCTCTCTTCCCTAGCCCTGTGCAAGGAAAATCACAAGCATTGACACTTCCACATCCGCTGCAAAATACACATTTCCTGACCTGTGTGTATGAACATGGGGAGGTGAGGAATCACTAGGCACAGACCTCCTGGTTCCACCCCCTCATTTCACTAAGCCCACAAATAGCAGCGAGCAGTCACAGAGCTCACGCATCTCAATGGACAGAGCAAGAGACAGAGCTAGAGACTTACCAAGAGTTAACAGAGCTTCCTCTTTAGAGCATTTCTTCTGAGAGGCCTTTTGCTTTGCTGTGGGACAGGGAATCAGACATTGGCATAAGACAGGGAAAGAAGGGGACACAGTGAAGAATTCACTAATACAGGTTGTGAGCAGGGACCCCAGTTTGTTCGTTGCATTTATTTTCTGAAACTGTATAAAGAAAATATCTGATCAATAAGACTATTTCATGTCCAGTCCAGGACCCTCCAACCAGGAAAATAACAGGTTCCCATTACCTGTGTATCCAAGATATGCACAAACTCCAGCAACAATGAGAACCAGAGCAAATAGTGCCCAGAATGCAGCCAGCCAGGGAGACACCCGGGGGAAAATAGCACCTGGCAAACAGAGAGGACAGAGTGTAAGGAGCATGGTCCCATCCTGGAGCTGAGGAGTGGGGCTTGCCACTTATCCTGATAGCTTAGTCCTGGCTCAGGGACCCCTAAAATCATGGGAACGAAGGAAATATCCCTTCCAGGCTCCATTCAGAGCCACTGAAACCAGAGAAGCCAACACAGAAACTGTTCCAAAAACCAGGAATTTGTCCTGCCTGAGTCTCTCTCACTGTTACAAGCCAATAGCCAATGGCTCTGTCCATCCCTGTCAGTGGAAGCCAGCTGTCCAGATTATCACTGTCACACAGTTCCCAGTTTTAATTCATCATGTCCAGCCCAGATAATTTCATCAAGGAACAAGTATTTTCCCAGTTGACTCCAGTGTGTTATGAATTAATGGAATCATAGGGTATGACTACAGAGCAAAGTTATTTAGAAATAACAGCTGTTATTTTGAAATAACTTTACTAGTGTCTACACAGCCAAACCGCTATTTCAAAAGGAATAATGACAAATTAGAAATAGCTATTTCAAAATAAATACAGTGTGGACACTTATATCGAAATAGGGGGCCTCCAGCCTTCCCATGATGTCTGGTAGACACTGGCCTCAACCAAGAACACTCCTCTCCCTCCCCCCTACTCCCTCCCTGGAGCCTTTAAAGGGGTTGACTCTAGCCACAGTGCCTGTGCTAGCTTCAAGCCTGCCAGCCCAGAGCCAGCAGTCACTGCCCCGACCCTGTAGCCCCAAAACATGAGCCAGCAAGCCACTGGCAGCCAGCCCTCCACCGCTCCCCAGGAGCAGTCTGCCAGCTCCCAGGAGATTGCTAGGGCTTGGAGAAGGCAGGTTTCTTCCTGATCCAGGGTGGAGATCATGGACCTTATTCAGGTTTGGGGGGATGCCCCCAATGTCCATGATATCCACATTAGTTGGAGGAATGTGGCTGTCTATGGCAGGATAGCTGCCAGCCTGGCCACCAAAGCCCAAATACGAACCCAGGAGCAGGTTTGCATGAAAATCAAATTGGTCCGGCGAGACCCCCAAACCTGAGCCCTGAGCTTTCTCTCCCCCTTCTTCCCCTTGCTTCCCCTTTCCAGCTCCCTCCTCCCAGGTTTCCCCCTCCACTCTCTCACCCTCTCTCCTCCCTTCTCCCGCCTCCTTTCCCCAGTTTCACCAGAGTTTAATTCCCCTCCCCCCAGTTTTGTTAAATAAAGAGAGTTTGTGTTCATGAAAATACGTGTATTTCATTTTACATCAGGAAGGAGGGTTAAGGAGGGGTAAGTGGAAGGATGTGAGGGAGGAATGAGGCACAAGTCCCCACTGGGCCAGACCAGGGAGGCTCTTAGAATCATAGAACTGGAAGAGACCTCAGAAGGTCATCAAGTCCAGCCCCCTGCTCTAGGCAGGACCAATTCCAACTAAATCAACAAAGCCAGGGCTTTGTCAAGCCGAGACTTAAACACCTCTAGGGATGGAGACTCCACTACTTCCCTAGGGAACCCATTCCAGTGCTTCACCACTCTCCTGGTGAAATAGTTTTTCCTAATATCCAACCTGGACCTCTCCCACCACAACTTGAGACCATTGTTCCTTGTTCTGCCATCTGTCACTACTGAGAACAGCCTCTCTCCATCCTCTTTGGAGCCTCCCTTCAGGAAGTTGAAGGCTGCTATCAAATCCCCCCTCACTCTTCTCTTCTGCAGAATAAACAGACCCAAGTCCCTCAGCCTCTCCTCATAAGTCATATGCTCCAGCCCCCTAATTATTTTGGGTCCGCTGGACCCTCTCCAATGCGTCCACATCCTTTTTGTAGTGGGGAGCCCAGAACTGGACACAATACTCCAAATATGGCCTCACCAAAGCCAAATAAAGGGGAATAATCACTTCTCTAGATCTGCTGGCAATGCTCCTCTTAATGCAACCTAATATGCCATTAGCCTTCTTGGCTACAAGGGCACACTGTTGACTCATATCCAGCTTCTCATCCACTGTAACCCCCAGGTCCTTTTCTGCAGAACTACTACTTAACTGGCTGGTCCCCAGCTTGTAACTATGCTTGGGATTCTTCCGTCCCAAGTGTAGGACTCTACACTTGTCCTTGTTGAACCTCATCAGATTTCTTGTGGCCCAATCCTCCAATTTGTCTAAGTCATTCTGGACCCTATCTCTGCCCTTAAGCGTATCTACCTCTCCCCCCAGCTTAGTGTCATCTGTAAACTTGCTAAGGGTGCAATCCATGCCCTCATCCAGGTCATTAATAAAGATATAACCAAAACCGGTCTTAGAACCAAATCTTGGGGCACTCCACTAGAAACTGACCGCCATCCTGACATCGAGTCATTGATCACTACCCGCTGGGCCCGGCCTTCTAGCCATCTTTCTATCCATCTTACCGTCCATTTATCCAATTCACATTCCCTTAACTTGCTGGCAAGAATATTGTGGGAGACCGTATCAAAAGCCTTGCTGAAGTCAAGGTATATCACATCCACTGACTTTCCCATGTCCACAGAGCCAGTTCTCTCATCATAGAAGCTAATCAGATTGGTCAGGCATGACTTGCCTTTTGTGAATCCATGCTGACTATTCCTAATCAATTTCCTCTCATCCAAGTGCATCAATATGGATTCCTTAAGGATCCCTTCCATGATTTTTCCAGGAACCGAGGTAAGACTGACCGGCCTATAGTTCCCTGGATCGTCCTTCTTCCCTTTTTTGAAGATGGGCACTACATTTGCCTTTTTCCAATCATCCGGGATTTCTCCCGATCTCCACAACTTTTCAAAGATAATGGCCAAAGGCTCCGCAATGACATTTGCCAAATCCCTCAGTACCCTCTGATGCATTAAATCTGGGCCCATGGATTTGTGTACGTTTAGCTTTTCTAAATAGTTCCTAACTTGTTCTTGCTCTGGCTCCATGTTGCAGAGTGCTGCAGTGTCCCAAGGGAGGGCAACCAAAGCGCACATAAATAAAATGCTTTGCTGTCCCTCATCGAGATAGGGAAGCAAGCAGAAAAACCTGAGAACCGTCTGTCCAGGGGAGGGGTGGGGGGAGGAGGCGGTTCCTTTAAGCACAAGCCTCAGATAGCCTCAGGCAGCAGCCCCACACAGTAAGTCTTGACCTGATGCCCTGCCAGACCTGTTTCCGTCTGGCCTTAAATACGATTTAGTGTCCACTCAGTATGGACGTACTAGCAAAATGGTATTTCGAAATGCATTTTGTGTGTAGATACATTATTTCAAAATAACTATTTTGGAATAAGATATTTCGAAATAATGCTGTAGTGTAGACATACCCATAGATAATAAAACCAGAAATGACCATTACAACCATCTAGTCTGACCTCCTGTATTACGCAGGCCACAGATCCTCTCCCAGGGTTTCCTGTTCTGTTCCAGATAGAGAAGACCTCACAGAAAGAAATATCTGGTTTGGTTTTAAGGCTTCCAAGTGATGGAGAACTCATCATGTCCTTAGAGCAATTATGCCAATAGTTAATTCCTCTCCCTGTTAAAATGATGGACCTTATTTCTAGTCTGAATTTGTCTAGCTTCAACTTTCAGCCATCAAATCTTGTTCTGACTTTGTGGACTGGATTAGACACCTGTGTACTGTCAGAAATCTCCTCCCATATAGGTACTTACAGTCTATGATCAAGTCAACTTTTAAATTTCCCTTGGACAAGCTTTATAACTTCAACTCCTATGTTTTGGATTGTGAAGCAGATTTCCAGATCCCTAACTGCTCTTGTATGTATTTTCTGAGCACTTTCCTGTATGTCAACATCCCATTTAAAAGTGTAGACCCCAGAACAGGACACAGTGTTCCATAATGGTCTTGCTAAAACCATATAGAGGCAATGTTACCTACTTTCTCCTAGATATTCTCATGCATAAATAGAATCATAGAAAGATTATAGTCAGAATCTTAGCTCCAGTATCACTTTGGAAAGTCATGTTCAGTTATTTTCCATATGATCTTTAAGTCCTTTTCAGAGTCACTGCTTGCTAGCACCTAGTCTCCTATCCTGTAATCGTGATCAGAGCATTGTGCTTCTAATTGTGTGACGTGGGATTTGGTAACATTGAAATGCACATGGAGTGAGTTCGCATTACCAGTCAGATAGGTCAGTCTACAAATTTGACCTTCCCCATAATTTTTTATTGTTTTACCATTGTTTACATCATCTACCAATTTTACTAGCAATGGTTCTATATTTCCTTCCACCTCATAGAAGAGCACTGACCCAGAACACTAGCATGTTCAAACCCAGAACAATAGCATCCCCCATGAAGGATGATTCTTCTTTAGAATTACTTTGAAATACATCCATTATCCAGTTTTTAATCTACCTAATTAATGTGAGCTACATTGATTATGTACAGTACTAGTTTTTGTTACCAAAGTGAACTACAAACTTATGTTGGCTTAATTACCTTGTGAAAGACCGTGTAAAATCTCTCTCTGTGAAATGTATTTATGCCAGTCTAAGAACTGGCATAGACATCATTAGATCAATGGGGAAAAAAATCATTTCTCAGAGAGGTGTGTTTACTACAGCCAGGGCAGAACCTCTTCTGTCATTGTAATAAGAGAGTACACTACGACACTGCTCTTGTAGCATTTCTAAGGTACATCTCTCTGAGTCGATTACTGCAGCCCCACCAAATGAACCATCCCCTCAAAGAACACCTTTAAGATCATTTCACAAGGACCAGCCCAGCTCCTGACCTGCAGTTTGTCTAGATCACAGAAATCTCCTTTGCTAAGGCCTCCACAACACAGACTAGAATGGGATTTCCTATTCCAGTACCAGAAATCAACTATAGGAGAGTGCTATTCCAGTACCCCTCTCCCTTCCCTCTCCCACAGCACAGGGGAACTCACCAGAGAGATGAATGGCTGATTGTTGCTCTGTCTCCACCAGTCTATTCCGCACTATGCAGCTGATGTCTCCACTGCCTTCTCTTTCAGTGACAGTGACGTGACTCACAACATTGTACAGGTTCTCCCTGTCCTCAGTCACATCAGTCACAATGTCTGTTGCCAAATTCTGCCAGTTCTTTCCAACCCACTGGAGTTCAGGTTTGGGGAACCAGCCTGTGGATCTACAGGCCAGTCCAATCCCCTGGCCCTGGGAACCCAGCACGTCAATGAACACTGGAGCCACAGCTGCAGGGAGAGACAGAGTTTGTGTGTGTCACAGAACAATGTTTTGGGTAGCATCATGTGAGTCCTCAGATACTTCTGGGGATAGTGGGCTGTAACTGAAAAGCTCCATCCCCTTATGTGCAAAGCCTCCCCAGGATCCCTTTTCCCTGCAAGCTGAGAAAGAAATATTCAGGTTTAATGATATACAGATATTACTGCAGCTACTGATGAAATGCAATCACTTCTGGGGTGGAGCCCAGCAGCTGTCAGGATTATTGCAGGTTAGTATAGAGCAGGAAGAGAGGTACTGCAAACTGCCTACATCACTGCTATAATTCCTCTTGTGCCACCCTCCTAAATACTGTCCTGTCTCTAGTGTCCTCCCACACTGGGAACGGTGCCCCCTGGTAAAGCCACCTCTCTTGGTTGTTTTTCTCTCTGACATTGGGGGCTGCACAAAACCTCCCTGCCTTCATTTGAATCTTCCTCTAAGAGCACATGTCTCCTGTGGAGTTTGCACTAGGAGACACCAAAGGTGAGAAATTAGGGAAATCAACCTCCATGCTTGGCATCATCATAGTAGGGCCCCTCATCCGGAACTTGGTGTGTCTGAACTGCATTGTCTGGGGTTGCATTACTTAGTGAGCTCAATGGGCAGAGATGCTCCCTTCCACTGACCTTGTGCAGCACAGAACATGGGTCAGTGCTCAGGAAATAAATACAACCCCCCAATATCCCAGTCCTTGGAAACTGCAGGGGCAGTGGGGTGTTGGAAAGACGGCAGGTGAGTCCTTCCTCAAGAAGGGGTTACCATAGGAATGGGAGAGAAGACTGGGTCACTGGGAACTGAATATCGCTATCACTTGAGCTGGGATTTGGACAGACCATGGGTGTAAAGGTCCCACTCCTTCAAACAGTGTCATAATGAGCATGAGAGCTGAGCACTGTAGCTTTACTTCTCATTAAAGAAAGGATGTTTAATGCAGCACTGACCCTACTGGCACCACAGTGAGGTCAATGCTGGGTCTGAGGGGAGACCGCCCCCTACTAAGTCCTGCACATCACTCCCTGAAACACAGGCCCCTTCCCGCATGCTGGCCTCAGGTTTGGGGAAACCCCAATGGCAGAGAATTCTCTTGGTGCCCAGACATGGCACTTTGTTGTGCTTGGATCAGTATGGGAGCACTTTACAGAGCTACAGCTCTGGCAACCCAGACACAGTGCCCCACCCCATAGCACAGTGTCTCACCTGCAACCCGCAGCTCAGTGATGGCTTCACGGCTCCATTCTGGGTTCCTCACAAAACACTGATATTTCCCATTATCTGTTATTTGGAGTGTTTTCAGCCTCAGGGAGACATTCCCGCTGCTGAACTCTGGCAGAAACAGTTCTGTGCGATTCTGGTAACCTTCCCCCGGTAGTTCTTGGGTACCCCTGTCTGTGTACTCATGAACTAGGATAAATTCTTGTTCAATTTTCCTCCACCACAGGTCCATGTTGGGCAGCTGGGCTGGTGGTGAGAGCTGGCAGGGTAACACCACATCCTGTCCAAGAAACCCCACCACAGGACTTTGGGAGCCAGTCACTGAGAACTTTTCTGGAACAGAAAACCCCAGGAGCACAGTGAGTGAGAAGAAAGAGGAGAGAGCATTGCTGAGCCAGGGACCATCTGTACAGATACAGTGAGTGAGAAGAGAGGACATTGCAGAGGGAAATAGAATTCCCTCAGTCTTGCATTGCTCACAAAAAAAAGCTCCTGGGGCTGAGCATGTTTAGGACCATTGAGTTACTGTCATTGTGCATGCAGGGCAATACAGCTGAACCAAAGTTGACACAAGATAGTCTTCCAATGATGCCCTTCAGTCCCTACTCCTGATAGAATTGATAAGGTCTGCATATTTCTGTGCCTTCCACGCAGAAACATGCAACAGAAATCTCTGGGGGACACTCACCACTTCCCTAAGAAGATATGTATTCCACAATGTTTGGGTGACGAGGTGTTATGGGATTTCAGAGCAGAGCAGAGAGCATCTTTGGGCCATGCAAAATGTCTCAGCGGTCACTGCATTGTTCTAGGACTTCCAGTGACCTTTTGTGGTTTTTTTCCAACTTCCATTCTGACCACAGTGAAACACCACTTATGGAGCTAGGGAAACAAGCACTGAGCTTGAGGACACCTGGATGAGAACTACTCTGCTTGTGGAGAAGCGTGTGGCGATCACATTGTGGAAGCCAGCTACTCCAGACAGTTTCTACTCAGTCACCAATCAGTTTGGAGTGGGAAAGTCGACCATTGGACTTGTGCTAATGGAAGTGTGACAGGCCATCAATCACACCATGCTCTGAAAGAACGTAACTGTGGGCAATGTGTGAAATTTGAAGGTGATTTATGTCCCTAGAATATTTGTGTCTGAACTACACTAATCTGTCCCACCATGGAGCTTATACAGCAATTACTGTCAAACTGCTGCACCTGAGACTTAGGCTATGTCTAGACTGCAAGCCTCTTTCGAAAGAGGCTCTTTCGAAAGAGAGCGTCTAGACTGCACGCGGAACTTTCGAAAGAGCAAGCCGCTTTTTCGAAAGAAAGCACCCAGTGAGTCTGGATGCTCTCTTTCGAAGAAGCCCTATTTACATTCAAGAATGCCTTCTTTCGAAAGAAGCACTTTCGAAAGAAGGCGTTCTTCCTCGTGAAATGAGGTTTACCGCCATCAAAAGAAAAGCCGCGTTCTTTCAATTTAATTTTGAAAGAACGCAGCTGCAGTCTAGACGCAGGTGAAGTTTTTTCGGAAAAAGGCTACTTTTCCCGAAAAAACCCCTGAGTCTGGACACAGCCTTACTGTGTGGCTACAGGTGGGGAGGGATAAGGTTGAGATTTCAAAGCCACCAAGCAGATTTTTATACCAAGTGTTGCCAAATTCAGGACTGTGATTTGTTCTTCATAAAGTCCCAGCTCCTGGAGACTTGTGATACTTCAAGAATCTCAGCTTTTGGTTAAAACAAAGCCAGTTTCTAGCTCTAGCTGTAGCAAAGAAAAGCTTGAAAATGTCAGGATGCTCTGCAGGCCCCTCTCAAGAGGAGCAGGGATTTGGTGACTTGCTGCAAAATCCAAAAATCTTGCTTACCAGAGCTAGGACATGCCCCAGTTGCCTCCAAATCATTCTGTCCCCACAGCCTCCTCCCTTGGACCACCATAGCTCCCCTTACCCAGCCCTTGAGAGGGTAGTGTGCATAGGTTACGAGAAGGGAAATAATTGAGATTCAAAAGCTTTACCAGAGAGACAACATGGCACCAGGAGGAGGAGCCCCAGGCTGCAAACAAAAAGCTGCCACCATGTTGCCATGGGGAGGCACCAGGCAAGGACCTGTAAGGAGAGAATAGGTATGGTTAATACCTCCCCTCCCCGTGTGATGGGCTGGTTTCATGCCATCCCCTGCTTTATGAAAATTTACTTATGAATATGAATATGCATAACTTAAATGTTCTTTAGGCAAAATACATCATGTAACATATTTTAAAGTTATGATTTGCTGAATGTGTATTTTCTATTTTTGTGCATGTATCATTCTTCTTTGTGAAGTTAGAAATATGTATTGTGGAACTGCTTAGTGTATTAATTGTGCTATTGAGGGCCATTACTAATACTCTGGAAACTTAATGGCCCACAGCTAAAGGTAAAAATCTATGAATGGTTTTAGTTTTCCTTAACATCTGGATTGTTGTTGGTCATGCCAGGAAATGGGGCCAGACCACCTGATTCTGGATCCCATTTTTGATCTGGTACTTTTCTATTCATGGTGAGAAAAAATTAAACTTAGCACAAAGAATTCTTGCCTTTTGGGAAAAAAGATATAAAAGGTGGAAATGAAACAATACCAGTTGCTAGACTCCATGCAACCTTTTCTTACCACCCACAATGCTTGATGGAAATATCTAAGACTAAACAAAAGAAGGATTGGGCCCAAGCTAGGAGACTGTCTAGCTTGTGAAAGAGATAATTAGACCAACTGTTAGGGAAAGAATTTTCATGTAACAAGTTTGTGTATTAGTATTAGTTGTTTTATTTATTTTGGTTTAGTAATTGACGGTGTGTCTAGACTACATGTCGATGGAGCCATATAGATGAGGCAGGACCACAAAGGGAAAAGAAGCGGCGATTTAAATAATCGCTGCTTCATTTAAATCAAAATGGCCGCCGCGCTATGCCAATCAGCTGTTTGTTGGCACAGCGCGGCAGTCTAGACAGGGATCTGCCGACCCCAGAACCCTTTGTTGGCAGATCCTTTTGCCTCGTGAAATGAGGTGAGGCACCCCAGAAGCTCAGTAGGCAGGCTGAGTGGCATGACCATCGTATGAACATCAGAGCATAAGAACAGCCAGACTGGGTCAGACCAATGGTCTATCTAGTCCAGTGTCCTGTCTGCTGACAGTGGCCAATACTGGATGCCCCAGAGGGAGGGGACACAGCAGGTAATCCTCAAGTGATCCCTCCCCTGTCACCCATTTACAGACAAAACCATGTGACAGTCTCAAGAGGACCTCTGTGATCAAAACCTCACAGTAGGCAGTGCAGAGAACAGGTTCCATCCATCATCTGACCTGATGGACTCTGCTCCCAGGCAGAACATTGCCCCAGAACAAGAGAGTATTTCACCCCCTCAAGCTGCTGTACTCGCTGTCCAGGCCTGGCACTAAAAAGAAAGAAAGAAATTCAAAGGCTCAGACCTGAGGCTACAGAGAGCCAGAGGTTGGAGCTTTATGGGGTAACTGCTCTGAGACCTGTCAACCCAACCCCTCACTGATTCTATGTGTGACAGCCTTAAGGACACAAGTCCCCTGCTATGGAGTTCACTAACCAACAATCCAATGAATGAAAAAGGAATAATATTCAATTAAAAACAAACTAGAGCATGTCTGTGGTGCACTGCTGTCAGAGCCGGTGTTAGCAGCGGGCTGTAACTGCATTTCAGCCTGACCCTTTATTTATTTAGCTTGGCCCAGGGCCCCCTGCTAGTTAAAACTGGCCCTGCTTGCTGTGCACAGCTGCATTGGGTTCTGCACCTTGCTATCAGATACAGCTCAAAATTCCTGTGTTTATAACACTGATCCTTATAAAGGGCTTCTCTAAATTACCTTCTTGAACAAATATACCTCTACAACCAAGACCTTGGATCTGAGAGAAATAATGGGGGTGAGAGGCAAAATCTGTGTTAATGTCCCAAATGTTCTGGAGGCAGAACCCTGCCATTACCTCTCCAATATGTAGGGAGCAGGACTATGGGGCCCTCAAATCCATGAGAACCTGAGGCCCTTTATTTCCTCAGTCCAGCTCCACCTTCTTAAGAGCTTCCTGCACAGGAAGAAGGGGTTGGAGACTGAGCCAAGCTCTCTCTGTTATCACTGCATATCTAGCCTATCCCAGAACAAAGGTTTGGAGGCCATTTTATTACTCGCATGCACTTGTGTAAAGTGGGACTCTGAGGGAGCCGCAGAACCAAGCTATAGCAGGTGCTGGGGATTTTTTTTTTTTTGAGGAAAATTTTATTTTTATTCAAAATATTTTGACAAAATGACTGGAAATAATCCACCCCAAAACAAAAAAATAATTGATTCAAATTGGAAATTCAATTAAATAAAAGAGAACAAAAGTATTTTCTTGTAAAGTTCAATTTCCCATCACACTGGAATTGAAATGAACATTTTTGTTGAAAATTATTTTAATGAAAATGTTCAAATTCAATGAAGCCATTTTTCATTAAACATATTTTTGATGAAATAGTCTTGACAAGCTCTAGTTTCGAGCTTCTTACAGGGCTCTTCTTGAGCCTCATAACAAAGGATAAACTGTTCATAATGCATCTAAGTCCCACCAGCTTTCTATAGGTGATAGGGATGAGATCCACAAAAGGGCACACATTAATTGCTAACTGCTCCATGAGTGCCTATCAATTCAGACACTGTCCTAAAGACAACGGGGAGTGGGTGGGAGAGACAGAGCATGGGCCTGTGGCCAGAGTATGCAAGAGTCAACTGGATGGAGCACTCACTGGCATGTAGAAGAACCAGGTTTGATTTCCAGTCTCTCATTTGGGGCAGGGATTTGACCCCAGGTCTTTCCTTCCCAGATTAGCCCCCTAGTAACAGATTGTGGGTGAGTCTCTCCTGTTGGAGCGGGTCCACTTTAAATAAATAGTTACTAGAGCAGGCAGGCCTGCCAGCATGGGGAAGGGGAGTAAATGGGGCAAGTGCTACAGGGTCCAGTGATTTAAAAGGGCCTAGGGCTCCCAGCCGCCACTATAGCAGCAACAACAGTTGCCGGAGCCTGGATCTTTTAAATTGACACTGGGGCCACAGCTGGCACTGAAGAACTGGCTGGGGGGTGCCAGTTCCCATCCTCACAACTTCTGCCTAAAGGCCCCGCCCCCTTCCAGACGTCTGGAGCCATCCCCAGCCTTGCCCAGGGTCAAGCAAAGTCTGTCAGACACGCAGAGAGCAGAGATTGCACTCTGGGTCTCTCACGTCCACCCAGTTAGACACCCTGACCCCTGGGCTATCGGTTGTAATGCAAGGAAGGAGGGTGGGGGGAGAGGGTCCCTCTCTGGTTCTAGGCAAGGAAGGGCTAATTTGATTCAACTGAGGGTTTTAACACTGAGAATCCTGACCAGAGAAAGGTACCTAACTCCAGCCATGAGCTAAGAATGTGAGGTGCGGATCAATGGGAGTGAGGAGCCTAAATCCCGTTGTGAATCTGGAACATGATCCCAGCCCTTTTTCCTTTGAAGGTCTCTGTCTGGCACAGGAGTTTGCTTGCTCATCATGCTAGGTTGTGAGGAGCTATTTGTTAGGTGCCTAGCTCTGCCTACACATTATATTGGGAGCCTGGGTGCCAAGCACGGGACAGTGAAGACCTCTAGGCAACAAAACACCTCCCAACTCTGTGATTCCAGCACTAAGCTCCTCAACCATATGAGTGGTTTGTAATATGTTACCCACCAGCAAGGAGTCAGAGCCAATCCCATGAGCTTCTTGCTGCTGACAAGTCTGTGAGTTCCCTACCCGCCATAGAAATCAACACACAGCGACACAAAGGACAATTCTTAAAGTCCCACCACTTCAGGACTTCTGATCAGCAAATCTAGCAATCACAGCCCTGCCTGAGAGAGTTTACTGTCTAAAAGTCAGGCAGGAGAAAGCCAACCAGTGAAACAGACAACAATAGGTGATGGATTGTGCGGGGAGCGGCGGTGAGAAAACAATACAGAAAAGAGCATAGCAGGGAAGCACAGTCTTAGCTGGCTACTTCCTTGGCCAGCATCAGAAGGCAGTGGGCAAAGGACCCCATGGCAGAGGTAGCTCTGAGGAGGTACTTTGAAGTGAGGAAGTTGGTGGATTTGTGAACTTTGATGGGGAGCTGTTCCTGTGCATGAGGCATGACAAGGTCTGATCGTGGATACGTTACATAACACCACATGCCCCTCCAGCACGGATCAGACCTGTGTTCTAACAGACCAGACCAGACCAGACCATGCATTCTAGCATAGTGTAACGTCCCATGGAGACAAGGTCTGAAAGGGTCTGAGCCCAACTAGGCTCAGCTACACATGGGCTACGTCTACACTGGTATAATTTTCCGGAAATGCTTTTAACGGAAAAGGTTTTCCGTTAAAAGTATTTCCGGAAAAGCGTGTCTAGATTGACAGGATGCTTTTCCGCAAAAGCACTTTTTCCGGAAAAGCATCCATGGCCAATCTAGACGCGCTTTTCCGCAAAAAGGCCCCGATCGTCATTTTCGCGATCGGGGCTTTTTTGCGGAAAACACTACTATGATGTCTACACTGGCCCTTTTCCGGAACAGTTTTCCGGAAAAAGACTTTTGCCCGAACGGGAGCAGCATAGTTTTTCCGGAAAAGCACTGATGATTTTACATTAGATCGTCAGTGCTTTTCCGGAAATTCAAGCGGCCAGTGTAGAAAGCTGGCAAGTTTTTCCAGAAAAGCGGCTGATTTTCTGGAATAAGTGGCCAGTGTAGACACAGCCCTAATGTGCTGGACTAAGAGCTCTGGGGCAATGAGAATCTCTGACAGACTGTATGTGCCACACCCAGCACAACAGGGCCCTGATCTCAGTCAGGATCTGTGCAGTGCATGGGAGAATGGAGGCCCAGGCCTATGTCACAGTCTGTGCTGCACCCAGCACAAGGAGGGTTCAGATCTCCATCAGGGTTGCTGCTGCACCCTGCATAGTGGAAACTAATCTCAGTTGCAGGGCCGTCCTTAGGATTTATGGTGCCCTAGGTAGGATTATTAAACTGGTGCCCCTATGCTTGACTTGCTCTTCCACCCCTACCCCGTCCCCTTCCCTTCCCAGAGACCCCAGCAGCCAATCCGCTCCCTCAGACTGTGCTGCAGGCAGTGCATTCGGCCCTCTCTAGGACCCAGCCCTGCTGTTACATGTGTAACCCTTCCGCCGGGCAGGCCTGGCAGCAACCAGGGCCGGGTTCAATATGTAGGGTTATGTCTATACTGGCGGGTTATTACGGAAGAACAGCTGTTCTTCCAGAAAATGTCCACACTGCCCACCTGGTTTGTGCAAGAAGATGTACAGGATGGCGTGGTAAGAGAGGGCATCTTATGCAAGAGCTACGCTCTTTTTTAACAGGTGTAAGCCCTCTTGCGCAGGAGCTCTTGCACAAGAGGGCAATGTGGACGCTTGGCAGAAATTTCTTGCGCAAGAAAGCCCTATGGCTAAAATGGTCATCAGAGCTTTCTTGCGCAGGAGAGCGTCCACAGGGTCATGGATGCTCTTGCGCAAAAGCACAGCTCGCACATGGCAGTGTGGACGTTTTCTTGCACAAGAAGCCACTAGTGTAGACATAGCCTAGGGGTTCATCTCACACAGAACTGGCTCGAGCCCCCACCCAGTAGCCTGGGAAAGAGGACAGCCCTGCTCACTTGTGATCTGGGCAGCAGCCTGCAATGGGGCTTCAATCTCAGCTGAGATTGTGCCAATAATAACTACAAGGGAGATGCCTGAATTCTGAGCCAAATGACCCTCCCACCACACACAGACGCTTGTGGCCTGGCACACCTCCCCCAAGCAATGTGAGGCTAGCCAGAGCCCACCTTGTGTCCTACCCACATAGTGTGGTGGGCCTGAAGTCCCGCTTCCCTCATCCCTAGTTTGTGGGGCTGACCTGAGCCCCCTACTACTCACCCACATGCAGACCTGGCCCAGTCTCTCCTGACACCAACCCCTCATGGGTTCTCCCTAGCCCTCCCTCCAGTGCAGGGCTTGCCTTGCTATTCCCTCCCCCATTCCTCCATGCTCTGGGAGACGTTGCAAACCTATTTTTGGGCAAAACGTTGGATTTCTCCAGGTTTCTCTTGCCAGCTGATGATCATTTTGCAAGAAAAAAATGGGACAAATGCCCTGTTTTCCAAAAACACTGGGACAGCTGAGACAGGATGTGTAGTCACGCTAGCTGTAAGACCCTTTTGAAGAGACGCCAAATCATCTGTACACCCCATCACACACTTCAGGGAAAGGCCACAAAGAACCCCAACTGGGCTCACTGTGCAGTGAGGGATTAATGGGTGGGGCAATGACTCACATCGACCATTGGGCCTTGCCAAGGCACTAACAAGAGGTGAGAACAGCCTGTAGTAGGGGGAAGTTTGCTTCTCTGGGTCAGGAGTGTGAGCAGCCCTTGAGAGCGAAGGAACAGGGATAATAATAGAAAGGGACTTACCTCAAAGTTTCAGTGTGTCCCAGAGAATGCCAGGCAGTGAGCCAGGGGTCCTGATGCCATACAGCACTCCAGGAACTGAATAGATGTGCTGGGGCAGACAGGGAAATGGATCCCGGAGCAGTGTGTGAACTCTGAGTAAGGGAAAGTGAAAGCATCAGGGTACCTGTCACACATTAACCTGGCAGAGCTATGATGTGCCCAGGACCCAGAGCCAGTGTTCAGTCCCCTGGGAGGAGTTTAGGTGCTGCTGGGATACCTGGGAATCTTGCAGCTCCCCTGTCCCTGGATCTGCTCCCCTCCTATCACCACCACCAAGCTGCCATTCCTGTCCCTGACTGTGTTGCACTGTGGGTTGATTAGCAGGCCATGCCACAGAGCCCAGGCCTCTAAGATTCAGTGCAATACCATGCAAGTGATTTCAATGGGAGACAGGATACACAGCGTAGAAGAGCCCCAGTGACATCTAAGAAGCTACCACGATGTTAACGTGAACAAGGGTGCAACAGGATAGAGGAACCCCGTACTGTTGTGGAAAAACTCCCAGGGAAAGGAGCGGACGGAGAGCCGGGCTTCCACCCGGCAGCGGGGAAGATGGCGGATGCCAACCAGCATCAGGGAAGTGCTGGCGCAGGCGCAGGTGGGTTAGACGTGGGCCCAGAGAACGCGAGCACAGGCGCACTAGGGGCATCCCTTAAGGTGCCGGTGCAGGGATGCTCACGGGGGCCGGAAGCACGGGACTGTGGGGTGGCTGGAGAGGGGAAAGGACAAGGAGCCCCATAAAAGGGGGATGGCTGGCTCAGGAAGGGGCCGGTGTCTCCAACAGAACAGGGGACAGACTAGGTGGGTGACCCCAGAGCAGAGTGCACCCGAGCAGGTAGCTGAGAGATTGAGGAAGTGACCCAGGGCGGGCTGAAGGAATCCTGCTTGCAGGCTGGCAAGTTGAGGTGGCTGGACCCATCAGCCAGGTGCAGGAAGCAACTCCCCACCTTAGGGCCCTGGGTTAGGACCTGGAGAGAGGGAGGGACTAGGTCCCCCTCGCATCCCTTGTCGGGCTTTTTGTGTGACTTGGAGCTGTTACAAACTCGTTGCAGGATTTTCAGTTTAGACTAGGGGCAGGAAGCCCTGGAGGGCCAAGGGCACTCCTGAGGGAGAGGACCCCTTTATAGGCCCACTGTGTGGACCCCTTTTGAAACTTTGTTACAAAGGGCTTCTATTAGGGGCAATGAGTAGGGTTTGAACCGAGATCTGTCATGCCGCAACATAGGACTCATCCCTTTGTGCTAAAGAACAAGTTCTACTTGCTCTTCTTATCTGCTTCCCATTTTGGGTAATCCTGGTGAGGTGTAGCATGCTAGGATAGGACCTAGGCCGTACAGAGCAAAATGTCTGTTACCATCACCTGGCAAGAGGGAGAAAGCTGCTGTAGCCACCCCAGAAGCACAGTTCGGCTATGTCTACGCTCGCGGCTTCTTGCATGAGTAATATGCAAATGAGGCTAAGCGTGGAATATTGCTGAGCCTCATTTGCATACCTAATGAGCCACCATTTTTGCAGCAGAGGCTCTTGCGCAAGAAGGATCTGTCTACACTGCGCAAGAAAAACCCTCTTGTGCAAGAAAAACCTTCTTGCTCAATGCCGTTACACCTATTACTTTTCAGGACGAATGGTATTGCGCAAGAGGGTTTTTCTTGCGCAAAGAAGGGGCAGGGTAGATGCTCTTTCTTGCGCAAGAGCCTATTCTGAAAAAATGGTGGCTCATTAGGTATGCACACTTAGCCTCATTTGCATATTACTTGCGCAAGAAGCCGCAAGTGTAGACATGGCCTTCCTGTTTCCTTCTCTGCAAGAGCTCAGAGAACTGTGCCAGGCAAAAGTCAGTTACCCAGATTCAGCTTGTCCTGTGTCAGAGCCTGATTGATAACTGCCTGGCTTTGCTGTTCTGGGAGTGTATGTGCCAGATCCACCTCACCTAAGCCTGGGAGTTTGGAGCAGTGACCATCTCACTGCTGGGAAGGAAGCTGCTAGTGGGAGGCTGTCACACGGGGAGCTCTACAGCAGTTCTGTGTCCTACAAACTCAGCCACTTGCACGGGGATGTGTTCCTGAGAGCTGAGATCCTTCAGAACCAGAGATTCATTCACAGGCAAACAATCACCCTGGATCTGCTCCCCTCCTGATGCTTGGTCCTTCCTGGTCACACTCCTCTGGGATGGTTCCATGTCTCTGGGTTACTGTTATGGGGAAGGTGGGTGGGGATGAAGCATCTGAACTATCCTGTAGGACCTCGCTGGTCCCTGAGACCCTCCCCACTGCTCCAGATCCATCCAGCCAAGTAGCTCAGTCAGAGTATTTTGGTGATTCACCACAATGTACAGATGATCATGCTTTTAAAATAGAAATCCTGTTTTAAAACCAGCTTTTCACTTTGTGAATTCCATAAAGCCAGACTACTCTTATTATTTGCATAGTGGTAGCACCTAACACCACAATCACAAGGCCCCCATCCTGCTAACTGGTGTACAAACCCAGAATGTAAAGGCAGTCACCATCCATGTGGATCAGCAGCAGGATTTGAACAACTAAGCATCCCATGTCCAACTTAAGTCCTTTTTAAAATTTAAACCAGTTAACAGAGAAGGACAATAGCCTTCTCAATGGGTTATGCCAGTATTAACTTGTCAGCAGTCAAATATTCATGATAAGGAATCATGGCTTTTACTCCTAAATCTGGGAAAGGATTGTGGTTTACAGTGGTTAAAAGCAGGTTAACTCAGACTGGATCAATCACTCTACAAACCAGCAGGGTGACATGCTAGTTGCTCAGTGTGGGTTTGTTATTTTGCCCTGGCTTATGTTAGGACCTTATTCCGAAATAATACCCCACCTCCACAAGTTTGAATTTATAAGCAAAAGGTAAATAAGCAAATTTACCAACCCCATTATGTGGAAGTAACAGGACACAGAATTCTAACTCTGTGCTCCTGCTTGTTACAGGGAGTAATACTAATTCTGAAATAATGTTATTGTGGACACTCCAGTGCCTCTAATTCAAAATAATTGGCCTCTGGGAGGCCTCCCACAGCTTCCCAGGGTGCTTCCTGCTGCTCTACGTATGAGGTGGCATGTCCACATCAACAGAGCCTCCCTCAGACTAATTCTGATTCTTCCCCGTAGTGAGGAAATGCTAGTTTGAATTTGTTAAATTAGGAGTTCTTAAGTCAAATTTAGTAATCATTTTGGGTATGTCTACACTACAGCACTAATTCGAACTAACTTAATTCGAATTAGTTAATTCAAACTAAACTAATTCGAACTAGTGCATCTAGAACTAAAAACTAGTTCGAATTAGCGTTTTGCTAATTTGAACTAGCATGTCCACATTGAGTGGACCCTGAACCGAGGTTAAGGATGGCCGGAAGCAGTGCCGGCAGGGCATCAGATGAGGACTTAGAGCGTGGAGCTGCTGTCTCAGGCTAGCCGAGGGCTGTGCTTAAAGGGACCCGACCCCCACCCCGGACAGACAGTTCTCAGGGGTTCCCTGATCGCTTGTCTAACTCAACGAGGAACAGCAAAGCAGTCCTGTCTTGGAGTGCCCTGAGTGCCCACACTCAGCACATCACAGCATTCGGCCATCAGACCGGCTGCACTTGCCGCAGGCTGCCATCCGGGGGGGTCAATCAGGGGGCTGCAGGAGAGCTTTCACCCCGAGGAGCCCTCAGAGCCACCCCAGTCCTCCCCATTGGGGGCTCGTACCCCATCCCTCCCTCACCTCCTTCCACTTACCCCTCCCTAGCCCCCCTTCCTGATATACAAAATAAAGGACACGTGTGTTCAAAAATAGAAACTCTCTTTATTGAACAAACCTGGGGGAGACAGGGAAAAGGAGGTGGGAGAGGGGAAGAGAGAGGATGGGAGAGGGGAGGGCAACTAAATTGATCAGGGATTTGGAACAGGTCCCATATGAAGAGAGGCTAAAGTGACTGGGACTTTTCAACTTAGAAAAGAGGAGACGGAGGGGGATATGATAGAGGTCTATAAAAGCACGAGTGGTGTGGAGAGGGTGCATAAAGAACAGTTCTTCATTAGTTCCCAAAATAGACTAGAGGACACCAACTGAAATGAATGGGTAGCAGGCTTCAAACTAATAACAGAAAGATCTTCTTCACAAAGCAAATAGTCAACCCGTGGAACTCCTTGCTGCAGGAGGATGTGAAGGCTAGAACTAGAACAGAGTTTAAAGAGAAGTTAGATAAATTCATGGAGGTTGGGTCCATGGAGTGGTATTAGCCAGAGGGTAGAAATGGTGTCCATGGCCTCTGTTGGTGGAAGGCTGGAGATGGATGACACGAGACAAATGGCTTGGTCATTGTCTTCGGTCCATCCCCTCCAGGATCCCTAGTGTTGGCTGCTGTCGGCAGACAGGCTACTGAGCTAGATGGACCTTTTGTCTGACCCAGTACGGCCATTCTAAGCTCAGGGCTCAGAGTCGGGGGTCTCACTGGACCACCCTGATTTTCATGCAAACCTGCTCCTGGGTGGCCATGCTGGCAGCTATCCTGCCCTAGCCGGCCACTTTCCTGTGCCTAGTGCGGAGGTCGTGGATGAGGTCCACGATCTCCGCACTAGACCAAGTGGGCACCCGCCCCTTGCGGACCTGGGCAAGCTCCCGGGAGCCGCCAGCCTGGTCCTGGGAAGAGGCGGAGGGCTGGGTGGCAGCGGGTGGCTGGCTCGTGCCATGCCAGGTGCAGGGTCTGCTGGCTGGGTGCTGGCAGGCTTGCACCTGGCACGGGCACCGTAGCCAGACCGTGCCCCTTTAAAGGGTCCGGGGCTGGGAGGGGGGCAGACGAGTTTCCCTGGTGGTGCCCAGAGTGGCCACCAGGGAAAGCTGGGGAGGGCTAGCTTCCCAGTAGTTCAAATTAAGTGGCTACACAGCCCTTAATTCAAACTGGTTAATTCGAACTAGGCGTTAGTCCTCGTGGAATGAGGTTTACCTAGTTCGAATTAAGCGCTCCGCTAGTTCGAATTAAGGTCAAACTAGCAGTTTGCCTGTGTAGCGCCTATCAAAGTTAATTCGAACTAACGGCTGTTAGTTCGAATTAACTTTGTAGTGAAGACATACCCATATATAGTAGCCCAGTGTTTGTGTGTCTGTAATGCTGATGTACATGGCCACGCCCCCTGACCATGTACGTCAGCGCCCCGCCCCCCTTCCCCTCGCTCCGTGGCAACAAGCGGCCGCAGGGCCCCCTGGGCACCCCCTTCCAGCGTTGCTTCCCTCCCCCCTTCCTCCGCCCCCCCATCCTCCTCTCCAGCCCCACAGCCCCAAATCCCCCCCAGCTCTGCTTTCAACCCCCCTTCCGGCCAGCCCTGCCCCTTTCCCCTCCCTTGCTGGCGCGTTGTTGCGCGCTGCGCCACTCTCAGTTGAGCGGCGCTCCCACCGGGCCCCAGCGGGGGACCAAGCAGTGGCAAGTGGCCCTTTGGGGTCCGAGCTCTGCGTGTGTAGGGAGCGCGGACCCCAAAGGGATGCTTGCCGCCCCGGGTCAAGCTGACCGCCGCTCCCGCTGGGCCTGACTAAGCGGTGTTCAGCTGGGCCCCGGCGGGGGAGCAAGTGGCGGCACGCGGCCGAGCCACCACAGAGAGAGGGGAAGGGGGAGGAGCAGTGACATACACGGCCAGGGAGTGGGGCCCTGTACATCACCGCCCCCTTCTCCTCCCACTGTGGCACTCAGCTGAATGGTGCGTCCCCTCAGCTGGGCCGCTGGGGTAGCCAGCAGCACAAGGGGCCATTTGGGCTCCCTTGCAGTGGGAGGGGAAGGAAGGGCAGTGACATACTTGGCCCCGCTCCTTGGCCATGTACATCACTGCCCCACCCCCTCCCTCACGGCAGCCCGGCTGAGCAGGCAGCACTCAGCCAAGCGCCATGGTGGGAGGGACGGGGAAGGGGGGCGAGGAAAGACAGAGGGGAATGAGAGGGAGGAGGAGGAGGAGGAGAAGAGAAAGGGAGAGTGAGAGGCAGGAAGGGGAAAAGAGAAAGAAAGAGATGGAGAGAGAAGCAGGAGGTGAAGAGCTGAGAGAGAGGGGGGTAGGCAATAGGAGAGAGAGAGAGAGAGAGAAAGAGAGAGAGAGAGAGTGCTTAGGAGAGAAGACCTGAAAATCCTGTCTTATGACGGGCTAATTGGCTAGTTTCTAAATAGTTTCCTAGTGTCGACCTGGCCTTAGAGACTAAGGTAGCTGTCTGTCCCTCTTTTTGCCACACCACAATTTTGTCATATTAAAATTCGTCAGCTTCAGACTGACAGACAAATGTAATGTTCTCATTGTAAAGTACTTTTTAAAAACAAATACACCATGGTTGAGCTAAAATTGGCACTCTTGGGATTCCTTTACAGAAGCAATGGTATATACAAGTATGAACCATCTCTCAAACTAGATCCTTTTCCTAGAGGAGCATGTAGAAAAAATGAGACATTTCCCGGGGGTGGGGGAGAGGGGAATCACCAACACAGCTGTTCTTACCAGCTTATCATGAATCTTTCAGAACTGCAAACTGTATAATATAACAATATACCAAAATAGCAAACCAAGGTTTCATTTTCTTAAAACTCCCGGAAAACACACAATGTTCACCATCCTTTCTACTGTCAAAAGACAAATGTCTTAACACAGGCTTAGCTATGGCATAACTACCACTGCACCCCATTCCAGACTGATTTCAATCCCTTTCTGTTTTGCTAAAATGCCAAATGGTTTCAGTTCATTTCACTGACAAGATGTGATGTTGTCTATTACAGAAGGTTGGAAGATAGATTCTTGGGTTCTATTCCCAGCTGTGCTACTGACTCACTGTGTAAAGTTTGGCAAGATATTTCTGGTCTGTGTGCCTGAGGGTATGTCTACACTACCCTGCTAGTTCGAACTAGCAGGGTAGTGTAGACATACCCTCAATTATTTGCCAGGGTAATAACATTTGGGAGCTTCCTACAGATGTTAACAACCCATACAAATATGAAAACAGACGTGGCAATGACAACACCCCAGTGTACATCTACACTAGCTTGTTAGTTTGAGCTAGGTAGGGTAATGAAGGCAAGCGGAGTTGCAAATGAAGCCCAGGATTTAAATACCCCGGGCTTCATTTGCATGTTCCCGGGCGCTGCCATTTTTAAATCCCCCTTAGTCCGAACTCCGTGCCCACGGCTACACACAGCACGGAGTAGGTAGTTCGAATTAAAGATCCTAATTCGAACTACCATTACTCCTTATGTCCTTGGGTGTGTGGGTCACTGCTCCCCAGCTTTTCCTCACATCCTGGTATCAAGGTCCTCTATTCTTGCTCCAGAGAACAGACAATGTGGTTGGACACAGCCTCCTTTCCTTCAGCAGTGTGTCCATCACAGTGACTATCCCCACTCTCCTCAGTCACATGACACAATATGGGGATTCCTGACCTTAGGGGGCCTCCAAAGGGATTGCCCATCTGGGCTATGGAGGGCTTCTTGGGGGGAAATAGAAGGATCATCACAGGGCAGCGCCCAAACTCACATATCTGCTCTTATCCCAGTGGTGGGGTCAAAAACAAAGTCCCTGTCAGATGAATTTGGGGGAAATAAGGTGTTTTGATCTGAGGCAGAGCTGGGGGAAAAAAGAAGAGAAATTCAAGGAGTGAAATCACTTCCCCTTTTCTATAGAACAGCCTCACTCTGGGTATGTCTACATTACATGGCTCTGTCGATGGAGCCATATAGATGAGGGTTGTAGACATAGCAAAATGAAGCGGCGATTTAAATAATCACTGCTTCATTTACATCAAAATAGCTGCCGCGCTGAGCCGATCAGCTATTTGTTGGCACAGCGTGGGAGTCTGGACACTTGGCATTTGACATCAGAAGCCTTCGTCGACCGCCCCGGTAAACCTCATCCCATGAGGCATAAGGGGGCGGCCAACAAAGGCTTCTGGCTAGTAGCAACTATGCGAGAGGGGCCGGGGTTAGGGCCGGGGCCGGGGCCAGGGCCGGGGCCGGGGCCGGGGTGGGATGGAATCCCCAGGGCCAGACTCACTCGTGCTGGGACCATGCATGGGATGGGCAGCACCCCAGGATCTGCGTGTGCCTGGGTCAGTCCTGCTCCCTGCCAGCCAATTCTCTCCTCCTGCCATCCCTGTTCCCCCCAACCTCCTCCTGCTAGCTGGTTCTCCCCTGCTTCTCCTCCCAATCTCCCCCAGCCAGTCCCACTGCCCCCGACCCCGCTTCCCCAGACAGCCCTACTTCTGCTGGCTGGTTCCCCCCCATCTCCCCTGGCCAGACGTGCTGCCCCCGATGATCCCCCCAATCCCTCCACCCTGCTTCCTGGTGTCCGATCCTTTCCCCCTTCCTGCCGGCCAGTCCTGCTCTCCTCCCAGCCAGTGCCACCCCCATCTGAGATCAAGTGTGTCCAGTATTTTTTCTGAACTCACCTGGTAACCCTAAGGTTTACAGAAACCTTCACCAGTCCCCTCCCGCCACAGACAGTTCCCAAGTTGCTGCTAGAGGCTCTGGCCCATCCCCCATGCTCACTACACCCAGGGCTGGTGGGTTCGGCCCCTCCCAGAAAAGCCCCCAGGCTCCAGCCAGTCTCCAGTCCAGGGAGCAAAGGGCCATGGAGCCCCTGGCTGTTTTCTCCCCTAGTGACACCCCTGTGCCCTGCAATGGAACACGCCAGTGAAGCACTCTCAGTGCCCAGCCACAGCCTGAGCGAGCACAAAGACCGGACGTGTTCTGTCTGCTGAGCTGTCCACATTGAAGAGGCCCCTGCAAACTCCCCAGCTCTGGGAGTGGCCTGGAGCCCAGCTGGCCCAGGGATTTCCACACACAAGTAAGTAACTTTTTTAAAAGTGTTTCACAAGACTAGTTTTGTATCAAGAAAGGGTTTGATGTAAAATTCTCAGTTGGCCCTGGGGCCATCCTCATTGTGACTGGGTTGTTTTCTCCGTGCCATTGGTATGCATAGTATTGTGCTGTCAGGTAATATACAGCACAGCCCTGTCCTGACAACCTCCTGTGCGTTATTCTCTTGACTAGATTGTTAAAACTCACAACTCCTTGCCAAAGTCTTGGGTATATCTGCACCCGGCCGAACTGCTCAGTCAATCTCAGATCTTAAGGCTACGTCTATACTGGCAGTTTCTTGCGCAAGAACTGTTTTGCAGAAGAGTTCTTGAGCAAAAAGTCTGCCACAAGAGCGCGTCTACACTGGCATGTGCTTTTGCACAAGAGATGTGCTTTTGCAGAAGAGCATCTCTGGCAGTGTGGATGCTCTCTGCACAAGAAAGCTCTGATGGCCATTTTAGCCATAGGGGTTTCTTGTGCAAGAAATTCATGTTACCTGTCTACACTGCTCTCTTGTGCAAGAGCTCTTGCACAAGAGGGCTTATTCCTTGTGGGGAGAGGAATAACTCTTCCAGAAGAAGCCCTGTTTTCCAACTCTAGACCAGTGGTTCCCAATGCAGTGCCTGTGGGCGCCATGGCGCCCGCCGGGGCATTTATGTGCACCCGCCAAAACATGTAGGCCGTCCCCATCCCCACCCCCAGCGCATGCACATGCACAGTGCCAGCCCTGGGCACAGGGCGTGTGGGTGGCCCCGCCCCCAGGTGTGAGGTGCATGCGTGGCCTCGCCCCCAGATGCTGGCGTGTAAGCGGCCTCGCCCCCAGATGTCCAGCAGCCCCAAAAGGTTGGGAACCCCTGCTCTAGACTGTAAATTTACTTGCGTGCAGTGTAGACACCTGGCAAGTTTTTGTGCAAGAACAGCTGTTCTTGTGCAAGAAGCTGCCAGTGTAGATGTATCCTTAGTATATAGAATTGTGAGCTGATCTGGGGAACTTAAATCTAGAAGGGATGTCTCTTTCTGCCAGACAGGCTCAGGCTCATACAGAAGTTAGCAGCTCAATACAGCTCTTTCGAGGGGGCTCTCTGGTCTGGGATGTGAGGACACTCAGATTAAATGGTCACATTTGTCCATTCTGGCTTTTAAATGTATGACTATGAAAATAACCCTCTCTGGAAACAGCATGAAAGAGAGAGAGAGAGAGAGAGAGAGAGAGAGAAAATGAGGCAAATTAATGTGTGAGGACAGAAATAACACTGTGAGAGAAGGTTATTGACTCCCACATCACAGCATGTGTCACACTTCCACCTTGCTGGGTTGCTAGCTCAGGGTCAGGTTCAGGGATAGCTAACTATAGGATGGGGGAAGAGATGTTTGCACACGAGACTCCATCCCAATGATGAAATGTGCCCAGCCACCATCCCAGGACAATCCACTGATGCATCAGCAAAATTGCTCTTCCTTGAACTCCTGACAGATTTCCTTTAAGCCCTCAGGTGTTCGGCTTTTTCACAGATGTGTTAATGTCTACTCATGGGAGTTGCTTTCCCATGTTTCTTTGGTCTTTTGCCCTGGTTTCTCTATTTAGAGTATGGCCATGTTGGCAAGTTTTGACACAATAAAGTTGCATTGATGCTCAGATAGTGCTGTTGTGTGTTCACTGGCAGATGCTTGCACAGTAGCATGTTTGCACTTGTGGTACTTGCATTAGCATTCAGCACAGTGTACTTCAAACAGTTATACCACAGAACATCTCTCCCTCTTCTGCTGTTAAGTATTGTGGGAAGACAGAGGGGGTCATGGGCATCTTTTTATGGTTTGTGTACTGAGCATTCCTCCTCATTGGTCTGTAGAAATGGATCCTGTATTGCTGACCAATATACTTCTCTTTCTCACTAACACCTCACAAGTGGCAGTGATGTCATTCCTTAAATTACAAAGGCAAGAGGAGTCCAAGACTAATTTTGTCATATGCAGCATGTACATGATGAGATTGCTTTTGGCATTCATTCACGGAAGTGCTGACCACTGTAGAACACTGCTTTTGGGTTCAGAATACAAGCATCAAATAGAGGGGTCACGTTTTCATGCTTGTCTGAGATGACAAACAGTGGGCGCAGAGGAGGAAAGACTTTGCATGGGTCTATATGAGAAGCTTGCCCAGGACTACTGAGCCGAGGCCGAGGCCAATTCCACTTTTGCTCCTTTGTCTCTCTCCCTTCTCAGTAGTTCCTTTCATGCTGCACACATGCCCCTAATTTTGAGGGCCATCCCTTAATTTTGTAAGCAGTAGAAGGCATAGGCATGTCAGAACACAGGTTTAGCTTACACTCAAGAGGTGAAAGCACAGCCTAGAGCAGCTTTACAAGTTTTTGATCAAGTAATTTAGACAGACTCATGTTGAACTGAGGATCACAGAGTCAGCAAATGGATTTAACAGCTATTTATTAATGCAAAACACTCATCAACTTCTCACAAGTGGGAAGCTAATCAGGATGATCTCAACACAGTTGTCATCAGCACTGGTTAATAAGCTGACTTTTGTTACAAAAGATTACTTTATTTTTTTTTACACATGTATACTAGTCTCTTTGCCATGTTAAGTCTCCTTGCCTGCCATTTCAATGTAGCATTCATTTCAGTCTTTTCTATCATTTTAGATATTTTATCTTTTCCTCACAAACATGACCGCACTTCTGAAGTTGCTCTTCAATTTCTTACTCATGCAGAAGGGACGAATCTTTCTGCCAACATCTAACAGTGGATAACGGAGAATATGGCTAGGGAGTGTTTCATTTACAGAAGCTTCCTAGTCAGAAATCCTCTATCATTGGCCCTGCTTTCTGATTTATTTTGGCAGACCTACTGGAACTTGACTGAGTACTACTTCTGTAAAGAACTGTTTTGGGGGATGCCTACACTACAGAGATCGAAGCTGTCACTGTTGATCTTCCAGCATTTGAATTAGTGGGTCAAGTTTAAGAGAGCTAATTCAAACTGAGAGGGGCATTCCTGTTGATGCTGGCAGCCCTGCTTCCACAAGGAGTAAGGGAAATCAAAGGGAGTGTGTGCTTCCTTCAATTTCCTCTAGGGAGTCTAGGCTACAGCAACACTGCTGGTTTTTTGCAGAAGAGGATAAGAACGGAAAAACCTTTTCCCCCGACAAATGGCCCCCTCTACATGGGGCTTTTTATCAGCAAAAGCTCTTCCACAAAAAGAATCAGAAGAAGATATGCAAATGAGAGCACGATTTGCATAGCCTCTTCCACACAAAAAATGGCAGTGTAGTCGTAGCTGCTGTGTGGTCAGTCCCAAAATATGAGTTAAGATACCATTTCAGCTATTCAGTTAACACAGCTGAAGTTGCATATCTTAATTTGACCTTATCCTGTAGTGTAGACCTACTTTAGGGTATTTACACAGGTATATACCTCCACCAATCAGGTGTGTCTTTGCTCCATGAACCTAATCCATGCTTCATTATCAGTATTATTATTTATAGTTGTCCTAAGGGGACTATGTATATATGTAAACATTACCTGCCATAGAATTAAGAGTGCAGTGTAGATGCATTCATAGGTGGAACATCCTCTGTATCAGTGGGTGAACAGAATTACTACCTACCTTCATTTACCTGTGAAGGGTAAAGTTGCTTTTATAGGCTTCTTGCTGATTTTGATGGTAACTGAGCTTCTGTGACTCCTGATGGCAGGGGGAGAGGCATGCACAGAGAGAGACTTGCTCATTTTAATACAGATCCAGGTTATACTTTTTAATCAGAAATTAATCTGGTCCATGTCTTGTACAGAGATATGCTGACATTAAATTAGCAGTAATATTGGTGCTATGTTGTTTTCAAGGACAGTACCAAGCAGTTATGCTTTTTCCTTAGTAAAATTCAAACATTTCTGTGTTAGAAAGATCAAAAGCTTATGCAGGTACCAGTGACTGCTAAGAGGCTGATCACTTATTTTATGAAAATTGCACAGATAGGGTAACATCACCAAAGTAAACAGCTTTTCTTCTTTTGTTCCACAATGATGTATCAGCATAAACAACTATGGGTTTGATATATATCACTAATATGACATATCAAATAAATAATTCAGCTCTATCAATTTCCATTAATAAAAAGATTGTTTATACAATGTAGTACAGATATTAGTATAATAATAGGATATTATTTGATTACTCTTATCTGCTATGAAATACTATATCCAGACAAGCTATCACTAAACAATGAAAATAAATTGCTTTTCTAGTTAACAGTTCTGTTTGTGAGAACTCGGTTTTACAATTCCCAGTATAGTTCCATTCTTTATATGGGAAGCCACCCATATGGCATTAGCAATATATGTAATTATAATTTCACAGGCAATGATTTTTCAAATTACTTTTCTTCTGGCTGCAAAACAGTCTGTTACTTTGGTTCAGATTGGTAACATTACCATGACACATCAGGGGTCTTTAGCTTAGTTTGATCGACAAAACAGAGACTCAAGGGTATTTTAAATTAATTCCTCTTCTTTAATTGAAGCAATTCTCATTCTTGTTTTTTTGTGAGAATTTTTAAAGAATGGACAAACCTCTTCTGAGAATAAACAATCATTAAATGTGAACAACACAGACATGTCAGTTACATTGAAAAAGGTCACCTGCTTGCCATTGTAACTAAGGTAAACTCCAATTTTCTTGGGCTTTTTCTGCACCGTGACCCGGGTCCATGGATCTGTTTTTGCCCAATAATCTCTCCCACTGACACTCAGAACCCAGAATCCCTCTTTAGGGGACAAAGAAATTTTCCCTTTTCTTTTTATGGATTTTCTGGCCACACCGAGGTCCCAGTCACTGATGTTCCCGACATCCACCTCCCAGTAGTGCTTTCCATTGGCGAATCCTTCAGTGCCCAGCACACAGACAGCTGAATCGAACCTCTCTGAATTTGGTGGAACTTGTTGTGGTTTGGCTTCATAAGAAAAACTCTTCCTATCCTCAGCAATATAGAGGTTGGGGTGGGCTGTGTTTGTATCAACAATGATGTCAACTGCAAAGAGAGAATGGCTTTTTTTCAAAAGCATTGATCTCATGTCTGTCTGAGATGGCTTATGAGAACTTTACAGCATAGATCCCTCCCGCACTTCTTTTTCAAGTGGAAAATTTGCCAGGTTGAAACCTGCTTGACAAAGTGTTTTGTTGTGTTGAAATATTTCACATACATTGGTGTTTGAGGTTCATACAAAATTGAAAATGATTTTCAATTATTTGAGTAGCTTCAGGGGGTAGCCAAGTTAGTCTGTACAGGATAAACTTAAACAACAACAAATGGTCTAGTAGCACGTTAAAGACTAACAAAAAATGCAGATGGTATCATGAGCCTTTGTGAAGTGGGCTGTGCCCAAGAAAGCTCATGATACCATCTACATGTTTTGTTAGTCTTTAAAGTGCTACCAGACTATTTGTTGTTTTTAAAGTATTTGAGTGTCATTCATCAAGTCCTATCTGGATTGACAAAATATGTGGTCTCCTGCCTAACCTACCTTTGGGGTCTGATCCAAGAGAGGTGAGACAGACAATGTATGTTAGGAAATATTTATATTGGACCAAATTCTGTTTGCAAACTTTCAAGGCACACAGAGCTCTTTTTATTGCCCGCAGAGGCTCATCCATTTGGTCTCTCTAATATCATGGGTCTGTCATAGCTATATATAAGTAGATGTGCTCAGAGAAGGAGGCACCACTATTGTGTGTGTTTAATATTTACCCTTCTTAAGTACCCTGATGAACTGGGACATCAGGAAAAAATAATCTCCAAACAACTAATCAGCTTGTAGAGAAATTATATTGCACCTATTATATTGGATCACTGTTCTTCTTGATTGTCTTTATTGTACCATCAATATCATACTGGCATATCTTAGTATTTATAATAATGTTTTGTCTAGAACCTAGATGTGAGGATTGAGCATCAGTACTTCTGAGTTCTGTTCCTCATTGACACTGACTGATTGAATAAAACCAGCTTCACTGAGGGACAGATCTAGCTGGACTAATATTTGCAAAAAGCTTTGAGATGATCAGAAGAAAACTGCAATAAAATGCAAGTTATCCGAATGACTGACATATACTTATCTGGCATAAAGCCCCATCATTTCAACTCTTTCATCAACCTCTTAATGATCACTTAGTACCATTTTCATTTTTCCACCATCACCTTAATCAGCATTAATCTGAAATCAACACCCTTACTCCCATAGCTACCAAATGCCATCATGATATAACACACTTTATTCTTGGCCATAACACATTATCATAACCCTTCACATCTGTACTCTTATTATGAAATTGGTATGTCAGACACAGGTCCTGATATAAATATGATTCTCCCCGGCCCCCGCCCCCAACTAAATACTCTGTGAAAACTGAGTATGGCTCTAAGGATTTGTTCTCAGTATAACATCATTTGTATGGTATGTTTCTAGATTAATTGCTGTATTAATACAATGATTGCTTCAATCTGGAAGAAATGCATTTTCTGTTACCTGTGTTATTGCAAGCCTTTCTCCACTCTGAAATCAGAATGAGAAATAAAATCCATTGAATTAAAGAAGTCCCAAGGTGGGAGAGGATGCAAGTGTCTTAGAGGATAATATTTTAATTCAAAATGATCTGCACAAAAGGGAGGTAAATAGCATGAACTTTAATAAGGACAAAGGCAAATTTCAAACATACAAACTGGGAAGTGACTGTTTAGGAAGGAGTACTGCAGAAAGAGATTTAGGGATTATAGTGGACCCCAGCTAAATATGAGTCAACAATGTGACACTGTTGGGGGTCATCATTTCTTGATCCTCAACAAGAGCGACACCTCCATTTTCCTTCACATCACAATTCCTTGTTGGCACATGGGTAGGAAAGAATGCTTAATGACATCTTTAAGTACGTGCCTAACTCCATACAAAAAAGCTGGGGAGGAGGACAGCCCCCCTTTAGCCCAGTGGTTAAAATACAATCTCTGGATGTGGAGACCCAGCTCTCATCCTCTGCCTGAGGCAGATCAGGAATTTGAACTTGGATGTCACATTTCTCACTTTAATGCCCTATGCACCAGGCTGTGAGCTATAAGGGAAATCCTGAGTTGTGGTTAATGAACAAGAAGTGAGGAAAGGTTTTGTTTTTACATCCTATCTGCCAGTTCTGAGTGGCTCTGCAGTGGGTTTTTCGCACTGTGCAGTGATGCAGGAATTATTTTTAGGGTGCGGGTACAGAGCTGAACTGCCCCTTACACCTGTTCACACCCTTCAACCCCAGGCTGGGGCCAGAGTGGGGGCAGCAGCAGGGCCCTGGGCTGAGGCCTGGAACAGAGATTTAGGCCACTGGCAGTATCCTGTATGTCAGAGGAACCTCCAGGGGACCCTGGGGACAACATAGCCTGTGAGACCAGCAGGATTCCTGCAGATTGTGAAGCCAATGAGGGCAGTGAATGGCCACTGGGTGCAAAACCTGGGGGTGCTGCAGCATCCTCTCCCTTCCAACCACTACTGTCTGTGCCTATGCCACTGTGCAGAATACCCCAGCTCAAATAATGCATTGAACTGTTTGGTAACCCAAAGATCCCTGGCTATTGCAGATGGTAGGTAGTAAAAATGTTGAGACATTTCCTCTCTTTCCTGTCCCAACATTTGCACTGGTAAGAAAGAGGGTGAAATAATAGTTAAAAAGATCTCTCAGAGCAAAAGGAACCCCCTAGTGCTCTGATCCATTGTTTTGGTTTGTTTTTCTTTTTTTGGAGAAGTCTATGTAGTCACCGCAGCATGAAGATGTTGCATTGTGGCTAAAACTATGAATTAAAAAAAATCAAACTGCTACTGTTACAACAGGGCTACACAACATTTAAAATAAATATAGACAAGAAAGCTGCTGAGAAATCAAAAAGAACTTACCAAGTTCTTTCTGGAGTTGGTCTGCAAAAGAACAATGTGATTTTATTAGAAATTGTGTGAACAGGAATTACTTACCCCACTAAGGCCATGTCTCTACTTCACAGAAGATTGCTGGTCAATCTTCTGGGGTTCAATTTAGTGGTCCAGTGAAGACCTGCTAATTTGACCTGAGTGGGCACCGCCGTTGGCACCAGTACTCCTGCTTGTCATGAGGAGTAAGGGACGCTGATGGGAGTGTTTGCTCCCTTTGACCTCATGCTGTACGGACAGTGATTTAAAATACTCCAGCTATGTATTAACGTAGCTGGAATTGTGTATCTTAGGTTACCTTCCCCTTTAGTGTAGCTGAAAGAGCTGCCACAGCACAACACCCCCATCATCAATTGCCAGCTTGCATTCATCCTCTTTCTTACACACCACTCATAACAGATTGAATCATAGCTCCAAATCTTTCACTTTATAACTAAATAAAACCAAGGTGCCACTCCCTCACAAAACTGCAGACTCTGTCCTCTATGCACTATTTACAATTGTCCTTCTCCCAACCATAGATTATCATGACTATTTTCCTGAAAATGGCTTGAAACCTCAGCCTGTACAAGGCCCACCAGAGATACCAAGAAAATACAAATCAATTGAGCTCAGTCCGATTAACAATAATTTCAAAAATCAAAGCAAACCTACCAATCTGTCTTTGAAGCTCTTCTGAAAAATAAAATTAAAATTTATTTCAAAGAATCATATCATAGAATCTTAGAATCCTAGAGCTGGAAGAAACCTCAGGAGGTCATCAAGTCCAGCCCCCTGCCTGAAACAGGGTCAACCCCAACTAAATCAACCCAGCCAGGGCTTTCTTAAATTTACATGTGACTATAAATACTGTCTTTTAGCTATCCAATAAGTGCTGTAGTGTCCAAATTTAAAGCAATAGATTGATCTTAGGTACTGCTGTATGTACCGGTCACCATTGTACTTGAGTGGTTAGCCCACGGGTGAGCAAAATACTCTCAAGGGCTGGATCTGGCCCACCTAGGACTTTGATCCAGCCTGTGCAGCCCCCTAGTGCATTGGCCTGAGATCCAGAGACCTGTGAGACCTTTAAATTCCTTCTATATATAGAGCTTGCATCTTCCCCAATGCGTGTCAAGCAACACATTGGCTGGCAGCCACCGGGAAGGCGCGAGCCCTTTAAATAGAAGCAGTGGAAAGGGCTCACATTGCCTGGCTCCCTGGCAACATGCTAGCAGTCAGGCTGGGAGCTGGGAGCCCTTTCCACTGCTGTTTAAAGGGCTTGCGCCTGCCTGGTGGCTGTGTTACCTGGCAGCCGTTCGGCAGGCACAAGCTCTTTAGACAGAAGCAATTGAAAGGGCTCGCAGTTCCCAGCTGCATTTTAGCCCATTGCCTGGGAGCCAGAAACATGCAAGCCCTTTTAACTGCTTCTATTGAAAGGAGTCACCTCTTCCCTGTGCCTGTCAGGCTACAGCCTTGGGGAAAGCACGAGCCCTTTCAATAGTAGCAGGTCAGAGGGTTTCAGTGTCTCTGGTTCCCAGGCAATGAGCTAGCAGTGACACCGTGAGCAGCGAGCCTTTTCAGCAGCAGGAATTGAAAGGGCTCGCAGCTCCTGTCTCCTGCTAACATGATGCCTGGCATCAACTCCTGCTATTTACAGGCCTCACCCCTTCCATCCAGGGCCCACCCTCTTCTGGGGCGGCCTGCAACAACTTAAACATTTTTTGAAGTGGCCCTTGTTCAAAAATTATTGCCTCCCCTGGGTTAGGCTGAGCCTCCACCAGTGCCATTGTGTCCTCCCTACTATTTGTAGCGCTCTAGCACAAATAAGAAAAATAACTAGATACATGAATCCTCATCCTAGGCTGTGTGAGATTTTCTTTGACAAAGTTAAAGAGAGAGAAAGATTTCCAAATCAAGGACAATTTTTTTAAGGGCAGCGAGCTGACTATCAATGATTCCTAGCTACTTCTCTTTAAGTGAAGATGTTCACAAACCAATATCAACTTACGTATTTTCTCCTGGACATCACCTATGGGACAAAACCAAATATTAGAATTACAACAGCCATGTTTTAAAATTCAGCTAAAAAATGACTAGCTTTTCTATGGAATGTGAACAGAGTTACTGAGCAATTAAAAATGAGATGTGAGAGGATCAAAATACAAATGTAACTTATGCAACTTGCTCTGTACCACAGTGAAATCCAAGAATGCAAGAGCACTTTGCATTTATAGATCATAATAAATTATCCCTCTTATATCCACTATAATAAGTTAAATCCCTTTGCACTCTGTGCTCTGTAATTACAGAGCAGAGTTCAAATGGAAGGACATCACAGTCTTGTTTCTCTAGGTCAGTTTGGATAGAGACATAAAAGAAGGCTAACAATTCCATGATACAATCTCCATCAGGTGCCATGCAGTCACAGAACATATGAGTACAGCCACTTGCTGGCCGACCATATAGCGCTCTCAGCCTTTTTGCTCTCCTCCGCCCACATGACCAGAAGCTCTGTGTCACAAACTGGTCTTCTCCAGCCCCAGAGAATGAACCAGAAAAACTTAGACTATTCTGACAGATGCATGAATGAAATGGTCTCTTGAGACTCCTTCCAGCTCTACATTTCTATAAGTACTTTCTATGTGCTTTGTCCTTTTAATATATTCTTTGCACATATACACGTAACCTCCTCAATCCGGTGTTTGCCAATAATTCATTATTTCCCCAAAATAAATTTGTCAGCCCTTGAAGAACTCATTAACCTGATCAATTTCCTTCCTCTCTCTGCCTCTCCATAATGAATATGGTCTGCAATGTATCTATTTTCACCATCGCAATCATAAACCTCAGTCCTGGAACCTGGCCTCTGCATTCACTACTATCCTGCCTAATATCACAAATGCAGCCTCTCTTGTAATATCTCTAGGAATCCACAGAAGCAGTCCATCCATCTGTGCCCTCAAAGCATCTGAAATTCAAATTGATGGAAACAATTTCAAATGGCTTGTTTCTGTCTGAAAATACCATATTCTCAAAACTGAAATATTTCAGACAAACATATTTTATCTCAATATTTTCTGAGGTCTACAGTGAAATTTCTGGTCAAAACCTGAATAGGACCAAACCCAGAATATCTAATAGCAGAGTGGTTGGGGTGCTCCAAGGTGGTGTAGAAAAAAGAAAGTTAAGTCCTTGTTCTGCCTCATAAGGAGCCACCCGTTTATCAATGAGAACTAAGCCCGAACTATCGAGTCACACTCCTTCTCTGGAGCTGCTCCATTTTGTAAAAATAAGTACATATTTTCTTTGGGAAGGAAGGGAAAAAAGCATAGATTCCACCTTTTGCCCCATTCCAGGACCAAGAGCAGGAATCCCTGTCAGTCCAATTTACCATTGCTGATGATTCTTTCACACCTGCAACATCTATATCCCTTCCCCAGTAAAAGATTCCACTATTTACCAAAAGAATTTTGGGTTTGGAAGATCTTCCTGTACCAATGCCGAAAAGCCAAAATATTTGCAACAATTCTTTTTTCTTCACTGACTTCTGCTTTCTCATTATCTGAGAAAGGAATATATTTAGATTAGATAAACAGTTTCTGTTTTGGGAGGGAGGAAGTCAGTTGATTCTGTCTCTTCTTCCAGGCACAAGAGCAGGAATCTTTGTCACTCTTGGGCTATGTCTACACTGCTAGTTTTTGTGGCAGAAAACATACTAATGAAGGACTCATTTGCATGAGTCACAATCTCATTTCCATATTTTTTGCCAATCCATTTTTGCACTAGGGATTTTTGCATAAAAACAAGCAGGCTACGTCTACACTGGCCCCTTTTCCGGAAGGGGCATGTAAATTTCACTAGTCGTCGTAGGGAAATCCGCGGGGGATTTAAATATCCCCCGCGGCATTTAAATAAAAATGTCCGCCGCTTTTTTCCGGCTTTTAAAAAAGCCGGAAAAGAGCGTCTAGACTGGCCCCGATCCTCCGGAAAAAGTGCCCTTTTCCGGAGGCTCTTATTCTTACTTCTTTTTTAAAAGCCGGAAAAAAGCGGCGGACATTTTTATTTAAATGCCGCGGGGGATATTTAAATCCCCCGCGGATTTCCCTACGACGACTAGTGAAATTTACATGCCCCTTCCGGAAAAGGGGCCAGTGTAGACGTAGCCGCAGTGTGGATGTTTCCTTTTTGCGCAAGATCGGCATGTCTGTTTTTTGAGGTACAAGGATCTTGCGCAAAAAGGGGTTTTTGTGCAAAAAGGAAACTTCCACACTGCTTGTTTTTGCACAAAAAACCCCAGCACAAAAACGGATAGGCAGAAAATATGCAAATTAGATTGTGATACATGCAAATGAGTCCCTCATTAACATATTTTCTGCCGCAAAAACTGGCAATGTAGATGTAACCTTGCTGACTCTTTTCAAAACTTGAACACTTGTACCCTTCTGTATTAGTGTGGTAATACTCTCCAAAAGGGGAGGTGTACTCGTAGCCGTAAAGGGCTGCAGAAATCCACAGCTCACCAGAAAGTGACAGGGAGCCCATCAAGGTAAGGATAGAAGGCAGACAATGAGGGCAAAGTTGAAATGTATGAAAAGGTTGCAGAGCTGAGAGGAGCTGAGTCTAGCTCTGACCAGCAAAGGCTAAGGGCTAGTTTGCAGCTTAAGAAGTGCCACCTTGAACAGAGCATTGCAAGGCTGGCTCAGGGGAGTAGAAGGAAAGCTCCAGCCTGATAAGTCTGAGGCTGATGCCCCTGACAAAAATGTCAGAGAAGATGCAAGGCTCGTGAAGAAGTGGTCCAGGGAGCATTGCAAGCAGACAAGAGGATAGAAGGCAGGCTTGATAAGGCTGTGGACAGAGGGGGAGACTGGAGTGGTGGACACTGCTGGAAGGCAGCATCCTTAAGAGGACATCACACACATCTCAACAGAGTGATGATAGGCGAGACACTACCCAAAGGCAACGCACTCAGCTGCAAAGCTAATTCCCAGACTGAACAGCAGGAGGTGTCACAATAGTCAATCCAACCCGTTAGATCCTCCCCACAAATAAAAATGCCCATTCCTCACCAGAAGGATTTAGAAGTTGGATTGTTTTCTTGCATAGCTGGATTGGCAGACTCGGGAGAGCAAAAATATTTGCAATCATTCCTTTGTGCCCATTGTTTTCTGCTTTCTCGTTCTCTGAAAATTAAGTATATTGAGAGTAGATGAATAGCTAGACATTCACAACTTGGATTCTTTTAATTCAAATGCAATATGTGATAACTTTGAATCTAAACTACATTCTACATTGTTTGACATTTCATTAGGGAGAAAAGTCTGAGTTAGAAATGTCAGTATACCAAGAGTTACTATCATTATGCAGGCCCAGCACATGTGCAAATAGCCACCAGCTGGCTGCCCATGTACCTGCCTCATCTAGAGTACTGGATAGGTTTGCACTGCATCTTGCACTGCGGCTTGTCACAACAGAGAGTGACAATTACAGACTGCAGCTTGCCCCTGAGGCAAAGGGCTAGATATTGGGTCTGAGCTGGCCATGAAGGCGATCCAGTTTATTGCACACAATGTAACATATGCCACCTATGGATAGATGACAAGGGTATGAATTCAGTGCAAGGTGACTTTCAAGGACCATGTACAGACTCCAGGCACTTTCTAAGACACCAGGTCCCACTCCTGGTCAGACAGCCTCTGTACTCTTCAGAAGGGTGAAAGGCTGAGGGAAGGAGATCATCCAACTAGAGCAAAGAGAAATTATCCCATAGTTGGGACCTTCCTTCCAGATGATGTTGTGGTATCCTCTAATACCTGGCATTGGCCACTGTCAGAAGACAGGATACTGGGATAGACAGATCTTTGGTCTGACCAAGTATGTTCTGATGACAGCTGATACCCCCAGAAGGGGGAGACTGGAGTGATGGTCACTGCTGGAAGGCACCATCCTTAAGAGGACATCACACACATCTCAACAGAGTGATGATAGGCGAGACACTACCCAAAGGCAACGCACTCAGCTGCAAAGCTAATTCCCAGACTGAACAGCAGGAGGTGTCACAATAGTCAGTCCAACCCGTTAGATCCTCCCCACAAGTAAAAATGCCCGTTCCTCACCAAAAGGGTTTAGGAGTTGGATTGTTTTCTTGCATAGCTGGATTGGCAGACTCGGGAGAGCAAAAATATTTGCAATCATTCCTTTGTGCTCGTTGTCTTCTGCTTTCTCATTCTCTGAAAATTGAGTATATCAAGAGTAGATGAATAGACAGACATTCACAACTTGGATTCTTTTAATTCAAATGCAATATGTGATAACTTTGAATCTAAACTACATTCTACATTGTTTGACATTTCATTAGGGAGAAAAGTCTGAATTAGAAATGTCAGTATACCAAGAGTTACTATCATTATGCAGGCCCAGCACATGTGCAAATAGCCACCAGCTGGCTGCCCATGTACCTGCCTCATCTAGAGTACTGGATAGGTTTGCACTGCATCTTGCACTGCGGCTTGTCACAACAGAGAGTGACAATTACAGACTGCAGCTTGCCCCTGAGGCAAAGGGCTAGATATTGGGTCTGAGCTGGCCATGAAGGCTATCCAGTTTATTGCACACAATGTAACATATGCCATCTATGGATAAATGACAAGGGTATGAATTCAGTGCAAGGAGACTTTCAAGGACCATGTACAGACTCCAGGCACTTTCTAAGACACCAGGTCCCACTCCTAGTCAGACAGCCTCTGTACTCTTCAGAAGGGTGGAAGGCTGAGGGAAGGAGATCATCCAACTAGAGCAAAGAGAAATTATCCCATAGTTGGGACCTTCCTTCCAGATGATGTTGTGGTATCCTCTAATACCTGGCATTGGCCACTGTCAGAAGACAGGATACTGGGATAGACAGATCTTTGGTCTGACCAAGTATGTTCTGATGACAGCTGAAGCCCTAGAAGGGGGAGACTGGAGTGGTGGACACTGCTGGAAGGCAGCATCCTTAAGAGGACATCACACACATCTCAACAGAGTGATGATAGGCGAGACACTACCCAACGGCAACGCACTCAGCTGCAAAGCTAATTCCCAGACTGAACAGCAGGAGGTGTCACAATAGTCAGTCCAACCCGTTAGATCCTCCCCACAAGTAAAAATGCCCATTCCTCACCAAAAGGGTTTAGGAGTTGGATTGTTTTCTTGCATAGCTGGATTGGCAGACTCGGGAGAGCAAAAATATTTGCAATCATTCCTTTGTGCTCGTTGTCTTCTGCTTTCTCATTCTCTGAAAATTGAGTATATCAAGAGTGGATGAATAGACAGACATTCACAACTTGGATTCTTTTAATTCAAATGCAATATCTGATAACTTTGAATCTAAACTACATTCTACATTGTTTGACATTTCATTAGGGAGAAAAGTCTGAATTAGAAATGTCAGTATACCAAGAGTTACTATCATTATGCAGGCCCAGCACATGTGCAAATAGCCACCAGCTGGCTGCCCATGGACCTGCTTCATCTTTTCATCTCCCCTCTGTTCCTGTGGCTATCTCATTCAGCTTGGTGTCTGTCTCTTACCAGTTGTTCTCTGCCTTCTTCCAGCTCAGAAGGAAAGAAATAGATCTCCATCACAGAATTCCAATCATTCTTTTTGAGTACAGGGAAGATCTAAGTGTGCATGCATTGAGGAATGAAAGTCTGGTCCCATCAGGATATAATGAGAAGTTATAGAGGAACCAGTGAGTAAGGACACTGTTGGTGGGTGAATAATTGGGGATTACAGACTGTGATGTGCTACTTTGTGTGGTTGAGCTCAACAGTTACTTGTAACTGGAGAAGCAGCAGGTTTGTTACTTGAGATGAAAGACAGACCAAAGCTAACCTGACTGCTGGTAGAGCTGAGTACAGAATGCTATGTAGTGTTTCAGAAAGCTTTATTCTCATATTCAGCCAGAATTACTTAGCTAATTCAGAGAGATCTAGAACCAATCAGTGCATGGACTAAAGAAGAAACAAGAACATTTAGAACTACTTTATAATATCTAGTACAATGTGTTTCTGGCTTGGCTGGGAACTCCATCAGTATTTGCAAAAATAGACCTCAGGTGGAAATTAAGCAAAATCCCCAATAAATAGTGGACTGTGTTTGGAATGAGGAAAGAAATGGTGCCAGTTTTCAGAATGGACTTTAACCATTTAGATAAAAGCAAACTTACCATTCTGCATCTGGAGTTTGCCTGTAAAATAAAAAAGAAACAGTATTTACATTTTTATTTTTTGACAGTTTTTATGGATTTTACTGCACAAATTTTAGAAGATAGATGGTAAATCTTCTAGTATGTACATATATTTAAAAGCAGAATAAAATTATTTTTTTAAAAAAGTGGAATGTTTTTCTTAGCTCACAATGAGAAATCCTCAGCACAGACGCTAAAGGGTGGAGATTCAAGGTGACTGTGTATTTTAGCACCTCATGTACTCTGAGGCAAGCTGGGAGTTCGAAAAAATCTTGTGGTATGTTAGGGTGGAATCCAGGGAATGACAATCTTAGAGGGACATCAGTGAATTCTACTGTAGCCTCTTCTGCTTAACATACCCTCTGCTGTGCCCCTAATTATGACAGCAAAATGGCATAGAATCCCTGACCCAATTCTAGGATACTATGGTCTCCCCCTACATCTGAGCTATACTTGATGGTTGGTTTCAGATTGCTTGTGGCCCACAAAGGAATTGGCTGTAATTCAGAATCAGGACTTCATTCAGAGTTCATCTAGACTACAGGGAATGTGTCTGTTTTTCCGTTTTTGTTTTTTTTTTCTGGAAAGGCCGACACACGCTTTAGAAGTCCTGTCTTCCTCCTCCCACGAGGAAGAAAGGATCTTCTGAAATAGGAGGCTTTTCTGAGATTTGGCCAAGTGTAAACAGGCCCAATTTTGGAAAAGCCTCTTCTTTCACTCCTCAGCTTCATTGCCATCTCACTCAGCTCACTCATCTTTGCCAACTGCTAGCCCATGGAAGATGTAAACAGCTCTTCCTTCTCCAGGGAAGCCATATAATTTGGTTGCATTATGAGGAAGCTCTAAGTGTGCATTCATGGAAAGAATGGAAGCCTCAGACAGATTTGAAGGTGAGTGAGGGATGCAGAGGGGTAGAGGTGTGCAGTGATGGGGGAATTACTGGGGAGACGGAAGAGAATTTTCAAGCCTGCATTATTGACATACAGTGTGTACCTGGCTCAAAGATCCTCCTTTCCTTAGGGTGTGTCTACACAGCACTGAGCTGTGCAAATTCCATATCTTATTTCAATGCTATTTTGAAATAGCTTATTTTGTCATTTGGCGCTGTCTACACAGTGGGATAGCGATTTTGGCATACTCTGGTATCCCAACATAGCATTGCATTGTATACATATCCTTAGAGAGGTAGCAGGTCTGGGATGCAAGGCTGAAGATACTCTAGACCTGGCTACCCTGATAAAATGAAACACTCGAGCATGTCTCATCCTTCATCCTTTCACAAGTCCTTGTCCCCTAAATACACCCTGAATTACTTGGGGTCCCAGATTGATCTATTATCAAAATAGCTTAAAATTATAGCCTGATCATTCTAATTTTGCTGTTTGGAAAGATACTGGAATTAATGATTAAGTAAACAATTTGAAAACTGCAACAGGATTTTATGGTGATATATAATAGCCCACATTAATTTATCAAGAACACCTCATAACAAACCAATCAATTTCCTGCTTTGACAGGATTTCTGATGTATTGGTTTAGGAAAAATGTAAGTATGATTGATTATATATTGATTTTAGTATGGCTTTTGATAGAGTCCTACAAAACATTCTCATACCCTGACTGGAGACATTCAGTCCAGATGAAATTTCTGTAAGGTAGGTACAAAACTGGTTAAAAGTTCATACTCAAACAGTAAATATCAATGGTGTATTGTCAAAGTAGGAGGTCATGTACAGTGGAGTCCTACATAGGTTAATTCTGGGTCCAATACTGCTCACAATTTTCATAAATGACTTGGATAAGGAATGAAATGTATGTTTATAAAATGTGCAGACGACAGCCAGAGAGAGGTTGCAAGCACTTTGGAAGAGAGAGTTAGAATTCAAAATAATCTTGACAAAATAGAGAATTGCTATGAAATTAACAATATGAAGTTTCATACAATTAAGTGATAAGCAATTCTCCTTGGAATGAAAAATCAAATGCATAACTACAAACTGGGGATAACCGGCCAAGTGGTAGTGATGCAGAAATGGATCTGAGGGCTACAGTAGATCACAAATTGAACATAAATCAACAGGAAGACTCATTTGAGGAAAAGAAAGGCTAATACCATTCTGGAATATATTTACAGAAGTGCTATATCTAAGATCGGGGAGGTAATTGTTCCACACTACTAAGCACTGGATACAGTATCAAATTCCAAGAAGGCACTACACAGTAAGAAAAATATGAACATATTGGAGAGAGTTCAGTGGGGAGAATGAAAAATGAAAAGGATTGAAGGAAACTTTACTTATAGGGAAAATACCAGAATTGATGACTATGTCTAGATTACATTTTGTTTTCAGAAAACGATATGGCATTTGCATATGTTCTTCCAATCTCACTTTTGAAAGAGGATCTTTCAAAAATGAAAGTAGTCTGGACGTAGTTTTTTCGAAAAAAAAAAAACTTTTTCGAAAAAAAAACCCTTTTTCGAAAAAAATGCTGTTCCTTAGAAAAGCAGGTTTACATGCTTTTTTTTTTTTTTTTCAAAAAAGGGGTTTCTTTTCCCAAAAAAACGCATCCAGACTACTTTCACTTTTGAAAGATCATCTTTCGAAAGATCCTCTTTCGAAAGTGAGATCTGAAGATATGCAAATCCCTGTGGAATTTGCATGTTCTCTTTAAAAAATAAACGTAGTTTAGATGTGCCCAATATGTTTAGTTTGGAGAAAAAAAATACTAAAAGGGGACTTATAAGTGTCTTCACTGGTGTACAGAGCTGAGGTAAAGAGGACTGTGATGAATAGCTTTTCCATGTCCACTGAAAGCAGGACAATAAACAATGGACTTAATATGCAGGAAAGGAGACTTACTTTAGATTTTACAAACAACTTTCTAACAAGAAGAGTTGATAAGATGTATAATGGGCTTTCAAGAGAAGCTGTGAAATCACCAACATTGGAGGTGTTAAAGAACAGGTCGGTGTCTAGTTTTGCTTGATCCTGCCTCAGTAAAGGGGCTGGACTAAATGATCCCTTGGGGCTACTTCCAGCTCTATATTTCTATAACTACATCCTCTGCTTCTTGAACTTGGTAAAAATATTTAAATATTTCTGGGAGGGAGAAAGGCTTTAGAATCTACTTTTTTCCTCTTCCAGACAAAAGAGCAGGAATCCTTGTTATGTCAATTCACCATTATTAACTCTTGAAAACCTGCACCATCTCTCTCCCTCTCCACAAGTAAAAGTTCCCACCTCTTACCAAAATGATATAGGATTTGGATGATCTTCTTGGGCACCTGGAAAGGATAATTCCTCATAGCCAAAATATTTTCAATAATTCCTTTTTTTTCATTAATTTCTGCTGTCTCGTTATCTGAGAAAGTGATAGGTTGAGATTAGATAAACAGATAGACATGCAAAGCCTAGAAACTCTGAAGTCAGAAAGGGTTGTCAAGTGACTTTACATATGAACCTGATTTAAATTGTGGGACAATGTACACTGGAGAAAACTCAGAAGTCGAAATATATCAGAAATATCTCTTTAGATAACCTTCCTTTTGAGGGAAGCATAATAAAATGCTCTCTAAATTGCCACATACTACGAGATATCATCATCATTTAATATTCAGGCCCAGCACATATGCAGGTGGCCACTAGCTTTTAGTGCATACACATCCCTCATCTTTCGTTCTCTGTCGCTGTGGCCACCTCACTCAGCTCACTCAGCTCACCAGTTGTTCTCCTCCATCTGAAAGCCCATGGAGGAAGAAACATATCTCCATTTTCCATAGAATTCCATTTCTTTATTTTCATGGGAACTTGTAAATGAGCATGCATTGGGGAATAAAAGCCTGGGACAGACAGAAATGTGACAAGTGCTTGCAACGCAAGGGGTGATTAAGGGGAATATGGGTGGGGGCATCATGGGACATTACCAAGGGAGGGAAAGAACAATTAGGTGTGCATTAATCATTGAGCTACTCTGAATGGTGAAGTTGAACAGATTCTTGTAATTACAGTATATCACACAACTCACATCAAAACCTTAACTCTATTTTCTAGGAATACCAGACTTCCAGCTTTTACTCATACTCCCAAACATATATCCACAATAGAAAAAGCTATTTTCAAGGAGTAAGAAAGAACAACAAAAGTTGTGAAATTCATTAATAGCAATTCTTGGAGCCTAACTAAACTTTCCTATTTTGCTGCGCAGCCAGCAACAAATTCGTATATGTGAAAGGAAGCTATACAGATTTGAAGAACAATGTTGTCCACCTCTCATTCTTAGAGAACTTTTGTTTTTCAATTAAAGATGTGAAAATCAGTTCACACTTACCCATTTCTTTCCCGGGTTCTGTCATGCTGACTGCCTCTATAAAGGAGAAATCCAATTGTCAGAGTCTAGGTTTGATACACTTCTGCAGCTCTTTAATTATTTTTAAAACAGAGAAAATATATAATACACAGGTTAACAACCAAAGCTTGTTTAATTAGCAAATATATTAATATAATTAAAATATGTAACTTTCTGATGTCTCTGTTTTCCATTAAAATTAACTATATCAGACTATATTACTGACATAAATTTAAAAATAAACTGCAGATATTAACTTCAAGGTGCATTAGACTCTGCTTTTCTCCTCTTCTAGAAGCAAGAGCAGGAACACTTGTTACTTCAGTTCAACATTGTTAACTCTTGAAAACCCTGACTATTTCTCTCCCTCCCCCTCTAGTAAAAGTTCTCATCCCTTACCAAATTGATATAGGATTTGGATGATCTTCTTGTACACTTGGAAAGGCTGATTCCCAATAATCAAAATATTTTCAATAATTCCTTTTTCTTCACTGACTTCTGCGTTCACATTATCTGAGAAAGTGATATGTTGTGATTAGATAAATAGACAGATACGTATAGCCTAGAAACTTTGAGTCAGACATGTTTTGTCAGGTTACTTTGAATCTAAATGTTATTTAAATTGTGGGACAATGTACACTGGAGGAAACTCAGAATTAGATATCTATCATTTTTTGTTAAGGCTCCAGTCTAAATTGCCATATCCCAAAAAGTATAGTCAACATTTAATATCAAGGCCTAGCACATATACAAATGGCCACTAGCTTGCAATTCATAAACATCCCTCATCTTTTGTGCTCTTCTCTGTTCCTATGGCCACCTCACTCAGCTCATGAGTCATTCTCCGCCATCTGCAAGCCCATCAAGGGATGAAATCCATCTCAATTTTCAACATCATTCACAGGGAACTTTTAAGTGATCGTGCCTTAGGGTATGAAACCTGGGACAGATGTGTATGTGATGAGAGATTAGAAAGGGAGGAGTGAGTAAAAGGAATGTCAGTGGGGGCATAATGGGGAATTACCATGGGAGGGAGAACATTATTTGGATTGCTATAAGCATTGGTTGGGACAGTTTGGTTTAGCTAAACAGCCTCTTGTAATTTGAGAAGAAGCAAGTCTGGTTCTTGAGCCTAAAAGCAGACTAAAATTAAACCTAACCTTGGTAGAGCTGAGCTGAGAAGTTTCTGTATCATGTAGCTAGTACTGGCACCAATTAGTGTGCAAAATGAGACTGAAACAAGAACAGCCAGAATAACAGCAGTAGCAGAACATGCCTCTGAGCTTGACAGGGCATATAGATACAAATGTCACATGGGTATCGGCAAATAGGCATTCAAATCCAATCAGACAGATGTTAAATAATGGACAAAGGTTGGAGTGAGGGACTGTAACTTCAGCACGGATATGGTAAAAATTTTCATGGTGGGACTTTCACTAGTTTGGTGACAAAGCAAACTTACCATTCTTAACCAGGGCTTTGTCTGTGAGGGAAACAAAGAAAAGGACAAAATCATAGTTTTTTAAATTATTATTTTGAATTTTTCTGTGGATTTTAACTCAGAAATATTAAAAGATAGTCAATTTTCTTCCTCAACCCTTTGCCAAGTTCATAATCAGAGCATCTTACAGTAAGCCTCTGCAAATAACAGCCTGTTAAGAATGATGGATATTTGGAGTTTGCTGAACTGAATGCTGATAATTCCTATTATAGATTTATTGTATCTACCACATTTTTTTCAGAATTATTTGCTGAGTTAGGATACATCTACACTAGCCCCCTAGTTCGGACTAGGGAGGCTAATAAGGGCAACTGAAATTACTAAAGAAGGAATGAGGAGTAACAGTTAATTAGAACTAAGGGGTTTATCTCAGAAACCCGCTTCTCTGCCGCGTATAGACGCGGACAGTTACATCGGGCTAGTCAGTTTTCAAAATGGCAACCGTCCGGGATTATGCTAATAAAGCGTGGGATATTTAAATCCTGCGCTTCTTTAGCAATTTTGGTCACCCTCATTAGCTTCCCTAGTCTGAACTAGGGGGCTAGTGTAGACGTACCCTTGGGGAATAAACCCTGATCTTCTTACATGATCACTTAATTGAACTTATCCTCTCTTTGCCAGAAACTGGGAATGAGTACCAGGGAATGGATTTCTTGATGATTCCCTGTTCTGTTCATCCCTTTAGGACACCTTGCATTGGCCACTGTTGGAAGACTGGCTACTTGGCAAGATGGATCTTTGATCCGTCCCAGTATGGCTGGTCTTATGTTCTCATGTTCTTATGTAATCTCATTAGATAACTGGTTTAAGAATTCTAGGGGGAGTTTCATATTCACAAAAGTACGGAGTTAGGGAAGGCTGAGGGATGTTCATAAACATTGAGAAGTGGAGGTGACAAGAGAGGTCCGTGTGGAACATTTTGTGGCAGGTGCAGGAGGCCAGTGAAGATTGACATAAGTCACATGATGTCTACATTTGTATTGTGTTGACCTACCTACATCAATCTTGGCTCAAGCAGATGGTGTTATTAAGACAGCATGAAGGGACATTTACATTAGCGAGTGACACATTTAAGAGTGGACACGTGTATGATTAGCTCAATTTATGCTGTGTTGCATTGACATAACTTTGATATGTCCACCAGACTTTAATAACATTTCCCAGGCTATAGTTATACTACATGGATTTATCAGAAAAAGAAACACAAATTGTGCTCCACAATCCACGTACCTTTTTGGAAGAGGCTTTTCTGAAATCTGGCCTGTCTATACTGTGCCAAATTTCAGAAAAGCCTCCTCTTTCGGAAGAGCCCTTTTTCCTCATAGGAGGAGAAAGACAGGGATTCCGAAAGAACATGTCTTCTCTTCTGCAAAAAAAGTGGAAGAGCAAACACACTCCCTGGACACGGCGGAGTTTTCTGGGATACCTCTGGAGTCCTAGAAAAACCCTGTAGTCTAGACACAGTCCCAACTGGTGAAGAAATAACTGGAAGGCATGAGGTGTGGGGATCACAGTTAGCTGGAAGAAGTTGGGAATCTGACTTACAGTAAGATAAAAGAAAATTAGGCATAGAAACAAGCAATGGCCCTGACTTTTTTTTCTTAGCTCTCTCTGTAAACAGAGAAAAATAGAGAAATTGAACTTATATTTCTATATAGACTTGCACAGACTTCTATTGCAAGTTTTAAAAATGTAAAATGACTTTGCATCAAAATATCTAACATCTATATACCAAACATGGCATCATAACCTTAGCTCTACTTCTAGGAATGCCAGACTTCTAACTTTTATCCATCTTTCTATATAAATCTCTTCATCAAGCAGTTCCCTCCTAATAGAACAAACTACTTGTAGTAAGTAGAGTGTTGGTTACATAAAATCAGCAGGCCTAAATAAATCATTTCAGACTTACTCATTTCTGTTCTGGTTTCTGTCAAGTTGGCTGCTCCTACAAAAGAAAAAAATCTCCATGTTTATCTATTATCTGTATTTTGTACATGAGCAAAAACTTTTATTATCAGACTTTATGTTTAATACCATTATGCAGCTTTTTCATTCTTCAAAACAGAGATAATATATTATATACAGTTTATGGATTCATGATTGTTCAGCTAGCATATACACTAATAAAATACAATAAAATTAAAATAAAATATAAGAACCTAGGTATTACAGTGAATGAGAAGCTGGATACTTGTCGATAGTGTGTCCTTTTAGCCAAATATAGCCTAAAGTCATATTAGGGTGCATTAGGAGGAGTATTTCCAGCAGATCTAGAGAAGTTATTATTCCCCTTTATTTGGCACAGGTGAGGCCACCCCTGGAGTACTGTGTCCAACTCTGGAAAAAAAAATACAGAAAGGACATGGATGCACTGGAGAGTGTCAAGCAGAGAGCAACAAAAATGATGAGGGGGCTGGAGCACATGACCTAGGAAAAGAGTCTGAGGGATTTGGGTTTGTCTGCAGAAGAGAAGAGTGAGGGGGGATTTGATAGCAGCATTCAACTTCCTGAAGGGAGGTTCCAAAGAGGATGGAGAAAGGCTGTTCACAGTAGTGATGGATGGCAGAACAAGGAGCAATGGTCTCAAGTTACAGTGGAAGACATCTAGGTTGGATATTAGGATTAAATATTTCCCTAGGAGGGTGGAGAAGCACTGGAATGGGTTCCCTAGGGAGGGGGTGGAATCTCCACCCCTAGAGGTTTTTAAGTCTTGGCTTGACAAACCCCTGGCTGGGATGATTTAGTTGTAGTTTGGCCCTGCCTTGGGCAGGTGGGTAGACTTGATGACCTCCTGAAGCCTCATCCAGTCCTAGGATTCTATGATTCTATGATCCATGCCTTGTGACAAGTTCCTATTCAGTGATTGGCACTACTGTAACCCCTTAATAAATCCTACCCCTCAAACATAGTTAAGCCCTATCTTTGCCTTATTCACAGCAATCATGGAGTTAGTCACCTGAGCTCAGTCAGTCCTTTCTCCCAAAAAAAGCAACTTGAGTTGCCACGTTTATGCAAATGTCTGCTTGTTGACACACTTAGACCAGAAGTGAACATATTCCATCTAACAAGAAGTAATAACTGAAACCCTGAAGAGGATTGTAATGTAAAATACTGTGAATGTATAATATATGTAATTAAATCAGTAACTCTATTTTCTGTTATTAATGCAGTTTCATTCCCATTGGTGTGTGTGAAGGTGTAGGGAGACTCAGGACAAGAGATGGGGGTATCAGAGGTTGAGGAGAGGAGGTGGGAGGCTCAGAAAAAAAAATTTTTCAAAGAAAATAAAAATTACACTTGCAAACACTTGCTTGGAAGGAAAGGTAAGTTAGAGTACATTTACACTACAGAGGCACTAGGATTTGAAAACCTTATGTATAACCTGGGATTTTTACTTATTACTTTTTAAAAAATATTTACAGGCAAAAGAAACCCCGAGATATTTCTGCATTTAAATGATAAAGCCAGGTATGCAGTAAATGCCCAGATATAAAGGGCACAGTCCAGCTGAAATGAAGTTCAGGGTTCACAAGATTAATGACAAATCACCCAAATGTATTAATACTCTGAACAGGACAAAGGTTGGATCTACAGCAGCAATAAAAGCCTTGACTACTAGGATGGGGACCAGGACCAAAGAGCCTTTGCGCAGCTTATGTGCAGCTTTGAAAGACCCAGAAATTAACAAAACCGTTATGAAAGTGTCCCATAGAAAATGAGCTTCTGTGCAAATCCCAACAAAGCAGGAGCTTATTGAACTGAGTGAATGTGGAGGGGAAGAGGGAATGTTTTCAATGTCTTCTCTGAATACAGTGTATGCTCACTTTCCCCTATGTGTTGCTCAAGTATTTAGAGGAAAGTCTGTGATGATTGCAGTGATGGAGTGAGTTGTGACTGCTGATTGGCTGCCTGGGTCAGAGAATGACCAACACCTGGTAGTCTGACAACTGATGACCAGGCTCCTGATCTCTGCAAGAATTATCCAAAGTTTTTGATGCAAACCAGGCAACCTAGTGGTTTGGGGAAAAGACAAAGGAATGAGGAGGAGCAAGAGGCTTATCTGAGGTCAGGCAGCTGGATCTAGTCAGTCCCCTATTTGAAACTCAGAGAGGGAAATCTAGAGCACCAAGCACTGGATATCCCCAAGATGGACTTGCTGAAAGTTTCTCCTTTCTGTTTTGACACAGTCTGATCGTCACTGTTTTCCTGTTAACTAAAACACCCTTTTGTTTTACAATGCTGTCTGAGAATCTCTGCTGACTGAAAAGTGAGGTTCAGGACTCTGGGAGTTGTGCAAGGCTTTCCGAGGTGTCCCATCCAGGTGGACTTGCTGTGGGACACTGACAGTGTGAATGGAAGAGTGGGATGCAGAATGTTCCAAAATTGGACCCAGGAAATGTCAAGGCTGAGGAGGTTTCTTGCTCTGGGTAGCATGCCCGGAGGGGAGTCACACTGTACCAGTTCTGCTTAAGCGTCTTCAAAGGCATTTCCAGAGCATGAAAACTGTGACACCTGTGAGGGTCCAGAACAAGTAGACTCCCTGAGGGGGACCCTGGTAGAGCCAGGTGTGCTGAAAGCTCAGAGAAGTGTGGTTCCAGGAGGCGATGGAGCCCAGGACTTAACCCTCAGAGAGAGAGAGTGACTCAACCAAGAAGCTTCAGGGGGAAGCTGAGTTAGTCTATTACAGAAAAAAGCAACAAATGGTCTGGTAGCACTTTAGGGTATGTCTACACTACCCTCCTAGTCTGAACTAGGAGGGTAATGTAGGCATACCACACTTGTAAATGAAGCCTGGGATTTGAATTTCCTGGGCTTCATTTGCATAAGCGGGGAGCCGCCATTTTTAAAACCCCGCTGGTTCGAACCCCGTGCAGCGCGGCTACACGGGGCACGAACTAGGTAGTTCGAACTAGGCTTCCTAGTTGGAACTACCATTACTCCTCATTTCACGAGGAGTAACGGTAGTTCGAACTAGGAAGCCTAGTTCGAACTACCTAGTTCGTGCCCCGTGTTTTAAAAATGGCGGCTCCCCGCTTATGCAAATGAAGCCTGGGAAATTCAAATCCCGGGCTTCATTTGCAAGTGTGGTATGCCTACATTACCCCGCTAGTTCGAACTAGCGGGGTAGTGTAGACATACCCTTATAGACTAACAAAACTTGTAGATGGTATCATGAGTTTTCATGGGCACAGCCCACTCCTTCAGATGACCGGAGTTATGAGTAGGGAAAATGAAAACTCGAAATAAATAGAGAGGAGAAGGGGTGGGGAAGATACTCTGTTAACTCCGTCAACCAAGAAGGGCTGTCACACAGAAGAAGGGTCCCTCCTTGTGACCATATGGAAATGAGAGAGCATGTGAGTCCATCAAAGGGGGTTAATGTGTTGATTCAGGATATGCACCCCGTTGGCTGTAAATGCCATCTCTGTGCCTGTAATATCCATCTCTTACTCATCCAGATTGTGCTCTCTCCCCTTGGGCCTTCCTGGGAACATCAGTGGGGTGTGAAGTGTTCAGTACCAAGGAGAATTTCTCTCTTGCTCAGAGTCACTGCAAACTGTGGTGCTGGGGCTGCCTGATTCTGGGGAAATTGATGGGTCTGTGACCCTGTGGATCAGAGAAGTTAGGGAACATCCACATCTCAGAGACACAGCAGAATGTCATGCCTGTAAATTCCAGACTGTCCTTTCCAAAACCCTCACTGCACAGCTGCAGAGTAGACCTTGAGCATCAGGGACACAGCATGAGTCTTCTAAGCTCAGGCCATTAGCTGCCCCTTTCAGTGCTTCAGGGGCGTGATGTTAGAGTGATCTGGAGTCTTTGTGTAGACAGCAGTCAATGTGCTAGGGATTAGATTTTGATTCCTACATGCCTAAATCTCTGTTTGAAAATGAAATTTAGATTCCTGACTCAGTTAGATATTGCAACCACAACTCTTACACACTTCTGGAGTGCTCAACAGTGTTGGGGGCTTCAGGGATTCAGCCTCCCCATCCCTGATACTTATGTTGCCTCATGCTATGTAGATCCAGTCAGGTGACACGCTACAACATCAGCCTTCTGCCTCCCATGCTCCTAGGCTCTGGTCTATGTGCCTCTACGCTTTCCCTTCCTTTTCTGGGCCTCTGAACAAATCCTGGCTCTCCTCCTTCCCTGTACTGATCTTGTTAACTTTCACTAAACAACCAAACCCTGTCTGACTCTGGCACTTGGACTGTCAGTTTTTCACTCTGGCAAGTGCATGTGTGTTGTGGGGTCATTACCCCAGTGCTGTGTTTTCAGGGTACACAGCAGCCAACAAATGGCATCTTACCCTCTGCTGCAGTTTTATCAGGGTCTCTCACATGACTCACTCTTAGGCACTTGGGGCAGCCCTTGCACTTCCAAAGGGTTCTTCTAAAATTCCTGTTTAGTCCCTAATGCCCTAGGCCATCTCTCCCACCCTCTACCACATCCTACAGCATTGGAATCCTCTAGAAAAATGATGCCCAGAGAACTAGGGGATGGCCAGTCATTAGTCGGAACATTTCTTTATCCAAGAACTTAATAATAAAATTTAGGTTCATCTAGTTCAGAATGTGTCTTAAGGGTGACTTTGATCCTCCTTTCACATCATACTCCATTTGGGAGGTTAGTGGTTAGAGAGGACAGCATAAGGAACCAATAAGTTGCACTGGCTTGTAATGTCCCCACAGGACTGTTCCATTATCCCATGATCTTGAGTGTATGATACGGATTTGGCCAGGCACCTTTCTCTTGACACACTCTTAACATACCCTCTATTCCAGAGATCGGAAGTAGCCAGCATTGGATAATTCTGGGAAAGTCCCTGGCCACCAAGTAATCCAGTTTTCTCCATTCTGTGATGGCAGAGGACTGGACTCAATGACCTCTCAAGATCCCTTTCAGTTCTAGTATTCTGTGATTCAATGATTGTTCGTGCTGGTGAAACATTAATCATGTAAAATAAGGAGGGAAAGATCTGGTTCTTGATTTAAACTTAGTCATATGCTATATGAGACAGGCAAAGGATGCAAAGCTGATCACATATCAAACTTTTTTTTTTCAGTTCATAAAAACCACAGACACATTTAGATACTGTTGCTACAACTACTTTCAAAAAA